>NC_052071.1:40165998-40867381 GCF_015852505.1 Tachyglossus aculeatus
GGAGAGAAAAGTAGAGTATTTCCATGGCAGAAGACATGACTCTTCCTAAAGGTACCTATGAAGAAGGGTAGTTTACGAGTGCTAGCCATCTAAAACTCAATATGTCCAAGACTGAACTCCTTATCTTCCCTCCCAAACCCTGCCCTCTCCCTGACTTTCCCATCACTGTTGACGGCACTACCATCCTTCCCGTCTCACAAGCCCGCAACCTTGGTGTCATCCTCGACTCTGCTCTCTCGTTCACCCCTCACATCCAATCTGTCACCAAAACCTGCCGGTCTCAGCTCCACAACATCACCAAGATCCGCCCTTTCCTCTCCATCCAAACCACTACACTGCTGGTTCAATCTCTCATCCTATCCCGACTGGATTACTCCATCAGCCTCCTCTCTGATCTCCCATTCTCCTGTCTCTCCCCACTTCAATCTATACTTCACGCTGCTGCCCGGACCATCTTTGTGCAGAAATGCTCTGGGTATGTCACTCTCCTCCTCAAAAATCTCCAGTGGTTGCCTGTCAACCTACGAATCAAGCAAAAACTCCTCACTCTAGGCTTCAAGGCTCTCCATCACCTCACCCCCTCCTACCTCACCTCCCTTCTCTCCTTCTACAGCTCATCCCACACCCTCCACTCCTATGCCACTAGTCTCCTCACTGTGCCTCATTCTCGCCTGTCCCACTGTCAACCCCTGGCCCACGTCCCTCCCCTGGCCTGGAATGCCCTCCCTCCACACATCCGCCAAACTAGCTCTCTTCCTCCCTTCAAAGCCTTACTGAGAGCTCATTTCCTCCAGGAGGCCTTCCCAGACTGAGCTCCCTTTTTCCTCTCCTCCTCCCCTCCCCATTGCCCCCCACTCCCTCCCTCTGCCCTATCCTCTTCCCCTCCCCACAGCACTTGCATATATTTGTACATATTTATTGCTCTATTTTATTAATGATGTGCATATAGCTATAATTCTATCTATTCTGACAGTTTTGACACCCGTCTACTTGTTTTGTTTTGTTGTCTGTCTCCCCCTTCTAGCCTGTGAGCCCGTTGTTGGGAAGGGACCATCTCTATATGTTGCCGACTTGTACTTCCCAAGCACTTAGTACAGTGCTCTGCACACAGTAAGTGCTCAATAAATACGATTGACTGAATAAATGAATGAACAAACTGAAAGAGTCTTGAGTGGCTGAGGACTAGGGAAATCAATTCCTGTGCTAGTTGATCATCGGTTAGCATGTTCTGAGCATTGACTAAATAATGTACACAGATCAGAGTAGTCTCTGTCTCACCAGAGGCCAGAAAAGAAAGGAATCTCCTTTTCTCAATGGGTCATCACCCTGCCGGCCCCCTCCCCCAACTCAAGGGTGATCAAAGTCAGTCATTTTCCCATGGGACTTGTTTTCCAGACCCGACTTGAAAATACGTTGGTCAATTCCAGAAAGCATGAAAAACAAGATATTAATAATAACGTTGGTATTTGTTAAGCGCTTACTATGTGCAAAGCACTGTTCTAAGTCCTGGGAGAGTTACAAGGTAATCAAGGTTGTCCCACATGGGGCTCACAGTCTTAATCCCCATTTTACAGATGAGGACACTGAAGCAAAGAGAAGTGAAGTGACTTGCCCAAAGTCACACAGCTGAAAAGTCACAAAGCTGGTATTAGAACCCATGACCCCTGACTCCCAAGCCTGGGCTCTTTCCACTGAGCCACGCTGCCTCTCTGATCAGCTTGAGTTGAGGAGACTCCCCCTCTGGAAGGGGTGAGAACAGTCCAGAATGTGGAATCAGGGTGCTGATGGGAGGCAAGGTCACTCCGGCCTTGGACAACAGAGCCCCCAACATGGGCACTAACTATTGACCCGACAAAACTATCAAAGCAATGTCATTTCATTATGGTATTAGGCACGGGGATGGGTATCACATGATCAGTTTGGCTCAGTCCCTGTCGCATACGGGACTCATTAGGAGGTAGCCGGAGCAGGGCTTTCAACCAATCTCTCTGTGCCTCAGTTCCCTCAGCACTTTGCCCCAAGTCACGTTGAAAAACTGGGACCAGAATCTGAGCCTTCTGACTTTCCCTCTTTCCACTCTGCCTCCCTGGAATAAAACCTGACCCCTTGGCTGGATAGCTTCAGGATGGCCCCTTGTCGCCCCCATCCACACTCCAAACTGCAAAGAACCACTGGATGATTCACAGAAGACTGGCCCTAGGCTTACAGTTGGGATGAAATGTAGGTCTGGGAGAAGTTTCTTGCTGGGGTAGATGTTTTTTCCCCTCCAAATCAGGTACCAGAGCAGAAATGCCTCATTTTTCCTCTGTGCATCTATCTCTCCACAGTTCAACTCCCTGCAGGAACAGTTGGAGAGCTTCATGCAGCAGTGAAGGGGTGGGAGGGAACCTGGCCTAGGCCAAGATGATTTCAGCATTTTTCTCTCAGTTGATGTAGTGGGTGTCCCTTGAACTGAAGCTGAGAGCAAATGTGGCTGGGTTTACACTTGGTGGTCTCCCCTTCCCCTTCCCCACAAACCTACTCCAGTTCCTGAAAGATTTAAAGGTTGAAAACCCATATGGACTTGGTAAACCTGAGAGGGCTCACCTGAGAGATTATCTCTGGAATAAAATGTCACTGTTCTTATTGCTAGTCAGGTCCCTGGTATTTAGATATGTGGGTAACCAACCTGCCTCTCTGAGTTTTCCTTCTTTGGGGTCAGCGTTTCTAATTCCCCTAATAAGGGGAATTATAAGATCTGCTTCCCTGTCTTAGGGGGCCCCCCAGAAGGGAAGAATTGCCCCACATTCCTATTTTCAAGAGAGCTCGGCCATTGGCCGCCAGACAGGTTCCACCTCAGGAAGCCCCTAGTCTGCTGGGGATTAGGAATAGAGGAGAATTTTGAGGAAAAACAAAGAGACAGAGGGAGGGGGCTAGTGGGCTCCAGGGACAGGAGGTAGCCCTCAATTACCTTGTTCCTTTCTGTCCAGATGTAGGGCACTCTCTCCAACTCACTAGATGTCTCTGCTTCTGCTAGGCCTCAGGTTTCTGCCACTCCATGCTGAGTGAAAACACACACTCAGAGACACCAACCCCCATGTGCAACATCTTCCTACCCCGGGAAGAGTAACAAAAATGGTATTTAAGCACTTACCATGGGCTGAGCACCGTGTGCTAGGGGTTGGGACAGTACAATCCAATAGAGTTGGCAGCACGTTCCCTGTCTACAACAAATTTACATTCCAAAGTGGGAGAGAGACATTAATATAACTATGTAATTTCTCATTTCTCATTTAAGATATGTACATCATAATAATTGTATTTGTTATGCCCTTAAGGGCCAAATAGTGTACTAAGCACTGGGGTAATCAAGGTAATCAAGTCACACACAGTCTCTGTCCCATATTGGGCTCACAGTCTAAGTAAGACACAGAATAGGTACGGAATTCCCATTTTACAGATGAGGAAACTCAGTCACACATAAATTAAGGGACTTGCCCAAAGTCCCACAGCAAGTGGGGGTGCCATGCTTAGAACCCAGGGCCTTCCTAATGCCATTATGGATCAATTCTAGTTTGTTTTCCTCCTGTAATGAATTATACCTGTTTTTCAAGTCAGCCTCAACTCACCATTATGTCTTAAAATTCATACTGACAGCCTTACTTGCTTGATTTTCCCAGCTGCCTTTCTCAAAGCTCCTACCACATCCTTGTTTCTCAATGTATAAATGAGAGGGTTTACCAAGGGGATCACTGTTCCATAAAATATAGAGATGATTTTGTCCCGGTCCTTATTGTCTTTGTTCTGAGGTATGACATAAATGGAGATGATGGTCCCGTAGTAGATGGTCACCACAGTCAGGTGCGATCCACAGGTGGAGAAAGCTTTCCACCGCCCAGCTGTGGAGGGGATTTTCAATATGGCCACCACGATTCGGATATAAGAGAGGAGGATGAACAGAAAGGGGAGGGGCACGATGAAGATCGAGTTTATCAACAGCAGCATCTCACTGAAAGTGGTGTCTGAGCAGACCAGCTTAAAGACAGCTTCGAACTCACATACAAAATGGTTCACTACATTGTGCCCTGCACAAAACTGAGCCGGTATGGTGATTATAGGAATTATAGTCAGCAGGAAGGTACTGATCCACATGGTGGCAGCAATCTGGAAGCAAGCCCTCATTGTCATGATCAGCGTGTAACGCAAGGGGTTCGATATGGCGACGAATCGGTCGTAAGCCATGACAGCCAGTAGGCAGCATTCAGTCATGCCCAAGAATAGGGAAATGGTCAATTGGGTATAGCAATCATTGTAAGTGATAGTGGGGCAGTCTCTCAGTAAGTTGACAAGGGACATAGGCACCGCGCTGGTTGTGGTACACAGGTCAATAAAGGACAGATTGCAGAGGAAGAAATACATTGGGGTGTGAAGTCGAGGCTCTTTCCACACTACCATAATGATGAGGCTATTTCCCACGACAATTCCCAGATAGAGATGGAGCAAGATACAGAAGAAAATGATTTGACTTTTGGGCTGATGGGAAAGTCCAACCAGGATGAATTCTGTGACCTCAGTGTAGTTGGCCCCTCTCAGTTTATTCATTTTCTCCTACCTGTGGAACCAAGACAAAGGAAAGAGAGCTTGAATTTTAGAAAGTCCAAGCCCAGTGAGTTCTGACTCTAAGGGGGCTGGTTGGGAATTACTTGAAGTGTTCTCCAGGATTCCTGGTCATTAGCCATCATCTGGAAAGGAGCAGATGGTATAATTTCCAGGAGGCACCCAACACAAAACTGTGTATTCCTCAGAGCTGGGATCTGTGGATAACCTGTTCTCTAGTCTGAGGTCACTAGGTCACTAAGGGCAGTTAAAACTAGGGTGGAATTAGCATTTCTTGTTCAGAAAAGGTAAGTGAGGTCTCTGTTTTTTTGTAGTGGGAGGAACTGAAATTTTCACTACTGTTTCCTCCTATTTTTATTTTCTTTCTTCCAAATGAGGAAATCAACCTCTAGGAAAGTCGTACCTCTGGGTAGCCTTCAGGATTCAAAGTTCTGAAGGAAATTAGTGCCAACGAGCTTAGCTTGATTTAGTCTTTCACACTTTTTAGAGATAATCAAAATAAACTGAATTTCTATCCAGTGATGGGGAAAGAGCTGACAAAATTTGCTTGAGGAGCACACACCCTAGAACCCTTCTCAGCCTTCTAAGTTGGACTCAAACACAATCTCCATCTTTGAGACCATTTTTGGAGGATGGATTATCCTAAATCCAGTGTTTTTAGCCCTTTTGGGAATTGATGGTTACGTCTGCTGGTGGAGCAAATGCCCCCAGTGCAGAAACTAAGGCCACAAAAAGAGATGGAGAGAAGATTTTTCTAATCAGCAATCTTATCCCCCTCCTAGACTAAAAATGAGTTCTATGTTGGGTTGTTTTTTTTGGGGGGGAGGGGACTCTGCCTCTGACTGCACTGAAGCTTTCATTCAGTGAGAATATATTTTTCTTTATCTAGGCTGCTCAATGGGTTATTAGCTGAACTACATTGGACCTGGGTTCTAATTCCAGCTCCTCCATTTGTCTGCTGGGTGACTTTGGGTAAATCACTAAACTTGTCTGGGCTTTAGTTCCCTCATTCTCAAAAAGGGGATTCAATACCAATTCTCCCTCCTATTTAGACTGTGAGCCCATGTGGGACTTGATTTTCTTTTATCTATCCTCGTGCTGAGTGCAGTGCTTGGCACATAGTAAGCACTTAAGAAATACCACATTTAATATTAATATTTCTCTTGGGCACTTGATGTTCCTTTACTATTGAGAAGCAGAGAGATACAGGATGAATGTAATATCTTAATTTCACTAACTTTTTTGGGGGCAGGAGGGAGGGGGCATGAAGAGAAGGCTGTTTTCTAACCTCAGCCAACAAAATTGTCTCACAAAATATCATCCCATTTCTCTTACGTGTTATTTAGCTGGAAAATACATTTAAATGTTATGCAAAAATGTACCTGGAGTTGGAGTATGTCAAAAGTTTGGAAGATAGCTGGGCCTATTTGGGGAGCTACAGATTTGGTCTAACTTCACCAGCTGGAGGTCTCAGGCACCAATCACCTTCATTTCAAAGGAACTACCAACTCTCCAGTGAGTCAGACAAATGGAATTCCAGGGGTGATTGTAGGAAATACAAAATAATGTAGAGATTTTTATTCCCGATGGTTACCATCTAGAATTAAAATGTTAAGTTCTCCATTAATTTAAAAGGTTGGGAAGGAAGTGAATTAGATACTTTTTTAAAAAAATCAAAAAGCTGGAATGGGCCTTCAGGTTGTGAAAGAGACCAGATACTCACTGAATTCTATAGCTTCCAAGGTAACTGCTGCTGGAAATGTATTCTTTTCGAAGTAACAATAAAATCCACAGATAGCCTTTGGTCAGAGATGGGTCACCAAAGCATCCAGCCCAGCCTAGTTTAAGGGTGGTCAAATTGGTGGGTTTTCCTTTGGTTCCTCACACACCCAGTGGGAGAAAAGGCATCTTTGCAAATCCAGTGATGAATTTGCTTGCCTTTAATTAAATCCCTGAATTAACCCTAAGAAACAAAACAAATTATTTGGAATGCCGTTCCCTTGTTTTAAAAGCTGACTCCATATTTGTAGGGCACTTAGATGGAATCAATCAATCAATCAATGATATTTATTGAGTCCTTACTATGTGCAGAGTACTGTACTAAGTACTTGTGAGAGTACAATACAACAGAGTTAGCAGACACGTTTACTACTCACAATGAGTTTATAGTCTAGAATATAATAACATCAAATTCTGATTTGAAGGAGATTCAAGCAGAACATTCAACACTGTACAAAGCTCATTTTTTTAAGGGAGGGTGGCTAGTAACATATCTCTTACCTTGACTTCAAAATATTAAATGATTTGAGGCCAGATCTTCTCTCTCTGATTTGCTGATACATTACCCATTGTTGGGTAGGGACCGTCTCTATATGTTGCCGATTTGTACTTCCCAACCGCTTAGTACAGTGCTCTGTACACAGTAAGCACTCAATAAATACGATTGAATGAGTGAATGAATTACACTCTCCAAGGCAAACAACAAAAATGATTTAGCAAGATATAGCTTAGAACAATTGGCAAAGGGTATATAATACTGGTTCTTGCACTCACCTTGAGCGAAAAACCTGCATATCACTGAATCCAGATCCACTACCCAGAACAGGAAGACATTAAATATTTCAAGAAGACTCCAGAGCTCATGATTTCAGCCTTCAGGAGACTCCAGGGATCATATCCCTTAGAGGCAGTGAAATTCCACCAATGGAAAGTGGATTGAAGGAACTAGCAATGTATTGATGTGCCCTCTGAGCAAAAGATACCTTTTTTCCTTTGTAGATCATTAAAGCCAAGCAGAGTCATTATTTTCCTCTTATAATGAGTCTCTGATACATGCAAGTGAAACAGTTTACAGAGACTCATTTGGTTACTAGTTGCAAGGAGGGTGAAGTAGCAGGGGGTCCTGTCCCACCCACCCAGGCCAAAAACAAGACCCTTACAGGGTCCTCCAAAAAACTGCCAAACAATGAGGCAGAACCCCAAATGACCATTGCGGGATGTTCTAAGGTCACTATTAGCTACACACAGTACATCTCTGTTGTCCCACTATTTGTCTGAGACTGGCCCTGATCTGGTCACTGGGGAAGACTAGCTCTATCTTATGTTAGGTCCCAGGACAGGAGTGAGAGATTAGATGAGGGTTGTGTCATAAGCAGGAGGATTTGCAACTACTGCAGAGTGAGGTGCTAGAACACAACTATGGAGGGGGTGGACTAAGAAATGTGCCTGGAGTTATGGATGCTGCAATGCTGAGTCTCTCTTTCTCAGATTGAAGCCAACCCCTTTGTCATTTCCTCAGAAAAATCTAACCTTGAAGTAGAGGGGACACAGAGAGGCAGGAGTCACTCTGAATTCAAATTTAAATTAGTAATGAAAAAGTCATCCCTCCCAGTTTTACCCCGGATGTATTCTAGCCCAAGAAACATATCTTAATTTTCCCATTAGAAACAGAAGAGGAAGAACGCAATCTTTGTATTACCAGAGAAATATGTCTTCTTCCATTCAAATATCCAGCTGGCAACCTGACTTTTTAAGTCATAATCTTTGTTGGAAAAATGTCTGTATATTCTCTTTTTCTTAAAGTGTTCTTCCTTCCTAGGCTTTTACTTTTCAGCCTGTCATTGAAAGGGGTGAAAGCCTCTCATGATTATCTTACTCAGATAGATTTGTTAAGCATTAATAGGCTTGTTGGGCATTGCTTATTACCAATGCAGTGAACAGAGTGGAGCAATTAAAACCACTTTTTGCAAACACCCAGACACCCCACTCTGGGCATTATTAAGGAGACAACAAACTTGGCAATTCTTTACAAGAAACTTTTCAACACAGTAATAATGGGATAATTATGAGCAATGGGAGAAAGTTTCAACTTTTCCTTCTCAGAGACAAAGAACAACTTTGAAGGTGTGAAATAAGGAGGAAGAAAAACATTCCCCTAATAAACTGAACCTAAAAAGCAATAAACAAGTCCCTCAGCAGAGCTGAGCTCCCTGAGACAGACACCCAAACCTGCCTCGGGGTTGCCTGTGTCTTTCAGATCAAACTTAAGGACCAAATCTCCTTTTCAGAGGCCATCTGTCAGTATCTCCAGAGACGAGAGCAATCTGTGACCTGAATGGCAATGGTGCTGCTTGGTGGGAGGGGCACCAGCTAAAATGCTCAGCTGGCCATCCATCTCTATGTTAAGAGTTTCCTCACTGTTGCCTGCCTGGTTTAGTAGAAAGAGCACGGGCTTGGGAGTCAGAGCTCCTGGGTTCTAATCCCAGCTTTGCCACTTGTCAGCTGTGTGACTTTGGCCAAGTCACTTAACTTCTCTGGGCCTCGGTTACCTCACCTGTGAAATGCGGAATAAGACCGTGAGGACTATGTGGGACAACCTGATTACCTTGTATCTACCCCATTTCTTAGAACAGTGTTTGGCACATAGTAAGTGTTTAACAAATGCCATCATCATTATTATTAGCATTGCCTGCCAAAGGAAGAAAGAGGAGTTAGAGCTGTTGATGCTGATTCAGTAATTATAGAAGTTGTATCTATTTTCTCCCCCACACTTACCCCAAGCACACTCAATTTGGCCATAATGCACATTTTCCCTCCACGTCTTGGCCAGAATGTTTTGATGGAAATAGGGAAGGATCTAACAAAGCGAACATGACTGGAAACAGGTTGGCACAATGTTGAAAGGCAGTTGGGTGTATACAGCTGGCAGAAGACAAAGCATGATGACCTCAGGGCTAATTTCCCTAAACACTGGGATCCACAAGAATGTATGTTCTAGGATAACCAGCCCACGTAGAGCAGTGCTCTGCAACCACTGGGTCTGTCAAGCTTGTTCACTGCCTGATGCTTCTGGGAGGACCCAGTATCTCTGCCCTCAGTCTGGTCCATGAATGCTTCTGGGCCCAGGACTACTGCCTTCAGGCAGCCCTCTCCTCAGCCCCCTGTGAACTGTCCTCCTTGTGTTTGCCAACCGCATGGCTCCTGGAACCTCTCCGAGTTCTTTCCTAGGGGAGACTGGGAATCTGATGCTGAGCCTGTAGGAAACCTCCTATCCATGGGTGGCATGATGGGGCCACAGAGGTTTGTGGATGAGGTACTGTCCTGTGAGTCAAAAGGTCATGGATTCTAATCCTGGGTCTGCCACGTGTTCGCTGGGTGACCTTGGGCAAGTAGATTAACTTCTCTGGGCCTCAGTTACCTCATCTGTAAAATGGGGATTGAGACTGTGAGCCCTATGTGGGACAGGGACTATGTTCAACCCCATCTGCTTGCATCCACCCCTGCATTTAATACATTGCCTGTCCCATAGTGAGTGCTTAACAAATACCACTATCTTATCACTGCTGATTTCCAGGCCTGAGGGGCTCTGAGGTGAGCCAGCAGGGTGGAGTTTGAGTTGAGCTGTTTGGTCAACAAGAGAAGCTAGAAACAATAGCTTGTGGCAAGGTGGTGTTGCCTGTTTCTAGTAACCCAAGGCCACTGGGGTCTTTTTATGCTATTTTTTAAGCACCATTATAAACACTTAGATAGGTCCAAGTTAATTAGGTTGGACACAGTCCCCATCCCACATGGGGCTCACAGTCTAAGTAGGAGGGAGAAAAGGTGTTTAATCTCCATTTTACAGTTGAGGAACGGAGGCACAGAGAAGTGAAGTGACTTGCCCACGGTCACACAGCAAGTAATTGGCAGTGGCGGGATTAGAACCTTGGTCCTCTGGCTCTCATGCCTGTGCTCTTTCCACTTGTCTACCCTGCTCCTCCCTTAGCACTTCTAGAGCCACCTGCAGTAACTCCTCTGAATGGAGGTGCAGTCTGGCACTGACCCACCAAGTCCCCACTGCTGATCGTTCAGCCAGTCAGTTGTATTCATTGAGTGCCTCCTGTATGCAGAGAACCATACTAAGTGCTTGGGAGGGTACAATCGAATTCATAGCTACAGTCTCTGTGCTCAAGGGACTTACATTAGTGCCTGGCTCCCCATCTACACTGTAAGTTACAGGTAGGAGGAAGGAAATGGGGATCTGGACTCCCCCTTCTAGACTGTGAGCCCACTGTTGGGTAGTGACCGTCTCTATATGTTGCCAACTTGTACTTCCCAAGCACTTAGTACAGTGCTCTGCACACAGTAAGCGCTCAATAAATACGATTGAATGAATGAATGAGTTAGTGCTTAAATAATCAGGTTATGTACAGAAGTGCTGAAGTGCCCATGGAGAGATTTGAAATTTGTTGGGGAAGGCTTCCTGGAGGAGCTGTGAATTCAAAAGGGTCTTGATGATAGTAAGAGGGTGGTTTATCGAGTTTGAAGGGGGAGAGAGTTCTGGGCAGCGAGGAGGGTGAAAGCAAGAGGGTGGCAGTGGGAGAGATGAGAACCAGGCAGAAAGTAGGTTAGCGTGAGTGCGACTTGGGTAGTCGGAGGAAAGGAGGAGAGAGCTGATTGAGTGCCTGAAAGCCAAACACTTATCCTAACCCAACTTGATTACTGCAACATCCTCCTTGCTGACCTTGTTGTGCCGAGAATCAGC
The DNA here is from genome assembly GCF_015852505.1 of Tachyglossus aculeatus. Taxonomy (NCBI): domain Eukaryota; kingdom Metazoa; phylum Chordata; class Mammalia; order Monotremata; family Tachyglossidae; genus Tachyglossus; species Tachyglossus aculeatus. The sequence goes on from NC_052071.1 coordinate 40,177,118, forward strand.
GAGTGAGACCCAAGTAGAAATTTAGAAGTGGATTTTATTAGCGCGCGGCTGCAAGGGGCCAGGGACCCAGATCAAGCAGCACTGATCCCATTCTCACTGCGTCTTTTATTCAGTTACAGCAACATGGGAGGGAGCATTTAGGAATTTCAGGAATCCAATTAGGACAAAAGGATGCTGTAAATTCTCTGTTTTTACTGCCTTGTAAAGGTTGTTATCTGCCATATGGCCTTGTATAAATAGGTGTAAATTCTGTTATCTTCTGTTGTCACTGTCTTGTCAGGATGTCATCTGACCTAAGACCTTACACAGATAAGTGTTACTTGTTTAATGGCCTTGAAGGCATCTGTTGCAGACAGAACAAAAAGGAGTTGTTCTCTTAGCCTGCACAAAATGGAGTCAGTCATGTCAAGTCCGCTAGTGGACAACAGGGATGGCTTTTGTCAGGCAGGTCAGGGTGGGGGAGGCCTTTGTTAGGCAGGTTTTGTGGCGGGAAGTTTTGGTGGGCACTCTTCTTCCATGAAGAAGGGTGTACAAAGGGATGGGAACAAAATGGAGATCAGACAAACCCGTTCACAACAACCTCCCTGCCTCCTGTCTCTCCCCACTCCACTCCATACTTCACTCTGCTGCCCGGATCATTTAACCTACAAAAACGTTCAGTCCATGTTTCCCCACTTCTTAAGAATATTCAGCAGTTTCCCATCCACCTCTGCATCAAACGGAAGCTCCTTACCACTGGCTTTAAAGCCCTCAATTACCTTTTTCTCCCCTACCTTATCTCCCTGATTTCCTACTACAACCCAGCCTGCACACTTTGCTCTTCTAACGCCAATCTACTCACTGTACCTCGATCTCATCTTTCTCACCACTGACCTTTCGCCCATGTCCTGCCTTTGACCTGGAATTCATTTAATCATATTTATTGTGCGCTTACTTTGTGCAAAACAGTGTACTAAGTGCTTGGGAGAGTACAACACAACAACAAACAGACACAAACCCTGCCCACAATGAGCTCACAGTTGAGAAGGATGCCCTCCTTCTTCATATCCCACAGATAATCACTCTCTCCACCTTCAAAGCCTTACTGAAGGCACAGCTCCTTCAAGAGGCCTTATTCCAAGAAACCCTCATTTCCTCTTCTCCCACTACCTTGTGCATCGCCCTTGAACTTGGATTGGCACCGTTTAGTCACCCCTCTCTCAGCCTAGTGTATTATCCATAGTTTATATTAATGTCTGTCTCCCCTTCTAGACTGTAAGCTCTATGTGGGCAGGGAATGTGTCTCCCAACTCTGTTATAGTGTACCCCACCAAGCCCTTAGTACAGTGCTCTGCACACAGTAAGTGCTCAATAAGTGCAATTGATTGATTGAGCCAAAAGTCAGGAGTTTCAGCTTGATGCAGTGAAGAATCAGTCGCCATGTGATATTTTGAGGGGATTGGGGTGACGCTATGTTCTAGAAAAATGATCTGGGCAGCAGAGTGAGGAGAGCAATTGGAGGCAGGGAGACCAGTGAGGAGGCTGATGCAGGTGTTACCTTCTTAGACCATCCAAGTGCCTGGATCTATGTCCCCCACAGGCCCCTTCCTCCCCAGAAGTGGGTTTTCTAGCTGCCCAAAACTTGTCTGACTCCTAGGTTTGTGTGCCTGACTCCTGTCTGGTTTTCTGAAAGTGACAAACTCATTTCCCTTCCCTCTCCATGGGCCTCCCCACGTGAAGGAGACAGCAGAGCCGGATCCCCTTCTGTAGCTGGACTGTCGCCCGCCCTTTGCCTTCTGTAAAATGGGAATTAAGAGTGTGAGCCTCATGTGGTACAGGGACTGTGTCCAACCCTATTTGCTTACATCTACCCCAGTACTTAGAACAGAATTGTTCAGGTGCTGGTGGGCACAGAGGAAGAAAAGGAAGGAGACCTCTGCCCTCCTCTGGAAAAATCCTCTGTCCCCACAGACCCGACAGCCAACAAAATGGCTGAGAGAGAGAAGAGGTTCATCTTGGACCATGGAAGTAAGTCCCAGACTCTTGGCTGGCCTTGACCTTTTGATCAGAGGACATCCCCCTCCAATCCTTTCAAGTCTTTTCTCCTACCTTTGGAGTCAGCAGGTCTCCTGCCCAATCTAGCAGGGGAAGGCCCCATTCTGAACCTGACTGCAGAGGTCAACCCTGTCCTGCCCAATGGGCCCCGGTGGACAACATGTCTGTTTATCCCACAGCCTTCTCCTTATCTGCCTCTGACTGCCTCTGCCTTTCTCCACTTCTGCCAGCCTGATTTGATGGGCGCCATCTCCCTCTCTGTTTTAGTCTCGGGGCCCCTGAAGAACATCCAGAAGTGATGGTTCAGGAGTACAGTCAAGAAGAAGGTGAGAAGGACCGCCCTACCTGGCTGGTCACCCTTGGCTGGGGCGGGAGGAGACCTAGCTAGGTGGCTCCCTGGGTGCATTGGCCGTGGAGGAGGAGGAGGCATCAGTGAGAGTGATGGCTGAGGTCTCGAAGAAGAAGCTCTGATAGACTGCCTCTTCCATGGGCAGCTAGGGGATGGCCCCACTTGATCTAGGGGTTGATGGTGTTTGTCTTAGAGAAGCAGCATGGCCCAGGGGAACAGAGCTCAGACCTGAGAGGTGGGAGTCCTGAGTTCTAATCCCAGCTCCACCACTTCCCTGTTGTGTGACCTTAGGCAAGTCATTTCGCTTTCCTGGTCTTCCTTTTCCTCATCTGTAAAATGGAGAATCCTTCCCCCTGAGACTTTGAGTCCCAGATAGGAAAGAGGGTCTGCGTCCAACCTTCTTACATCGTATTTATTCATTCAATCATTTATTGAGTATTTACTGTGTTCAGAGCACTGTACTAAGCGCTTGGGAGAGTACAATACAACAAGAGACAATTTCCCTGCCCACAGAAAATTTATAGTCTAGAGAAGGAGAGTACCCCAGCACTTAGTACAGTGTTTGGCACATAGTAAGTGCTTAACAAACATTAGGATGAGTATCCTCTACACTGTAAGCTTGTTGTAGGCAGGGAATATGTCTTTTTATTGTTATGTTGTACTCTCCCAAGTGCTTAGTATGGTGCTCTGTACAGCATAAGCGCTCAATAAATACGATTGAATTATTGAATAAATATTCTCTGGTTTCACTCCATCCTGCACCCAGTACGTTGAGTCTCCAGACATCGAGAAGGAAGTGCAGCGGCTCCTGAGTACTGATGCTGAAGCCGTCCTTGTCTGTAACCTTTAACAGCAGAGACCCCTGAGTAGGGCAGTCTGGACCCAGAAACATAGCTCATCGAAGGGAATGAGTTGTGAGGTCCCAAAGTCCATAGGAGTGGAGCAGCAGGAAGTTAAATTTTCAAGACTGAGCTTTACCACCCCGCTACTGAAGAAAAATGCTCTGATCACAGTAAGTATGCAATCAATGTGAATGATTGATTGATTGTTTATGGTGTGTGCTAGACCCAGGCTTTACACAGCCCCCTTAGCCTTATACTGCCTATTCATCCATGGCTTCAGTCAGGCCCTAACTCCCAGGATGAATAGAAAAGGGTTTGGTTAACCAGCTTTCTTCTGTCACAGAAGGCCCACGTGATTATGGTTAGATTTGCCACCACATCAGGAATTTGTTGAACTCAGAATTTGGGTGACCTGGATAGAACACCCACCCTCCTCTCACCTAACCATGCCCTTCTCTCCTACTCCCCTCTTCTCCATTCCAACTCCACCAAAGCCTTTCTACAAGACCACACAGAGCACCTCTTCCCAAAAGTGGCTCCTTAGGTGCCTCTGGCTTGTACACTGGCCTTTTTGCTGGGTTATTCCTTGATTCAGGGCACCTGATCTCAGGCTGGGAGCTTGTTGCTGAGGAGAAAAACAAGGAAGCGGGGAATCCCAGCTTCCTCCTGAGCTCTGACGTCCTTCCAGGAATGTCTAACCGCAATTAAGGTCAAAGCTTGTCAAGTACATTGGCTGAGGCAAAGATGGAGTTCACAGAGGAAGGGTTTTTCCCTGGTTTCTCTGGCCCTCTTCTCTCTTGTCCCCCGACCCTCACCCGAGGGTTAAGCACTCAGTACAATACTGTGCAAACAGTAAGCACTCCATTAATATGATTCATTGATTGAGGGTCCTCTTCACCTGTGACTCATGGGGCTCTGATAACCTGGAGATGGTCACCTTGAAGCTATTTCTGGATTTTCCAGAACCTGTGGGGCACACAGGTTGCTGGGGAGGATGGGAGCCTGGAAATTAGGGGCTTCTTTTAGCTTCCACTACTCGTCCACATTACTGGACCCAAGCAGGAGCCTCACTATGTCTGAGTGCCTTCAGAAAAATCCATTGCCAAGTCTTCTGCTCAACCAGGTAGATCCTGGATCAGCGCAAGGCATCATTGCCCAGGACAGTGGCACCTCCAGGCAAAGATGCCTGTGATTTTCAATAACACCTGGTTATTGGTACCGTGTGTCTTTCCGGTTTGGGTGAGAGGAGAGAGCCAGGTGGGGATGGCCAGGGGTGGTGTTTTATCTGCTTCATTTTGTTGGTTCTTCCTGCTGAAAATGACCAGAATTCAGTAAGTTGTGTGAGTTATTCAATGACCTCAGTAGTAGCAGCAGCAGAAGCAACAGCAGCAGCAGTGAAGATGAGGATGATGAGATCAATATCGATGACATGGAGGAGGAGTTAGAAAGAAAACTGGAGGAACAGCTGAGTGACCTGGATGGGCAAGACCTGGAAAAGGAGGAAGCCAATTTGCTAGGTAAGTCAGGGAGGAAAGAAGCAACATGGCTTAGTGGAAGATCACAGACCTGGGAGTCAGAGGACCTGGTTTCTAATCCAGGCTCTGGCAATTGCTTGCTGTGTGACCTTCAGCAAATCACTTCACTTCTCTGAGCTTCAGTAACCTCATCTGTAAAATGGGGATTAAGTCTGCCTCCCTCCATTTTAGACTGTGAGCCCCATGTGGAACAGGGACTGCCCAATGTGATAAACTCATATCAATTCAAGTACTTAGAACAGTGCTTGACACCAAGAACTTAACACATACAATCAAAAAAAAAGAGTTGAAAGCGTACCTTCGTCATGGCTTAGCCTTGCCGAGGAAAGTTTACTGGAGGTCGGCTCTAGGGAAGGTGAGGAGGGGTCCACGCTCTCGGGCTGCTACTCCCTTGGGCTGAAGTGAGAAGCATGATGAAAGGATTCCATTCTTATGGCCTGTTTTTTTTGGTTGTTGTTTTTTTCCTCAGCCATGAGGATCCAAGAGCAGATTTATAACCTGGATAGCAAACCGCAGGTGAATGAGGTGAGGGCAAGGTGACAAGAAGACCTCATCAAGAGAGTGGAAAATATGGCACTCAAGATGAGGTGGGGGACAGATGTAAACTGGTGTCTAGGTTCGATGAAGTCCCACACTCTTTGCTGGCTTCTGTGCGAGCTGAGTTCAGTCACGATGCAAGGAGTCCTTGCTCTTGCTCTTGAGTTTTCAGACTGTTGAGGTGCCATACAAATGACTTATATAAATAAGAAGCAGCATGACCTAGTAGAAAGACCATAGGGTCTGGGGGTCAGACGACCTGGGTCCTAATTCCACTTGTCTAGCGGGTGACCGTATGCAAGTCATTTTACTTTGAGCCATAGTTCCCTCATCTGCAAAATAGAAATTCAATACCTGTCCTCCTTCCTTCTTATACTATAAGCCCCATGTGGAACCTGACTATCTTGTATCTACTCCAAGCTTAGAATAGGGCTTGTCACATAGTAAATGCTAAATGAATAGCACACTTACTATTATTATTCAGGAATAGTAGTAATGATCATGATTATATTTATGAAACACTTATTATGGGTTGAGTACTGTGCTAAGCACTTGACTATACAGAAGTCAGGTTAATGAAGGGGTAAGGATCAAATTCCTAGCAAAATGTCGGCTAAGGGCTTGGAGGATCTGAACTTTTCCTGCTGAGTTTGAAAAAGGCTAATGATTTAGTGAAGACATTTTTCAGCCATTCAGCTAAGAAAGGAAGGAAAGGAATATCTCAGAGCAGGCAGAGAACAAACTGAAAGAGTCCTGAGTGGCTGATGGCTAGGAAAGTCAATTCCTGTGCTAGTTGATCATCGCTTAGCATGCTCTGAGCATTGACTAAGTAATGTATGCAGATCAGACCAGTACCTGTCCCACCAGAGGCCAGAAAGGAAAGGAATCTCCTCTTCTCATTGGGTCATCATCCTGCCGCCTCTCCACCCCCCACCCCCAACAGGTGAACAAAGTCAGTCACTTTCCCATTGGACTTGATTTCCAGACCAGACTTGAAAATGCACTGGTCGATCTCAGAGAGCAGGAAGAACAAGATCAGCTTCAGGTGAGGAGGCTGCCACTCTGGAAGGGGTGAGAGCAGTCCAGAGTGTGGAATCGAGGTGCTGATGGGAGACAAGGTCATTCCAGCCCTGGACAACAGAGCCCCCACACATGGGCACTAACTATAGTCCCGACAAAACCATCAAAGCAACATCATTTCATTATGGTATTAGGCACGGGAATTGGTACCACATTATCACTTTGGCTCAGTCTCTGTCCCATGTGGGACTCACTAAGAAGTGTGAGAACAGAGCTCTCAAACAACCTCTCTGTGCGTCAGTTCCCTCAGAGCCTTGCCCAAAGTCACATTGCAGAACTGGGACCAGAATCTGAGTTTTCTGACTCTCTTACCAGTCTGCCTCCATGCAAAGAGCACGGGCTTGGGAATCAGAGGTCATGGGATCAAATCCCAGCTCTGCCAATTGTCAGCTGTCAACTGTGTGACTTTGGGCAAGTCACTTCACTTCTCTGTGCCTCAGTTCCCTCATCTGTAAAATGGGGATTAAGACTGTGAACCCCACGTGGAACAACCTGATCACCTTGTATCCTCCCCAGCGCTTAGAACAGTGCTTTGCATATAGTAAGTGCTTAATAAATGACATTATCAATTAGTTAATTAATTAATGGAATAAAACCTGACCCCTTGGCTGGATAGCTTCAGGATGGCCCCTTGTCACTCCCATCCACACTCCAAACAGCAAAGAACTACTGGATGAGTCACAGAAGACTGGCCCTAGGCTCGTAGTTGGGATGAAATGTAGGTCTGGGAGTAGTTTCCTTTTGGGGTAGATTTTTTTTCCCCCCAAATCAGTTACCAGAGGGCCTGCAGAAATGCCTCCTGTTTCCTCTGTGCATCCATCTCTCCCTCCACAGCTCAACTCCCTGCAGGAACAGTTGGTGATCTTCATGCAGCAGTGAAGGGGTGGGAGGGGACATAGCCTAGGCCAAGATGACTTCAGCATTTTTCTCTCAGTTGGTGTAGTGGGTGTCCATTTGACTGAAGCTGAGAGCAAATGAGGCTGTGTTTACACTTGGTTGTGTCCCTTTCCCACCTTCCCCAGAAACCTGCTCTAGATCCTGAAAGATTTAAAGGGGGAAAACCCCTAATTCTTTGGATTTGGTGAACCTGAGAGGGCTCACCTGAGAGATTATCTCTGAAATAAAATGTCACTGTTCTTATTGCTAGTCAGGTCCCTCATAGTTAGATCTGTGGGTAACCATCCAGCTTATCTGAGTTTCCCTTCTTTGGAGTCAGCTTCTATAATTCCCCTAATAAGGGGAATTTTTAGATCTGTTCCTCCTTCCTAGGGGGCCCCCCATAAGGGGAGAATTGCCCCATCTTCCTATTTTCAAGAGAGCTCATCCATTGGCCGCTAGACAGGTTCCAGCTTGGGAAGCCCCTTGTCTGCTGGGGACTAAATAGAGGAGAATTTTGAGGAAAAACAAAGAGGCAGAGGGGAGGGGACTAGTGGGCTCCAGGGACAGGAGGTAGCCCTCAATTACCTTGTTCTTTTCTGTCCAGTTGTAGGGCACTCTCTCCAAATCACTAGGTGTCTCTTCTTCTGCTAGGCCTCAGGTTTCTGCCACTCCATGCTAAGTGAAAACATACACACAGAGGCACACAGACACACCAACCCCTCTTCCCAACCTCTTCCTTCACGGGGAAGAGTAACAAAAATGGTATTTAAGCACTTACAATGGGCTGAGCACTGTGTGCTAAGTGCTTGGGAGTGTTCAATCCAATAGAGTTGGCAGCAAGTTCCCTGCCTACAAGTTTACATTACAAAGTGGGAGAGAGACATTAATATAACTATTTAATTTATAATATAACATTTAAAGATATGTACATGGTAATAATTGTATTTGTTACACACTTATGGGCAAAGTAGTGTACTAAGTACTGGTGTAATCAAGGTAATCAAGTAATCAAGTCAGAAACAATCTCTGTCCTACACTGGGCTCACAGTCTATGTAGGACAGAGAATAGGTATGGAATCCCCATTTTACTGATGAGGAAACTGAGGCACAGATAAATTAAGGGACTTGCCCAAGGTCCCACAGCAAGTGGAGGAGCCAGAATTAGAACCTGGTTCTTCCAAATGCCTTTATGGATCAATTCCAGTTCTTTTCCCTCCTGCAGTAAATTATACCCATTTTTCAAGTCAGCCTCAACTCAGCATTATATGTCTTAGAATTCACACTGACTGTGTTGCTTGCTTGGTTTTCCCAGCTGCCTTTCTCAAGGCTCCTATCATATCCTTGTTTCTCAACGTATAAATGAGAGGGTTCATCATGGGGATCACTGTTCCATAAAATATAGAGATGATTTTATCCTGGTCCTTACTGTCTTTGTTCTGAGGTTTGAGATAAATGGAGATGAGGGTCCCAAAGTAGATGGTCACCACTGTCAGATGTGATCCACAGGTGGAGAAAGCTTTCCACCGCCCAGCTGTGGAGGGGATTTTCAAGACGGCCACCACGATCCGGATATAAGACAGGAGGATAAACAGAAAGGGGAGGTGCAAGATGAAGATCGAGTTTATCCACATCAGGATTGCACTGACAGTGGTGTCCGAGCAGACCAGCTTAAAGACGGCTTCCAACTCACATACAAAATGGTTCACTACATTGTGTCCTGCACAAAACTGAGCCGGCATGGTGACCATAGGAATTAGGGCCAGCAGGAAGTTACTTAACCACATGACAGCGGCAATCTGGAAACAAGCCCTCATTGTCATGATCAGCGTGTAACGCAAGGGGTTTGATATGGCGACGAATCGGTCGTAAGCCATGACGGCCAGTAGGGAGCACTCGGTCATGCCCAAGAAGAGGAAGATGGTCATTTGGGTGTAGCAGTCACTGTAGGTGATAGTGGGGCAGTCTCTCAGGCAGTTGACAAGGACCAGAGGCACTGCGGTTGTGGTGGAACACAGGTCAACAAAGGACAGATTGCAAAGAAAGAAATACATTGGGGTGTGAAGTCGAGGCTCTTTCCATACTACCGTAATGATGAGGATATTTCCCACAACGGTTCCCAGATAGAGATGGAGCAAGATACAGAAGAAAATGATTTGACTTTTGGGCTGATGGGAAAGTCCAACCAGAATGAATTCTGTGACCTCAGTGTAGTTGGCCCCTCTCAGTTTATTCATTTTCTCCTACCTGTGGAACTAAGACAAAGGAAAGAGAGCATGAATTTTAGAAAATACAAGCCAAATGAGTTCTGACTCCATGGGGGCTGGATGGGAATTACTTCGAGTGGTCCCCAGGATTCCTGGTCAGTAGCCATCATCTGGCAAGGAGCAGATGGTATAATTTCCAGGAGGCGCCCAACACAATACAGTGTATTCCTAAGAGCTGGGATAACCAGGTCTCTAGTCTGAGGTCATTAGGTCACTAAGGCCAGTTAAAACTAGGGTGGAATTAGCTTTTCTTGTTCAGAAAAGGTAAGTGAGGTCTCTGCTTTCTTTCAGTGGGTGGAACTGAAATTCTCACAACTGTTTCCTCCTGTTTTTATTCTCTTTCTTCCAAATGAGGAAATCCCCTGCTAGGAAAGTGGTACCTCTGGTTAACCTTCAGGATTCAAAGTTCTGAAAGAAATTAGTGCCAAAGAGGTTAGCTTAATTTAGCCTTTCATCTTTCATGGATAATCAAAATAACCCGAATCTCTATCCAATGATGGGATAAAAGAGCTGACAAAATTTGCTTGAAGCGCAAACATCCTAGAACCCTTCTCAGTCTTCTAAGTTAGACTGGAACGGATTCTCCATCTTTAAGACCATTTTTGGAGAATGGATTATCCTAAATCCAGTGTTTTCAACCCTTTTGAGAATTGATGTCTACATTTGCTGATGGAGAAGACACCCCCAATGCAGAAACTAGGGTCATAAAGACAGAGGAAGAGAAGATTTTTCTAATCAGCAATCTCATCCCCTCCTAGACTAAAAATCAGGGTTTTTTTTTCTTTTTTGAGTGTATGTGTGTCGGGGGAAGACTCTACTCTGCCTCTGCACTGATAGCTTTCATCGAATGAGAACACATTTTTCTTTATATAGGCTACTCAATGGGTTATTAGCTGAACTACTTGGGACCTGGGTTCTAATCCCAGCTTCTCCACTTGTCTGCTGGGTGACTTTGGGCAAATCACTAAACTTCTCTGGTCTTCAGTTCCCTCATTCTCAAAAAGGGGATTCAATATCTGTTCCCACTCCTTCTTAAACTGTGAGTCCATGTGGGACTTGATTTTCTTATATCTACCCTAATGCTGAATACAGTGCTTGGCACATAGTAAGTGCTTAACAAATACCATAGTTAATATTATTAATACTTTTCTTGGGTACTTCATGTTCCTTCACTCCTTAGAAGCCCAGAGACACAGGATGAATGTAATATCTTAATTTCACGAGCTCTTTTGGGGGCAGGAGGGAGGGGACATGGAGAGAAGGCTATTTTCTAACCTCAGACAACATGTTTGTCTCAAAAAATAACATCCTATTTCTCTTAAGTGATATTTAGCCAGAAAATACATTTAAATGTTGTGCAAAAATGTACCCGGAGTTAGAGTACGTCAAAAGTTTGGAAGATACTTGTGCCTATTTGGGAAGCTATAGATTTGGTCTGACTTTACAAGCTGGAGCTCTCGGGCACCAATCACCTTCATTTCAAAGGAACTACTGACTCTCCAGTGAGTCAGCCAAATGCAGTTCCAGGGGTGACTGTAGGAAATCCAAGATAATGCAGATATTTTTATTCCCGATGGTTACCATCTAGATTTAAAATGTAAAGCCCTCCATTAATTTAGAGGCGGGAAGGAAATGAATTAGATCCTTTTTTTAAAAAAAATCAAGAAGCTGGAATGGGCCTTCAGGTTGTGAAGGAGACCAGCTACTCACTGAATTCTATAGCTTCCAAGGTAACTACTGCTGGAAATGTAGTCCTTTCAAAGTAAAAATAAAATCCACATAGAGCCTTTGGTCAGAGATGGGTCACAATAGCATCCAGCCCAGCCTGGTTTAAGGGTTGTCAAATTGGTAGGTTTTCCTTTGGTTCCTCACAAACCCAGAGGAAGAAAAGACATCTTTGCATGTCCAGTGATGAATTTGCTTGCCTGTAATTAAATCCCTGAATTAACCCTAAGAAACAAAACAACGTATTGGGAATGCCGTTCTCTTGTTTTAAATGCTGACTCCATATTTGTAAGGCACTTAGGTGGAATCAATCAATCAGTGATATTTATTGGCCCTTACTATGCGCAGAGTACTGTACTAAGTACTTGGGAGAGTAAAATACAACGGAGTTAGCAGACACCTTTCCTGCTCACAATGAGTTTATAGTCTTGTGTGTAATAACATCGAATCCCAATTTGATAGAAGTTCAAGCAGTACATTCAACACTGTAACGGTCATTTTTTTTAAGGGAGAGTGGTTAGTATAAATGTGTCTCTTACCTTGACTTCAAACTATTAAATGATTTGAGGCCAGATCTTCTCTCTCTGATTGGCTGATACATTACACTCTCCAAAGCAGACAACAAAGATGATATAGCATAGATCAACTGGGAAGAGGGATACGATACCGATTCTTGCACTCACCTTGAGAGAAAAACCTGCATATCACTGAATCCAGATCCACTACCTAGAACACAAGACATTAAATATTTCAAGAAGGCTCTAGTCCTCATGATTTTAGACTTCAGGAGACTCCAGGGATCATATCCCTTAGAGGCAGAGAAATTCCACCAATGGGAAGTGGATCGAAGGGACTAGCAATGTGTTGATGTGCCCTCTGAGGAAAAGATACCTTTTTTCCTTTGTCGATCATTAAAGCCAAGCAAAGTCATTTTTTTTCCTCTTGTAATGAGTCTCTGATACGTGCAAGTGATACTTTTTATGGAGACTCCCCTGGTTACTTGATGCAAGGGAGGTTGGAATAGCAGGGGGTCATATCCCACCCACCCACCCAAAAACAAGACCCTGAAAAGGTCCTGCAAAGAGCTACCAAATGGTGGGGCAGATCCCCAAATGACCATTGTGGGATGTTCTAGGGTCACTATCGGCTACACACAGTCCATCTCTATTGCCCCACTATTTGTCTGAGACTGGCCCTGTTCTGGTCACTGGGGAAGACTAGTTCTTTCTTATGTTGGTCTCAGTACAGGAGTAGGAGATTAGATGAGGGTTGTGATGTCAGCAGGAGGATTTGTGACTACTGCAGAGCGAGGTGCTAGAACACAACTGTACCGGGGCCAGAGTCGGAAATGTGACTGGAGTTATGGATGCTGCAATACTGATTCTTTCTTTCTCAGGTTAAAGCCAATGCCTTTCTCATTTCCTCAGAAAAATCAAAACTTGAAGTAGAGGAGACAGACAGGCAGGAGTCGCTGCTGAGTTCAAATTTAAACTAGTAATAATAAAGTCATCCCTCCCAATTTTCCCCCGATGTATTCTTGTCCAAGAAACATATCTTAATTTTTCCCATTAGAAACAGAAGAGGAAAAAGGCAATCTTTGTATTACCAGGGAAATATGTCTGCTTCCATTCAAATATCCAGCTGGCAACCTGACTTTTTAAGAAGCCATAATCTTTGTTGGAAAAATGTATGTATATTTGCCTTTTCTTAAAGTGTTCTTCCTTCCTAGGCTTTTGCTTTTCAGCCTGTCATTGAAAGGGGTGAAAGCCTCTCATGATCCTACTCAGATAGGTTTGTTGAGCATTAATAGGCTCGTTGGGCATTGCTTATTACCAATGCAGTGAACAGAGTGGAGCAATTAAAACCACTTTTTGCAAACACCCAGACACCCCACTCTGGGCATTATTAAGGAGACTACAAACTTGGCACTTCTTCCCAAAAAACTTTTCAACACAGTAATAATGGGATAATTATGAGCAATGGGAGAAAGTTTCAACTTTTCCTTCTTAGAGACAAAGAACAACTTTGAAGATGTGAAGAAACGAGGAAGAAAAACATTCCCCCAATAAACTGAACCTAAAGAGCAAGAAATAAGTCCCTCAGCAGAGCTGAGCTCCCTGAGACAGACACCCAAACCTGCCTCGTGATTGCCTGTGTCTTTCAGATTAAACATAAGGGCCAAATCTCCTTTCTAAATGAGCATTTATGAGGGCACCACTGACAGCTGCCCACTCCCTGGGGAGGAAACCCCATTGTCACCATTTTGACCAAATGAAATTCAGCAGTCTCCTTTGTAACACACTTTGACCCAATTTAGGCCACCATGAAGGTAAACACCAGCCAACATACCCAGGGTCTCAAAGAATCAATGTGGACCCAAGGAATATTCAGTACCTGGTCTAAATGAAATTGTTTCCCTGTGGACTCTGGTTCCTGTTCCCAGTTCAATTTTTTTAATGGTATTTGTTAAGTCCTTACTATGTACCAGGCTCTGTACTAAGTACTGGGATAGATACAAGCAGTTCCTGGGATACACTGGGATAGATACAAGCAGTATAGGACTCATAGTCTTAATCCCCATTATGCAGATGAGGTAGATGTGGCACAGAGAAGTTAAGAGACTTACCCAAGGGCACACAGCAGTCACATGGTGGAGCTGGGATTAGAACCCAGGTCCTACTGCCTTCCAGTCCCATGCTTTATTCACTAAGCCATACTGCTTCTCATATTCTCCTATTCCTCCTCCCACTAATTTCAAACAATTTCCAACTTTCTGTCACCCCCATTTGATTATAAACTCCTAGAGGACAGGGGACATGCGGCTTCCTTCTTTTGTACTGTCCCAGATGCTTAGTATTAGTACGGTGAACTAACTACTATCGATTGACTGGTCCCTGAGCTACAGGGAGAAAAATGGGATCCCTTGATCTAGCAGGGTGGGGGGCTATAGAAAGAGGTGAGGGTACCGAGGAGGGGAAGGCATAACTGTGGTAGAATGAACACCGGCACAGCCGATCAACTCCACCAGGACTCAGGCCACCCGGCTGCTGGATCAGCTGCCCCCGCTATAATTCTGAGGACCACCTGGCCGAAGGATTTTAATGTGTCCTACCTAGGTGGGCGGAGCCCCTAAAATAACGCCCCAGGGAAAAGAATGCAGTGACTAGATGGGAGAGGTCACATGACGATCTTTGCTAAACCCAAATCCTCCTCAATCGTGGGCCCCATCTCACTGAGCCCGACTCGAGGCCCATAATCCAAGTGGCTCTGAGAGGTCTTGTCCCACCTCCTGAGACCTCCGTCCATTCAATATGCTTGTCCCCTTTGAAATATTCTCAATCGCTTCCTCGGACTGGGGTCAGAGGTCAGAGGCCACCTGTCAGTATCTCCAGAGAGGAGAGCAATCTGTGACCTGAATGGCAAAGGAGCTTATTCTTTCTCTGAGCTACACCTGGCAGATGGTATTTGTTAAGCACTTACTATTTGTCAAGTATGGGAATGGATACAAGGCAATCTGGTTGGACACAATACCTGTCCCACGTGGGGCTCACAGACTAATTGGGAGGGAGAATGGGTAATGAATCCGCATTCTACAGATGAGGAAACTGAGGTACAGAGAATTTAAGTGACTTGCCCAGCATCTCACAGCAGAGAAAACTGGGATTAGAACCCAGGTCCTCTGATTCTCAGGCCCATCCTCTTTCCACTAAGCATCACTGCTTCTTACACACACACACACACACACACACACACACACACACAAACAAAAGCACACGTACACACACACTAACACCCCCCCCACCCACCCCCGCCCAACACACTTGACAGCCATGCATATACTCACCCAGGGATTCACCTTTGTGGCTAGTTGCAGCAGGCCAGCCCACATTCACTCTAGTGAATAGGAGGTGTTGGAGACCTGGTTCTGGAAGTAGCTAACTGTGAGCTGTCTGGGAGATGATAGTGCTGCTTGTTGGGAGGGGCACCAGCTAAAATGCTCAGCCGGCCATCCATCCCCATGTTACAGAGTTTCCTCACTGCTGCTTGCCTGGTTTAGTGGAAAGAGCATAGGCTTGGGAGTCAGAGCTCCTGGGTTCTAATCCCAGCTCTGCCACTTGTCAGCTGTGTGACTTTGGCCAAGTCACTTAACTTCTCTTGGCCTCGGTTACCTCACCTGTGAAATGGGGACTAAGACTGTGAGGTCCAAGTGGGACAACCTCATTACCTCGTATCTACCCCATTTCTTAGAACAGTGTTCGGCACGTAGTAAGTGCTTAACAAATACCATCATCATTATTACTATCATTGCCTGTCAAAGGAAGAAGGAGGAGTTAGAGCTGTTGATGCTGGTTCAGTAATTATAGAGGTTGTATCTATTGTCACACCCACACTTACCCCAAGCACACTAATTTTGGCCAGAAGGCACATTTCCCCTCCATGTTTTGGCCAGAATGTGATGATGGAAATAGGGAAGGATCTAACAAAACGATTGTGCCTGGAAACAGGTTAGTGTACTGTTGGAAGATGGTTGGGTGTATATGGCTGGCAGGAGACAAAGCATGACTACCACAGTGCAAATTTCCCTAAATACTGGGATCTACAAGGATGTGTGTTCTAGGAGAACCAGTCCATGTAGAACAGTGCTCTGCATCCATTGGGTCAATCAAGCTAGTTCACTGACTTGCTGCTTCTGGGAGGACCCAATATCTCTGCCCGCAGTCTGGTCCATGAATGGTTCTGGGCCAGGACTACTGCCTCCAGGAAGCCCTCTCCTCAGCCCCCTGTGAACTGTCCTCCTTATGTTTGCCACCCGAATGGCTCCTGGAACCTCTCTGAGGTCTTTCTAGGGGAGACTGGGAATCTGTTGCTGATCTGGGGCCACAGGGGTTTGTCTTGAGTGCAGGCTTGCTTGTTTTATCTTCCCCTCGGCACTCTGTCTCTGCCCTCCATGCTGACCGAGAAGCAACGGCAATAATGGGAAGTGGTCAGGGAGACCTGGATTATCACAGGCAGTTGGATGACAGTGATGGGAATTTTCTTCCTGAAGACAAGCATATGGACATGACTAGTGCCTAGGCTAGGGCTTCCGTGAATCACATATTTGAGTGCTTACTGTGTTCTTGGGAGAGTACAATGTAACGGAGTCGATAGACATGTTCCCTGCCCAAAATAAGCTGGGCTTTTAGGCTTGGGTTTCCCAATCCTTTCCTTTCTGCAGCACACTTTCCCCACCCACAGGGCCCAGGCATCATCTCTTTTAGTCTTTGATTCAGAACACTAACCCCATCCATTTTGTTTCTCTCCCACACTGAAGTAATGACATGACTTCAACCCAGCCTGAGTTGGGTTCCTCTGAACCTCAAGAGGTTTGTGTCAGTTCATCTCACCAGAGCAGCCTCCCCAAGAGTTCCAGCAGCCCCAGGCCCCAGCACCAAGTGACTCCACACCCCCTCGGCTCCTCTATCCCAGAGACACTGAGGTGTCTGCGGGAATGAAGTGGATCATCAGGAAGAACAGCTGATCCAGGAGCTTACCACCAGCATTGGGACTCACCTGCCAGCCCCAAGCTCATCTACAACAGCCAAATACCATGGGGGAGCCAAGCAATCACCCACTGAACTGAATCAATGCAGATTCAACATATTTCTAACTGAGGCTGAGAAGAGGCCTTGCAGGTGGAATCTCCATGGGCCCCATTCGCAACCAACATGGACACCCATGTGTGTGCTAAGCAAAGAAGGGAAGTCTGCCCCACCCAACCCTGATTCATGGAGGGCAGCCTCCTCACACCTCAACTGCCCCAGACCCTGCCTTCCACCAAATTCACTCTCCTAGTCTGGGATGGAGCAGAGAGTGTGCGGAGGAAGAGTGGAGCAGGGTGAACTCCATCTACACCAGCTTGCCCGTGGATCTCCTCTAACCTCTCCAGAAACCTGGGAAACTTGCAGCCCCTTGTAAAACTTAGACCTGCTCTCTCTAAAGGGAAGGGGAGCTTGACTATCAGGCAGAAAAGGCTGTTATGACCCGTGGCTGGAATGGGAAGTCACGTGCGAGCTCAGGTATTATCAGCCTTCCTGCAACTGAAAGTTTTTTAAAAAAGAAGGCAAAGAGCCCCATACATCCACATATTGTTTCTCTCCCACACTCAAGTAACGACAAGACTTCAATCCAGCCCGACTTGCTCCTCTGAGCCTCAAGAGGTTTGTGCCAGTTCATCTCACCTATTCCTCAACTGTGGTAACTTCCAACAGCTAAAATTGATGCATTGGATTGCTTCAGCATCTTTCTTCCCAAGGGCTTGGAGATAATCCCAGTGCTAGCGCATCCACTCCCACCATCCCTCTGAAATAATCAATGTTCCCAGTCTACAGCTGGGAAATGGAGACACTCAGAATTAAATGGTTTCCCATGGTCCCAGTCAGGAAAGGAAGCACCAATATTCAATTGCAGAAATCCTGAGCCTCCCCTTCTCCCACCAGGTCCCCAGACCCATGTCTGGTGGCTCTCTGCTCAATATTTGCAAACAATTTCTGGATCTTCATTTGACCCGGGCTATCTGAAATTTTTTAAAAAAGAAGGCAAAGATCCCCACACATCCACGTATGCCTTTCTGGAATGTTTTCTATTTTTAAGATTTAGGCTCTGACAAGGATAAGGGGAAGCTTGACCCAGCTGAACTTCATTCAGTCATATTTATTGAGTGCTTACTGTGTGCAGAGTTTCAGAACTTGAGGCTTGGGGGATGATCAGGTCTCTTATTTGAGGATTTCTTTGTTGTCCAGAGGGAAATAGCACCATGTCAAGAGACAGTGCTGATTCTGTGGGACCCGCTGGGTAGAGCTGTTTATACATGAGAATGGTTTGAACAGAAGGATGCTTTTCCCTTACTGAAGCCAAAGATGTTAAACTATACTTGTAGCTGAAATGAAATATTTCCTTCCAAGAGGAAATTTGCCTCTCTGATCATTTGAGCTTTCAGAGTTTGAACCTTGTGTGATTTACAGTTTGCTTTTTTTCCCCTTAAAAATAACCCAACTGGAAGATCTGTAAAGAAGATTGATGAGTTGGTTCATATTTTCAACTGCATATTTAATCTCTGAATTAGGAAGCGTTTGGAATCTATTACAGAAATCTACTGTAATCAATGCTCCAAATATTCCATCCATTAGGTGTTTGGGAGAAGCCTGCAGAAAATCTAGGGTAATCTCACTGTAGGCACCATATTTTCTTCTTAATGAAGTCCTGGGGCAATTATACCATGTTCCTCATCCAGCCTTCTCTTCCTTTTAGATGTCATTGGAAGCCATCAGCTGTGCTTACAAATAAATCACAGTGCTCATGTGAGTTGCTTCTTGAGAGACTAAGTGGGATTATTTTTGAGCTCCATGTGGGACAGGGACTGTATCTGGTCTGGTTATCTTGTACTTTAATCTACCCAGCACATAAAATAGTACTTGACATACAGCTGAGCTTTAACAATTACCATAAGGAAAAAAAAGGGGGCACGCGAGGAGCCCCAGGAAAATCATTGGGATTTAGAAAAATGGATGCCACATATAAGCCATTTGTCATGGAGTATTCCGGAAGAACAGGGAACAAAACATCCATGAAGAAAAATGAAGATTGTATCAGAGTCCACAGTATTTTCCTTAGGGCTTTTCCTAAAAACAGGCCCCCAGACTGTAGAAGTCCCACACTGATTCTTACAGGGAGACAAGGTAGTGTTTGAAGAGGGCTCTGAATAGGAATTTGAAGAGAGTAAGAACAGAGCAGCTGTTTAAACAATCTATCAATCAATGGTACTTGGCACCCAACTCCACCTCATCTTCCAGAAAAGGTAGAAACGAATCCAAGCCCCTTTTTATGTGGCTTCTTTGACCCCTGAGGCATTTAGTTAGTGAATGATTAGGGACCGGCTATTCTCCCCATCCCCTCATCTCCTTCACCTCTCTGACACCCCTTCCCGTAATCCCTTTTCCTGGAGGCCGGCTGAGCTGAGGGGCAACCAAGGGATACCAACCGACACCCCACCCTCCTCCTCCTGGAACCCAGCTCTATCCCCGGGGAAGGGTGACCTCATTGATAATAATAATAACAATGCTACTATTTGTTAAATACTTACTCTGCTCCAAGCAGTGTGCTAAACACTGAGGCAGATATAGACTAATCAGTATTATGATCAGACTTGAGAAACAGTGTGGCCTGGTGGATAAAGCACAGGCTTGGGAGACTGAAGGATCTGGGTTCCAATTCCCTCTCTGCCACTTGTCTGTGTGACCTTGGGCAAGTCACTTTACTTCTGTGGGCTCAGTTACCTCATTTGTGAGATACGGACTGTATCCAAACTGACTAGCTTTTATCTACCCCAGCGATTTGAACGGTGCCTAGCACATAGGCCTCAAGGCTCTCCATCACCTCGCCCCCTCTTACCTCACCTCCCTTCTCTCCTTATAGAGTCCAGCCCATACCCTCCACTCCTCTGCCACTAATCTCCTCACCGTGACTCATTCTCGCCTGTCCCACCTTCGACCCCCCCCCCCCGGCCCACATCATCCCCCTGGCCTGGAATGCCCTCCCTCCGCACATCCGCCAAGCTAGCTCTCTTCCTCCCTTCAAGGCCCTACTGAGAGCTCACCTCCTCCAGTAGGCCATCCCAGACTGAGCCCCCTCCTTCCTCTCCCCCTCCTCCCCCTCTCCATTCTCCCTGCCTTACCTCCTTCCCCTCCCCACAGCACCTGTATATATGTATATGTGTTTGTATGCTCCGCTCTCTTGACCCGATCCATCTTTCTGAGCACCTCACACCCCACCTCGCCTCCCTCTCCTCTCTACCCAATCTTGATGATCAGATTGCTGCTCTCAACTCTACCCTTTCTACTCAACTAGACTCACTCGCTCCCCTTTCCCTTCGCTGCTCTCGTACCACTAACCCACAGCCCTGGATCACTGCCACTGTCCACCTCCTTCGCTCTTATGCTCAAGCTACTGAACGCTGCTGGGGAAAGTCTAAACACCATGCCAACTTTGTTCACTTCAAGTTTATCCTTTCCTGCATTAACTCAGCCCTCTCCTCTTCCAGACAAAACTATTTCTCCTCCCTTATTGACACCCATGCCCATCATCCCCGACAGCTCTTCCGTACATTCAACTCCCTTCACAGGCCCCCAGTTCCTCCCCCTCCTCCTTCCCTCACCCCCAACGATCTGGACTCCTACTTCATTAATAAAATTAAATCCATCAGGTCCGACCTCCCCAAAGTCATTCCCCCAACTTCTCCAACCCCCCGGCTCTCAGCACTCTCTGCTACTCTCCCACCCTCCCCAGCAGTATCCTCAGAGGAGCTCTCCTCCCTCCTCTCAAGTGCTACTCCGGCCACTTGTGCTTCTGACCTCATTCCCTCTCATCTCATGAAATCTCTCACTCCGTCCCTTCTCCCCTCCTTAACTTCCATCTTCAACTGCTCACTCTCCACTGGTTCCTTCCCCTCTGCCTTCAAACATGCCCATCTCTCTCCCATCCTAAAAAAAACCCTCTTTTGACCCCACCTCACCTTCTAGTTATCGCCCCATCTCCGTCCTACCATTCCTTTCCAAACTCCTTGAATGAGTCGTCTACACGTGTTGCCTAGAATTCCTCAACAACAACTCTCTCCTCGACCCCCTCCAGTCTGGCTTCCATCCCCTACATTCCATGGAAACTGCCCTCTCAAAGGTCACCAATGACCTCCTGCTTGCCAAATCCAACGGCTCATACTCTATCCTAATCCTCCTCGACCTCTCAGCTGCCTTCGATACTGTGGACCACTCCCTTATCCTCAACACGCTATCCAACCTTGGCTTCACAGACTCCGTCCTCTCCTGGTTCTCCTCTTATCTCTCCGGTCATTCATTCTCAGTCTCTTTTGCAGGCTCCTCCTCCCCCTCCCATCCCCTTACTGTGGGGGTTCCTCAAGGTTCAGTTCTTGGTCCCCTTCTGTTCTCGATCTACACTCACTCCCTTGGTGACCTCATTCGCTCCCACGGCTTCAACTATCATCTCTACGCTGATGACACCCAGATCTACATCTCTGCCCCTGCTCTCTCCCCCTCCCTCCAGGCTTGCATCTCCTCCTGCCTTCAGGACATCTCCATCTGGATGTCTGCCCGCCACCTAAAACTCAACATGTCCAAGACTGAACTGCTTGTCTTCCCTCCCAAACCCTGCCCTCTCCCTGACTTTCCCATCACTATTGACGGCACTACCATCCTTCCCGTCTCACAGGCCTGCAACCCTGGTGTCATCCTCGACTCCGCTCTCTCATTCACCCCTCACATCCAAGCTGTCACCAAAATCTGCCGGTCTCAGCTCCGCAACATTGCCAAGATCCGCCCTTTCCTCTCCATCCAAATCGCTACCCTGCTCATTCAAGCTCTCATCCTATGTCGTCTGAACTACTGTATCAGCCTCTTCTCCGATCTCACATCCCCTTGCCTCTCCCCACTTCAATCCATACTTCACGCCGCTGCCTGGATTGTC
The DNA here is from genome assembly GCF_015852505.1 of Tachyglossus aculeatus. NCBI lineage: Eukaryota > Metazoa > Chordata > Mammalia > Monotremata > Tachyglossidae > Tachyglossus > Tachyglossus aculeatus. The sequence continues at coordinate 40,198,878 of NC_052071.1, forward strand.
TTTGTCCAGAAACGCTCTGGGCATGTTACTCCCCTCCTCAAAAATCTCCAGTGGCTACCAGTCAATCTGTGCATCAGGCAGAAACTCCTCACCCTTGGCTTCAAGGCTGCCCATCACCTTGCCCTCTCCTACCTCACCTCCCTTCTCTCCTTCTGCAGCCCAGCCCACATCCTCTGCTCCTCTGCGGCTAATCTCCTCACCGTGCCTCATTCTCGCCTGTCCCGCCGTCGATCCCTGGCCCACGTAATCCCCCTGGCCTGGAATGCCCTCCTTCCCCACATCCGCCAAGCTAGCTCTCTTCCTCCCTTCAAGGCCCTACTGAGAGCTCAACTCCTCCAGGAGGCCTTCCCAGACTAAGCCCTCTCCTTCCTCTCCCCCTCCCCCCCTTCATCCCCCCATCTTACCACCTTCCCTTCCCCACAGCACCTGTATATATGTATATATGTTTGTACATATTTATTACTCTATTTATTTATTTATTTTACTTGTACATATCTATCCTATTTATTTTATTTTGTTAATATGTTTGGTTTTGTTCTCTGTCTCCCCCTTCTAGACAGTGAGCCCACTGTTTGGGTAGGGACCATCTCTATATGTTGCCAACTTGTACTTCCCAAGTGCTTAGTACAGTGCTTTGCACACAGTAAGCGCTCAATAAATACGACTGATTGATTGATTGGAAGAGTACAAGGCAATAGAGTTGGGAGACATGATTTCTGGGGGTGTCTAGTGGCTAGAGCATGGGCTTGGAAGTCAGAAAGACCTGGGTTCTAATCCCGTCTCCACCACTTGTCTGTTATGTGATTTTTTTGGTGAGTCACTTAACTTCTCTGTGCCTCAATTTCCTCATCTGTCAAATGGGAATTCAAGGCCTGTTCTCCCTCCTACTTAGACTGTGAGTCCCATGTGGGACAGGAATCTGTGTCTGAACAGATTAACCTGTATCTACCCCAGAACTTAGAACAATGCTTGGCACAGTGTAAGTGCTCAACAAATATGATGATGATAATAATAATATTAGTAATGATAACAATGATAATAAGGATAGTGTCCCCATCAGTGCACTCCCTCGCAGAACAGGGGCAGGGCTGCTTTGTCTTTCCAAATTTCCTACTATCACCACCGCTCACCCAGGAATCTTTCTGCCCAGCTACAGTCAGGCCCTGTCTACGCAGCACAAAGGTAAAGAAAGACTTGGAGTTTCTCCAGCTTGGTTATTCACTCTGATCGAGTTCACTGGGTAATTACTCAAGTTCTACCTATTCTGGGTAGCCCAGCAACAGGGAATAAAAGGACTTTCCTCAAACTTTAAAATCTTCATTAGTCTCAAAGCTCATTTCTGATTTCCCTCTCCTAGTTTTCAAAAATAACTTTGGAATTCTGAAGGGACTCGAATGCCGGGGCTTTAGGGACTGTGGGACTCTGTGAGACTTTATTTTGTTATCAATTCCCGTTATCATAGTAGAGTGGAAAATGGTGGCCTTCTGGCATTTTAGGTCTTCAAAGACTTTCCTCTCCCAATCTTCATCCCCCACAAAATCCCTGCTCCCTTTCCAGCCCCATACTCAAAATAAAAAATTGTCTCCATAGGCTCAGATCATTATCGAAAAGTTGTTTTCTAATTATAGCTTACATAAATCCTCACTTTCCCTTGCATCCAGTAACCAAGTGAGTCTCTGCAAACAGTTTCACTTGAACGTTTCAGGGACTCATTACAAGAGGGGAAAAAAAGACTGTGCTTGGCTTTAATGATCTACAAAGGAAGAAAAGTATCTTTTCCTCAGAGTGCACATCAATACATTGCTGGTCCCTTCAATCCACTTCCTATTGGTGGCACTGCCTATGAGGGATATGATCCCTGCAGTCTCCTGAAGGCTGAAATCATGAGCTCTGGCATCTTCTTGAAATATTTAATGTCTTCCTGTTCTAGTAGTGGATCTGGATTTCAGTGCTATGCAGGGTTTCTATCAAGGTGAGTGCAAGAACCAGTATCATATCATTTTTGCCAGTTGATCTAAGCTATATCATACTAAATCATCTTTGTTGTTTGCCTTGGAGAGTGTAATGTATCAGCCAATCAGAGAGAGCAGATCTAGCCTCAAATCATTTATTATTTTGAAGTCAAGGTAAGTGATATGTTTATACTAGCCTCCCTCCCTTAAGAAAAATGACCTTGGTACGGTGTTGAATGTACTGCTTGAATTTCTATCAAATCGGGATTTGATGGTATTATATTCTGAACTATAAACTCACTGTGAGTGGGAAACGTGTCTGCTAACTCTGTTATATTGTATTATCCCATGTACGTAGTACAATACTCTGCACATAGTAAGGGCTTATCATTGATTGATTGATTCTCTCTAAGTGCCCTACAAATATGGAGTCAGCTTTTAAAATAAGAAAATGGTGTTCCAAATAATTTGTTTTGTTTCTTAGGGTTAATTCAGGGGTTTAATTACATGCAAGCAAATTCATCACTGGATGGGCAAAGATGCCTTTTCTTCCTCTGGGTTTGTGAGGAACCAAAGGAAAACCCATCAGTTTGACCACCCTTAAACCAGGCTGGGCTAGATGTTTTGGTGACCCATCTCTGACCAAAGGCTATCTGTGGATTTTATTGTTACTTTGAAAGGACTACATTTCCAACAGCAGTTACCTTGGAAGCTATAGAATTCAGTGAGTATCTGGTCTCCTTCACAACCTGAAGGCCCATTCCAGCTTTATGACTTTTTTAAAAAAGGATCTAAGTCATTTCCTTCCCACCTCTTAAATTAATGGAGGACTTTACAATTTAATTCTAGATGGTAACCATCAGGAATACAAATATCTACATTATCTTGTATTTTCTACAGTCACCCCTGGAATTACATTTGGCTGACTAACTGGAGAGTCGGTAGTTCCTATGAAATGAAGGTGATGGGTGCCTGAGAGCTCCAGAGTCTGAAGTCAGACCAAATCTGTAGCTTCCCAAATAGGCACAGCTATCTTCCAAACCTTTGACATACTCTAACTCCAGGTACATTTTTGCATAAGATGTAAATGTATTTTCCTGCTACATATCACTTAAGAGAAATGGGATGTTATTTTCTGAGACAAACGTGTTGGCTGAGGTTAGAAAACAGCCTTCTCTCCATGTCCCCTCCCTCCTGCCCCCAAAAGAATTAATGAAATGAAGATATTACATTCATCCTTTATCTCTGGGCTTCTAAGTAGTGGAGGAACATCAAGTGCCCAAGAGAAGTATTAGTAATATTAACGGAGGTATTTGTTAAACCCTTACTATGTGCCAAGCACTGTACTCAGCACTAGGATAGATACAAGAAATTCAATTCCCACATGGCCTCACAGTCTAAGTAGAAGGGAGAACAGGTATTGAATCCCCTTCTTGTGAATGAGGGAACTGAAGCCCAGAGAAGTTTAGTGATTTGACTGAAGTCACACAGCAGACAAGTGGAGAAGCTGGAACTAGAAGCCAGGTCCAAAGTAATTCAGCTAATAACCCATTGAGTAGGCTAGATAAAGAAAAATATGTTTTCATTTGATAAAATCTATCAGTTCAGTTAGAGGCAGAGTCTTCTTCCCCCTCTCCCCCCCACAAAGAAACCCAATGTAGAACTCATTTGTAGTCTAGGAGGGGATGAGGTTGCCAATTAGAAAAATCTCTCCCTCTGTCTTTATGACCTCAGTTTCTGCACGGGGGGCATTTGCTCCATCAGCAGATGTAACCATCAATTCTCCAAGGGAATAAAAACGTTGGATTTAGGAAAATTCATCCTTCAGAAATGGTCTCAAAGATAAAAAATCCATTTGGGTCTAACTTAGAAGGCTGAGAAGGGTACTAGGTTGGTTGCTTTTCAATCAGATTTTTTCAGCTCTTTCACCATCACTGGATAGAGAATTGGCTTCTTTTGATTATCTCTGAAAAATGATAGGCTAAATTAAGCTAATGTCTTTGGCACTAATTTTCTTCAGAACTTTGAATCCTAAAGGTTACCCAGAGGTACCACTTTCCTAGCAGGTGATTTCCTCATTTGAAAGAAAGAAAATAAAAACAGGAGGAAACTGTAGTGAGAATTTCAATTCCACCCGCTTCCAAAAAAGCAGAGACAGTTCCACCCACTCCAAAAAAAGCAGAGACCTCACTTACTTTTCCTGATCAAGAAAACCTAATTCCACCCTAATTTGAACTGCCCTCAGTGACCTAATGACCTCAGACTAGAGACCAGATTATCCCCAGATCCCAGCTATGAGGAATACCCAGATTGTGTTGGGTACCTCCTGGAAATTATATCATCTGTTCCTTGCCAGATGGTTGGTTAAGGACCAGGAATCCTGGGGACCACTCCAAGTAATTCCCATCCAGTACCCTTAGAGTCAGAACTCACTGGGATTGTACTTTCTAAAATTCAAGCTGTCTTTCTTTTGTCTTGGTTCCACAGGCAGGAAAAATGAATGAACTGAGAGGGGCCAACTACACCGAGGTCACTGAATTCATTCTGGTTGGACTTTCCAATCAACCCAAAAGTCAAATCATTTTCTTCTGTATCTTGCTCATTCTCTATCTGGGAACCGTCGTGGGAAACATCCTTATCATTATGGTAGTGTGGAAAGAACCTCGACTTCACACCCCAATGTATTTGTTTCTCTGCAATCTGTCCTTTGTTGACCTGTGTTCCACCACCACCGCAGTGCCTCTGACCCTTGTCAACTGCCTGAGAGACTGCCCTACTATCAGTTACAATGACTGCTTTGCCCAAATGACCATCTCCCTCTTCTGGGGCACCACTGAGTGCTGCCTATTGGCCGTCATGGCTTACGACCGATTCGTCGCCATATCGAACCCCTTGCATTACACGCTGATCATGACTATGAGGGCTTGTTTCCAGATTGCCGCTATCATGTGGATAAGTACCTTCCTGCTGGCCCTAATTCCTACTGTTACCATACCAGTTCAGTTCTGTGCAGGGCACAATGCAGTAAACCATTTTGTATGTGAGTTGGAAGCCGTCTTTAAGCTGGTCTGCTCAGACACCACTGTCAGTGAGATCATGATGTGGATAAACTCGATCTTCATCTTGCCCCTCCCCTTTCTGTTCATTCTCCTCTCTTATGTCCGGATCGTGGTGGCCGTCTTGAAAATCCCCTCCACAGCTGGGCGGTGGAAAGCTTTCTCCACCTGTGGATCGCACCTGACTGTGGTGACCATCTACTATGGGACCCTCATTTCCCTGTATCTTAAACCTCAGAACAAAGATAGTAAGGACCAGGATAAAATCATCTCTATATTTTATGGAACAGTGATCCCCATGATGAACCCTCTGATTTATACGCTGAGAAACAAGGATATGATAGGAGCCTTGAGAAAGGCAGTTGGGAAAATCAAGCAAGTAAGGCTGTCAGTGTGAATTCTATGACATATAATGCTGAGTTGAGGCTTACTTGAGAAACAGGTATAATTCATTACAGGAAGGAAACAAACTAGAATTGATCCATCAGGGCATTTGGAGGGTGCCAGATTCTAAGTCTGGCTCTGCCACTTGCTGTGGGACCTAGGGGAAGTCCCTTACTTTATCTGTGCCTCAGTTTCCTCATCTGTGAAATGGAGATTCCATACCCATACTGTGTCCTACTTAGACTGTGAACCCAATGTGGGACAGAGACTGTGTCTGATTTGATTACCCCAGTGCTTAGTACACTACTTGGCCCATATACGCCTAACAAACACAATTATTACGATGTACATATCTTTCAATGATATATTATACATTACATAGTTATATTAATGTCTCTCTCCCACTCTGGAATATAAGCTTGTTGTAGGCAAGGAACGTGTTGCCAACTCTGTTGGATCAAACGCTCCCAAGTGCTTAACACACAGTGCTCAGCCCATAGTAAGTACTTAACTCTGGAGCCCTCCCCGAGTCCAAATGCCTGAAGCTACCTTCTATGGCTGTCGGCAAAGACACTGCTGTGGTAGATGGGGTAGGCAATAACAATAATAGTGTTCATTCATTCATTCAATCACATTTATTGTGTGCTTACTGTGTGCAGAACACTGTACTAAGCACTTGGGAAGTACAAGTTGTTGGTATTTGTTAAGTGCTTACTATGTACCAAGCACTGTTCTCAGCACTGGGCCAGATACAAGGTTATCAGGTACTCCTATGTGTGGCTCACAGTCTTACTCTGCATTTTACAGATGAGGGAAATGAGACACAGAGAAGTTAAGTGACTTATCCAAAGTCACACAGCTTACAAGTGGTGGAGCTGGGATTAGAACCCACGATCTCTGATTCCCAAACCCGGGCTCTTTCCACTTAGCCATGCTGCTTCTCAAGGCAGATACAAGGTAACCAGGTTGGACACAGTCCCTGTCCCACATGGGGCTCCCACTCTTAATCCCCATTCTACAGATGAGGTAACTGAATCACAGAGAAGGTAAGTGACTTGCCCAAGGTCGCACAGCAGACAAGGGACAGAGTTAGGATTAGAACCCATGACTAGGAGAAGATGAGGTGGAGTCAGGAATCCCATTGAAGTTGTGGGGGATGCGATGTAGCCCAGGGGAAAAACAGATTTCCTTTCATTTATGACTCTGCCTCAACCCTGTCCCGGCCCCCAGAGCAGCAGACATTACCCAGAATCCTTGATCAGGGACCCTTTTTATTTTTATACATTCACTTATTGCTTGCACATGTTCTATTTGCTGTCTCATTTTATATATTTTTTTTCAGGTGACTCTAATGATTTTAATGAGCAGGTATGCATAAACAAGAAATGTTTTATTGAACTCCAGACAGGAAGCCAACAGCAGCTACTTGAATTTCAAAGGAAATCAATCTTATTTAATCAATTGTATTTATTGAGCAGAGCATCGTACTAAGCACTGGGGAGAGAACAATACAACTGAATTAGCAGACAAGTTCCCTGTCCGTGATAAGCTTACAGTCTCCCTTTCAAATGAAAAACTCCTTGTCAGAATGATAATAATAATAATGATAGCATTTATTAAGCACTTACTATGTGCAAAACACTGTTCTAAGCGCTGGATCAATTCATCAATAGTATTTATTGTATACAGTAGATTTGAGAGACATGATTCCTGCCCTCGAGGAGCTTCCAGTCTAGAAGGGGAGATATGCCTAAAGTTAACTGCCCTGTGCAGTTTGCACTAAATAATGGTATCAGGTGCATTACTATTGCAAGAATGCATGCCGAGTCCTCTTAATATTTTAGTATATTTTTATTTTACCATGACAAAATTAGCCTTTAATTTGAAGAGTTATGGATAATAAACCAGCTATAAGATTATTGAAGGCAGATGTTTTCTAGAACACCTGAGAAATTAGTGACACGAGCTTATATTTTTCACTTAAAGTTAACCTTTATAAAATTCATTTTCATTACAGCGATTAATTTTCCCATTTTAATATATATTTTTATGGAACATAAGTATTCCAGTCTGGAAAACATACCCAAAGTTTCCCCATCACATTAGAACTGAAAACTGTGGAGGCAAGCCATAAATAACTCTGCTCACTATGCTCTGCTAACTGCCCTGGTTGTGGGGTACTCCTCCTGCCAACCGTCCTGCTCACCCTGTCACTGCGGCTCTGCTTTTGTGAGCCCGACATCATCAAACGCTTTGTCTGTGACGTCCCCTCCTTCATCAAGCTGGCCGGTTCCCACCACTGCATTCCTGAGCTGATGATTCTCACCTCTTGACCCTTCGCCCTGTACCGGCCCTGCTCCTGTATCTTCCCCTCCTATTTCTATGTCATCGGGACTGCCATGCTGAAGGAGATCTGCCGTGCTGACGAAGACCTGCTATGCCAAAGGAGACTCACCATGCCCACAGCCGACACAAACTCTTTGTCACCTGTGCTGAAAGGCTGACGAGGTCTTGTACTGGGTAAATTTCAGAGCAGGTGCCAGATGACTCTGTTCTATACTATATAACAATTTCATCAGTTATTAGTATGTACTGATTACTTAGTGAGTATACTAAGTGCTTGGAAGAGTACAAGGTGATAGAGTTGGGAAACATGATTTCTGGGGGTGTCTAGTGGCTACAGCATGGGCTTGGAAGTCAGAAAGACCTGGGTTCTAATCCTGTTTCCACCACTTGTCTGTTATGTGATTTTTTTGGTGAGTCACTTAACTTCTCTGTGCCTCAATTTCCTCAGCTGTCAAATGGGAATTCAATGCCTGTTCGCCCTCCTACTTAGACTGTGAGTCCCATGTGGGACAGGAATCTGTGTCAGATCTGATTAACCTGTATCTACCCCAGCACTTAGAACAATGCTTCACACAGTGTAAGTGCTCAACGAATATGATGATGATAATAATATTAATAATTAATTATTAATTGTTAACATTAATGATATTAATGTTGCTCCGCAACATTGCCAAGATCTGCCCTTTCCTCTCCATCCATACCACTACCCTGCTCATTCAAGCTCTCATCCTATCTCATCTGGACTACTGCATCAGCCTTCTCTCTGATCTCCCATCCTCGTGTCTCTCCCCACTTCAATCCATACTTCATGCTGCTGCCCGGATTGTCTTTGTCCAGAAACGCTCTGGGCATGTTACTCCCCTCCTCAAAAATCTCCAGTGGCTACCAATCAATCTGCGCATCAGGCAGAAACTCCTCCCCCTCGGCTTCAAGGCTCTCCATCACCTCTCCCCCTCCTACCTCACCTCCCTTCTCTCCTTCTACAGCCCACCCCGCACCCTCCGCTCCTCTGCTGCTAATCTCCTCACCGTACCTCGTTCTTGCCTGTCCTGCCATCGATCCCCAGCCCATGTTATCCCCCTGGCCTGGAATGCCCTCCCTCCGCACAACCGCCAAGCTAGCTCTCTTCCTCCCTTCAAGGCCTTACTGAGAGCTCACCTCCTCCAGGAGGCCTTCCCAGACTGAGCCCCTTCTTTCCTCTCCCCCTCATCCCCCTCTCCATCCCCCCATCTTACCTCCTTCCCTTCCCCACAGCACCTGTATATATGTATATATGTTCGTACATATTTGTTACTCTATTTATTTATTTATTTTACTTGTACATATCTATTCTATTAATTTTATTTTGTTAGTATGTTTGGTTTTGTTCTCTGTCTCCCCATTTTAGACTGTGAGCCCACTATTGGGTAGGGACTGTCTCTATATGTTGCCAACTAGTACTTCCCAAGCACTTAGTACAGTGCTCTGCACACAGTAAGTGCTCAATAAATATGATGGATGACGATTGATGATGATAGTAATGATAACAATGATAATAATGATAATGTCCCCATCAGTGCAGTCCCTCCCAGAACAGGGGCAGGGCTGCTTTGTCTTTCCAAAGTTCCTACTGTCACCACCGCTCACCCAGGAATCTTTCTGTCCAGCTACAGTCAGGCCCTGTCTAGGCAGCACAAAGGTAATGAAAGACTTGGAGTTTCTCCAGCTTGGTTATTCACTCTGATCGAATTCACTGGGTAATTACTCAAGTTCTACCTATTCTGGGTACCCCAGCAACAGGAAATAAAAGGGCTTTCCTCAAACTTTAAAATCTTCATTAATCTCAAAGCTCATTTCTGATTTCCCTCTCCTAGTTTTCAAAAATAACTTTGGAATTCTGAAGGGACTTGAATGTCGGGGCTTGAGGGACTGTGGGACTCTGCCAGACTTTATTTTGAGATCAATTCCCATTAACATAGTAGAATGGAAAATGGTGGCCTTCTGGCTTTTTAGGTCTTTAAAGACTTTCGTCTTCCAATCTTCATGCCCCACAAAATCCCTGCTCCCTTGCCAGCCCCATACTCAAAATAAAAAATTGTCTCCATGGGCTCAGATCATTATCGAAAAGTTGTTTTCTAATTATAGCTTACATGAATCTTCACTTTCCCTTGCATCTAGTAACCAAGTGAGTCTCTGTAAACAGTTTCACTTGAACGTTTCAGGGACTCATTACAAGAGGGGAAAAAAAGACTGTGCTTGGCTTTAATGATCTATAAAAGAAGAAAAGTATCTTTTCCTCAGAGTGCACATCAACACATTGCTGGTCCCTTCAATCCACTTCCTATTGGTGGAATTTCACTGCCTATGAGGGATATGATCCCTGCAGTCTCCTGAAGGCTGAAATCATGAGCTCTGGTGTCTTCTTGAAATATTTAATGTCTTCCTGTTCTAGTAGTGGATCTGGATTTCAGTGCTATGCAGGTTTTTTTTATCAAGGTGAGTGCAAGAACCAGTATTGTATCACTTTTGTCAGTTGATCTAGATCCGCCCTTTCCTCTCCATCCAAACTGCTACCCTGCTCATTCAAGCTCTCATCCTATCCCGTCTGGACTACTGCACTAGCCTTCTCTCTGATCTCCCATCCTCGTGTCTCTCTCCACGTCAATCCATACTTCCTGCTGCTGCCCGGATTATCTTTGTCCAGAAACGCTCTGGACATATTACTCCCCTCCTCAAAAACCTCCAATGGCTACCAATCAATCTGCGCATCAGGCAGAAACTCCTCACCCTGGGCTTCAAGGCTGTCCATCACCTCGCCCCCTCCTACCTCACCTCCCTTCTCTCCTTCTACTGCCCAGCCCGCACCCTCCGCTCCTCCACCACTAATCTCCTCACTGTACCTCGCTCTCGCCTGTCCCGCCATCGACCCCCGACCCACGTCATCCCCCGGGCCTGGAATGCCCTCCCTCTGCCCATCCGCCAAGCTAGCTCTCTTCCTCCCTTCAAGGCACTGCTGAGAGCTCACCTCCTCCAGGAGGCCTTCCCAGACTGAGCCCCTTCTTTCCTCTCCCCCTCGTCCCCCTCTCCATCCCCCCGTCTTACCTCCTTCCCTTCCCCACAGCACCTGTATATATGTATATATGGTTGTACATATTTATTACTCTATTTATTTATTTATTTATTTATTTTACTTGTACACTTCTATCCTACTTATTTTATTTTGTTGGTATGTTTGGTTCTGTTCTCTGTCTCCCCCTTTCAGACTGTGAGCCCACTGTTGGGTAGGGACTGTCTCTATGTGATGCCAATTTGTACTTCACAAGCGCTTAGTACAGTGCTCTGCACATAGTAAGCGCTCAATAAATACGATTGATTGATTGATTGATTGATTGATCTAAGCTATATCATACTAAATCATCTTTGTTGTTTGCCTTGGAGAGTGTAATGTATCAGCCAATCAGAGAGAGCAGATCTAGCCTCAAATCATTTATTATTTTGAAGTCAAGGTAAGGGATACATTTATACTAGCCTCCCTCCCTTAAGAAAAATGACCTTGGTACAGTGTTGAATGTACTGCTTGAATTTCTATCAAATTTGGATTTTATGTTATTATATTCTGAACTATAAACTCACTGTGAGTGGGAAACGTGTCTGCTAACTCTGTTATATTGTATTATCCCATGTACGTAGTACAATACTCTGCACATAGTAAGGGCTTATCATTGATTAATTGATTCTCCCTAAGTACCCTACAAATATGGAGTCAGCTTTTAAAATAAGAAAATGGTGTTCCAAATAATTTGTTTTGTTTCTTAGGGTTAATTCAGGGATTTAATTACATGCAAGCAAATTCATCACTGGATGGGCAAAGATGCCTTTTCTTCCTCTGGGTTTGTGAGGAACCAAAGGAAAACCCACCAATTGACCACCTTTAAACCAGGCTGGGCTAGATGTTTTGGTGACCCATCTCTGACAAAGGCTATCTGTGGATTTTATTGTTACTTTGAAAGGACTACATTTCCAGCAGCAGTTACCCTGGAAGCTATAGAATTCAGTGAGTATCTGGTCTCCTTCACAACCTGAAGGCCCATTCCAGCTTTATGACTTTTTTAAAAAAGGATCTAATTCATTTCCTTCCCACCTCTTAAATTAATGGAGGAGTTTACAATTTAATTCTAGATGGTAACCATCAGGAGTACAAATATCTACATTATCTTGTATTTCCTACAGTCACCCCTGGAATTACATTTGGCTGACTAACTGGAGAGTCGGAAGTTCCTATGAAATGACGGTGATTGGTGCCTGAGAGCTCCAGATTCTGAAGTCAGACCAAATCTGTAGCTTCCCAAATAGGCACAGCTATCTTCCAAACCTTTGACATACTCTAACTCCAGGTACATTTTTGCATAAGATTTAAATGTATTTTCCTGCTACATATCACTTAAGAGAAATGGGGTGTTATTTTGTGAGACAAACATGTTGGCTGAGGTTAGAAAACAGCTTTCTCTCCATGTCCCCTCCTTCCTGCCCCCAAAAGAGTTAATGAAATGAAGATATTACATTCATCCTGTATCTCTGGGCTTCTAAGTAGTGGAGGAACATCAAGTGCCCAAGAGAAGTATTAGTAATATGAACTGAGGTATTTGTTAAACCCTTACTATGTGCCAAGCACTGTACTCAACACTAGGGTAGATACAAGAAATTCAATTCCCACATGGCCTCACAGTCTAAGTAGAAGGGAGAACAGGTATTGAATCCCCTTCTTGTGAATGAGGGAACTGAAGCCCAGAGAAGTTTAGTGATTTGACCAGTCACACAGCAGACAAGTGGAGAAGTTGGAACTAGAACCCAGGTCCAAAGTAGTTCAGCTAATAACCCATTGAGTAGGCTAGATAAAGAAAAATATGTTCTCATTTGATAAAATCCATCAGTTCAGTCAGAGGCAGAGTAGAGACTTCTCCCCCCCAGCCACCCCCCCAAAAAAAACCAATATAGAACTCATTTGTAGTCTAGGAGGGGATGAGGTTGCCAATTAGAAAAATCTCCCCCTCTTTCTTTATGACCTCAGTTTCTACACTGGGGGCATTTGCTCCATCAGCAGATGTAACCATCAGTTCTCAAAGGAATCAAAACCTTGGATTTAGGAAAATTCTTCCTCCAGAAATGGTCTCAAAGATAAAGAATCCATTTGGGTCTAACTTAGAAGGCTGTGAAGTGTTCTAGGATGGTTGCTTTTCAATCAGATTTTTTCAGCTCTTTCACCATCACTGGATAGAGAATCGGCTTCTTTTGATTATCTCTGAAAAGTGATAGACTAAATTAAGCTAACATCTTTGGCACTAATTTCCTTCAGAACTTTGAATCCTGAAGGCGTACTACTTTCCTAGCAGGTGATTTCCTCATTTGAAAGAAAGAAAATAAAAACAGGAGGAAACTGTAGTGAGAATTTCAATTCCACCTGCTTCCAAAAAAGCAGAGACAGTTCCACCCACTCAAAAAAAAGCAGAGATCTTACTTACCTTTCCTGATCAAGAAAACCTAATTCCACCCTAATTTGAACTGCCCTCAGTGACCTAATGACCTCAGACTAGAGACCAGGTTATCCACAGATCCCAGCTCTGAGGAATACCCAGATTGTGTTGGGTACCTCCTGGAAATTATACCATCTGTTCCTTGCCAGAAGATGGTTAAGGACCAGGAATCCTGGGGACCACTCCAAGTAATTCCCATCCAGTGCCCTTAGAGTCAGAACTCATTGGGATTGTACTTTCTAAAATTCAAGCTGTCTTTCCTTTGTCTTGGTTCCACAGGCAGGAAAAATGAATGAACTGAGAGAGGCCAACTATACTGAGGTCACAGAATTCATTCTGGTTGGACTTTCCAATCAACCCAAAAGTCAAATCATTTTCTTCTGTATCTTGCTCAATCTCTATCTGGGAACCATTGTGGGAAACATCCTTATCATTATGGTAGTGTGGAAAGAACCTCGACTTCACACCCCAATGTATTTCTTCCTGTGCAATCTGTCCTTTGTTGACCTGTGTTCCACCACCACCACGGTGCCTCTGACCCTTGTCAACTGCCTGAGAGACTGCCCCACTATCACATATAATGACTGCTATGCCCAAATGACCATCTCCGTCTTCTGGAGTATCACCGAGTGCTGGCTGTTGGCTGTCATGGCTTATGACCGATTCGTCGCCATATCGAACCCCTTGCGTTACACGCTGATCATGACAATGAGGGCTTGTTTCCAGATTGCCGCTATCATGTGGATAAGTACCTTCCTGCTGGCCCTAATTCCTACTGTTACCATACCGGTTCGATTCTGTGCAGGGTACAATGCAGTAAACCATTTTGTATGTGAGTTGGAAGCTGTCTTTAAGCTGGTCTGCTCAGACACCACTGTCAGTGAGATCCTGATGCTGATAAACTCGATCTTCATCTTGCCCCTCCCCTTTCTGTTCATTCTCCTCTCTTATGTCCGGATCGTGGTGGCCGTCTTGAAAATCCCCTCCACAGCTGGGCGGTGGAAAGCTTTCTCCACCTGTGGATCGCACCTGACTGTGGTGACCATCTACTATGGGACCCTCATCTCCCTGTATCTTAAACCTCAGAACAAAGATAGTAAGGACCAGGATAAAATCATCTCTGTATTTTATGGAACAGTGATCCCCATGATGAACCCTCTGATTTATACGCTGAGAAACAAGGATATGATAGGAGCCTTGAGAAAGGCAGTTGGGAAAACCAAGCAAGTAAGGCTGTCAGTGTGAATTCTCTGACATATAATGCTGAGTTGAGGCTTACTTGAGAAACAGGTATAATTCATTACAGGAAGAAAACAAACTAGAATTGATCCATCAGGGCATTTGGAGGGTGCCAGATTCTAAGTCTGGCTCCGCCACTTGCTGTGGGACCTAGAGGAAGTCCCTTACTTTATCTGTGCCTCAGTTTCCTCATCTGTAAAATGGAGATTCCATACCCATGCTGTGTCCTACTTACACTGTGAGCCCAATGTGGTACAGAGACTGTCTGATTTGATTACCCTAGTGTTTAGTACACTACATGGCCCATATATGCCTAAAACCACAATTATCATGATGCTCATATCTTTCAATGATATATTATACATTACATAGTTATATTAATGTCTCTCTCCCACTCTGGAATATAAGCTTGTTGTAGGCAAGGAACGTGTTGCCAGCTCTGTTGGATCGAATGCTCCCAAGCGCTTAACACACAGTACTCAGCCCATAGTAAGTGCTTAAATGCCACTTTTGTTATTCTTCACAGGGTCAGGCGGGGTTGGGCAAGGGGGGAATTGGTGTGTCTGTGTTTCTGTGTGTGTGCTTTCACTCAGCATGGAGGGGCAGAAACATGAGGACTAGCGGAAGCAGAGACACCTAGTGAGTTGGAGAGAGTGCCCTACAACTGGACAGAAAGGAACAAGGTAACTGAGAGCTACCTTCTGTCCCTAGAGCCCACTAACCCCCTCCCTCCATCTCTTTGTTTTTTCTCAAAATTCTCCTCTATTCCTAGTCCCCAGCAGGCAAGGGGCTTCCCAAGCTGGAACCTGTAGAGCGGCCAATGGCTGAGCTCTCTTGAAAAGGGGCAATTCTCCCCTTTTGGGGCCCCTTAGGAAGGAGGAGCAGATATTATAATTCCCCTAATTAGGGAAATTAGAGAAGCTGACCCCAAAGAAGGGAAACTCAGAGAGGCTGGATAGTTACTCACAGATCTAAATACGGTGACATTTCATTTCAAAGTTAATCTCTCGGGTGAGCCCTCTCAGGTTTATCAAGTCCAAAGAATTAAGGGTTTTCCCCCTTTAAATCTTTGAGGATCTGGAGTTGTGGGGAAGGCAGGATGGGGCAACAACCAAGTGTAAACCCAGCCACATTTCCTCTCGGCTTCAGTCCAAGGGACACCTACTACACCAAATGGGAGAAAAATACTGAAGCCACCTTGGTCTTGGCCTAGGTCTTGGTCTATCTAGGTCCTCTCCCACCCCTTCAGTGCTGCATGAAGCTCTGCTGTTCAAATGTTCCTGCAGGGAGTTGAGCTGTGGAGAGACAGACACACAGAGGAAACAGAAGGCATTTCTGCAGGGCCCCTTGTACCTGATTTGGTTGGGGGGGATATAAATTATCCCCAGTAGGAAACTACTCCCAGACCTATATTTCATCCCAATTGCAAGCCTAGAAACAGTCTTCTGTGACTCATCCAGTGGTTCTTTTCAGTTTGGAGTGTGGATGGGGGTGACAAGGGACCATCCTGAAGCTATCCAGCCAAGGGGTCAGGTTTTATTCCAGGGAGGCAGAGTGGAAAGAGGGAGAGTCAGAAAACTCAGATTCTTGTCCCAGTTCTGCAATAATAATAATAATAATAATAATGGCATTTATTAAGCATTTACTATGTGCCAAGCACTGTTCTAAATGCTGGTGAGGTTACAAGGTGATCAGGTTGTCCCACGGGGGCTCACAGTCTTAATCCCCATTTTACAGATGAGGTTGCTTCTGCTGAGGTCATCGAATAACTCACGCAGCTTATTGAATTCTGGTCATTTCCAGCAGGAAGAACCAACAAAACAAAGGAGATTAAACACCACCCCTGGCCACCGCCACCTGGCTCTCTCCTCTCACCCAAACCGGCAAGACAAACGGTACCAATAACCATGCGTTATTGAAAACCACAGGCATCTTTGCCTGGAAGTGCCACTGTCCTGGGCAATGATGCCCTGTGCTGATCCAGGATCTAACTGGTCAGGTAGAAGACTTGGCAATGGATTTCTCTGAAGACACTCAGACTTCATGAGGCTCCTGCTTGGGTCCAGTAATGTGGACAAGTGGTGGAAAAAAAATCTCAAAAATCTCCAGTGGCTACCAGTCAACCGATGCATCAGGCAGAAACTCCTCACCCTGGGCTTCAAGGCTCTCCATCACCTCGCCCCCTCCTACCTCACCTCCCTTCTCTCCTTCTACAGCCCAGCCCACACCCTCCGCTCCCCTGCCGCTAATCTCCTCACCGTGCCTCATTCTCCCCTGTCCCGCCGTCGACCCCCGGCCCACGTCATCCCCCTGGCCTGGAATGCCCTCCCTCCGCACAACCGCCAAGCTAGCTCTCTTCCTCCCTTCAAGGCCTTACTGAGAGCTCACTTCCTCCAGGAGGCCTTCCCAGACTGAGCCCCCTCCTTCCTCTCCCCCCCCTCCATCCCCCCGCCTTACCTCCTTCCCTTCCCCACAGCACTCTCCATCCCCCCTGCCTTACCTCCTTCCCTTCCCCACAGCACCTGTATATATGTATATACATATATTTGTTTGTATTTATTACTCTATTTATTTATGTATTTTACTTGTACATATCTATTCTATTTATTTTATTTTGTTAATGTTTTGTTTTGTTCTCTGTCTCCCCCGTCTAGACTGCGAGCCCACTGTGGGGTAGGGACCATCTCTATGTAAGCAGGCTGGACACAGACCCTCCCCTGGACCCTTGCCCATGCAGGGCTCACAGTCTCAGAGGGAGGGATTCTCCTTTTTACAGACAAGGAAAAGGAGGCCCAGAAAAGCAAAATGGGCTGGCTACCTCCCACAGTCTTCCTACCACCGGGAAGCAGAGGGCCTGGAGTGCACACCCCTCTTACTTACAATGTATCTCCATGGTCAGTCTGCCCTTGGAGTTTACATTTCTGGTCTGAATTATCTGTCTCACTGTGGCAATGTGTTCCTGAAGGGCAGAGGGAGAGTAGATGGGTCAGGCTAGGGTGCAGTGGATTAACAGTTTTCCTGCTACATTGTTCTAGAGTCACGTTCCCCCCCACACCTGACCTGTGAAGGATTTATCAATCCTCAGTATGGTGTGAAGCTTCCTTTCAGTTAGTGTCCCCTGGGTGCACCTTTCTCGATCTGGAAAGTTCAGATCCAGACCTCAGTGACTCAAAAGAAGCTCTCAAACAGTATTCTGGTGGGCTGGAGTTCCTTTCTCCAGAGTGGGTGGACAGCACAGTTGGCCTGGGCTCTGAGAGGAGCTTTGGAGGTGGCGAACTGCCAGCCTCTTTGACATCACCAGGGACCAGGAGAAGTTCTGGTGGCAACACCTCCCCCCAAAAGACTTCATTAAATGTCAATGTCAGTTGATGTTTATCTCTTTTTTTTGTATGGTATCTGTTAAATGTTTACTATGTGCCAAGCTCTGTACCAAACGTTGGGGTAGATACAAGACAATTAGGTTGGACACAGTACCTGTTCCTTGTGGGGTTCCCATCTAAAATGGAGGGAGGATTTAATCCCCATTTTACAATCAATGATTTTTATTAAAGGCTTACTATATGCAGAGCACTATACCAAGCGTTAGCAGCATGTAACACAACAGTAAGTAGACATGTTCCTTGCCCAAAATTAGCTTACAGTCTAGAGAAGGAAACAGACATCAATATAAATAAGTAATTTCTAATATATAATTTAAAGATATGTACATATAGATGAGGAAATTGAAGCACAGAGGTGGAGACCCCAATTTTTTTTGTTGTTGTTAGATTAATTAACTGCTTACTTCGTGCCAGGCACTGAACTGAGCACTGCGATAGATATGAGCTAATCAGGCTGGACACAATCCATGTCAATCAATCAATCAATCAATCGTATTTATTGAGCGCTTACTGTGTGCAGAGCACTGTACTAAGCGCTTGGGAAGTACAAGTTGGCAACATATAGAGACGGTCCCTACCCAACAGTGGGCTCACAGTCTAGAAGGGGGAGAACAGTCTAGAAGGGGGAGCCTCATGTCCTACATGAGGCTCACAATATTTACCCCCTTATTACAGATGAGGTAACTGAGGCACAGAGAAGTGAAGTGCCCAGAGTCACACAGCAGGCAAGTGGCAGAGCCACGGTTAAAACCCACTAATTGTGCTGTTTCCACTAGGCCGTGCTGCTTCCCTAACAGTTGGCAATGTTTGCACCCCAAAGGGGAACTGGAGGGTACTATTGCTCTCCAAGGGAGTGGGAAACCAGGTCCTGAATCACCAACTCCTTAGAGCAGCACAGCAGTGTCTTTGTCCCCAACTGTAGAAGGTAGTTTCAGGCACTGGGAGCCGGAGGAGGGGAACATGTGCAGGAGGACAGAGACGGGCTGCTTAAAGAAGATGCACGGACATTTGAGCCCACTGGGTGCCAGGTGGGCTCAGGCCTGGTTGGTCTCACGCTAAGTCCCTAACAGTGGTTGATCTTCCCTAAAATTTTAGCTGTGGGGAACCATCTTGCCACCAGCCAGAACGGGTACACGTGGTGGTTTCTCCAAAACACCAGACCCTTGAGAAACTTGATCGACCCCAGCACTGAGCCAGGGGCTTGGCACATAGGGAGTACTTTATTAATAATAATTCTGGAATTTGTTAAGCATTTACTATATGCCAGGCACTGTACTAAGTTCTGGGGGAATACAAGCAAATCAGGTTGGACACAGTCCCTGTCCCACATGGGTTTCACAGTCTTAATCCCCATTTTACAGATGAGGTCACTGAGGCATGGAGAAGTGAAGTGACTTACCCAAGGTCACACAGCAGACAAGTGGTGGCCAGGATTAGAATCCATGACCTTCTGACTCCCAGGCCTGTGCTCTTTCCACTAGGCCATGCTGCTTCTCTACAAATCCCACCATTAGGATTACTATTTCCCCTTGTGTCTTGGGAGAAAGGGTTACTTACTGGAGGTAGGTGCAGAATAAACTGGCTCTCCATCTCAGAGGAAACATCATCCTTTCTCTTGCTCATTTTTTGTCCTTGAGCTAAAAAAAAAAAAGACAAAAAAAGGGTCACTGCCTGCTCCCCCTAATAGTAGTGGATTGGTTAAAGGTAACTGGGACCAGCTTCCTGATTAATAATAACCAACTCCATGCCAGGGACTCTCCAAGGGTGGCTGGCACATGACTTCAGCCAGGGGCGGCAAGAATTCCAGAGTCTCTCGCCCTTTGCTCCCAGATCTGCCAGAGGTCTCAATCCCATATTCTGCATTCATTATGGAACACATTCCAGGCAGAGAATTCTGGCCCCACTGATTCCAAAAGGCAAGAAAAGAAGCTTACTTAAGCTCATTGTAGGCAGGGAATGTGTCCACTAACTCTGTTGTATTGTACTCTCCCAAGCTCTTTTACAGTACTCTCCTCAGAGTTTGGGGCTTAAAAAAAAATCCATCACTGCTGCTGATAATAAGGAAGCCTAAACCCTCTGCCAGGATTGGCAGCAGGAAGTGGCCACAAATCCAGCCTTGGTCCTTGAAGCAGGTGCAAGAGAGTGGTGACTCACCTAAGCGGCACAAAACGGCACACCAACTGCTGGTTGCTTTAACTCTCATCTTCTGCCACATCAGTTACATGCCAATTGTCCTTGGCATTTTCTGAGGTCTTTGCCCATCCTAGGGAGATGCACAAATAGGGTGCAGTCAGAACACACATATTCCCCCACCCCCAGTAACCATCATCATCCCTTGGCTGGCCCCTCTTCTCCCATCTATATTTTATTCCCCTCTTCCCCTTCCTCCTTCCAGCATCCCACCCTTAAGACTGCCATGGAAACACTTAGTACAGCACTCTGCACATAGTAAGTGCCCAACAAATACCATTAGTGACATGACCACATTCCCAACACAACTAAATGGCCCAAGGGGCTCAGACCTCACCTTCTCCTCCAGTGACCTCATCTTGGTTGCTGGCAAGAATTCCATGTAACAGGGACTCCAAGCTGGCCCAGTTCTCACAGTCTTGAAACAGAGACAACTACAAAGCTTGGAACCCAAGCCAAAGCACCATCCTTTCCCACCCAAAGATCCACCTCAATCTCTACTCCAGTCTCCAGCCAAAGCGGCTAATCCAAAACTCAACAGGACACACAAACTCAAGACCCAGAAGGACTCGAGATTAGGGGGGATAATAATTAATAGTGATAATTATGGTACTTGTTAAGCACTTACTATGTGCCAAGCAGTGCTGTAAGTGCTGGGGTAGATAATAATAATGATAATATTGGTATTTGTTCATTCATTCAATCGTATTTATGGAGCACTTACTGTGAGCAGAGCACTGTAGTAAGAGCTTGGGAAGTACAAGTTGGCAACATATAGAGACGGTCCCTACCCAACAGGGGGCTCACAGTCTAGAAGGGGAAGACAGACAACAAAACAAAACAAAACATATTAACAAAATAAAATAAATAGAATAGAAAATATGTACAAGTAAAATAAATAGAGTAATAAATGTATATATGTACAAATATATATACAGGTGCTGTGGGGAGGGGAAGGAGGTAAGTGGGGGGGTGGGGAGGGGGAGGAGAGGGAGAGGAAGTGCTTACTATGTATCACGTACTATGTACCAAGCACTATTCTCAACACTGGGATAGATAGAAGGTTTTCCCACGGGTGGCACACAGTCTTAATCCCTATTTTACAGATGAGGGAACTGAGGCACAGAGAAGTTAAGTGACTTACCCAAAGTCACACAGCTAACAAGTGGTGGAGGTGGGATTAGAACCCACAATCTCTGACTCTCAATCAATCGTATTTATTGAGCGCTTACTGTGTGCAGAGCACTGTACTAAGCGCTTGGGAAGTACAAGTTGGCAACATATAGTGATGGTCCCTACCCAACAGTGGGCTCACAGTCTAGAAGGGGGAGACAGAGAACAAAACCAAACATATTAACAAAATAAAATAAACAGAATAGATATGTACAAGTAAAATAAATAAATAGAGTAATAAATATGCACAAACATATATACATATATACAGGTGCCATGGGGAAGGGAAGGAGGTAAGGTAGGGGATGGAGAGGAGGGGGAGAGGAAGGGGGGCTCAGTCTGGGAAGATCTCCTGGAGGAGGTGAGCTCTCAGTAGGGCCTTGAAGGGAGGCCCAAGCCCCAAGCCCGGGCTCTTTCCACTTGGCCACTCTGCTTCTCAAGGAAGATACAAGGTAATCTGGTTGGACACAGTCCCTGTCTCACATGGTGCTCACAGTCTCAATCAATCAATCGTATTTATTGAACGCTTACTGTGTGCAGAGCACTGTACTAATCCCATTCTACAGATGAGGAAACTGAGGCACAGAGAAGGTAAGTGCCTTGCTGTCACCCGTCGTCCAGGGATGGGTTCGTTCGGTAATTGGTATGGCAAGAGGGTGGGGGTGGGGGCGGGCAGGGATGGAAAGCCTGAGTTTTATATCAAATTAATTCTGTGAGGCAAATTCAATTATTTAATGGTTTAGGTGCAATGAACTGAACTTCCCTTTCTGGAGTAATGTGATTAATTAGTAGTATTAGAGCTTCCCTGACAGGAGGAACACACTCATATGTTAATCGCATATGTTAATGGGAAGAATCCACGTGCTTTTCCACATGGGAAGAATCCATTTATTTTCCCACGTGGGAAGAATCCATTACATTACCCACACACGTGGCGGGGTGGCTGGCTCTCACCAAGTGCTCTCCCAACATGGGAGGAATCCATTTATAGTAATAATAATAATGATGGCATTTGTTAAGTGCTTACTATGTGCCAAGCACTGTTCTAAGCGCTGGGGGGGATACAAGATAATCAGATTGTCCCACATGGGCTCACAGTCTTCATTCCCATTTTACAGATAGGGAACTGAGGCACAGAGAAGTGAAGTGACTTACCCAAAGTCATATAGCTGACAAGTGGCAGAGCAGGGATTAGAAGCCATGACCTCAGCCTCCCAAGCCACTGAGCCATGCTGACCCATCCTCAGTGGGGCAGCTGGCTCCCACCCATGAACATTTGGCGAGACACCCATCCCATGGCTCTTTCCTTAGTGAGTTGGTTCTGGTTGCAGAATGGGCGTCTGGCATTCTGGGCATTCAGAACCAGTGTTCCTTCTGCCATGGTTACACCTTCCCCTCCCTGGTACCCTCACCTCTTTCTCTAGCCTCCAACCCTGCTAGATCAAGGGATCCCATGTTTCTCCCTGCAGCTCAGGGACCAGTCAATCAATAGTAGTTCATGCACCGTACTAATACTAAGCATCTGGGAGAGTACAACAGAAAGAAGCCACATGTCTCCTGCCCTCTAGGAGTTTACAATCTAATGTGGGGGAAGGACAATTGGAAATTGTTTGAAATTAGTGGGAGGAGGAAGAGAAGAATTTGAGAAGCAGCATGGCCTAGTTAAAAGAATAGGCCTGGGAGTCAAAAGGACCTGGGTTCTAATCCCAGCTCTGCCATGTGACTGCTGTGTGGCCTTGGGTAAGTCTCTTAACTTATCTGCTTAATAGGGATTAAGACTTTGAGCCCTACATGGAACAGGTACTGCTTGTATCTATCCCAGTGCTTAGTACAGAGCCTGGCACGTAGTCAGGGCTTATCAAATACCATTGAAAAATTGAATTGGGAAGAGGAAGCAGAGTCAACAGGGAAGCAATTTCATTTAGATGAGCTACTGGATCCTTCTTGGGTACACATTGATTCTTTGAGACCCTGGGCATTGGGCTGGTGTTGATTTTCATGTTGGCCTAAACTGGTTGAACGTGGGCTACAAAGGAGACTGCTCAATTCCTTCTGGTCAAAATGGAGACACTAGGGTTTCTTCCCCAGGGATTGGGCAGCTGTCTGTGGTGCCCTCATAAATGTTCATTTGGAAAGGAGATTTGGTCCTTATGTTTGATCTGAAAGACACAGGCAATCCCGTGGCAGGTTTGGGTATCTGTCTCAGGGAGCTCAGCTCTTCTGTGGGACTTGTTTCTTGCTTTTTAGATTCAGTTTATTGAGGGAATGTTTTTCTTCCTCATTTTTTCACATCTTCAAAGTTTTTCTTTGTCCCTTTGAATGAAAAGTTGAAACTTTCTCCCATTGCTCATAATTATCCCATTATTACTGTGCTGAAAAGTTTCTTGGGAAGAAGTGCCAACTTTGTTGTCTTCTTAATAATGCCCTGAGTGGGATGTCTAGGTGTTTGAAAAGGAGGTTTTAATTGCTTCACTCCATTCACTGCATGGGTAATAAGCAATGCCCAATAAGCCTATTAATGCTCAACAAACCTATCTGAGTAACATAATCATGAGAGGCTTTCACCCATTTCAATGACAGACTGAAAAATAAAGGCCTAGGAAGGAAGAACACTTTAAGGAAAGGAAAATATACAGACATTTTTCCAACAAAGATTATGTCTTCTTAAAAGATTAGGTTGGGAGCTGGATATTTGAACAAAGCAGACATATTTCATTAGTATTACAAAGACTGCCTTTTCCTTTTCTGTTTCTATTGGTAAAAATTGAGATATGTACTGGGACCTAAGAAAGAACTAGTCTTCTCCAGTGACCAGAGCAGGGCCAGTCTCAGACAAATAGTGTGATAACAGACAGATGGACTGTGTGTTGCCGATAGTGACCCTAAATCATCCCACAGTGGTCATTTGGGGTTCTGCCCCACCATTTGGCAGCTTTTTGCAGGATCGTTTCAGGGTCTTGTTTTTTGCTCAGGTGGGTGGGACAGGACCTCCTGCTGTTCCGCTGTCACTTGCATCTAGTAACCAAGTGAATCTCTGTAACCAGTGTCACTTGCATGTATCAGAGACTCATTGCAAGAGGAAAAAAAAGGACTCTGCTTGGCTTTAATGATCTACAAAGAAAAAAAGGTATCTTTTCCTCAGAGGGCACGTCAACACATTTCTGGTCCCTTCAATCCACTTCCCATTGGTGGAATTTCATGGCCTGTTAGGGATATGATCCCTGGAGCCTTCTTGAAATATTTAATGTCTTCCGGTTCTAGGTAGTGGATCTGGATTTCAGTGCTATGCAGGTTTTTCTCTCAAGATAAGTGCAAGAACCAGCATCGTAGCCCTCTTGCCAGTTTATCTATGCTATATCATACTAAATCATCTTTGTTGCTTGCCTTGGAGAGTGTAATGTTTCAGCTAATCAGAGAGAGCAGATCTGGCCTCAAATCATTAAATATTTTGGCGTCAAGGTAAGAGATATGCCTATACTAGCCACCCTCCCTTAAAAAACTGACTTTGGTGCAGTGTTGAATGTACTGCTTGAATTTCTATCAAATTGGGATTTGATGTTATTATATTCTATATTGTATATTGTATATATTGTGAGGGGGAAACGTTTCTGTTAAATCTGTTGTATTGCCCTCTCCCAAGTACTTAGTACAGGACTCTGCACATAGTTAGGCATCAATAAATATCATTGATTGAGTGATTCCCTCTAAGTGCCCTACAAATATGGAGTCAGCTTTCTAAGTATGAAAATGACATTCCAAATCATTTGTTTTGTTTCTTAGAGTTAATTCAGGAATTTAATTCAGGCAAGCAGATTCATCACTGGATGTGCAAAGATGCCTTTTCTCCTGTTGGGTGTGTGAGGAACCAAAGGAAAACCCACCAATTTGACCACCCTTAAACCAGGCTGGGCTGGTTGCTTTGGTGACCCATCTCTGACCGAAGTCTAACTGTGTATTTCATTGTCACTTTGAAAGGACTACATTTCCAGCAGCAGTTACCTTGGAAGCTATAGAATTCAGTGAGTATCTGGTCTCCTTCACAGCCTGAAGGCCCATTCCAGTTTTTGTATTTTTTTAAAAAAGGATCTAATTCATTTCCTTCCCACCTCTTAAATTAATGGAAGACTTTACAATTTAATTCTAGATGGCAACCATCGGGAATAAAAATATCTGCATTATTTTGTATTTCCTACTTTCACCCCTGGAATTCCATTTGGTTGACTCACTGGAGAGTCGGTAGTTCCTTTGAAATGAAGGTGATTGGTGCCTGAGAGCTCCAGCTTGTGAAGTCAGACCAAATCTGTAGTTTCCCAAATAGGCCCAGCTATCTTCCAAACTTTTGACATACTCTAACTCCAGGCACATTTTTGCATAACATTGAAATGTATTTTCTGGCTAAATATCACTGAAGAGAAATGGGATGTTATTTTGTGAGACAAACATTTTGGCTGAGGTTAGAAAACAGCCTTCTCTCCATGTCCCCAACCTCCTGCCCCCAAAAAATTTAGTGAAATGAAGATATTACATTCATCCTGTATCTCTGGGCTTCTAAGGAGTGAAGGAACATCAAGTGCCCAAGAGAAGTATTAATAATATTAATTGCGGCATTTCTTAAGCACTTACTATGTGCCAAACACTATACTGAGCACTAGGGTAGATACAAGAAAATCAAGTACCACATGAGCTCACTGTCTAAGTAAGAGGGAGAACGGGTATTGGATCCCTTTTTTTGAGAATAAGGGAACTGAAGCCCAGAGAAGTTTAGTGATTTTCACAAAGTCACACAGCAGACAGGTGGAGAAGCTGGGATTAGAACCCAGGTCCAAAGAGGTTCAGATCATAATGCATTGAACATAAAGAAAAATGTGTTCTCATTCGTTGAAATCTATCAGTGCAGTCAGAAACAGAGAAGAGTCTTCTCTCCCACCCCCCACCTAAAAAGTTCCCCAACATAGAACTCATTTTTAGTTTAGGAGAGGATGAGATTGCTGATTATAAAAATCTTATCTCCCCCTTCTTTACGACCATAGTTTCTGCACTGGGGACATCTGCTCCATCAACAGATGTAACCATCACTTCTCAGAAGGGTTAAAAACACTGGATTTCCACCTGGAAATGGTCTCAATGATGGAGAATCCATTCGAATCTAACTTAGAATGCTGAGAAGGGTTCTAGGATGTTAGCTCTTCAAGCAAATTTTGTTAGCTCTTTTCCGATCACTGGAGAGAGATTAGGCTTATTTTGTATATCTCTGAGAAGTGAAGGGCTAAATTAGCCAGCCTCTTTGGCACTAATTTCCTTCAGAACTTGGAATCCTGAAGCCTACACAGGGGTACCACTTTCCTAGCAGGTGATTTCCTCATTTAAAAGAAAGAAAATAAAAACAGGAGGGAACTGTAATGAGAATTTCAATTCTACCCACTACAAAAAAAAGCAGAGACTTCACTTACATTTCTTGATCAAGAAAACCTAATTCCACCCTACTTTGAACTGCCCTCAGTGACCAAATGACCTCAGACTAGAGGCCAGGTTATCCACAGATCCCAGCTCTGAGGAATACGCAATTTTGTGTTGGGTGCCTCCTGGAAATCATACCATCTGCTCCTTGCCAGATGGTGGCTAATGACCAGGAATCCTGGGGACCACTCTAAGTAATTCCCATCCAGCCCCCTTAGAGACAGAACTCATTGGGCTTGGACTTTCTAAAATTCAATCTCTCTTTCCTTTGTCTTGGTTCCAGAGGTAGGAGAAAATGAATGAACTGAGTGAGGCCAACTACACTGAGGTCACAGAATTCATCCTGGTTGGACTTTCCCATCAGCCCAAAACTCAAATCATTTTCTTCTGTATCTTGCTCCATCTCTATCTGGGAACCAACGTGGGAAATATCTTCATCATTATGGTAGTGTGGAAAGAGCCTCGACTTCACACCCCAATGTATTTCTTCCTCTGCAATCTGTCTTTTGTTGACCTGTGTTCCACCACCACCTTGGTGCCTCTGGCCCTTGTCAACTGCCTGAGAGACTGCCCCACTATCACCTACAATGACTGCTTTGCCCAAATGACCATCTCCATCTTTTGGAGCACTACCGAGTGCTGGCTGTTGGTTATCATGGCTTACGACCGATTCGCTGCCATATCAAATCCCCTGCATTACACGCTGATCATGACAATGAGGGCTTGTTTCCAGATTGCTGCTACCATGTGGCTAACTAGTTTTCTGCTGGCCCTACTTCCTGTGGTCACCATACCTGTTCAGTTTTGTGCTGGGCACAATGTAGTGAACCATTTTGTATGTGAGGTGGAAGCCGTCTTAAAGCTGGTCTGCTCGGATACCACTGTCAGTGAGATCCTGATGTGGATAACCTCGATCTTCAACTTGCCCCTCCCCTTTCTGTTCATCCTCCTCTCTTATATCCGGGTCTTGGTGGCAGTCTTGAAAATTCCCTCCACAGCTGGGCGGAGGAAAGCTTTCTCCACCTGTGGATCTCACCTGACCGTGGTGATCATCTACTACGGGACCTTTATCTCCATTTATCTCAAACCTCAGAACAAAGACAGTATGGATCAGGACAAAATCATCTTTCTATTTTATGGAATAGTTATCCCCATGATGAACCCTCTCATTTATACATTGAGAAACAAAGATATGATAGGAGCCTTAAGAAAGGCAGCTGGGAGAACCAAGCGAGTAAGGCTTTCAGTGTGAATTCTGCATTGAGAATGACTTGAGAAACAGGTATAATTCATTACAGGAGAGAAACAAACTAGAATTGATCTATAAGGACATTTGAGGGCCCCAGATTTGAAGGCTGGCTACCCCACTTGCTGTGGGACCTTGGGCACGTCCCTTAATTCATCTATGCCTCAGTTTCCTCATCAGAGTGCTCAGCCCAAAGTAAGTACTTAAATAGTATTTTTGTTATTCTTCCCAGTGTAGGGAGGGGTTGGGCAGGGGAGATGGTGGTATGTCTGCGTGTCTCTGTGCATGCGTTTTCACTCAGCATGGAGAGGCAGAAACGTGACGCCTAGCAGAAGTAGAGACACCTAGTGAGTTGGAGAGAATGCCCTACAACTGGACAGAAAGAACAAGTGCCCGAGAGCTACCTCCTGTCCCTGGAGCCCACTAGCCCCCTCCCTCCGTCTTTTTGTTTTTCCTCAAAATTCTCTTCTGTTCCTAGTCCCCAGCAGACTAGGGGCTTCCTGAGGTGGAACCTGTCTAGCGGCCAATGGCCGAGCTCTCTTGAAAATAGGAAGATGGGGGTAATTCTCCCCTTGTGGGGGGGCCCCCTAAGATGGAAGAGCAGATCTTATAATTCCCCTGATTAGGGGAATTAATAAGAAAATAATAATGATGGCATTTATTAAGTGCTTACTATGTGCAAAGCGCTGTTCCAAGTGCTAGGGAGGTTACAAGGTATTCACGTTGTCCCACGGGGGGCTCACAGCCTTCATCCTCATTTTACAGACGAGGTAACTAAGTCCCAGAGAAGTTAAGTGACTTGCCCGAAGTCACACAGCTGACAGTTGGCGGAGCCAGGGTTTGAACCCCTGACATTTGACTCCAAAACCCGTGCTCTTTCCACTGAGCCATGTTGCTTAAGCTAACCCCAAACAGGGAAGACTCAGAGAGGCTGGATGAAATCTAAATATGAGGGACCTGATTAGAGTTAAGAACAGTGACGTTTTAATTTCAGAGATAATCTCTCTCGGGTGAGCCCTCTTGGGTTTACCAAGTCTGAAGAATTAGGGCTTTTCTCCCTTTAATTCTTTCAGGGTTTGGAGTAGGTTTGAGGGGAAGGGGAGGAGGTGACAACCAAGTGTAAAACCAGCCACATTTGCTCTCAGTTTCAGTCCAAGGGACACCCACTACACCAAATGGGAGAAAAACTCTTAAGTCATCTTGACCTAGGCCAGGTCCCCCATCACCACCCCTTCACTGCTGCATGAAACTCTCCAACTGTTCCTGCAGGGAGTTGAGCTGTGGAGAGATTAGATGCATAGAGGAAACAGGAGGCACTTCTGCAGGCCCTCTGGTACCTGATTTGGGGTGGGGGGAAATCTACCCCAGTAGGAAACTTATCTCAGACCTAAATTTCATCCCAACTGTGACTCATCCAGTGGTTCTTTGCAGTTTGGAGTGTGGATGGTGGTGACAGGGGGACATTCATTCAATCATATTTATTGAGCACTTACTGTGTGCAGAGCACTGTACTAAGCTATTGGGAAGTAGCTATTGGGAAGTACAAGTCAGGAACATATAGAGAAGGTCCCTAGCCAACAATGGGCTCGCAGTATAGAAGGAGGAGACAGACAACAAAACAAAAAACGTAGGCAGGTGTCAGAATCATCAGAAGAAATTGAATTATAGCTATATGCACATCATTAACAAAATAGAGTAGTAAATATGTACAAGTAAAATAAATAGAGTAATAGAGTAAGAAATCTGTACAAATATATACAAGTGCTGTGGGGAGGGAAGGGCCATCCTGAAGCTATCCAGCCAAGGGGTCAGGTTTTATTCCAGGGAGGCAGATAGGAAAGAAGGAGAGTCAAAAGACTCAGATTCTAGTCCCAGTTCTGCAATGTGACTTGGGGCAAGGCACTGAGGGTATTGAGGCACAGAGAGGTTGGTTGAGAGCCTTGCCCCCAGGCTTTAATTCCGTTTCAGTAAGGCCCTTGGATTAACCCCAGGATTCCCATTCAATAGCCTTCAGGGTGGTAACCTCCCCTCCCTAGCTCAGAGCCTCAGAGCCACACCTTGCTCCCTCCCCGAAGACCCTCGACCCTGATTTTCTCACATCATCTGAGAGGCACTCTTCTGGTGCTGAACAAGGGAGTTTCCCATGGAGGCTTGGCCTCAGCTTCACGACATTTCACCTCTCCCTGGCTCTGTGCTAACTTCTGAGGCTGGGTCTTCCCCTTCCTCCCTGCCCTCTGCCAGTAGGAGTTGGCATTTGTCTCAAAGAGATGAAGGAAAGGCAACACCTAGAATGAGAGTAAGTCAGTGCAATGGAATGGAGGAAAGGCCAGGAGACTCGGCTCCAGAGATTGTTCTGAAAACAGACTGGGCCGAGGCTCACTCTGCCTGAGGATCCCAGAGTTCTCCCCCAACCACGAATCCAGTGTTGTCCTCACATGAGCGAAGAGGTCTTTCTAATTAGTACAGCTTTCTGCACATAGTAAGTGCCCAATAAATACCATTGGTGACATAACATTCTCAATACAAATAAAGGACCCAAGGGGCTCAGCCCTCACCTTCTCCTCCAGTGACTGTATCTTTGTTGCTGGCAAGAGTTCAAGGGATCAAGGACTCCAAACCGGCCAGTTCTCACAGTTCTGAAACAGAGACAACCACAAAGCTTGGAACCCAAGCCTAAGCACCCTCCCTTCCCACCCAAGGATCTACCTGAATGTCTACTCCAGTCTCCAGCCAAAGTGGCCAATCCAAACAACCAACTGCACCCACAAGTTCAAGATCCAGAAGGACTCGGGATTAGAGGGGATAATAATTAATAGTAATAATTATGGTACTTGCTAAGCACATGCTATATACCAAGCACCATTTTCAGCTCTGGGATAGATACACGGTTATCAGGTTGTCCCATGGGGGGCTCACAGTCTTAATCCACATTTTACAGGTGAGAGAACTGAGGCACAGAGAAGTTAAGTGATTTACCCCGTCACAGAGCTGACAAGTGAGATTCGAACCCACGACCTCTGACTCCCAAGCCCGTGCTCTTCCCACATAGCTATGCTGCTTCTCAAGGTAGATACAAGGTAATCAGGTTGACCAGGGTCCCTGTCCCAGATGGGGCTCCCAGTCTCAATCCCCTTTATATAGATGAGGTAACTGAGGCACGGAGAAGGTAAGTGAAACAAGTGAACCTTTGCCCAAGGTGAAACAGCAGACAAGGGACAGAAACAGGATTAGAACCCATGACCTTCTGATTCTCAGGCCCGAGCTCTATCCAGTAGGTGGAGGGAGAGGCTGCATCAACCAGTCTCTCACCGAAACCTGTACTGGCCTCAGGCAGGTCTTCCCTGCCCTCCTGGCTCTCTGTCAGGGGAGGAACCTAGTGTCCACAGCAAGGTGGCTTGGGGCTCTTGTGCCACTCGAGGAAGCGGCTTGTGGGGCACAACGGAGATGGCTAAAATGAGTCCCCAGGGTGACCGTAGTTCTTCATCCATCTCCCTCTGAACATCCTCCTCATTCTTGGGGCATTTGCAGCCTGTTCCAGAAGCCAGCATCCCAAAGGCACCATAGACTCAAAGAAGGCCCAGCCAACAGAGAAAATATCTAGTAATCGGGCTAGAACAGCAGATACACTATCCAGCCTGGATCAGCCTTCAGACCTGACCTCTCCCAGGGTGACAACGGGAAGGGTGAACTGAAATAGGTATCTCTCACTGGGCAAACCCAGACATATGACCTCAAAAGGGGCTGGTTCACAGTGGAGAACATTTAGCACCTTGTTGCCAGGGTCTGTGTTCACATCTTTTCAAATTGCTGGACCCTACCCGGGGCTTAAATTTTTGAAGAAGTGTTTCTGGATGGTTGGACAGGGTATGGAGAATTGCCTGGAATGGGGAGGGGCAGAGGTGAGAACGAAGTGGGCCACAAGGTAACAAGCAGCGGACCGGAAAAGAGCAAAGGGAGTTTTAGAGAAACTTCTTTCCACTTTCTTTCCTAGGAAGTGGTGTACCCTGCCCCTCCATGAACTCCACCAATCACGAACTGCCTTATTATAATCCTAATCCCACTCTGCTACTTCTCTGCTCTGTGACACTGGACAAGTCACTTAACTACTCTGTACCTCAGTTTCCTCATCTGTAGAATGCGGATTCATTCCCCATTCTCCTTCCCATTTAGTCTGTGAACCCCACGTGGGACACAGACTGTGTCCAACCAGATTATCTTTTATCCATTCCTGTACTTGACAAATAAGTGGTTAACAAATACCATCTGCCAGGTGTAGCTCAGAAAAGGAATAGGCTCCTTTGACAATCGGGTCGCAGATTGTTCTCTTCTCTGGAGATACTGACAGGTGGCCTCTGACCTCTGACCCTAGTCTGAGGAAGAGATTGAGAATATTTCAAAAGGGATGAGCGTATTGAATGGAGGGAGGCCTCAGGAGGTGGGATGAGCCTTCTCAGAGCCATTTCAATTATGGGCCTCGGTCCGGCTCAGTGAGATGGTGCCAATGATGGAGGAGGATTTTGGTGTTGCAAAGATCATTATATGACCTCTCCCATCTAGTCACTACATTCTTTTCCCTGGGGTTTTATTGTAGGGGCTCCTTCCATCTGGGTAGGACACATTAAAATCCTTCGGCCAGATGGTCCCCAGAAAAGTAGCCGGGGCAGACGATCCAGCGGCCGGGTGGCCTGAGTCCTAGTGGAGCTGATTGGCTGTGCTGGTGTTCCTTCTGCCACGGTTACACCTTCCCCTCCTTGGTACCCTCACCTCTTTCTCTAGCCTCCAACCCTGTTAGATCAAGGGATCCCATGTTTCTCCCTGCAGCTCAGGGACCAGTCAGTCAATAGTAGTTCATGCACCATACTAATACTAAGCATCTGGAAGATTACAACAGAAAGAAGCCACATGTCTCCTGCCCTCTAGGAGTTTACAGTCTAATGCAGGGGAAGGACAATTGGAAATTGTTGGAAATTAGTGGGAAGAGGAAGAGGAGAATATGAGAAGCAGCATGGCCTAGTGAATAGAAAATGGGCCTTGGAGTCAAAAGGACCTGGGTTCTAATCCCAGCTCTGCCATGTGACTGCTGTGTGGCCTTGGGTAAGTCTCTTAACTTCTCCGCTTAATAGGGATTAAGACTGTGAGCCCTACATGGAACAGGGACTGGTTGTATCTATCCCAGTGCTTAGTACAGAGCCTGGCACGTAGTCAGAGCTTATCAAATACCATTAAAAAAATTGAATTGGGAAGAGGAAGCAGAGTCGACTGGGAAGCAATTTCAATTAGATGAGCTGCTGGATCCTCCTTGGGTCCACATTGATTCTTTGAGACCCTGGGCATTTGGGCTGGTGTTGATTTTCATGGTGCCCTAACCTGGTTGAACGTGGGCTACAAAGGAGACTGATCAATTCCTTCTGGTCAAAATGGTGAGACTTGGGTTTCCTCCCCAGGGATTGGGCAGCTGTCAGTGGTGCCCTCATAAACGTTCATTTGGAAAGAAGATTTGGTCTTTATGTTTGAACTGAAAGACACAGGCAATCCCATGGCAGGTTTGGGTGTCTGTCTCAGGGAGCTCAGCTTGGCTGTGGGACTTGTTTCTTGCTTTTTAGGTTCAGTTTATTGAGGGAATGTTTTTCTTCCTCCTTTTTTCACATCTTCAAAGTTTTTCCTTGTCCCTGAGAATGAAAAGTTGAAACTTTCTCCCATTGCTCATAATTATCCCATTATTACTGTGCTTAAAAGTTTCTTGTGAAGACGTGCCAACTTTGTTGTCTTCTTAATAATGCCCTAAGTGTGGTTTCTTGGTGTTTGAAAAAGGGGTTTTAATTGCTCCACTCTGTTCACTGCACCAGTAATAATCAATGCCCAATGAGCCTATTAATGCTCAACAAACCTATCTGAGTAACATGATCATGGGAGGCTTTCACCCTTTTCAATGACAGTCTGAAAAATAAAAGCTTAGGGAGGAAGAACACTTTAAGGAAAGGAAAATATACATACATTTTTCTGACAAAGATTATGGCTTCTTAAAATGTTAGGTTGGGAGCTGGATATTTGAATCAAAGCAGACGTATTTTGCTGGTAATACAAATATTGCTTTTTCCTTTTCTGTTTCTATTGGTAAAAAGTAAGATATGTACTGGGATCTAACATGAGAAAGAACTAGTCTTCTCCAGTGACCAGAGCAGGGCCAGTCTCAGGCAAATAGTGGGACAACAGAGAGATGGACTGTGTGTAGCTGATAGTGACCCTACACCATCCCGCAAGGGTCATTTGGGGTTCTGCCCCACTGTTTGGCAGTTTTTTGCAGGATCCTTTCAGGGTTTTGTTTTTTGCCTGGGTGGGTGGGACAGGAACCCCTGCTGTTCCACCGTCACTTGGATCTAGTAACAAAGTAAATCTCTGTAACCAGTGTCACTTGCATGTATCAGACTCATTACAAGAGGAAAAAAAGACTCTGCTTGGCGTTAATGATCTACAACTGAAAAAAGGTATCTTTTCCTCCTCAGAGGGCACGTCAACACGTTGCTGTTCCCTTCAATCCACTTCCCATTGGTGGAATTTCATTGCCTATTAGGGATATGATCCCTGGAGCCTTCTTGAAATATTTAATGTCTTCCTGCTCTAGGTAGTGGATCTGGATTTCAGCGCTATGCAGGTTTTTCTCTCAAGGTGAGTGCAAGAACCAGTATTGTATCCCTCTTGCCAGTTGATCTAAGCTATATCATACTAAATCATCTTTGTTGCTTGCCTTGGAGAGAGTAATGTTTCAGCTAATCAGAGAGAGCAGATCTGGCCTCAAATCATTAAATATTTTGGGGTCAAGGTAAGAGATATGCTTATACTAGCCACCCTCCCTTAAAAAAACTGACCTTGGTGCAGTGTTGAATGTACTGCTTGAATTTCTATCAAATTGGGATTTGATGCTATTATATTCTGTATTATAAACTCATTGTGAGCGGGAAACGTTTCTGCTATCTCTGTTTTATTGTACCCTCCCAAGTACTTAGTACAGGACTCTGCACATAGTAAGGGGTCAATAAATATCATTGATTGAGTGATTCCCTCTAAGTGCCCTACAAATATGGAGTTAGTTTTAAAGTAAGAAAATGACATTCCAAATAATTTGTTTGTTTCTTAGGGTTAATTCAGGGATTTAATTCAGGCAAGCAAATTCATCAGTGGATGTGCAAAGATGCCGTTTTTCCTGCTGGGTGTGTGAGGAACCAAAGGAAAACCCACCAATTTGACCACCCTTAAACCAGGCTGGGCTGGTTGCTTTGGTGACCCATCTCTGACCAAAGTATAACGGTGGATTTCATTGTTACTTTGAAAGGACCACATTTCCAGCAGCAGTTACCTTGGAAGCTATAGAATTCAGTGAGTATCTGGTCTTCATCACAGCCTGAAGGTCCATTCCAGCTTTTGAATTTTTTTAAAAAAGGATCTAATTCATTTCCTTCCCACCTCTTAAATTAATAGAGGACTTTACAATTTAATTCTAGATGGTAACCATTGGGAATAAAAATATCTGCATTATCTTGTATTTCCTACTTTCACCCCTGGAATTCCATTTGGCTGACTCACTGGAGAGTCGGTAGTTCCTTTGAAATGAAGGTGATTGGAGCCTGAGAGCTCCAGCTTGTGAAGTCAGACCAAATCTGTAGCTTCCCAAATAGGCACAGCTTTCTTCCAAACTTTTGACATACTCTATCTAACTCTGGGCACATTTTTGTATAATATTTAAATGTATTTTCTGGCTAAATATCACTGAAGAGAAATGGGGTGTTATTTTGTGAGACAAACATTTTGGCTGAGGTTAGAAAACAGCCTTCTCTCCATGTCCCCTCCCTCCTGCCTCCAAAAGAGTTAGTGAAATGAAGATATTACATTCATTCTGTATCTCTGGGCTTCTAAGTAGTGAAGGAACATCAAGTGCCCAAGAGCACAATTGCACAATTGTGCCAAGTGCACAATTAATAACATTAATTGTGGCATTTCTTAAGTGCTTACTATTTGCCAAACACTGTACTCAGCACTAGGGTAGATACAAGAAAACCAAGTCCCACATGAGCTCACAGTCTAAGTAGGAGGGAGAATGGGTATTGGATCCCCTTTTTGAGAATGAGGGAACTGAAGCCCAGAGAAGTTTAGTGATTTTCCCAAAGTCACACAGCAGACAAGTGGAGAAGCT
This sequence comes from Tachyglossus aculeatus, assembly GCF_015852505.1. Lineage (NCBI taxonomy): Eukaryota > Metazoa > Chordata > Mammalia > Monotremata > Tachyglossidae > Tachyglossus > Tachyglossus aculeatus. Next base: position 40,234,999 of record NC_052071.1, read on the forward strand.
GGAATTAGAACCCGGGTCCAAAGTAGTTTAGCTGATAACCCACTGAACAAAGAGAAAAATGTGTTCTCATTCGATAAAATCTATCAGTGCAGTCAGAGGCAAAGTAGAGTCTTCTTTATGATCATAGTTTCTGCATTGGGGACATCTGCTCCATCAGTAGATGTAACCATCATTTCTCAGAAGGGTTAAAAACACTGGCTTTCCACCTGGAAATGGTCTCGAAGACGGAGAATCCATTCGAGTCGAACATAGAATGCTGAGAAGGGTTCTATGATGTTAGCTCTTCAAGCAAATTTTGTTAGCTCTTTCCCACTCACTGGAGAGAGATTAGGCTTATTTTGTGTATCTCTGAAAAGTGAAGGGCTAAATTAAGCTAAATTCTTTGGCACTAATTTCCTTCAGAACATGGAATCCTGAAGGCTACCCAGGGGTACCACTTCCCTAGCAGGTGATTTCCTCATTTGAAAGAAAGAAAACAAAAACAGGAGGGAACTGTTGTGAGAATTTCAATTCCACCCACTACAAAAAAACCAGAGACCTCACTTACATTTCTTGATCAAGAAAACCTAATTCCACCCTAATTTGAACTGCCCTCAGTGACCTAATGACTTCAGACTAGAGACCGGGTTATCCATAAACCCCAGCTCTGAGGAATACACAATTATGTGTTGGGTGCCTCCTGGAAATTATACCATCTGCTCCTTGCCAGATGATGGCTAATGACCAATCAATCAATTAATTGTATTTATTGAGTGCTTACTGTGTGCAGAGCACTGTACTAAACACTTGGGAAGTACAAGTTGGCAACATATAGAGACAGTCCCTACCCAACAGTGGGCTCACAGTCTAGACCAGGAATCCTGGGCACCACTCGTTGGGCTTGTCAGACTCATTGGGCTTGTACTTTCTAAAATTCAATCTCTCTTTCCTTTGTCTTGGTTCCAGAGGTAGGAGAAAATGAATGAACTGAGCGAGGCCAACTACACTGAGGTCACAGAATTCATCCTGGTTGGACTTTCCCATCAGCCCAAAAGTCAAATCATTTTCTTCTGTATCTTGCTCCATCTCTATCTGGGAACCATCGTGGGAAATACCTTCATCATTATGGTAGTGTGGAAAGAGCCTCGACTTCACACCCCAATGTATTTCTTCCTCTGCAATCTGTCCTTTGTTGACCTGTGTTCCACCACCACCTTGGTGCCTCTGGCCCTCGTCAACTGCCTGAGAGACTGCCCCACTATAACCTACAATGACTGCTTCGCCCAAATGACCATCTCCATCTTCTGGAGCACCACCGAGTGCTGGCTGTTGGTCGTCATGGCTTATGACCGATTTGTCGCCATATCGAACCCCCTGCATTACGCGGTGATCATGACAATGAGGGCTTGTTTCCAGATTACCGCTACCATGTGGATAAGTAGCTTCCTGCTGGCCCTACTTCCTGTGGTCACCGTACCGCTTCGGTTTTGTGCTGGGCACAATGTAGTGAACCATTTTGCATGTGAGGTGGAAGCCATCTTAAAGCTGGTCTGCTCTGACACCACTGTCAGTGAGATCCTGATGTGGATAAACTCGATCTTCATCATGCCCCTCCCCTTTCTGTTTATCCTCCTCTCTTATATCCGGATCTTGGTGGCAGTCTTGAAAATTCCCTCTACAGCTGGGCGGAGGAAAGCTTTCTCCACCTGTGGATCGCACCTGACTGTTGTGACCATCTACTATGGGACCCTCATCTCTATTTATCTCAAACCTCAGAACAAAGACAGTATGGACCAGGACAAAATAATCTTTCTATTTTATGGAATAGTGATCCCCATGATGAACCCTCCCATTTATACGTTGAGAAACAAGGATATGATAGGAGCCCTAAGAAAGGTAGCTGGGAGAACCAAACGAGTAAGGCTTTCAGTGTGAATTCTGTATTGAGGCTGACTTGAGAAACAGGTATAATTCATTACAGGAGAGAAACAAACTAGAATTGATCCATAAAGACATTTGGAGGGCCCCAGACCCTAAGGCTGGCTCCCCCACTTGCCGTGGAATCTTGGGCAAGTCCCTTAATTTATTTGTGCCTCAGTTTCCTCATCTGTAAAGTGGGGATTCCATACCTATTCTCTGCCCTTCTTAGACTGTGAGCCCAGTGTGGCCTATAAATGCCTAACAAATACAATTATTACAATGTACATATCTTTAAATGATATATTACAAATTACACAGTTATATTAATGTCTCTCTCCCACTCTGGAATGTAAGCTTGTTGTAGGAAGCAGGGAACATGCTGCCAACTCTGTTGGATTGAATGCTCCGAAGCACTTAGCACACAGTGCTCAGCCCAAAGTAAGTACATAAACAGTACTTTTGTTATTCTTCCTGGTGTAGGGAGGGGTTAGGCAGAGGAGATGTTGGTGTGTCTGAATGTCTCTGTGTGTGCATTTTCACTCAGCATGGAGTGGCAGAAACTTGAGGCCTAGCAGAAGCAGAGATACCTAGTGAGTTGGAGAGAGTGCCCTACAACTGGACAGAAAGGGACAAGGTAACTGTGAGCTACCTCCTGTCCCTGGAGCCCACTAGTCCCCTCCCCTCTGCCTCTTTGTTTTTCCTTAAAATTCTCCTCTGTTCCTAGTCCCCAGCAGACTGGGGGCTTCCCGAGCTGGAACTTGTCTAGCGGCCAACGGCCTAGCTCTCTTGAAAATAGGAAGATGGGATAATTCTCCCATTGTGTGGGGCCCCTTCAGATGGAAGAGCAGATCTTATAATTCCCCTGATTAGGGGAATTAGAGAAGCTGACCCCAAAGAAAGGAGACTCAGAGAGGCTGGATGGTTACCCACAAATCAAAATGTTACGGACTTGCCTAGCAATAGGAACAGTGACAGCAAAGCACTGTTCTAAACACTGGGATGGTTACAAGGTGTCCAGGTTGTCCCATGGGAGGCTCAGAGTCTTCATCCCCATTTTATAGATGAGGTAACTGTAGCCCAGAGAAGTTAAATGACTTGCCCAAAGTCACACAGCTGACAGTTGGCGGAGCCGGGATTTGAACCCCTGACCTTTGACTCCAAAACCCGTGCTCTTTCCACTGCGCCACACTGCTTAAGATGACCCAAAAGAGGGGAAACTCAGAGAGGCTGGATGGTTACCCACAGATCTAAATACGAGGGACCTGATTAACGATAAGAACAGTGACATTTTATTTCAGAGATAATCTCTCTCAGGTGAGCCCTCTCAGGTTTACCAAGTCCAAAGAATTAGGGCTTTTCTCCCTTTAAATCTTTCAGGATCTGGAGTAGGTTTGTGGGGAAGGGGAAAGGGAGACAACAAAGTGTAAAACCAGCCACATTTGCTCTCAGGTTCAGTCCAAGGGACACCAACTACACCAAATGTGAGAAAAACTCTTAAGTCATCTTGACCTAGGCCAGGTTCCCCCCCACCCCTTCACTGCTGCATGAAACTCTACAACTGTTCCTTCAGGGAGTTGAGCTGTGGTGAGATTAGATGCATAGAGGAAACAGGAGGCACTTCTGCAGGTCCTCTGGTACCTGATTTGGGGTGGGGGGAAACCTACCCCAGTAGGAAACTTCTCCCAGACCTAAATTTCATCCCAAATGTGACACATCCAGTGGTTCTTTGCAGTTTGGACTGTGGATGGTGGCATATTTATTGAGCGCTTACTGTGTGCAGAGCACACTAAGCACTTGGGAAGTACAAGTCAGGAACATATAGAGAAGGTCCCTACCCAACAACGGGCTCGCAGTATTGAAGCAGGAGACAGACAACAAAACAAAACATGTAGACAGGCGTCAAAATCATCAGAAGAAATTGAATTATAGCTATAGGCACATCATTCACAAAAAAAATAGAGTAGTAAATATGTACAAGCAAAATAAATGAGTAATAGAGTAAGAAATCTGTACAAATATATAGAAGTGCAGAGAAGAGGGAAGGGCCAACCTGAAGCTATCCAGCCAAGTGGTCAGGTTTTATTCCAGGGAGGCAGAGTGGAAAGAGGGAGAGTCAGAAGACTCATATTCTAGTTCCAGTTCTGCAATGTGACTTGGGGCAAGGCGCTGAGGGTACTGAGGCACAGAGAGGTTGGTTGAGAGGCCTGCCTCCCGGCTTTAGTTCCGTTCCAGTGAGGCCCTTGGATTAACACCAAGATTTCCATTCAAGAGCCTTCAGGGTGGTAACTTCCCCTCCCCAGCTCAGCGCCTCAGAGCCACACCCTGCTCCCTCCCCGATGAAACTCGATATTTATTACTGTATTTATTTATTTATTTATTTATTTATTTGTACATATCTATTCTATTTATTTTATTTTGTTAGTATGTTTGGTTTTGTTCTCTGTCTCCCCCTTTTAGACTGTGAGCCCAGTGTTGGGTAGGGACTGTCTCTATATGTTGCCAATTTGTACTTCCCAAGCACTTAGTACAGTGCTCTGCCCATAGTAAGCTCTCAATAAATACGATTGATGATGATGATGATGATGATTCCGATTTTCTCACATCATCTGAGAGGCACTCTTCTGGCGCTGGACAAGGGAGTTTCCCACGGAGGCTTGGCCTCAGCTTCACGACATTTCACCCCTCCCTGGCTCTGCGCTAACTTTTGAGGCTGGGTCTTCCCCTTCCTCCCTGCCCTTTGCCAGTAGGAGTTGGCATTTGTCTCAAAGAGGTGAAGGAAAGGCAACACCTAGAATGAGAGTGAGTCAGTGCAATGGAATGGAGGTGAGGCCAGGAGACTTGGCTCTGGAGATTGTTTTGAAAGCAGACTAGGCCGAGGCTCACTGCCTGAGGATACCAGGTTCCCCACACCATGAATCCAGTCTTGTCCTCACATGAGTGAAGAGGTCTTCCTAATTAGTGCAGCTCTCTGCACATAGTAAGTGCCCAATAAATAGCATTGGTGACATAACATTCTCAATATAAGTAAATGACCAAAGGGGCTCAGACCTCACCTTCTCCTCCAATGACTGCATCTTTGTTGCTGGCAAGAGTTCAAGGGATCAAGGACTCCAAGCTGGCCAGTTCTCACAGTCCTGAAACAGAGACAATCACAAAATTTGCAACCCAAGCCTAAACACCCTCCCTTCCCACCCAAGGATCCACCTGAATGTCTACTCCAGTCTCCAGCCAAAGTGGCCAGTCCAAATGACAAACTGCACCCACAAGCTCAAGATCCAGAAGGACTCAGGATTAGAGGGGGTAATAATTAATAGCAATAATTATGGTACTTGTTAAGCACTTACTGTGTGCCAAGCACAGTTCTCAGCATTGGGATAGATACAAGGTTATCAGGTTGTCCCACGGGTGGCTCACAGTCTTAATCCACATTTTACAGGTGAGGGAACTGAGGCACAGAGAAGTTAAGTGATTTACCCCGTCACAGACCTGACAAGTGGGATTCAAACCCATGACCTCTGACTCCCAAGCCTGTGCTCTTCCCATATAGCCACACTGCTTCTCAAAGTAGATACAAGGTAATCAGGTTGACCACGGTCCCTGTCCCACATGGGGCTCTGAGTCTAAATCCCCTTTCTATAGATGAGGTAACTGAGGCACGGAGAAGGTAAGTGATTGCCCAAGGTGAAACAGCAGACAAGGGACAGAAGCAGGATTAGAACCCATGACCTCCTGACTCCCGGGCCTGAGCTCTATCCAGTAGGTGGAGGGAGAGGCTGCATCAACCAGTCTCTCACCCCGACCTGTACAGGCCTCAGACAGGTCTTGCCTGCTCTCCTGGCTCTGTCCCATCTCTGTCAGGGGAGGAACCTCTAGTGCCCACAGCAAGGTGGCTTGGGGCTCTTGTGCCACTCGAGGAAGCGGCTTGTAGGGCACAATGGAGATGGATAAAATGAGTCCCCATGGAGACCCTACTTCTTCATCCATCTACCTCTGAACATCCTCCTCATTCTTGGGGCATTTGCAGCCTGTTCCAGCAGCCAGTATCCCAAAGGCACAGTAGACTCAAAGAAGGCCCAGTCAATAAAGAAAATATCTGGTAATTGGGCTAGAACAGCAGATACACTATCCAGCCTGGATCAGCCTTCAGCCCTGACCTCTCCCAGGGTGAAAATGGGAAGAGTGAACTGAAATAGGTATCTCTCACTGGGCAAACCCAGACATATGACCTCAAAAGGGGCTGGTTCATAAGGGAGAACTTTCAGCACCTTGTTGCCAGGGTCTGTGTTCACACCTTTTCAAGTTGCCAGACCCTACCCGGGTCCTAAGTTCTTGAAGAAGTGTTTCTGGATGGGTGGACAGGGTATGGAGAATTGCCCGGAATGGGGATGGGTAGAGGTGAGAACGAAGTGGGAGTGAGGGCCGCAAGGTAACAAGCAGCAGACCGGAAAAGAGCAAAGGGAGTTTTAGAGAAATTTCGTTTCACTTCCTTTCCTAGGGAGTAGTGAACCCCTTCCCTTCCTAGGGGGTAGTGAATGCTAATACTAAGCATCTGGGAGAGTACAACAGAAAGAAGCCACATGTCCCCTGCCCTCTAGGTATTTACAACCTAATGGGGGACGGAAGGACAGTTGGAAATTGTTTGAAATTAGTGGGAGGAGGAAGAGGAGAATATGAGAAGCAGCATGACCTAGTGAATAGAAAATGGGCCTGGGAGGCAAAAGGACCTGGGTTCTAATTCCAGCTCTGCCACGTGACTGCTGTGTGATGTTAGGTAAGTCTCTTAACTTCTCCGCTTAATAGGGATTAAGTCTGTGAGCCCTACATGGAACAGGGACTGCTTGTATCTATCCCAGTGCTTAGTACAGAGCCTGGCACATAGTTAGGGCTTATCAAATACCATTAAAAAAATTGAATTGGGAAGAGGAAGCAGAGTCGACGGGGAAGCCATTTCATTTAGACAAGCTGCTGAAAATTCCTTGGGTCCACATTGATTCTTTGAGACCCTGGGCATTTGGGCTGGAGTTGATTTTCATGGTGGCCTAACCTGGTTGAACGTGGGCTACAAAGGAGACTGCTCAATTCCTTCTGGTCAGAATGGAGACGCTTGGGTTTCCTCCCCAGGGATTGGACAGCTGTCAGTGTTGTCCTCATAAATGTTCATTTGGAAAGGAGATTTGGTCTTTATGTTTGATCTGAAAGACACAGGCAATCCTGTGGCAGGTTTGAGTGTCTGTCTCGGGGAGCTCAGCTCTGCTGTGGGACTTGTTTCTTGCTTTTTAGGTTCAGTTTATTGAGGGAATGTTTTTCTTCCTCCTTTTTTCACATCTTCAAAGTTTTTCCTTGTCCCTGAGAATGAAAAGTTGAAACTTTCTCCCATTGCTCATAATTATCCCATTATTACGGTGCTGAAAAGTTTCTTGTGAGGAAGTGCCAAGTTTGTTGTCTCCTTAATAATGCCCTGAGTGGGGTGTCTGGGTGTTTGCAAAAAGTGGTTTTAATTACTCCACTCCATTCACTGCATTGGTAATAAGCAATGCCCAACGAGGCTATTAATGCTCAACAAACCTATCTGAGTAACATAATCATGGGAGGCTTTGACAGTCTGAAAAATAAAAGCTTAGGAAGGAAGAACACTTTAAGGAAAGGGAAATATACAGACATTTTTCCAACAAAGATTATGGCTTCTTAAAAGGTTAGGTTGGGAGCTGGATATTTGAATTGAAGCAGATGTATTTTGCTAGTAATACAAAGATTGCCTTTTCCTTTTCTGTTTCTATTGGTAAAAATTAAGGTATGTACATACATATGTACCTAAGAAAGAACTAGTCTTCTCCAGTGACCAGAGCAGGGCCAGTCTCAGACAAATAGTGTGATAACAGAGAGATGGACTGTGTGTTGCCGATAGTGACCCTACAACATCCCACAAGGGTCATGTGGGGTTCTGCCCCACCTTTTGGCAGCTTTTTGCAGGATCCTTTCAGGGTCTTGTTTTTTGCCTGGGACCCCCTGCTACGCCACTCTCCCTTGCAAATAGTAACCAAGTGAGTCCCTGTAACCACTTTCACTTCCATGTATCAGAGACTCATTATAGGAGGAAAAAAAAAGTGACTCTGCTGGCTTTAATGATCTACAACTGAAAAAAAGTATCTTTTCCTCAGAGGGCACGTCAACACATTGCTGGTCCCTTCAATCCACTTCCCATTGGTGGAATTTCATTGCCTATTAGGGATATGATCCCTGGAGCCTTCTTGAAATATTTAATGTCTTCCGGTTCTAGGTAGTGGATCTGGATTTCAGTGCTATGCAGGTTTTTCTCTCAAGGTGAGTGCAAGAACCAGCATCGTATCCCTCTTGCCAGTTGATCTAAGCTATATCATACTAAATCATCTTTGTTCCTTGCCTTGGAGAGTGTAATGTTTCAGCTAATCAGAGAGAGCAGATCTGGCCTCAAATCTTTTAATATTTTGACATCAAGGTATGAGATATGTTTATATTAGCCACCCTCCCTTAAAAAACTGACCTTGGTGTAGTGTTGAATGTACTGCTTGAATTTCTATCAAATTGGGTTTTGATGTTATTATATTCTATATTATAAACTCATTATGAGCGGGAAACATTCTGCTAACTCTGTTTTATTGTACTCTCCCAAATACTTAGTACAGGACTCTGCACATAGTAAGGGGGCCATAAATATCATTGATTGACTGTTTCCCTCTAAGTACCCTACAAATATGGAGTCAGTTTTTAAAGTAAGAAATTTTCCCAAAATTGGTTTTCCTAAAATTCCCTGTTTTGTTCCTTAGGGTTAATTCAGGGATTTAATTCAGGCAAGCAAATTCATCACTGGATGTGCATAGTTGCCTTTTCTCCCTCTGGGTGTGTGAAAAACCAAAGGAAAACCCGCCAATTTGACCACCCTTAAACCAGGCTGGACTGGTTGCTTTGGTGACCCATCTCTGACCGAAGGCTATCTGTGCATTTCATTGTTACTTTGAAAGGACTACATTTCCAGCAGCAGTTACCTTGGAAGCTACTGAATTCAGTGAGTATCTGGTCTCCTTCACAGCCTGAAGGCCCATTCCAGCTTTTGGATTTTTTTAAAAAAGGATCTAATTCATTTCCTTCTCGCCTCTTAAATTAATGGATGACTTTGCAATTAAATTCTAGATGGTAACCATCGGGAATAAAAATATCTGCATTATCTTGTATTTCCTACTTTGACCCCTGGAATTCCATTTGGCTGACTCACTGGAGAGTCGGTAGTTCCTTTGCAATGAAGGTGATTGGAGCCTGAGAGCTCCAGCTTCTGAAGTCAGACCAAATCTGTAGCTTCTCAAATAGGCCCAGCTATCTTCCAAACTTTTGACATACTCTATTCAACTCCAGGCACATTTTTGCATAACATTGAAATATATTTTCTGGCTAAATATCACTGAAGAGAAATGGGATGTTATTTTGTGAGACAAACCTGTTGGCTGAGGTTAGAAAACAGCCTTCTCTCCATGTCGCCACCCTCCTGACCCCAAAAGAGTTAGTGAAATGAAGATATTACATTCATCCTGTATCTCTGGGCTTCTAAGGAGTGAAGGAACATCAAGTGTCCAAGAGAAGTATTAATAATATTAATTGTGGCATTTCTTAAGCACTTACTATGTGCCAAACACTGTACTCAGCACTAGGGTATATACAAGAAAATCAAGTCCCACATGAGCTCACAGTCTAAGTAGGAGGGAGAACGGGTATTGGATCCTCTTTTTGAGAATGAGGGAACTGAAACCCAGAGAAGTTTAGTGAATTTCCCAAAATCACACAGCAGACAAGTGAAGAAGCTGGGATTAGAACCCAGGTCCAAAGAGGTTGGTGTTCCTTCACTACTTAGAAGCCCAGAGATTCAGAATGAATGTAATATCTTCATTTCACTAACTCTTTTGGGGGCAGGAGGGTGGGGACATGGAGAGAAGGCTGTTTTCTAACCTCAGCCAACATGTTTTTCTCACAAAATAACATCCAATTTCTCTTCAGTGATATTTAGCTAGAAAATAAATTTCAATGTTCTGCAGTATTATGCATTGAACATAAAGAAAAATGTGTTCTCATGCGGTGAAATGTATCAGTGCAGTCAGAGACAGAGAAGAGTCTTCTCTCCCGTCCCCCACCTAAAAAGTCCCCCAACATAGAACTCATTTTTAGTGTAGGAGAGGATGAGATTGCTGATTATAAAAATCTTCTCTCCCCCTTCTTTATTACCATAGTTTCTGCATTGGGGACATCTGCTCCATCAGTCACCATCACTCCTCAGAAGGGTTAGAAACACTGGATTTCGACCTGGAAATGGTCTCAATGATGGAGAATCCATTCAAATCTAACTTAGAATGCTGAGAAGGGTTCTAGGATGTTAGCTCTTCAAGCAAATTTTGTTAGCTCTTTCCCAATCACTGGAGAGAGATTAGGCTTATTTTGTGTATCTCTGAAAAGTGAAGGGCTAAATTAAGCTAACCTCTTTGGCACTAATTTCCTTCAGAACATGGAATCCTGAAGGCTACACAGGGGTACCACTTTCCTAGCAGGTGATTACCTCATTTAAAAGAAAGAAAATAAAAACAGGAGGGAACTGTATTGAGAATTTCAATTCTACCCACTACAAAAAAAAACAGAGACTTCACTTACATTTTTTGATCAAGAAAACCTAATTCTACCCTAATTTGAACTTCCCTCAGTGACCAAATGACCTCAGACTAGAGTCCAGGTTATCCACAGATCCCAGCTCTGAGGAATACACAATTTTGTGTTGGGTGCCTCCTGGAAATCATACCATCTGCTCTTTGCCAGATGATGGTTAATGACCAGGAATCCTGGTGACCACTCTAAGTAATTCCCATTCAGCCCCCTTAGAGACAGAACTCACTGGGCTTGGACTTTCTAAAATTCAATCTCTCTTTCCTTTGTCTTGGTTCCACAGGTAGGAGAAAATGAACAAACTGAGAGGGGACAACTACACTGAGGTTACAGAATTCATCCTGGTTGGACTTTCCCATCAGCCCAAAAGTCAAATCATTTTCTTCTGCATCTTGCTCCATCTCTATCTGGGAACCATCGTGGGAAATATCTTCATCATTATGGTAGTGTGGAAAGAGCCTCGACTTCACACCCCAATGTATTTCTTCCTCTGCAATCTGTCCTTTGTTGACCTGTGTTCCACCACCACCTTGGTGCCTCTGGCCCTTGTCAACTGCCTGAGAGACTGCCCCACTATCACCTACAATGACTGCTTTGCCCAAATGACCATCTCCATCTTTTGGAGCACTACCGAGTGCTGGCTGTTGGGTATCATGGCTTACGACCGATTCGCTGCCATATCAAACCCCCTGCATTACGCGGTGATCATGACAATGAGGGCTTGTTTCCAGATTACTGCTACCATGTGGATAAGTAGCTTTCTGCTTGCCCTTCTTCCTGTGGTCACTGTACCGGTTCAGTTTTGTGCAGGGCACAATGTAGTGAACCATTTTGCATGTGAGGTGGAAGCTGTCTTAAAGCTGGTCTGCTCAGACACCACTGTCAGTGAGATCCTGATGTGGGTAACCTCGATCTTCAACTTGCCCCTACCCTTTCTGTTCATCCTCCTCTCTTATATCCGGATCTTGGTGGCAGTCTTGAAAATTCCCTCCACAGCTGGGCGGAGGAAAGCTTTCTCCACCTGTGGATCACACCTGACTGTGGTGATCATCTACTATGGGACCCTCATCTCCATTTATCTTAAACCTCAGAACAAAGACAGTATAGACCAGGACAAAATCATCTTTCTATTTTATGGAATAGTTATCCCCATGATGAACCCTCTGATTTATACGCTGAGAAACAAGGATATGATAGGAGCCTTGAGAAAGGCAGCTGGGAGAACCAAGCAAGTGAGGCTTTCAGTGTGAATTCTGCATTGAGGCTGACTTGAGAAACAGGTATAATTCATTACAGGAGAGAAACAAACTAGAATTGATCCATAAGGACAGTTGGAGGGCCCCAGACTCTAAGGCTGGCTCCCCAACTTGCTGTGGGTTCTTGGGCAAGTCCCTTAATTTATCTATGCCTCAGTTTCCTCATCTGTAAAATGGGGATTCCATACCTATTCTCTGTCCTGCTTAGACTGTGAGTCCAGTGTGGGACAGAGACTGTGTCTGATTTGATTACCCCAATGCTTATTTCATTACTTGGCCTATAAATGCCTAACAAATACAATTATTATGATGTATATATCTTTAAATGATATATTATAAATAAACTAGAATTGATCCATAAGGACATTTGGAGGGCCCCAGATTCGAAGGCTGGTTATCCCACTTGCTGTGGGACCTTGGGCAAGTCCCTTAATTTATTTGTGCCTCAGTTTCCTCATCAGAGTGCTCAGCCCAAAGAAAATACTTAAATAATATTTTTGTTATTCTTCCCGGTGTAGGGAGGGGTTCGGCAGGGGAGATGTTGGTGTGTCTGTGTGTCTCTGTGCATGTGTTTTCACTCAGCATGGAGCAGCAGAAACTTGAGGCCTAGCAGAAGCCTAGACATCTAGTGAATTGGAGAGAGTGCCCTACAACCAGACAGAAAGGAACAAGGTACCCGAGAGCTACCTCCTGTCCCCGGAGCCCACTAGTCCCCTCCATCTGTTTTCCTCAAAATTCTCCTCTGTTCCTAGTCCCCAGCAGCCTAGGGGCTTCCCATCCTGGAACCTGTCTAGCAGCCAAACACCAAGCTCTCTTGAAAATAGGAAGATGGGGTAATTCTCCCCTTGTGGGGGGCCCCCTGAGATGGAAGAACAGATCTTATAATTGCCCTGATTAGGGGAATTAGTGATAATAATAATAATGATAGCATTTATTAAGTGCTTACTATGTGCAAAGCACTGTTCTAAGCGCTGGGGAGGTTACAAGGTGTTCAGGTGGTCCCACGGGGGGCTCACAGTCTTCATCCCCATTTTACAGATGAGGTAACTGAGGCCCAGAGAAGTTAAGTGACTTGACCAAAATCACACAGCTGACAGTTGACAGAGCCGGGATTTGAACCTCTGACCTTTGACTCCCAAACCGTGCTCTTTCCACTGCGCCACACTGCTTGAGCTGACCAAAAAGAGTAGAGACTCAGAGAGGCTGGATGGTTACCCACAGATCTAAATACGAGGGACCTGATTAGCGATAAGAACAGTGATGTTTTATTTCAGAGATAATCTCTCTCGGGTAAGCCCTCTAGGGTTACCAAGTCCAGAGAATTAGGGCTTTTCTCCCTTTAAATCTTTCAGGGTCTGGAGTAGGTTTGTGGGGAAGGGGAGAGGGAGGCAACCAAGTGTAAAACCAGCCACATTGGCTCTCAGGTTCAGTCCAAGGGACACCCACTACACCAAATGGGAGAAAAACTCTTAAGTCATCTTGACCTAGGCCAGGTCCCCCCCACCCCTTCACTGCTGCATGAAACTCTCCAACTGTTCCTGCAGGGAGTTGAGCTGTGGGGAGATTAGACACATAGAGGAAACAGGAGGCACTTCTGCAGGTCCTCTGGTACCTGATTTGGGGTGGGGGGAGGCCATGTCCTCACATGAGTGAAGAGGTCTTTCTAATTAGTGCAGCTCTCTGCACATAGTAAGTGCCCAATAAATACCACTGGTGACATAACATTCTCAATACAAATAAATGACCCAAGGGGCTCAGACCTCACCTTCTCCTCCAGTGACCACATCTTTGTTGCTGGCAAGAGTTCAAGGGATCAAGTACTCCAAGCTGGCCAGTTCTCACAGTCCTGAAACAGAGACAACCACAAAGTTTGGAACCCAAGACTAAGCACCCTCCCTTCCCACCCAACGATCCACCTGAATCTCTACTCCAGTCTCCAGCCAAAGTGGCCAATCCAAATGACCAACTGCACCCACAAGCTCAAGATCCAGAAAGAATCGCGATTAGAGGGGATAATAATTAATAATCATAATTATGGTACTTGTTAAGCACATGCTATATGCCAAGCACAGTTCTCAGCGCTGGGATAGATACAAGGTTATCAGGTTGTCCCATGGGTGGCTCACGGTCTTAATCCATATTTTACAGGTGAGGGAACTGAGGCACAGAGAAGCTTAGTGATTTACCCCGTCACACAGCTGACAAGTGAGATTCGAACCCACGATCTCTGACTCCCAAGCCGGTGCTCTTCCCACACAGCTACGCTGCTTCTCAAGGTAGATAAAAGGTAATCAGGTTGACCAGGGTCCCTGTTCCACATGGGGCTCCCAGTCTCAATCCCCTGTCTATAGATGAGGTAACTGAGGCACAGAGAAGGTAAGTGATTGTCCAAGGTGAAACAGCAGACAAGGGACAGAAACAGGATTAGGACCCATGACCTTCTGACTCCCAGGCCCGAGCTCTATCCACTAAGTGGAGGGAGAGGCTGCATCAACCAGTCTCTCACCCCGACCTGTACTGGCCTCAGACAGGCCTTGCCTGCCCTCCCTGCTCTGTCCTGGCTCTGTCAGGGGAGGAACCTCTAGTGCCCACAGCACGGTGGCTTGGGGCTCTTGTTCCACTCGAGGAAGCAGCTCGTGGGGCACAATGGAGATGGCTAAAATGAGTCCCCAGGTTGACCCTACCTCATCATCCATCTCCCTCTGAATATTCTCCTCATTCTTGGGGCATGCAGCCTGTTCCAGCAGCCAGCATCCCAAAGGCACAGTAGACTCAAAGAAGGCCCTGCCAATAGAGAAAATATCTAGTAATCGGGCTAGAACAGCAGATACACTATCCAGCCTCGATCAGCCTTCAGCCCTGACGTCTCCCAGGGTGACGATGGGAAGAGTGAACTGAAATAGGTATCTCTCACTGGGCAAACCCAGACATATGACCTCTAAAGGGGCTGATTCACAGTGGAGAACATTTAGCACCTTGTTGCCAGGGTCTGTGTTCACATCTTTTCAAATTGCCGGACCCTACCCGGGGCCTAAGAAGTTGAAGAAGTGTTTCTGGATGGGTGCACAGGGTATGGAGAATTGCCCAGAATGGGGATGGGCAGAGGTGAGAATGAAGTGCGAGTGAGAGGCCCAGGATAACAAGCAGCGGACTGGAAAAGAACAAAGGGAGTTTTAGAGAAATTTCGTTCCACTTCCTTTCCTAGGGAGTAGTGAACCCCGCCCCTCCATGAATGCCACCAATTGCAAATTGCCTTATTATAAACCTAATACCACTCTGCTACCTCTCTGCTGTGTGACACTATGCAAGTCATATAACTTCTCTGTACCTCAGTTTCCTCATCTGTAGAATGGGGATTCATTACTCGCTCTCAGTACCACTTAGTCTGTAAGCCCCACGTGGGACACAGACTGAGTCCAACCAGATTATCTTTCATCCATTCCTTTACTTGACAGATGGTAAGTGGTTAACAAATACCATCTGCCAGGTGTAGCTCAGAGAAGGAATAGGCTCCTTTGCCATTCGGGTTGCAGATTGTTTTCTTCTCTGGAGATACTGACAGGTGACCTCTGACCTCTGATCCCGGTCCAAGGAAGCGATTGAGAATATTTCTGAAGGGATGAGCATATTGAATGGAGGGAGGTCTCAGGAGGTGGGACAAGACTTCTCAGAGCCATTTCGATTGTGGGCCTCGGTCGGGCTCAGTGAGATGGTGCCCATGATGGAGGAAGATTTTGGTGTTGCAAAGATCGTCATGGGACCTCTCCCATCTAGTTACTGCATTCTTTTCCCCGGTGCTTTATTTTAGGGGCTCTTCCATCTGGGTAGGACACATTTAAATCCTTCGGCCAGACTGACCCCAGAAAAGTAGCCGGGGCAGACGATCCAGCGGCTGGGGGGCCTGAGTTCTGGTGGAGCTGAATGCTTGTGCTGGGGTTCCTTCTGCCACAGTTATACCTTCCCCTCCTCAGTACCCTCACCTCTTTCTCTAGCCCCCCACTCTGCTACATCAAGGGATCCCATGTTTCTCCCTGCAGTTCAGGGACCAGTCAATCAATAGTAGTTCATGCACTGTACTAATACTAAGCATCTGGGAGAGCACAACAGAAAGAAGCCGCATGTCCCCTGCCCTCTAGGCGTTTACAATCTAATGGGGGTGGGGGGATGGACAATTGGAAATTGTTTGAAATTAGTGGGAGGAGGAAGAGGAGAATATGAGAAGCAGCATAATTCCAGCTCTGCCACGTGACTGCTGTGTGGCCTTGGGTAAGTCTCTTAATTTCTCTGTTTAATAGGGATTAAGACTGTGAGCCCAATCTCCAGTGGCTACCAATCATCCTATGCATCAGGCAGAAACTCCTCACCCTCGGCTTCAAGGCTCTCCATCACCTCGCCCCCCTCCTACCTCACCTCTCTTCTTCTACAGGTCAGCCCACACCCTTCACTCCTCTGCCACTAATCTCCTCACCGTGCCTCGTTCTCACCTGTCCCGCCGTCGACCCCCAGCCCACATCATCCCCCTGGCCTGGAATGCCCTCCCTCTCCACATCCGCCAAGCTAGCTCTCTTCTCTCTTCCCCTCAAGGCCTTACTGAGAGCTCACCGCCTCCAGGAGGCCTTCCCAGACTGAGCCCCCTCCTTCCTCTCCCCCTCCTCTCCCTCTCCATCTCCCCGCCTTACCTCCTTCTCCTCCCCACAGCACCTGTATATATGTATATATGTTTGTATGTATTTATTACTCTATTTTATTTGTACATATTTATTCCGTTTATTTTATTTTGTTAATATGTTTTGTTTTGTTCTCTGTCTCCCCCTTCTAGACTGTGAGCCCACTGTTGGGTAGGGACTGTCTCTATATGTTGCCAACTTGTACTTCCCAAGCGCTTAGTACAGTGCTCTGCACACAGTAAGCACTCAATAAATACGATTGAATGAATGAATGAATACATGGAACAGGGACTGCTTGTATCTATCCCAGTGCTTAGTACAGAGCCTGGCACATAGGGCTTATCAAATGCCATTAAAAAAATTGAATTGGGAAGAGGAAGCAGAGTCGACGGGGCAGCAATTTCATTTAGATGAGCTGCTGGATCCTCCTTGAGTCCACATTGATTCTTTGAGACCCTGGGCATTTGAGCTGGTGTTGATTTTCATGGTGGCCCGAACTGGTTGAACGTGGGCTACAAAGGAGACTGCTCAATTCCTTCTGGTCAAAATGGTGATCCTTGCATCTCCTCCCCAGGGATTGGGCAGCTGTTAAGTGGTTCCCTCAGAAATGTTCATTTGGAAAGGAGATTTGGTCTTTATGCTTGATCTGAAAGACATAGGCAATCCCATGGCAGGTTTGGGTGTCTGTTTCAGGGAGCTCAGCTCTGCTGTGGGACTTGTTTCTTGCTTTTTAGGTTCAGTTTATTGAGGGAATGTTTTTCTTCCTCCTTTTTTCACATCTTCAAAGTTTTTCTTTGTCCATGAGAATGAAAAGTTGAAACTTTCTCCCATTGCTCATAATTATCCCATTATTACTGTGCTGAAAAGTTTCTTGTGAACAAGTGCCAACTTTGTTGTCTCCTTAATAATGCCCTGAGTGGGGTGTCTAGGTGTTTGGAAAGGGGGTTTTAATTGCTTCACTCCATTCACTGCATGGGTAATAAGCAATGCCCAACGAGCCTATTAATGCTCAACAAACCTATCTGAGTAACATAATCATGAGAGGCTTTCACCCATTTCAATGACAGTCTGAAAAATAAAAGCCTAGGAAGGAAGAACAGTTTAAGGAAAGGAAAATATAGAGACATTTTTCCAACCAGGATTATGGCTTCTTGAAAGGTTAGATTGGGAGCTGAATACTTGAATCGAAGCAGACATATTTCCCTGGTACTACAAAGATTGCCTTTTCCTTTTTTGTTTCTATTGGTAAAAATTAAGATATGTACTGGGACTTAAGATAGTAAAGAACTAGTCTTTTCCAGTGACCAGAGCAGGGCCAGTCTCAGACAAATAGTGTGATAACGGAGAGATGAACTGTGTGTAGTCGATAGTGACCCTAGAACATCCCACTATGGTCATTTGGGGATCTGCCCCACCATTTGGCAGCTCTTTGCAGGACCTTTTCAGGGTTTTGTTTGTGGGTGGGTGGGTGGGACAGGACCCCCTGCTACTCCAATCTCCCTTGGGTCTAGTAACCAAGGGAGTCTCCATAAACAGTATCACTTGCACGTATCAGAGACTCATTACAAGAAGAAAAAAAAATGACTCTGCTTGGCTTTAATGATCTACAAAGGAAAAAAGGTATCTTTTGCTCAGAGAGCATGTCAACACATTGCTAGTCCCTTCAATCCACTTCCCAGTGGTGAAATTTCACTGCCTAGTAGGGATATGATCCCTGGAGCCTTCTTGAAATATTTAATGTCTTCCTGTTCTAGGTAGTGGATCTGGATTTCAGTGCTATGCAGGTTTTTCTCTCAAGGTGAGTGCAAGAACCAGTATCATATCCCTCTTGCCAGTTGATCTAAGCTATATCATACTAAATCATCTTTGTTGCTTGCCTTGGAGAGAGTAATGTTTCAGCTAATCAGAGAGAGCAGATCTGGCCCCAAATCATTTAATATTTTGAAGTCAAGGTAAGAGATATTTTTATACTAGCCTCCCTCCCTTAAAAAAATGACCTTGGTACAGTGTTGAATGTATTGCTTGAATTTCTATCAAACTGGGATTTGATATTACTATATTCAATATTGTAAACTCATTGTGAGCGGGAAATGTTCCTGCTAACTCTATTGTATTGTACTCTGCCAAGTACTTAGTACAGGACTCTGCACATAGTAAGGAGTCAATAAATATCATTGATTGAGTGATTCCCTCTAAGTGCCCTACAAATATGGAGTCAGCTTTTAAAGTAAGAAAATGACATTCCAAATAATTTGTTTTGTTTCTTAGGGTTAATTCAGGGATTTAATTCAGGCAAGCAAATTCATCACTGGATGTGCAAAGATACCTTTTCTCCCACTGGGGTGTGAAAAAACAAAGGAAAATCCACCAATTTCACCACCCTTAAACCAGGCTGGACTAGTTCCTTTGGTGACCCACCTCTGACCAAAGGCTATCTGTGCATTTCATTGTTACTTTGAAAGGACCACATTTCCAGCAGCAGTTACCTTGGAAGCTATAGAATTCAGTGAGTATCTGGTCTTCATCACAGCCTGAACGTCCACTCCAGCTTTTGGATTCTTTTAAAAAAGGATCTAATTCATTTCCTTCCCACCTCTTAAATTAATAGAGGACTTTACAATTTAATTCTGGATGGTAACCATCGGGAATAAAAATATCTGCATTATCTTGTATTTCCTACTTTCACCCCTACCCCAATTCCATTTGGCTGACTCACTGGAGAGTCAGTAGTTCCTTTGAAATGAAGGTGATTGGAGGCTGAGAGCTCTAGCTTGTGAAATCAGACCAAATCTGCAGCTTCCCAAATAGGCCCAGCTATCTTCCAAACTTTTGACATACTCTAACTCCAGACACATTTTTGCGTAACATTGGAATGTATATTCTGGCTAAATATCACTTAAGAGAAATGGAATGTTATTTTGTGAGACAAACATTTTGGCTGAGGTTAGAAAACAGCCTTCTCTCCATGTCCCCACCATCCTGCCCCCAAAAGAGTTAGTGAAATGAAGATATTACATTCATTCTGTATCTCTGGGCTTCTAAGCAGTGAAGGAACATCAAGTGCCCAAGAGAAGTATTAATAATATTAATTGTGGCATTTCTTAAGCGCTTACTATGTGCCAAACTATGTTCTCTTTCCCGATCACTGGAGAGAGATTAGGCTTATTTTGTGTATCTCTGAAAAGTGAAGGGCTAAATTAAGCTAACCTCTTTGGCACTAATTTCCTTCAGAACTTTGAATCCTGAAGGCTACCCAGGGGTACTACTTCCCTAGCAGGTGATTTCCTCATTTGAAAGAAAGAAAATAAAAACAGGAGGAAACTGTTGTGAGAATTTCAATTCCACCCACTACAAAAAAAGCAGAGACATCACTTACATTTCTTGATCAAGGAAACCTAATTCCAACCTAATTTGAACTGCCCTCAGTGATCTAATGACTTCAGACTAGAGACCAGGTCATCCGCAGATCTCAGCTCTGAGAAATACACAATTTTGTGTTGGGTGACTCCTGGAAATTATACCATCTGCTCCTTTTCAGATGATGGCTAATGACCAGGAATCCTGGGGACCACTCATTGGGCTTGCCAGACTCATTGGGCTTGTACTTTCTAAAATTCAATCTCTCTTTCCTTTGTCTTGGTTCCGGAGGTAAGAGAAAATGAATAAACTGAGCGAGGCCAACTACACTGAGGTCACAGAATTCATCCTGGTTGGACTTTCCCATCAGCCCAAAAGTCAAATCATTTTCTTCTGTATCTTGCTCCATCTCTATCTGGGAACCATCGTGGGAAATATCTTCATCATTATGGTAGTGTGGAAAGAGCCTCGACTTCACACCCCAATGTATTTCTTCCTCTGCAATCTGTCCTTTGTTGACCTGTGTTCCACCACCACCTTGGTGCCTCTGGCCCTTGTCAACTGTCTGAGAGACTGCCCCACTATCACCTACAATGACTGCTTCGCCCAAATGACCATCTTCGTCTTCTGGAGCATCACTGAGTGCTGGCTGTTGGCCGTCATGGCTTACGACCGATTTGTTGCCATATCAAACCCCCTGCATTATGCGGTGATCATGACAATGAGGGCTTGTTTCCAGATTACCGCTACCATGTGGATAAGTAGCTTCCTCCTGGCCCTACTTCCTGTGGTCACCGTACCGCTTCGGTTTTGTGCTGGGCACAATGTAGTGAACCATTTTGCATGTGAGGTGGAAGCCATCTTAAAGCTGGTCTGCTCAAACACCACTGTCAGTGAGATCCTGATGTGGATAAACTCGATCTTCATCATGCTCCTCCCCTTTCTGTTTATCCTCTTCTCTTATATCCGGATCTTAGTGGCCATCTTGAAAATTCCCTCCACAGCTGGGCGGAGGAAAGCTTTCTCCACCTGTGGATCACACCTGACTGTTGTGACCATCTACTATGGGACCCTCATCTCCATTTACCTCAAACTTCAGAACAAAGACAGTATGGACCAGGACAAAATAGTCTTCCTATTTTATGGAATAGTGATCCCCATGACGAACCCTCTCATTTATACGTTGAGAAACAAGGATGTGATTGGAGCCTTAAGAAAGGTAGCTGGGAGAACCAAGCAAGTAAGGCTTTCAGTGTGAATTCTGCGTTGAGGCTGACTTGAGAAACAGGTATAATTCATTACAGGAGAGAAACTAACTAGAATTGATCCATAAGTACATTTGGAGGGCCCCAGACTCTAAGGCTGGCTCCCACATTTGCTGTGAGACCTTGGGCAAGTCCCTTAATTTATTTGTGCCTCAGTTTCCTCATCTGTTAAGTGGGGATTCCATACCTATTCTCTGCCCTTCTTAGACTGTGAGCCCAGTGTGGGACAGGACTGTGTCTGATTTGATTACACCAATGTTTAGTACATTACTTGGTCTATAAGCACCTAACAAATACAATTATTACTATTTATGTATCTTTAAATGATATATTATAAATTACATAGTTATATTAATAATTAAGTGATTTGCCCCAAGTCACACAGCTGACAATTGGAGGAGCCGGGATTTGAACCCATGACCTCTGACTCCAAAGCCCGTGCTCTGGAAAGTGGGGATTAATAATGATAATGGTGCTTATTAAGCGCTTACTATGTGCAAAGTAGTGTTCTAAACGCTGGGGAGGTTACAAGGCGATAAGACTGCCCACAGTCTTAATCCTCATTTTATAGATGAGGTCACTGAGGCCCAGAGAAGCTAAGTGACTTGTCCAAAGTCACACAGCCGACAATCGGCAGACCCGGGATTAGAACCCAAGACCTCCCCCTTCTAGACTGTGAGCCCGCTGTTGGGTAGGGACTGTCTCTGTGTCGCTGACTTGTACTTCCCAAGCGCTTAGTCCAGTGCTCTGCACACAGTAAGCGCTCAATAAATACGATTGATTGATTGATTGACCTCTGACTCCTAAACCCGTGCTCTTTCCACTGAGCCACGCTGCTTAAGACCGAGTCCTATGCGGGACTGGGACTGTTGCCAAACCGGTTTGCTTGGATCCACCCTAACGTTTAGTACAGTGTCTGGCGCATAATAAGCACTTAAATACCGTAATATTTATAATTCTGTAATTCTATTTATTCTGATGGTATTGACACATGTCTATTTGTTTTGTTGTCCGTCTGAGCCTGTTGTTGGGTAGGGACTGTCTCTATCTGTTGCCGTTTTGTACTTCCCAAGCACTTAGTACAGTGCTCTGCACACAGTAAGCGCTCAATAAATATAAATGAATGAATGAATTAATGTCTCTCTCCCACTCAGGAATGTAAGCTTGTTGTAGGAGGCAGGGAACATGCTGCCAACTTTGCTGTTTAGAACGCTCCGAAGCGCTTAGCACACAGTGCTCAGCCCACAGTACTTAAATAGTACTTTTGTTACTCTTCCCGGTGTAGGGAGGGGTTGGGCAGGAGAGATGTTGGTGTGTGTGCTTGTCTCTGTGCGTGCGTTTTCACTCAGTATGGAGTGGCAGAAACCTGAGGCCTAGCAGAAGCAGAGACACCTAGTGAGTTGGAGAGAGTGCCCTACAACTGGACAGAAAGGAACAAGGTAACTGAGGGCTACCTCCTGTCCCTGGAGCACACTAGAACCCTCCCTCCATCTCTTTGTTTTACCTCAAAATTCTCCTCTGTTCCTAGTCCAGAGCAAACTAGGACTTCCCGAGCTGGAACCTGCCTAGCGGCCAATGGCCGAGCTCTCTTGAAAATAGGATGATGGGGTAATTTGCCCTTTGTAGGGGGCCCCCCTACGATGGAAGAGCAGATCTTATAATTTCCCTGATTAGGGGAATTAGTAAGAATAATAATAATGATGGCATGTATTAAGTGCTTACTATGTGCAAAGCACTGTTCTAATCACTGTGGAGGTTACAAGGTATTCAGGTTGTCCCACGGGAGGCTCCACAGTCTTCATCCCCATTTTATAGATGAATTAACTGAGGCCCAGAGAAGTCCGGGATTTGAACCCTGACCTCTGACTCCAAAGCCCGTGCTCTTTCTAGTTTGCCACACTGCTTAAGCTGACCAAAAAGAGGGGAGACTCAGAGAGGCTGGATGGTTACCCACAGATCTAAATACGAGGGACCTGATTAGTGATAAGAATGGTGACGTTTTATTTCAGAGATAATCTCTCTCGGGTGAGCCCTCTCAGATTTATCAAGCCCAAAGAATTAGGGCTTTTCTCCCTTTAAATCTTTCAGGATCTGGAGTAGGTTTGTGGGGAAGGGGGAGGGGAGACAACAAAGTGTAAAACCAGCCACATTTGCTCTCAGGTTCAGTCCAAGGGACACCCACTACACCAAATGTGAGAAAAACTCTTGTCATCTTGACCTAGGCCAGGTCCCCCCTACCCCTTCACCGCTGCATGAAACTCTCCAACTGTTCCTGCAGGGAGTTGAGCTGTGGAGAGATTAGACACATAGAGGAAACAGGAGGCACTTCTGCAGGCCCTCTGGTACCTGATTTGGGGTGGGGGGAAATCTACCCCAGCAGGAAACTTCTCCCAGACCTAAATTTCATCCCAACTGTGACTCATCCAGTGGTTCTTCGCAGTTTGGAGTGTGGATGGTGGCATATTTATTGAGCGCTTACTGTGTGCAGAGCACTGTACTAAGCACTAGGGAAGTACAAGTCAGGAACATATAGAGAAGGTCCCTACCCAACAATGGGCTAGCAGTATAGAAGGAGGAGACAGACAATGAAACAAAACATGTAGACAGGTGTCAGAATCATCAGAAAAAATTGAATTATAGCTATATACACATCATTAACAAAATAGAGTAGTAAATATGTACAAGTAAAATAAATAGAGTAATAGAGTGAGAAATGTGTACAAATATATACAAGTGCTGTGGGCAGAGAAGGGCCATGCTGAAGCTATCCAGCCTCCAGCCAAGGGGTCAGGTTTTATTCCAGGGAGGCAGACAGGAAAGAGGGAGAGTCTGAAGACTCAGATTCTTGTCCCAGTTCTGCAATGTGACTTGGGGCAAGGCACTGAGGGTACTGAGGCACAGAGAGGTTGGTTGAGAGCCCTGCCTCCCGGCTTTAGTTCCGTTCCAGTGAGGCCCTTGGATTAACCCCAGGATTCCCATTCAATAGCCTTCAGGGTGGTTACCTCCCCTCACCGGCTCAGCGCCTCAGAACCACACCCTACTCCCTCCCCGACGACCCTCGACCCCAATTTTCTCACATTATGTGAGAGGCACTCTTCTGGCGCTGGACAAGGGAGTTTCCCATGGAGGCTTGGCCTCAGCTTCATGACATTTCACCCCTCCCTGGCTCTGTGCTAACTTTTGAGGCTGGGTCTTCCCCTTCCTCCCCGCCCTCTGCCAGTAGGAGTTGGCATTTGTATCAAAGAGATGAAGGAAAGGCAACACCTAGAATGAGAGTGAGTCAGTGCAATGGAATGGAGGAAAGGCCAGGAGACTCGGCTCCAAGAGATTGTTCTGAAAACAGTCTAGGCCGAGGCTCACTCTGCCTGAGGATTCCAGAGTTCCCCCCCAACCATGAATCCAGTTTCGTCTTCACATGAGCAAAGAGGTTTTTCTAATTAGTACAGCTCTCTGCATACAGTAAGTGCCCAATAAATACCACTGGTGACTTAACATTCTCAATACAAATAAATGACCCAAGGGGCTCAGCCCTCACCTTCTCCTCCAGTGACCGCATCTTTGTTGCTGGCAAGAGTTCAAGGGATCAAGAACTCCAAGCTGGCCAGTTCTCACAGTCCTGAAACAGAGACAATCACAAAGCTTGGAACCCAAGCCTAAGCACCCTCCCTTCCCACCCAAGGATCCACCTGAATCTCTAGTCCAGTCTCCAGCCAAAGTGGCCAATCCAAACGACCAACTGCACCCAAAAGCTCAAGATCCAGAAAGACTTGGGATTAGAGGGGATAATAATTAATAGTAATAATTATGGTACTTGTTAAGCACATGCCATATGCCAAGCACAGTTTTCAGTGCTGGGATAGATTCAAGGTTATCAGGTTGTCCCATGGGTGACTCACAGTATTAATCCACATTTTACAGGTGAGAGAACTGAGGCACAGAGAAGTTAAGTGCCTCATCACACAGCTGACAAGTGAGATTTGAACCCACAACCTCTGACTCCCAAACCCGTGCTCTTCCCACACAGCTATGCTGCTTCTCAAGGTAGATACAAGGTAATCAGGTTGACCAGGGTCCCTGTCCCACATGGGGCTCCGAGTCTAAATCCTCTTTCTATAGATGAGGTAACTGAGGCATGGAGAAGGTATGTGATTGCCCAAGGTGAAACAGCAGACAAGGGACAGGATCAGGATTAGAACCCATGACCTCCTGACTCCCAGGCCCGAGCTCTATCCAGTAGATGGAGGGAGAGGCTGCATCAACCAGTCTCTCACCCCGACCTGTATTGGCCTCAGACAGGTCTTGCCTGCCCTCCTGGTTCCATCCTGTCTCTGTCAGGGGAGGAACCTCTAGTGCCCACAGCACAGTGGATTGGGGCTCTTGTGCCACTCAAGGAAGCAGCTTGTGAGGCACAAAGGAGATGGCTAAAATGAGTCCCCAGGGTGACCCTACCTCATCATCCATCTCCCTCTGAACATCCTCCTCATTCTTGGGGCATTTGCAGCCTGTTCCAGCAGCCAGCATCCCAAAGGCACAGTAGACTCAAAGAAGGCCCAGCCATTAGAGAAAATATCTAGTAATCGGGCTAGAACAGCAGATACACTATCCAGCCTCAATCAGCCTTCAGCCCTGATCTCTCCCAGGGTGAAAATGGGAAGAGTGAACTGAAATAGGTATCTCTCACTGGGCAATTCCAGACATATGACCTCAAAAGTGGCTGGTTCACAAGGGAGAACGTTTAGCATCTTGTTGCCACGGTCTGTGTTCACACCTTTTCAAATTGCAGGACCCTACCCGGGGCCTGAATTCTTGAAGAAGTGTTTCTGGATGGGTGGCCAGGATATGGAGAATTGCCCGGAATGGGGATAGGCAGAAATGAGAACGAAGTGGGACTGAGGGCCGCAAGATAACAAGCAGTGGGCCAGAAAAGAGCAAAGGGAGTTTTAGAGAAACTTCTTTCTACTTCCTTTTCTAGGGAGTAGTGAACCCCGCCCCTCCATGAACACCACCAATCACGAACTGCCTTATTATAATCCTAATCCCAGTCTGCTACTTCTCTGCTGTGTGACACTGGGCAAGTCACTTAACTTCTCTGTACCTCAGTTTCCTCATCTGTAGAATGGGGATTCATTACTCGTTCTCAGTACCACTTAGTCTGTGAGCCCCACGTGGGACAGGGACTCAGTCCAACCAGATTATCTTTTATCCATCCCTGTACTTGACAAATGGTAAGTGGTTAAACTACTACCATCTAGCAGGTGTAGCTCAGCGAAGGAATAGACTCCTTTGCCATTCGGGTCGCAGATTGTTCTCTTCTCTGGAGATACTGACAGGTGGCCCCTGACCTCTGACCCCAGTCCAAGGAAGGGATTGAGAATATTTCGAAAGGGATGAGCATATTGAATAGAGGGAGGTTTCAGGAGGTGGGATGAGACTTCTCAGAGCCATTTAGATTGTGTGCCTTGGTCAGGCTCAGTGAGAAGATGCCCGTGATGGAGGGGGATTTTGGTGTTGCAGAGGTCGTCACGTGACCTCTCCCATCTAGTCACTGCATTCTTTTCCCCCGTGCTTTATTTTAGTGGCTCTTCCATCTGGGTAGGACACATTAAAATCCTTCAGCCAGATTGTCCCCAGAATTGTAGCCAGGGCAGCCAATCCAGCAGCCAGGTGGCCTGAGTTCTGGTGGAGCTGAATGCTTGTGCTGGGGTTCCTTCTGCCACGGTTATACCTTCCCCTTCTCGGTATCCTCACCTCTTTCTCTAGCCCCCCACTCTGCTACATCAAGGGATCCCCTGTTTCTTCTCCCTGCAGCTCAGGGATCAGTCAATCAATAGTAGTTCATGCACCATACTAATACTGAGCATCTGGGAGAGTACAACAGAAAGAAGCCACAGGTCCCCTGTCCTCTAGGTGTTTACAATCCAATGGCGGGGATGGACAATTGGAAATTGTTTGAAATTAGTGGGAGGAGGAAGAGGAGAATATGAGAAGCAGCATGGCCTAGTGAATAGAATATGGGCCTGGGAGGCAGAAGGACCTGGGTTCTAATTCCAGCTCTGCCACGTGACTGCTGTGTGATGTTAGGTAAGTCTCTTAACTTCTCCGCTTAATAGGGATTAAGACTGTGAGCCCTACATGTAACAGGGACTGATTGTATCTCTCCCAGTGCTTAGTACAGAGCCTGGCACATAGTTAGGGCTTATCAAATACCATCAAAAAAAATTGAATTGAGAAGAGGAAGCAGAGTAGACAGGGAAGCAATTTCATTTAGAAGAGCTGCTGGAACCTCCTTGGGTCCACATTGATTCTTTGAGACCCTGGGCATTTGGGCTGGTGTTGATTTTGTTGGTGGCCTTAACTGGTTGAACGTGGGCTACAAAGGACGTGGGCTCAATTCCTTCTGGTCAAAATGGTGAGACTTGGGTTTCCTTCCCAGGGACTGGGCAGCTGTCAGTGGTGTCCTCATAAATGTTCATTTGGAAAGGAGATTTGGTCTTTATGTTTGATCTGAAAGACACAGGCAATCGGCAGGTTTGGCTGTCTGTCTCAGGGAGCTCAGCTCTGCTGTGGGACTTGTTTCTTGCTTTTTAGGTTCAGTTTATTGAGGGAATGTTTTCCTTCCTCCTTTTTTCACATCTTCAAAGTTTTTCCTTGTCCCTGAGAATGAAAAGTTGAAACTTTCTCCCATTGCTCATAATTATCCTGTTATTACTGTGCTGAAAAGTTCTTGTGAGGAAGTGCCAAGTTTGTTGTCTCCTTAATAATGCCCAGAGTGGAGTGTCTGGGTGTTTACAACAAGTGGTTTTAATTGCTCCACTCTGTTCACTGCATTGGCAATAAGCAATGCCCAACGTGCCTATTAATGCTCAACAAACCTATCTGAGCAAATAATCATGGGAGGCTTTCACCCTTTTCAATGACAGTGTGAAAAATAAAAGCTTAGGAAGGAAGAACACTTTAAGGAAAGGAAAATATACAGAAATTTTTCCAGCAAAGATTATGGCTCTTAAAAGGTTAGATTGGGAGCTGCGTATTTGAATCGAAGCAGACATATTTCACTAGTAATACAAAGATTGGCTTTTCCTTTTCTGTTTCTATTGGTAAAAATTAAGGTATGTACTGGGACCTAACATAAGAAAGAACTAGTCTTCTCCAGTGACCAGAGCAGGGCCGTCTCAGACAAATAGTGTGATAACAGAGAGATGGACTGTGTGTTGCCAACAGTGACCCTACACCATCCCGCAATGGTCATTTGGGGTTCTGCCCCACTGTTTGGCAGCTTTTTGCAGGATCCTTTCAGGGTCTTGTTTTTTGCCTGGGTGGGTGGGACAGGACCCCCTGCTGTTCCACTGTCACTTTCATCTAGTAACCAAGTGAATCTCTATAACCAGTGTCACTTGCATGTATCAGAGACTCATTACAAAAGGAAAAAAAAGACTCTGCTTGGCTTTAATGATCTACAACCGAAAAAAGGTATCTTTTCCTCAGAGGGCACGTCAACACATTGCTGTTCCCTTCAATCCACTTCCCTTTGGTGGAATTTCACTACCTAATAGGGATATAATACCTGGAGCCTACTTGAAATATTTAATGTCTTCCTGTTCTAGGTAGTGGATCTGGATTTCAGTGCTATGCAGGTTTTTCTCTCAAGGTGAGTGCAAAAACCAGTATCGTATCCCTCTTGCCAGTTGATCTAAGTTATATCATACTAAATCATCAGCTAATCAGAGAGAGCAGATCTGGCCTCAAATCATTTAATATTTTGAAGTCAAGGTAAAAGATATTTTTATACTAGCCTCCCTCCCTTAAAAAAATGATCTTGGTACAGTGTTGAATGTACTGCTTTAATTTCTATCAAATTGGGATTTGATGTTATTATATTCTATATTGTAAACTCATTGTGAGCAGGAAACATTTCTGCTAACTCTGTTGTATTGTACTCTCCCAATTACTTAGTACAGGACTCTGCACATAGTAAGGGGGTCAATAAATATCATTGATTGACTGATTCCCTCCATGTGCCCTACAAATATGGAGTCAGCTTTTAAAGTAAGAAAATGACATTCCAAAGTATTTTTTTTTGTTGTTGTTTCTTAGGGTTAATTCAGGGATTTAATTCAGGCAAGTAAATTCATCAGTGGATGTGCAAAGATGCCTTTTCTCCACTGGGTGTGTGAGGAACCAAAGGAAAACTCACCAATTTGACCACCCTTAAACCAGGCTGGGCTGGATGCTTTGGTGACCCATCTCTGACCAAAGTCTATCCGTGGATTTCATTGTTACTTTGAAAGGACTACATTTCCAGCAGCAGTTACCTTGGAAACTATAGAATTCAGTGAGTATCTGGTCTCCTTCACAGCCTGAAGGCCCATTTCATCTTTTGGATTTTTTTTAAAAAGGATCTAATTCATTTCCTTCCCGTCTGTTAAATTAATGGAGGACTTTACAATTTAATTCTAGATGGTAACCATCGGGAATAAAAATACCTGCATTATCTTGTATTTCCTACTTTCGACCCTGGAATTCCATTTGGCTGACTCACTGGAGAGTTGGTAGTTCCTTTGAAATGAAGGTTATTGGTGCCTGAGAGCTCCAGTTTGTGAAGTCAGACCAAATCTGTAGCTTCCCAAATAGGCACAGCTATCTTCCAAACTTCTGAAATACTCTATCTAACTCCGGGCACATTTTTGTATAACATTTAAATGTATTATCTGGCTAAATATCACTGAAGAGAAATGGGATGTTATTTTGTGAGACAAACATGTTGGCTGAGGTTAGAAAACAGCCTTCTCTCCATGTCCGCACCCTCCTGCCCCCAAATGAGTTAGTGAAATAAAGATATTACATTCATTCTGTATCTCTGGACTTCTAAGTAGTGAAGGAACATCAAGTGCCCAAGAGAAGTATTAATAATATTAATTGTGGCATTTCTTAAGTGCTTACTATTTGCCAAACACTGTACTCAGCACTAGGGTAGATACAAGAAAACCAAGTCCCACATGAGCTCACAGTCTAAGTAGGAGGGTATTGGATCCCCTTTTTGAGAATGAGGGAACTGAAGCCCAGAGAAGTTTAGTGATTTGTCCAAAGTCAGACAGCAGACAAGTGGAGAAGCTGGGATTAGAACCCAGGTCCAAAGTAGTTCAGCTAATAACCTATTGAACATAGAGAAAAATGTGTTCTCATTTGATGAAATCTATCAGTGCAATCAGAGGCAGAGTAGAGTCTTCTTTATGACCATAGTTTCTGCACTGGGGACATCTGCTCCATCAGCAGATGTAACCATCACTTCTCAGAAGGGTTAAAAACACTGTATTTCCACCTGGAAATGGTCTCAATGATGGAGAATCCATGCAAGTCTAACTTAGAATGCTGAGAAGGGTTCTAGGATGTTAGCTCTTCAAGCAAATTTTGTTAGCTCTTTCCCAATCACTGGCGAGATTAGGCTTATTTTGATAACCAATGAAAAATGAAAGGCTAAATTAAGCTAACCTCTTTTGCACTAATTTCCTTCAGAACTTTGAATCCTGAAGGCTACCCAGGGGTACCACTTCCCTAGCAGGTGATTTCCTCATTTGAAAGAAAGAAAATAAAAACAGGAGGAAACTGTTGTGAGAATTTCAATTCCACCCACTACAAAAAAGGCAGAGACCTCACTTACATTTCTTGATCAAGGAAACCTAATTCCAAGCTAATTTGAACTGCCCTAAGTGATCTAATGACTTCAGACTAGAGACCAGGTTATCCACAGATCCCAGCTCTGAGAATTTTGTGTTGGGTGCCTTCTGGAAATTATACCATCTGCTCCTTTCCGGATGATGACTAATGACCAGGAATCCTGGGGACCACTCATTAGGCTTGTCAGACTCATTGGGCTTGTACTTTCTAAAATTCAATCTCTCTTTCCTTTGTCTTGGTTCCGGAGGTAAGAGAAAATGAATAAACTGAGCGAGGCCAACTACACTGAGGTCACAGAATTCATCCTGGTTGGACTTTCCCATCAGCCCAAAAGTCAAATCATTTTCTTCTGTATCTTGCTCCATCTCTATCTGGGAACCATCGTGGGAAATATCTTCATCATTATGGTAGTGTGGAAAGAGCCTCGACTTCACACCCCAATGTATTTCTTCCTCTGCAATCTGTCCTTTGTTGACCTGTGTTCCACCACCACCTTGGTGCCTCTGGCCCTTGTCAACTGCCTGAGAGACTGCCCCACTATCACCTACAATGACTGCTTCACCCAAATGACCATCTTCCTCTTCTGGAGCATCACCGAGTGCTGGCTGTTGGTCGTCATGGCTTACGACCGATTTGTTGCCATATCAAACCCCCTGCATTACAGGTTGATTATGACAATGAGGGCTTGTTTCCAGGTTGCCGCTACCATGTGGATAAGTAGCTTCCTGCTGGCCCTACTTCCTGTGGTCACTGTACCGGTTCGGTTTTGTGCAGGGCACAATGTAGTGAACCATTTTGCATGTGAGGTGGAAGCTGTCTTAAAGCTGGTCTGCTCGGACACTGCTGTCAGTGAGATCCTGATGTGGATAAACTCGATCTTAATCTTGTCCCTCCCCTTTATGTTTATCCTCCTCTCTTATATCTGGATCTTGGTGGCTGTCTTCAAAATTCCTTCCACAGCTGGGCGGAGGAAAGCTTTCTCCACCTGTGGATCACACCTGACCGTGGTGATCATCTACTATGGGACCCTCAACTCCATTTATCTCAAACCTCAAAACAAAGACAGTATGGACCAGGACAAAATCATCTTTCTATTTTATGGAATAGTGATCCCCATGATGAACCCTCTCATTTATACATTGAGAAACAAGGATATGATAGGTGCCTTGAGAAAGGCAGCTGGGCAAACCAAGCAAGTAAGGCTTTCAGTGTGAATTCTGCATTGAGGCTGACTTGAGAAACAGTTATAATTCATTACAGGAGAGAAACGAACTAGAATTAATCCATAAGGACTTTTGGAGGGCCCAAGCTCTAAAGCTGGCTCCCCTACTTGCTGTGGGACCTTGGACAAGTCACTTAATTTATCTGTGCTTCAGTTTCCTCATCTGTGAAATGGCGATTCCATACCTATTCTCTGTGCTACTTAGACTGTGAGCCCAGTGTGGGACAGCGACTGTGTCTGATTTGATTACACCAATGCTTAGTACATTACTTGGACTATAAATGCCTAACAAATACAATTATTATGATGTACGTATCTTTAAATGATATATTATAAATTACATAGTTATATTAATGTCTCTCTCCCACTCTGGAATGTAAGCTTGTTGTAGGAGGCAGGGAACTTGCTGCCAACTCTGTTGGATTGAATGCTCCAAAGCGCTTAGCACACAGTGCTCAGCCGAAAGTAAGTACTTAGATAGTACTTTGGTTATTCTTCCCGGTTTAGGTAGGGATTGGGTAGGGGAGATGTTGGTGTGTCTGTGTATCCCTGTGCATGTGTTTTCACTCAGCATGGAGCAGCAGAAATTTGAGTCCTAGCAGAAGCAGAGATACCTAGTGAGTTGGAGAGAGTGCCCTACAACTGGACAAAAAGGAACAAGGTACCCAAGAGCTACCTCCTGTCCCTGGAGCCCACTAGTCCCCTCCCCTCCGCCTCTTTGTTTTTCCTTAAAATTCTCCTCCATTCCTAGTCCCCAGCAGACTGGGGGCTTCCTGAGCAGGAACTTGTCTAGCGGCCAACAGCCAAGCTCTCTTGAAAATAGGAAGACGGGGTAATTCTCCCCTTGTGGGGGGCCCCCTAGGATGGAAGAGCAGGTCTTATAATTCCCCTGATTAGGGGAATTAGATAAGCTGACCCCAAAGAGAAGAGACTCAGAGAGGCTGGATGGTTACCCACAAATCAAAATACTAGGGACCTGCCTAGCAATAAGAACAGGGACCTTTTATTTCAGAGATAATCTCTCAGGTGAGCCCTCTCAGGTTTACCAAGTCCAAAGAATTAGGGCTTTTCTCCCTTTAAATCTTTCAGGATCTGGAGTAGGTTTGTGGGGAAGGGGAAGGGGAAGGGGAAGGGGAGACAACCAAGTGTAAAACCTGCCACATTTGCTCTCAGGTTCAGTCCAAGGGACACCCATTACACCAAATGGGAGAAAAATTCTTAAGTCATCTTGACCTAAGTCAGGTCTCCCGCTACCGCTTCACTGCTGCATGAAACTCTCCAACTGTTCCCGCAGGGAGTTGAGCTGTGGAGAGATTAGATGCATAGAGGAAACAGGAGGCAATTCTGCAGGCCCTCTGGTACCTGATTTTGGTGGGGGGTGGAAATCTACCCCAGTAGGAAACTTCTCCCAGATCTAAATTTCATCCCAACTGTGACTCAACCAGTAGTTCTTTGCAGTTTGGAGTGTGGATGGGGGCAACAAGGGGCCGTTCATTCAATCATATTTATTGAACACTTACTGTGTGCAGAACAGTGTACTGAGCACTTGGGAAGTGCAAGTCGGCAACATATAGAGATGGTCCCTCCCCAACAATGGGCTCACAATATAGAAGGGGGAGATAACAAAATAAAACATGTAGACAGGTGTCAAAATCGTCAGAAGAAATAGAATTCATTCATTCAATCAATCGTATTTATTGAGCGCTTACTGCTATACGCACATCATTAACAAAATAGAGTAGTAAATATGCACAAGTAAAATAAGTAGAGTAATAGAGTAAGAAATCTGTACAAATATATACAAGTGCTGTGGGGAGGGAAGGGCCATCCTGAAGCTAGCCAGCCAAGGGGTCAGGTTTTATTCCAGGGAGGCAGAATAGAAACAGGGAGAGTCAGAAGACTCAGATTCTAGTTCCAGTTCTGCAATGTGACTTGGGACAGGGAACTGAGGCACAGAGAGGTTGGTTCCCAGACTGAGCCCCCTTTCCAGACTGAGACCCCTTTTTCCTCTCCTCCTCCCCATCCCTCCACACCTCCTTACCCTCCCCACAGCACCTGTATATATGTTTGTACAGATTTATTACTGTATTTATTTTACTTGTACATATTTATTATTCTATTTATTTTGTTTTATCTCTATTTATTCTGATGACTTGACACCTGTCCATATGTTTTGTTTTGTTGTCTGTCTCCCCCTTCTAGACTGTAAGCCCGTTGTTGGGTAGAGACCATCTCTATACGTTGCCAACTTGTACTTCCCAAGCGCTTAGTACAGTGTTCTACACACAGTAAGTGCTCAATAATTACGTTTGAATGAATGAATGGGTGAGAACCCTGCCCCCCGGCTTTAGTTCTGTTCCAGTGAGGCCCTTGGATTAACCCCAGGATTCCCATTCGATAGGCTTCAGTGTGGTAACCTCCCCTCTCCAGCTCTGAGCCTCAGAGCCATCCCCGCCCCCCCGCCCCCGCTCCCATTCCGATGACCCTCAACACCAATTTTCTCACATCATCTGAGAGGTACTTCTCTGGCCCTGGATAAGGAAGTTTCCCAAGGAGGCTTGGCCTCAGCTTCACAACATTTCACCCCTCCCTGGCTCTGTTTTAACTTTTGAGGCTGGGTCTTCCCCTTCCTCCATTTGTCTCAAAGAGACAAAGGAAAGGCAACCCCTTGAATGAGAGCTAGTTAGTGTGACGGAATGGAGGAAAGGCCAGGAAACTTGGCTCCGGAGATTGTTCTGAAAACAGAGTAGGCCGAGGCTCACTCTGCCTGAGGATCCCAGAGTTCCCCCCCAACCACGAATCTAGTCTTGTCTTCACATGAGCAAAGAGGTCTTTCTAATTAGTACAACTCTCTGCACATAGTAAGTACCCAATAAATACCATTGGTGACAGCATTCTCAACACAAATAAATGGCCCAAGCAGCTCAGCCCTAACCTTCCCCTCCAGTGACCACATCTTTGTTGCTGGCAAGAGTTCAAGGGATCAAGGACTCCAAGCTGGCCAGTTCTCACAGTTCTGAAACAGAGACAACCACAAAGCTTGCAACCCAAGCACCCTCCCAAGTGCTTAGTACAGTGCTGTGCACACAGTAAGTGCTCAATAAATACGATTGATTTATTGATTGATTCCTTCCCACCCAAGGATCCACCTGAATCTCTACTCCAGTCTCCAGCCAAAGTGGCCAATTCAAATGATCAACTGCACCCACAAGCTCAAGATCCAGAAGGACTCGGGATTAGAGGGGATAATAACTAATAGTAATAATTATGGTACTTGTTAAGCGCATGCTATATGCCAAGCACAGTTCTCAGCGCTGGGATAGATACACGGTTATCAGGTTGTCCCATGGGTGGCTCACAGTCTTAATCCACATTTTACAGGTGAGAGAACTGAGGCACAGAGAAGTTAAGTGATTTACCCCGTCACAGAGCTAAGTGAGATTCGAACCCACGACCTCTGACTTCCAAGCCAGTGCTCTTCCCACATAGCTATGCTGCTTCTCAAGGTAGATACAAGGTAATCAGGTTGACCAGGGTCCCTGTCCCACATGGGGCTCCCAGTCTCAATCCCCTTTCTATAGATGAGGTAACTGAGGCACGGAGAAGGTAAGTGATTGCCCAAGGTGAAACAGCGGACAAGGGACAGAAACAGGATTAGAACCCATGACCTCTTGACTCCCAGGCCTGAGCTCTATCCAGTAGGTGAAGGGAGAGGCTTCATCAACCAGTCTCTCACCCCGACCTGTATTGGCCTCAGACAGGTCTTGCCTGCCCTCCTGGCTCTGTCTCGTCTCTGTCAGGAGAGGAACCTCTAGTGCCCACAGCACGGTGGCTTGGGGCTTTTGTGCCTCTCGAGGAAGCAGCTTGTGGGGCACAATGGAGATGGCTAAAATGAGTCCCCAGGGTGACCCTACCTCATCATCCATCTCCCTCTGAACATCCTCCTCATTCTTGGGGCATTTGCAGCCTGTTCCAGCAGCCAGGATCCCAAAGGCACAGTAGATTCAAAGAAGGCCCAGCGAATGGAGAAAATATCTAGTAATTGGGCTAGAACAGCAGATACACTATCCAGCCTGGCTCAACCTTCAGCCCTGACCTCTACCAATGTGACAACGGGAAGAGTGAACTGAAATAGCTAAATCTCATTGAAGAAACCCAGATATATGACCTCAAGGGCTTGAAGAAGTGTTTCTGTATGGGTGGACAGGGTATGGAGAATTTCCCGGAATGGGGATGGGCAGAAGTGAGACCGAAGTGGGAGTGAGGGCTGCAAGGTAACAAGCAGCAGAACAGAAAAGAGCAAAAGGAGTTTTTGAGAAACTTCTTTCCACTTACTTTCCTAGGGAGTAGGGAACCCCACCCCTCCCTGAGCCCCATCAATCAAAAACTGCATTGCAATAATTATAATTATTAATCTCATTTATTGAGCGCTTATTGTGAGCAAAGCACTATACTAAGCATTTGGGACAATACAATAGAACATCAAACACATTCCCTGCCCACAATGAGCTCTCAATGGCCCCACCCACTCTGAGGTCCCTAACATAAGCCCCTCTTCACTGCACCCTTCATTGGATGCTTTTATCTTTTTTATAATAATAATAATAATAGTATTTGTTAAGCACTTCTTATGTGACAAGTTAATCAGGTCATTCATTCAATCTTATTTATTGAACACTCACTGTGTGCAGAGCACTTGTCCCACATGGGGCTCACAGTCTTAGCATCATTTTACAGATGAAGTAACTGAGGCACAGGGAAGTTAAGGGACTTGCCCAGGGTCACATAGCAGACACGTAGTGATGGAGCCAGAATTAGAACCCAGGCCCTTCTAACTCCCAGGCCCAAGCTCTATCCACCAAAACACCTTGCTTATCATCATCATCATCATATTTATTGAGCGCTTACCATGGGGAGCACTGTACTAAGCGCTCGGTAGAGTACAATATCTCTTCTCTGCATCCTGAACTCATCCCTGTCCCCGTTCTGCTGGTGACTCTTATTCCCTTTTTTCTCGGTCCAGTCTATGCCCCGGACCTCTCGGCTGATATAGTGGCTGGGAAAAGCCTGGGGGGTGGGGCAGGGATGGATGAAGGAACGACAGTAGAGCCGGGGGGGGGGGGGGGGTGTCCTTTACAGGGATGGGGCACGGAGGGAACTCTCACCACTCCCCCTGCCCCGTGCCCCCGCCTCACTACAAGCCAGCTGACTGAAGACCCACCCAAAATGTCCTTTGTCTCCACTCTTAAAGCAACAGCATGGTCTAATGGAAAGAGCACGGGCCTGGGAATCAGGGACTTGGATTCTAATCCCGGATCTGTCACTTGTTTGCTTTGTGACCTTGGACAAGTCATTTCACTTCTTGGGCCTCACTTTCCTCATCTGTAAAATGACGATTCAATATAATAGTCTATGAGCCCTATGTGGGACAGGGTTTGAGTCAGGCTGTTTTAGTTAATTGGGTTTTTGGGGGTGTGTGGGGGCATTGAGGGTGTGGAGAGGTTAGTAATTGTTCAGTACTTACTATGTACTAGGCACCGTTCAAAACGCTGGGGTAGACAAAAGCTAGTCAGGTTGGATACAGTCCATATCCCACATGGGGCTTACAGTATTAATCCCCATTTTACAAATGAGGTAACTGAAGCCCAGAGAAGTAAAGTGACTTGCCCAAGGTCACACGGCAGGCAAGTGGCAGAGTGGGGATTGGAACCCAGGTCCTTCTGACTAGGAAGCCTGTGCTTTATCCAGCAGGCCACACTGTTTCTCAAGTCTGATCAGAATACTATCTGATTAGTCTATATCTGCCTCAGTGTTTTGCATAGTGCTTGGCACTGAGTAAGCATTTAACAAATACTAGGAAATACTAGCATCTGCTAATAGCAAATACTAGCATTGTTATTATTATTAAATCACCCTTCCTCAGGGATAGAGCTGGGTTCCAGGAGGAGAAGGGTGGGGTGTTGGATGGTATCCCTTGGCTGCCCCCTCATCCCAGGCGGCCTCCAGGAAAAGGGGGTACGGAGGGCAGAGGGGCAAAGGAGAGAAGGGGATGGGGCAAGTATGGGGCCCTCATCATTCACTAACTAAACACCTCAGGGATTGAAAAGGCCTCATAAAAAGTGGCTTGGATTCGTCTTTACCTGTTCTGGGGGAAGATGAGATGGAGTCAGGAATCCCAGTGAAGATGTGGGGGATGCGATATAGCCAGGGGGGGAAAACAGATTTCCTTTCATTTATGACTCTGCCTCAACCCTGCCCCGACCCCCAGAGCAGCAGACATTATCCAGAATCCTCGATCAGGGACCTTTTTTATTTTTATGTATTTCTTACAGCTTTCACATATTCTATTTGCTATCTCATTCTATGCATTTTTTTCAGGTGACTCTATGGGTTTTAATGAGCAAGTACGCATCATAAACAAGAAATGCATTATTGAACTCCAGCCAGGAAGCCAACAGCAGCAACAAGAATTTGAGGCAATCAATCTTATTTAATCAATCACATTTATTGAGCACTTACTCTGCGCAGAGCATCGTACTAAGCACTTGGGAGAGAACAATACAACTGAATTAGCAGACATGTTCCCTGTCCATAACAACCTCAAAGTCTCCCTTTCAAATGAAAAATTCCTTGTCAGAATCCTATATCATTTCATCGATAGTATTTATTGTATACTATAGAGTCGGTAGACACATGATAACTGTCCACGAGGACCTTCCAGTCTAGAGAGAGAGAGATGCCTAAAGTTAACTGCTCTGTGCAGTTCTCACTAAATAATGGATTTCAGGTGCATTATTATCACAAGAATGCATGCCGAGTCCTCTTAGTATTTTAGTATATTTTTATTTTACCATGACAAAATTAGCTTTTAATTTGTAGAGGCATGGATAATAAACTATCTATAACTACAGGATTATTGAAGGCAGACATTTTCTAGAACACCTGAGAAATTATTGACATGTTTATATTTTTCACTTAAAGTTATTAACTTTTTAAAAAATTCACTTTCATTACACCAATTATTTTTCTCATTTTAATATATATTTTTACGGGGCTTATAAATATCCCAGTCTGGAAAACAAACCCAAAGTTTTCCCATCACATTAAAACTGAAAATTGTGGAGGCAAGCCATAGACAACTCTGCTCACTATTACTGTTTCTCAGAGTTTCTCACACTCCTGTCCTTTAGCATATCGGATAACATTTAATCACAACGAAAGAAAGCCCTTGCTCAAGTGATAATCAATTCACTAATAGGACTTGGAATAGGTTAGCACTACCCTTCTTCACAGGTTCCTTTGGGAAGAATCATATCTTCTGTCATGGAAATACCCTACTTTTCTCTATCTCTTTTTTTTTGGTATTTGTTAAGCACTTACTATGTGCCAGGCACTGTGCTAAGCGCTGCAGTAGATACAAATTAATCAGGTTGGTCACAGTACCTATCCCACATGGGGCTCACAGTCTTAATCCCTATTTTACACATAAGGTAAATGAGGGCCAGAGAAGTTAAGTGACTTGCCCAATGTCATACAGCAAACAAGTGGCAGAGCAGGATCAGAATACAGGTCCTTCTGACTCCCAGGCCTGTGTTGTATCCACTAAGCCATGCTACTCCTCTGCCCCCCAAATTGCCAACCTGTGCTTTTTGAGGTTCTTTTCCTCCTAGATATAATTCTAGATCATCAAAATTTCAGACATGAGTGGGGATCTCCCTTCCCCTTTGCCCCATCCCCAGGCACCCAAAATCTAATGCTACCTCCCAGCTCCCTAGCCTCCATCTGATTTCTGAACCAGTCACCCTGTATTTTCTTAGAAGCCTGCTTCAGACAATACCTTGTCTCCCAGTAAGAATCAGTGTGGGATACCTCCAGTTTAGGGGCCTGTTTTTGTAGGAAAAGCCCTAAGGAAAATCCTCTGGACTCGGATACAATCTTCATCTTTCTTCATGGGTTTTTTTTTTCCTGGTCTTCTGGAAGACTTCATGACAAATGGCCTAGGTATGGTATCTATTTTTCTAAATCCCAGTGATTTTACTGGGTCTCTGCACATACCCATTTTTTTTCTTGTGGTAATTTTTAAAGTTTAGCTATATGTCAAGGACTATTTTATGTGCTGGGTAGATAAAAATACAAGTTAACCAGACCAGATACAGTCCCTGTCCCACATGGGGCTCAAAAAAATCACACTTACTCTCTCAAGAAGTAACTCACATGAGCACTGT
This sequence comes from Tachyglossus aculeatus, assembly GCF_015852505.1. Taxonomy (NCBI): domain Eukaryota; kingdom Metazoa; phylum Chordata; class Mammalia; order Monotremata; family Tachyglossidae; genus Tachyglossus; species Tachyglossus aculeatus. Next base: position 40,275,241 of record NC_052071.1, read on the forward strand.
GATTTATTTGTAAGCACAGTTGGTGGCTTCCTGTGACATATAGTGGCAAGAGAAGTCTGGATGAAGAACACAGTATGATTGCCCCAGGACTTCCCCGAGAAGAAAATATGGCGCTTACAGTGGGATTACCCTACATTTTCTGCAGGCTTCTCCCAAACACCTAGTGGATGGAATATTTGGAGCAATGATTACAGTAGATTTATGGAATAGATTCCAAATACTTCCTAATTCAGAAATTAAATATGCAGTTGAAAATATGAATTCACTCACAAATCTTCTTCACAAATCTTCCAGTTGGGTTATTTTTAAAGAAAAAAAGCAAACTGTACATCACACAAGGTTCAAATTCTAAAAGCTCAAATGACCAGATAGGCAAATTTCCTGTTTGGAGGAAATATTTCATTTCAGCTACAGGTATCAGTCAACATCTTTGACATCAGTAAGAGAAAAGCATCCTTCTGTTCAAACCATTCTCTTGTATAAGCAGCTCTACCTAGCCGGTCCCACAGAATCAGCACTGTCGCTTGACATGGTGCTATTTCCCTTTGGACAAGATAGAAATCCTCAAATAAGACATCTGCAGAAATCTGAAGGAGAACTGCCATACTGAAGAAGACCTGCTATGCCAGAGGAGATTCACATGCCCACAGTCAATGCAAACTCTTTGTTACCTTTGCTGAAAGGCAGACGAGATCTTGTATTGGGTAAATTCTAGAGTAGGCGCCAGATCATCAATTGCATTTATTGAGCACTTACTGTGTGCAGAGCACTGTACTAAACGCTTGGGAAGTACAAATGACTCTGATCTATAGTAAATAACAATTTTATCAGTCAATAGTATGTATTGAGTACTTACTGAGTATACTAAGTTCTTGCAAGAGTACAAGGCAATAGAGCTGGGAGACATGATTCCTGCGGGGCCTACTGGCTACAACATGGGCATAGAAGTCAGAAGGACCTGGGTTCTAATCCCGTCTCTGCCACTTTTCTGTTGTGTTATTTTTTTGGGCGAGTCACTTAATTTTGCTGAGCCTCAGTATCCTCACATATGAAATGGGGATAAAATACCTGTTTTCCCTCCCCCTTAGGCTGTGAGCTCCATGTGGGACACAGACTGCGGCAAATCGGATTATCTTTTACTTAATCCCAGCATTTACTATAGTGCTTGGCATATAGACATCCAAGACTACAATAATTACAATCTACAATAAGTATATAATACAATTAGTATATAATCATAATAATTTTGAAAGGGAAGTCAGAGTCACCATGGGAAAGGAGCAGCATGGGGTAGTGGAAAGAGCCTGGGTTTGGGAGTCAGAGGACCTGGGTTCCAATCCCAGCTCCGGCCCCTGCTTCCTGTGTGATTTTTGGGCAAGTCACAAGTAACTTCTCTGTGCCTCAGTTTCCTCATCTGTAAAATGGAAATTCAATGCCTGTTCTCCCTCCTACGTAGACTGTGAGTCCCATGTGGGACAGGGACTGTGTCCCATCTGATTAACTTGTATCTACCCCAGCAGTTAGAATAATGCCTGACACAATGCAAGTTCTTAAGAAATATGATCATAATAATAATAATAATAACAACAACAATAATAATAATACTTTCTCCAGCGGCAGCAGTCCATCCAAGAACAGGGGCAGGGCCACTTTCTCTTTATTTCCAACTGTTACTACCACTCACCTGGGAATCTTTCTGCTCAGCTACAGTCTGGCTCTACACAGCACAAAGGTAAATAAAGACTTGGAGTTCTCCAGCTTAGTTATCCACTCTGATCAAGTTCACTGGATAATTACTCAAGTTCTACCTCTCTGGATAGGCCAGCAACAGGAAATAAAAGGGCTTTCCTCAAACTTTAAAATTTTCATTACTCTCAAAGCTCATTTCTGATTTCCCTCTCCTAGTTTTCAAAAATAACTTGGGAATCCTGAAGGGACTTGAATGCTGAGGCTTGAGGGACTGTGGGACTCTGCCAGACTTCATTATGTGATCAATTCCCGTCATCATAGTAGAGTGGAAAATGGTGGCCTTGTTGCTTTTAAGGTCTTTAAGGACTTCCCTCTCCCAATCCTCATCTCCCATAAAATCCCTACTCCCTTTCCAGCCCCATACTCCAAATGAAAAATTGTCTCCATAAGCTCAGACGATTACTTGAAAGTTATTTTTTTAACTTTAGCCCACATATATCTCCACCCTCCCATGCATCTAGTAACCAACTGAGTCTCTGTAAACAGTTTTACTTGCATGTATCATAGATTCGTTACAAGAGGAAAAAAAAGACTCTGCTTGGCTTTAATGATTTACAACTGAAAAGAGGTATCTTTTCCGCAGAGGGCATGTCAACACATTGCTGGTACCTTCAATCCACTTCCCATTGGTGGAATTTCACTGCCTGTTAGGGATGTGATCCCTGGAGTCTCCTAAAGCCTGAAATCTTGAGCTCTGGAGTCTTCTTGAAATATTTAATGTCTTCCTGTTCCAGGTAGTGGATCTGGATTTCAGTGATATGCAGGATTTTCTGTGAAGGTGAGTGCAAGAACCAGTATCGTATCCCTCTTGCCAGTTGATCCAAGCTATATCAGATTAAATCCTCTTTGTTGTTTGCCTCGGAGAGTGTTATGTATCGGCAAATCAGAGAAAGCAGATCTGGCTTCAAATCATTTAATATTTTGAAGTCAAGGTAAGAGATATGTTTATACTAGCCACCCTCCCTTAAAAAAATGATCTTAGTGTAGTGTTGAATGTACTGCTTGAATTTCTATCAAATTAGGATTCAATGTTATTATATTCTAGACTACAAGCTCATTGTGAGCAGGAAATGTGTCTGATAAATCCATTGTATTGTACTCTCCCAAGTACTTAGTACATACTCTGCACATAGTAAGTGTTCAATAAATATCATTGATTGACTGATTCCCTCTGAGTCACCTACAAATATGGAGTTAAGCTTTTAAAATAAGAAAACAGCACTCCAGATAATTTGCTTTGTTTCTTCGGGTTAATTCAGGGATTTAATGCAGGCAAGCAAATTCATCACTAGACATGCAAAGATGCCTTTTCTCCCACTGGGTTTGTGAGAAACCAGAAGAAAACCGACTAATTTGACCACTCTTAAACCAGGCTGGGCTGGATGCTTTGGTGACCCATCTCTGACCAAAGGCTATCTGTGGATTTTATTGTTACTTTGAAAGGACTGCATTTCCAGCAGCAGGTACCTTGGAAGCTGTAAAATTCAGTGAGTATCTGGTCTCCTTCAGAACCTGAAGGCCCATTCCAGCTTTTGGATTTTATTTAAAAAAGGTCTAATTCATTTCCTTCCCACCTCTTAAATTAGTGGAGGGAGGGCTTTACATTTTAATTCTAGATGGTAATCATCAGGAATAAAAATATCTGCATTGTCTTATATTTCCTACAATTACCCCTGGAACTCCATTTGGCTGACTTACTGGAGAGTCAGTAGTTCCTTTGAAATGAAGGTGATTGGTGCCTGAGAGCTCCAGATTCTGAAGTCAAACTAAATCTGTGGCTTCCCAAATAAACCCAGCTATCTTCCAAACTTTTGACGTACTCTAACTCCAGGTACATTTTTGCATAAGATTTAAATGTATTTTCCAGCTAAATATCACCTAAGAGTAATGGGATGTTATTTTGTGAGACACCTATGTTGGTTGAGGTTAGAAAATAGCCTTCTCTCCATGTCCCCTCCCTACTACCCCCAAAAGAGTTAGTGAAATGAAAATATTACAGTCAACCTGTATATCTGGGCTTCTAAGTAGTGAAGGAACATCAAGTGCCCTAGAGAAGCATTAATAATATTAACTGTGGTATTTATTAAGCGCTTACTAAGTGCCAAGCACTGTATTCAGCACTAGGGTAGATCAGGAAAATCATTCATTCAATCCTATTTATTGAGCACTAAATAGAGTAGTAAATATGTACAACTAAAATCAATAGAGTAATAAATATGTACAAACATATACAAGAGCTGTGGGGAGAGGAAGGAGGTGGGGGGTGATGGGGAAGGGAGGAGGAGAGGAAAAAGGGGGCTCAGTCTGGGAAGGCCTCCTGGAGGAGGTGAGTTCTCAGTAGGGCTTTGAATGGAAGAAGAGAGCTAGCTTGGCAGATGTGTGGAGGGAGGGCATTCCAGGCCAGGGGAAGGATGTGGGCCAGGGGTTGATGGCGGGACAGGTGAGAACGAGGCACAGGGAGGAGGTAGTGGCAGAGGAGTGTAGGGTGAGGACTGGGCTGTAGAAGGAGAGAAGGCAAATGAGGTAGGAGTGGGTGAGATGGTGGAAAGTCTTGAAGCTGAGAGTGAGGAGTTTTTATTTGATGCATAGGTTGACAGGCAACCACTGGAGATTTTTGAGGAGGAGAGTGACATGCCCAGAGCGTTTCTGTACAAAGATAATCTGGGCATCAGAGTGAAGTATTGACTGAAGTGGGGTGAGAAAGGAGGATGAGAGATCAGAGAGGAGGCTGATGCAGTAATCCAGTCAGGATAGGATGAGAGATTGAGCCAGCAAGGTAGTGATTTGGATGGAGAGGAAAGGGCACATCTTGGTGTTGTTGTGGAGGTGAGACCTGCAGGTTTTGGTGATGGATGGATGTGTGGGGTGAATGAGAGAGTGGAGTCAAGTATGACACCAAGGTTGTGGGCTTGTGAGACAGGAAGGATGGTAGTGCCGTCTACAGTGACGGGAAAGTCATGGAGAGGACAGGGTTTGGGAGGGAAGATAAGGAGCTCAGTCTTGGATATGTTGAGTTTTAGATGGCAGGCAGACATCCAGATGGAGATGTCCTGAAGGCAGGAGGAGATATGAGTCTGGAGGGAGGGAGAGAGAGCAGGGGTGAGGATGTAGATTTGGGTATCATCAGCATAGAGATAATAGCTGAAGACATGGGAGCGAATGAGTTCACCAAGGGAGTTAGTATAGAGAATGGAAGGGGACCAAAAACTGACCCTTGAGGACCCCCTACAGTAAGGGGATGGTAGGGGGAGGAGGAGCCCACGAAGGAGACTGAGAAAGAACGGCTGGAGAGATAAGAGGTGAACCAGGAGAGGATGGGGGTCTGTGAAGCCAAGGTTGGATAGCATGTTAAGGAGAAGAGGGTGGTCCACAGTGTCGAAGGCAGCTGAGAGGTCGAGGAGGATTAGGATAGAATAAGAGCCATTGGATTTGGCAAGAAGGAGGTCATTGGTGACCTTTGAGAGTGCAGGTTCAGTGGAGTGAAGGGGATGGAAGCCAGATTGGAGGTGGTCTAGGAGAGAGTTGGAGTTGAGAAGTTCGAGGCAGCGAATGTAAATGACTCATTCTAGGAGTTTGGAAAGGAAGGATAGGAGGGAGAAGGGGCAATAACTAGAAGCGACAGTGGGGTCAAGAGAGGGTTTTTTAGGATGGGGGAGACTTGGGCATGTTTGAAGATAGAGGGGAATGGACCAGTGGAGAGTGAGCAGCATAGTTGGAAGTTAAGAGGGGAGGAGGGAAGGGGCAAGAGTTTTCATAAGATTATAGGGAATGAGGTCCAAATCACAGGTGGATTCAGTAACACTTGAGAGGAGGGAGGATATTTCTTCTGAAGATTCTGCTGGGAAGGATGGGAGAGTAGCAGAGAGGGTTGAGAGTAGGGGGGATAAAGAAGGGGAAGGGGTGACTTCGGGGTGCCCAGACCTGATAATGTTAATTTTACTAATGAAGTAGGAGGCCCACATGGGCTCATAGTCTAAGTAGTAGGGAAAATGGGTACTGAATCTCATTTTTGAGAATGAGGGAACTGAAGCCCAGAGAAGTTTAGTGATTTGCCCAAAGTCACCCACCAGAGAAGTAGAGAAGCTGCGAGTAGAACCCAGGTCCAAAGTAGTTCAGCTAATAACCCATTGAACATAAAGAAAAATATGTTCTCATTCGATGAAATCAGTGTAGTCAGAGGTAGAGTCCTGTTCCCCTGATAAAAAAAAAACCCATCATAGAACTCATTTTTAGTCTAGGAGGGGATGAGATTGCTGATTATTCATTCATTCATTCATTCATTCATTCATTCAATTGTATTTATTGTGCACTTACTGTGTGCAGGGCACTGTACTAAGCACTTGGGAAGTACAAGTCAGCAACATATTAGAGACGGTCCCTACCCAACAACGGGCTCCCAGTCTAGAATGGGGAGACAGACGACAAACCAAAACATATAGACAGGTAAACAAAACATGTAGACAGGATAAAACATGATTAGAAAAATCTTCTCTCCCCGTTGTCTTTGTGACCATAGTTTCTGCATTGGGGAACCACTGCTCCATCAGCAGATGTAACCATCAATTCTCAAAAGGGTTAAAAACACTGGATTTAGGAAAATTCATCTTCCAGAAATGGTCTCAATGATGGAGAATCCATTCGAGGATAACTTAGAATGCTGAGAAGTGTTCTAGGATGTTTGCTCTTCAAGCAAATTTTGTCAGCTCTTTCCCCACCATTGGAGAGAGATTCGGCTTATTTTGTGTATCCCTGAAAAGTAAAAGGGTAAATTAAGCTAACCTTTGGCACTAATTTCCTTTAGAACTTTGAATCCTGAAGGTTACCCAGAGGTACAACTTTCCTAGCAGCTGATTTCCTCATTTGGAAGAAAGAAAATAAAAACAGGAGGAAACTATAGTGAGAACCCACTACAAAAAAATAGCAGAGACCTAACTTACCTTTCCTGATCAAGAAAAGCTAATTCCACCCTAATTTTAACTGCTCTCAGTGAGCTAATGACCTCAGACTAGAGACCAGGCTATCCACAGATCCCAGCTCTGAGGAAGACACAGATGGGATGGATGGGATGGGAAGATGTGTTTCCCATCATCTGCTCCTTGCCAGATGATGGCTAATGACCAGGAATCCTGGGGACCACTCCAAGTAATTCCCATCCAGTCCCCTTAGAGTCAGAACTCACTGGGTTTGTACTTTCTAAAATTCAAGATCTCTTTCCTTTGTCTTGGTTCCACAGGTAGGAGGAAATGAATAAACTGAGAGGTGCCAACTACACTGAGGTCACGGAATTCATTCTGGTTGGACTTTCCTATCAGCCCAAAAGTCAAATCATTTTCTTCTGTGTCTTGCTTCATCTCTATCTGGGAACCATCGTGGGAAACATCTTCGTCATTATGGTAGTGTGGAAAGAGCCTCGACTTCACACCCCAATGTATTTCTTCCTTTGCAATCTGTCTTTTGTTGACCTGTGTTCCACCACCACCATGGTGCCTCTGGCCCTTGTCAACTGCCTAAGAGACTGCCCCACTATCACCTACAATGACTGCTTTGCCCAAATGACCCTCTTCGTCTTCTGGAGCATCACTGAGTGCTGCCTATTGGCCGTCATGGCTTACGACCGATTCGTTGCCATATCGAACCCCCTGCATTACACGCTGATCATGACAATGAGGGCTTGTTTCCAGATTGCTGCTACCATGTGGATAAGTAGCTTCCTGCTGGCCCTACTTCCTGTGGTCATTGTACCGATTCGGTTTTGTGCAGGGCACAATGTAGTGAACCATTTTGTATGTGAGGTGGAAGTTGTCTTAAAGCTGGTCTGCTCAGACACCACTGTCAGTGAGATCCTGATGTGGATAATCACATTCTTTGTCTTGCCCCTCCCCTTTCTGTTCATCCTCTTCTCTTATATCCGGATCGTGGTGGCCATCTTGAAAATCCGCTCAACAGCTGGGCAGAGGAAAGCTTTCTCCACCTGTGGATCGCACCTGACTGTGGTGACCATCTACTACGGGACCCTCATCTCCATTTATCTCAAACCTCAGAACAAAGACAGTAAAGACCAGGACAAAATTACTTTTCTATTTTATGGAATAGTGATCCCCATGATGAACCCTCTGATTTATACGTTGAGAAACAAGGATATGATAGGAGCCTTGAGAAAGGCAGCTGGGAAAGCCAAGCAAGTAAGGCTTTCAGTGTGAATTCTGCATTGAGGCTGACTTGAGAAGCAGGTATAATTCATTACAGGAGAGAAACGAACTAGAATTGATCCATAAGGACATTTGGAGGACACCAGATTCTAAGTCTGGCTCCCCCACTCTCTGTGGGACCTTGGGCAAGTCCCTTAATTTATCTATGCCTCAGTTTCCTCATCAGCAAACACACTGTCATGAAGTTATAAAAACCTGATGTTAGATGATAGTTTAGGAAAATACATCTTTAACAAAAATTTTTTAAGAGAAATGGGTTTTAAAGTTTCATCATGAGAGAGCAAATAAAATTAGGCTAGTTCTCACTGCAGAAAGACTATGCTATTTTGTCTCACTGGTGGCCCTGTCTTATGTTGCTGGAATTGTTAATTCCCTGACACAGGTGAGCTCTATATTTCAACTCTTCTTCTGCACATCCAAAACCATTAACAGCTTCTTCTCTGACATTCCCCCACTCCTGGCTCTGTCCTGCTCTGATACCCCTACCTGTGACCTTTGCCTTTGGAGGGTTAATTCTACCAAGTTTCCTGTTTATCCTACTGATCTCCTATTTATCATCATCATCATCCTGAAGATCCGGTCCCCTGATGGGAAACTCAAGAGCTACTCTACCTGTGCCTCACATCTGGCATTTGTCAGCTTATTCTATGGGACGCTTATATTCATGTACCTACGACCTACCTCGATCTACTCCCTGGATCAGGACCAAGTGCTCTCTGTATTTTACGCAACAGTCATCCCCATGCTGAACCTCATTATCTATAGCTTGAGGAATCGGGAAGTGAAGGAGGCACTGAAGAGAGTTGTATATAAAGGTTTTTAGGAGCTCGTAGAGGGGCACCAGGCTTCAAAGACAATACAGGGTGACTGATTCAGATGGAGGCTAGGGAGTTGGGAGGTAGGATTAGATTTTGGGGCACCTGGGGATGGGGCAAAGGGGAAGGGAGACCCCCACTCATATCTGAAAAGTGGATGATCTGGAATTATGACATGTAGGAGGAAACGAACCTCAAAAAGCACAGGTTGGGAATTTGGGGGTCAGAGAAGTAGCATGGCTTAGTAGATAGAGCATGGGCTTGGGAGTTAGAAGGACCTGGGTTCTGATCCCCTTCTGCTTCTTGTTTGCTGTGTGACCTCGGGCAAGTCACTTAACTTCTCTGGGCCTCCGTTACCTTATCTGGAAAATAGGGATAAAGACTGTGAGCCCCATGAGGGACAGGGACTGTGACCAGACTGATTAATTTGCATCTGCTCCAGCACTTAGCACAGTGCCTGGCACATAGTGAGTGCTCAACAAATACAAAAAAAATAAAGAGACAAGTAGGGTATTTCCATGGCAGAAGATATGACTCTTCCTAAAGGTACCTATGAAGAAGAGTAGTTTACCAGTCATATTAGCAAATAAAAAAAAATAATGTTGGTATTTGTTTGCTTATTATGTGCCAATCACTGTTCAAAGTGCTAGGGTAGATACAAGGTAATCAGGTTGTCCCACGTGGGGCTCACAGTCTTCATCCCCGTTTTACAGATGAGGTAACTGAGGTCCAGAGAAGTTAAATGACTTGCCCAAGGTCACACAGCTGACAAGTGGTGGAGCCGGGATTAGAACCCATGGCCTCTGACTCCCAAGCCCGTGCTCTTTCCACTGAGCCACACTGCTTCCCGCTGCGAAGTGATTATCACTTGAGCAAGGGTTTTCTTTTGTTGTGACAATGTTATCTGATATGCTAAAAGACAGGGGTGTGAGAAACTCTGAGAAACAGTAATAGTGAGCAGAGTTGTGTATGGCTTGCCTCCACAGTTTTCAGTTTTAATGTGATGGGAAAATTTTGGGTGTGTTTTCCAGACTGGGATATTTATAAGTTCCATAAAAATATTTATTAAAATGGGAAAATTAATCGCTGTAACGAAAATGAATTTTTAAAAGGTTAATAACTTTAAGTGAAAAATATAAGCTCATGTCATTAATTTCTCAGGTTTTCTAGAAAAAGTCTGTCAGCAATAATCTTATAGATGGTTTATTATCCATACCTCTTCCAATTAAAGGCTAATTTTTTCATGGTAAAATAAAAATATACTAAAATATTAAGAGGACTCAGCATGCATTCTCACGATAGTAATGCACCCGAAATCCATTATTTACTGTGAACTGCACAGGGCAGTTCATTCATTTCATTCATTCAATCATATTTATTGAGCGCTTACTGTGTGCAGAGCACTGTACTAAGCGCTTAGGAAGTACAAGTTGGCAACATATAGAGACGGTCCCTACCCAACAGTGGGTTCACAGTTAACTTTAGGCATATCTCCCCTTCTAGACTGGAAGCTCCTCAAGGGCAGGAATCGTGTCTCCCGACTCTATAGTAAACAATAAATATTATTGATGAATTGATTTAGGATTCTGAGAAGGAATTTTTCATTTGAAAGGGAGACTGTAAGCTCATTATGGACAGGGACCATGTCTGCTAACTCCGTTGCATTGTTCTCTCCCAAGTGTTTAGTACGGTGCTCAGAACATAGTAAGTGCTCAATAAATATGATTGATTAAATAACATTGATTTCCTTTGAAATTCAAGTAACTGCTGTTGGCTTCCTAGCTGGGGTTCAATAAAGCATTTCTTGTTTATGCTGATTACCTTCTCATTAAAATCGTCATTCATTCAATCATATTTATTGAGTGCTTACTGTGTGCAGAGTGCTTTACTAAGTGCTTGGGAAGTACCAATTGACAACGTATAGAGACAGTCCCTACCCAACAATGGGCTCACAGTCTAGTAGAGGGAGACAGACAGAAAACAAACAAACAAGTAGACAGGTGTCAATACCATCAGAATAATTAGAATTATAGCTATATACACATCATTAATACAATAGAGTAAAAAGTATGTACAAATAAGCACAAATGCTGTGGGGAGGGAAGGGGGAAGGGCAAAGTGGGGGAGGAGGAGGAAAGGAAAAGGGGGGGGCAAATCTGGGAAGGCCTCCTGGAGGAGGTGAACTCTAGTAGGGCTTTGAAGGGAGGAAAAGAGCTAGTTTGGTGGATGTGTGGAGGGAAGGCATTTCAGGCCCTTTACTGTGAAGCATAGGGGATGGAAGCCAGATTGGAGGGGGTCTAGAAGAGAGTTGGAGTTGAGGAATTGGAGGCAGTGAGTTTAGACAGATTGTTCTAGGAGTTTGGAAAGGAAGGGTAGGAGGGATATAGGGCAATAATTAGATGGGGGTAGTGGGGTCAAGAGAGGGTTCTATTTATTATAGATAGGGCCTCCAAGTAAAATAAATAGAGTAATAAATCTGTACAAATATATACAAGTGCTGTGGGGAGGGGAAGGAGGTCGGGCAAAGGCAGGGGATGGGGAGGAGGAGCGGAAAAAAGGGGTCTCAGTTGGGAAGGCCTGGAGGAGGTGAGCTCTCAGTAGGGCTTTGAAGGGAGGAAGAGAGCTAGCTTGGCGGATATGTGGAGGGAGGGCATTCCAGGCCAGGGGAAGGATGTGGGCCGGGGCACAACAGTGGGACAGGTGAGAACGAGGCACAGTGAGGATGTTAGCGGCAGAGGAGCAGAGGGTGCGGGCTGGGCTGGAGAAGGAGAGAAGGGAGATGAGGTAGGAGGGAGCGAGGTGATGGACAGCCTTGAAGCTGAGAGTGAGGAGCTTTTGCTTGATCAGTAGGTTGATAGGCAACCACTGGAGATTTTTGAGGAGGGGAGTGACATGCCCAGAGCATTTGCACTGAATAGATAAAAACACCAGCTAAACAGACCAGATACAGTCCCTGTCCCACATGGGGCTCAAAAAAATCCCACATACTCTCTCAAGATGCATCTCACATGAGCACTGTGATTTATTTGTAAGCAGAGCTGATGGTTCCTATGACATAAAGAATAGTCTGGATGAGGAATATGGTACAATTGCCCCAGGACTTCATTGAGAAGAAAATTTGGCTTCAGTAAGGGAAAAGCATCCTTCTGTTCAAACCATTCTCATTTATAAGCTGCCCGACCCAGATGGTCCCACAGAATCAGCACTGTCTCTTGACATGGTGCTATTTACCTTTGGACAACATAGAAATCCTCAAATAAGAGACCTGATAATCCCTGAAGCCTTGTGCCTCAAGTTCTGAAACCTCTGAGAGGAAAATCGGCTGGGACAAGCTTCCCCTTTTCCTTGTCTGAACCTAAATCTCCTAAAAATAGAAACCATTCCAGAAAGGCATATGTGGATGTGTGGGGCTCTTTGCCTTCTTTTTTTAAAAGTTTCAGATGCCCCAGGTCAAATGAAGATCCAGAAAGTGTTTGCAAATATTGAGCAGAGAGCCACCAGACATCGGTTTGGGGATCTGGTGGAAGAGGGGGAGGCTCAGGCTTTCCACAATTGAATATCGGCATTTCCTTTCCTTTCCTCGGTACCCTCACCTCTTTCTCTAGTCCCCCACCCTGCTAGATCAAGGGATCCCATGTTCCTCCCTGCAGCTCAGGGAGCAATCAATCAATAGTAGTTAGTCTCGTGAACCCATACTGAGCGCAAAGCACTGTACTAATACTAAGTGTCTGGGAGAGTACAACAGAGAGAAGCCTCTTGTCCCCTGCCCTCTAGGAGTTTACAATCTAATGGGGGTGACTGACAGTTAAAAATTGTTTGAAATTAGTGGGAGGAGGAATAGGACAACATGAGAAGCAGCATGACCTAGTGAATAGAGTATGGGCCTGGAGACAGGAGGACCTGGGTTCAAATCCCAGCTCCTCCACGTAACTGCTGTGTGGCCTTGGGAAAGTCTCAACTTCACTGCACCTTATTCATTCATTCAGTCAGTCAGTCATATTTATTGAGCGCTTACTGTGTGCAGAGCACTGTACTAAGCGCTTGGAAAGTACAAGTCGGGAACAGATAGGCACAATCCCTACCCAACAATGGGCTCACAGTCTAGAAGGGGAAGACAGACAACAAAATAAGTAGACAGGCATCAGTAACATCAAAATAGATAAAAATAATTATAGATATATACACATCATTAATAAAATAAATAGAATAATGAATATGTACAAATATTCACAAGTGCTGAGGGGCAGGGAAGGGGGTAGAGCAGGGCAAGGGAGTAGGGGTGAGGGGAGGGGAAGACGAGCAGAGGAATTTATTTACCTCGTTTACCTCATTAATTTGTTAATTTATTTACCTCATTACCTCATTAACCTCATCTGCATAATGGGGATTTAGATTGTGAGCCCCATGCTGAACAGGGATGCTTTGTATCTATCCCAGTGCTTAGTACAGAGCCTGGCACATAGTATGGACTTGACAAATGCCATTTAAAAAATGAAATTGGGAAGAGGAAGCAGAGCCCACAGGGAAGCAATTTCATTTAGATGAGCTGCTAGATACTCCTTGGGTCCACATTGATTCTTTGAGACCCTGGGCATTTGGGCTGGTGTTTATTTTCATGGTGGCCTAAACTGGGTGAAAGTGGGCTACAAAGGAGACTGCTCAATTCCATCAGGTCAAAATGGTGATAATTGGGTTTTCTCTCCAGGGACTGGGCAGCTGGTGGTGCCCCCTTAAGTGGTCATTTGTAAAGGAGATTTGGCCCTTATGTTTGATCTGAGATACACAGGCAATCATGAGGCAGGTTTGGGTGTCTGTCTCAGGGAGCTCAGCTCTGCTGAGGGACTTGTTTCTTGCCCTTTAGGTTCAGTATATTGGGGGAATGTTTTTCCTCCTCCTTTTTTCACATCTTCAAAGTTTTTCTTTGTCCCTGAGAGTGAAAAGTTGAAACTTTCTCCCATTGCTCATAATTATCCCATTATTACTGTGCTGAAAAGTTTCTGGTGAAGAAGTGCCAAGTTTGTTGTCTCCGTAATAATGCCCAGAGTGGGGTGTCGGGGTGTTTGCAAAAAGTGGTTTTAATTGCTCCACTCTGTTCACTGCATTGTTAATAAGCAATGCCCAATGAGCCTATTAATGCTCAACATACCTATCTGAGTAAGATAATCATGAGAGGCTTTCACCCTGTTCAATGACAGTCTTAAAAACACTTAAAGAAAAGGAAAATATACAGACATTTTTCCAGCAAAGATTATGGTTTCTTAAAAAGTCAGGTTGGGAGCTGGATATTTGAATCAAAGCACACCTATTTCCCTGGTAATACAAAGATTGCCTTTTCCCTCTTCTGTTTCTAATGGTAAAATTTAGATATGTTTCTTTAACTAGAATACAACAAATAGGGAGGGACGACTTTGTTATCACCAGTTTAAATTTGAATTAAGCAGTGACCCCTGTTTTTCTGGGGCTCCTCTACCTCAAGTTTAGATTTTTCTGAGGAAATGAGAGAGGTGTTGGCTTCAACCCGACAAAGAGAGACTCAGTATTGTAGCATCACAAATTCCAATCACATTTCCAACTCGAGCCCCTCCACATTTATGTTCTAGTACCTCACTCTGTACTAGTCACAAATCCTCCTGCATACATCTCAACCCTCATCTAATCTCCCACTCCTGTCCTGGGACCTAACATAAAAAAGAACTAGTTGTCCCCAGTGACCAGAGCAGGACCAGTTTCAGACAAACAGTGTGACAACAGAGAGATGGGCTTTTTGTAGCCAATACTGACCCTACACCATCCCGCAATGGCGTGGCTCAGTGGAAAGAGCCCGGGCTTTGGAGTCAGAGGTCATGGGTTCAAATCCCGGCTCTGCCAATTGTCAGCTGTGTGACTTTGGGCAAGTCACTTAACTTCTCTGGGCCTCAGTTACCTCATCTGTAAAATGGGGATGAAGACTGTGAGCCCCCCATGGGACAACCTGATCACTTTGTATCCTCCCTGTTGCTTAGAACAGTGCTTTGCACATAGTAAGTGCTTAATAGATGCTATTATTATTATTATTTGGGGTTCTGCCCCACTGTTTGGCAGCTTTTTGCAGAACCCTTTCAGGGTCTTGTTTTTGGCCTGGGTGAGTGGGACAGGACCCCCTGCTGTATGGTGATGGCAGCAGTAGTGGCAGCTACTATTGCCACTCCTGCAGAAGAGGGAGATTTCTAATAATTATTATTATGGTACCTGTTAAGTGCTTACTATGTGCCAAGCACCATATGAAGTGCTGGGGTAGATAGGAGATTATCAGATCAGACAAAGTCTCTACCCCACATGGGGCTCACAGTCTCCAAGTGGGAAGGAGAACAGGTATTTAAACCCCATTTTACAGATGTTGAACCTGAAGCACAGAGAAGCTAAATGACTTGCCCAAGGCCACACAGCAGAAAGTAGCAGAGCTGGGATTAGAACTCAGGTCCTCTGACTCCCAGTCCCATGCTCTTTCCACTAGGCCACACCATTTTCCAGAAACAGGGACAACAGAGTCACTGCTATTACCTACCTTCCTGATCTTTCCCCAGAATAGCAAAATGACACATCCCCTGCCCTCAAGGAGCTTACACTGCAATGGGGGAGACCAACATAAAAACATTTACAACTTTCAATTATGTGGACATGTATACCTGAAAGCTGAGGGGAGTTTAGGTAAAGTTTCTAAGTGCTAGAGTTGGTGGAAGGATGATGTGGCTTGGGACCCAGGAAAATTAATCAGGGAAAGCTTGTCTTGTCTGATTGTCTTGTTTCTACCCCACAGAAGAAGAGGACAGAGGTACAAAATAATGATAATAATAATGACATCTGTTAAGAGAAGCAGCGTGGCTCAGTGGGAAGAGTATGGGCTTAGGAGTCAGAGGTCATGAGTTCAAATCCCAGCTCCACCACTTGTCCACTGTGTGACTTTGGGCAAGTCACTTAACTTCTCTGTGTCTCAGTTATCTCATCTGTAAAATGGGAATTAAAACTGTGAGTCTCCCGTGGGACAACCTAATCCCCTTTATCACCTTCCCAGCACTTAGAACAGTGCTTTGCACATAGTAAGCACTTAACAAATACCATTATCATTATTAGTATTATTATTAAGAATTTACTATGGGTCAAATATGTTCTAAGCCCCGGGGTAGATATAAATTAATCAGGTTGGATATAGTCCCTGTCCCTCAGGGGGCTCACAGACTAAGAAGAAAGAGGAACAGGTATTGAATTCCCATTTTACAGATGAGGAAACTGAGGCAGAGAAGTGAAGTGACTTGCCCAAGGTCAGCCAGCAGGCAAGTGGTGGAGCCAGGATACCCAGGTCTTCTGGATCCCAGGCCCAGGCTCTGTCCAGTAGGCCATGCTGCTTTGCTGGAAAAGGAAGCATGAAGGATTTGGGTTTGGTAGCATCAGTTGTCTGCCTGGGAGCTACCAAAGGAAGTTATGCAATCTCCTTCTTGAGAGAGCTCATTCATCCCCCCTCCTAGGCCCACAGCATTTATGTAAATATCTGTAATTTTTTTATGTTAATGACTGTCTCGCCCCTCTAGACTGTAAGCTCGTTGTAGACAGGGAATGTGTCTGTTTATTGATGTATTGCACTCTCCCAAGCGCTTACTATAGTGCTCTGCATAGTTCTGAATGAATGAATGACTTCAGGATTGCGGTTCCTAAAACATCCTTGCTGGCACCGTGCAATCCCATTGACATTAGGTTGTCTTAGGCAGACTTGGATCAACAATTATATTTTTTACGGTGATTGCATCTTTCTAAAGTCTGCAAGCCACTGCTGCTGTGAGTGGCTCATCTGAGTTCTGTGATCTGAGATCATTCATATCCCAGAGCTCAGTGAGAAATGGGCTATTTCCCTGCCCTCTGTGGGGAGCGACCACCTTAAGGGGCTCAAATTGTGGCACGTGGTGTCAAAGTAGAGAAAGATGAGAAGGAATTGTGATAACAAACAACTTAATTCTTCACAGGATTTGATAATCCATGCACTTCCTCCTGCCCTGCTCTTTGCTTGCTGCTTGTGGTTGGCAGGGAGAGGATTGGGTGAGTGGGGCTGTGGAAACCTCTAGTACCAGAATCAATTCTAAGGAACAGATTCTTAGTCATCATTATTAGGACCAAGGCTCATTCTTCACCTTTTAGAGGTAAAAGATGCTGCTTGATGGCAGCTGATTTTCCGCAGAATCTCAGGATTTAAACAGCTTGGGAAATCAAGTTTAGCCCCTAAATTATACTACCTCTTCTTCAGGGAGTACTAATTCTGTTTCTAAAATGTCCATCTAAATGTATTTTTATGAAACTCACTCTCTGCAACTAGCTTAACAAGGAGCCCAGTGTGGGTGGGAGGAGTTGTGTTGGGGGTGAAGTTTGAGGGTCCGGAGTTACGGACAGGAAAGCCTGTTCCAGCAACTCAAAGAATGAGGAAGAGGGGTGATGAACTGGAAATATTTCCCTTTCATTTTCCTTAAAGGGGAAAATGTTGTGTGCAGTGTGTTTTGCCTGATGCAAAGTTGCTACATTGATAGGCCTCCAATTCTGGCACCGATCTCTGGTAGTGAACCTATAAATCGCTGTCATTTCCACAGGATGGGGCAGAAGATATCTCAGGCTTGCTCTGCATCTGCTCCTCACATCTCATTGTGCCCTTCCACTTGTTTCCTCACCTTGCAGGCAGGACCCAGGCGATAGCACAATTACGACTTATCGACACTGGCAGTGAGCATCAGGGGAGCAGGTGCTACCCTGGTGTCCGAATTCATCCTTGTTGGGATCTCTGATTCTTCTAACGGTAGATTGTCTTTGTTCTGATGTTGATGACTAACCTTGCCACCCTGCTGGGAAGTAGCCTCATCATTGTCTTCATCTGGGGCGACCTTCCCCTCCACACCCACTCGTATTTCTTCCTCAGCAACTTGTCATTCCTGGACCTCTGCTATTCATCAACCTCTGTGACCAACCGTCCTCCTAGACCTGAGCTGTCTTTCCCCCAGATGGGCATCTTCCTCCTCCTGGCCAAGGAGGAATGCCCTCTGCATGTCGTCGGGATTACCGCTCTTTGTCTCCATCTTGCAATCCCACTGATTGTGAGCCATCGTGTGCATGGGCAGATGGTGGCCACCTTGTTGGGGGGTACCCCTGCTGCCAACCGTCCTGCTCACCCTGTCTCCGTGGCTCTGCTTCCATGAGCCCGACATCATCGACCGCTTTGTCTGTGACATCCCCTCCTCCATCAAGCTGGCTGGTTCCCACCACCGCATTCCTGAGCTGATGATTCTCACCTCTGGACCCTTTGCCCTGAACATCTTCCCCTTCTATTTCCACATCACCTGGACTTCCGTGCTGAGGGAGATCTGCCGTGCTGAAGAAGACCCACTATGCTAAAGGAGATTCGCCATGGCCACGGCTGAAGCAAACTCTTTGTCACCTTTGCTGAAAGGCAGACGAGGTCTTGTACTGGGTAAATTTCAGAGTAAGTGCCAGATGACTCTGTTCTATACTAAATAACAATTTTATCAATCAATAGTATGTATTGAGTACTTACTGAGTATACTAAGTGCTTGCAAGGGTACAAGGCAATAGAGTTGGGAGACATGATTCCTGCGGGGCTTAGTGACTACAACAAGGGCCTAGAAGTCAGAAGGACCTCTAGGTGAAGCAGCATGGCTCAGTGGAAAGAGCCCGGGCTTTGGAGTCAGAGGTCATGGGTTCAAATCCCAGCTCCGCCACCTGTCAGCTATGTGACTTTGGGCAAGGCACTTAACTTCTCTGGGCCTCAGCTACCTCATCTGTTAAATAGGGATTAAAACTGTGAGCCCCCCGTGGGACAATCTGATCACCTTGTAACCTCCCCAGCGCTTAGAACAGTGCTTTGCACATAGTAAGCACTTAATAAATGCCATCATTAAGGACCTGGGTTCTAATCCCGTCTCTACCACTTGTCTGTTGTGTGATTTTTTTTGCGGAGAGTCACTTAACTTTGCTGAGCCTCAGTATCCTCCCATATAAAATAGGGATAAAATACCTGTTTTCCCTTCCCCTTAGTCTGTGAGCTCCATGTGGGACACAGATTGCAGCTAATCTGATTATCTTTTACTTAATCCCAGCACCTACTACAGTGCCTGGCACATAGACATCAAAGACTACAATAATTACAAGCTACAGTAATTATATAATACAATTAGTATATGATTATAATAATTTGAAAAGGGAAGTCAGAGTCCCCAAGGAAAAGGAGCAGCATGGGGTAGTGGAAAGAGCCTGGGTCTGGGAGTCACAAGACCTGGGTTCTAATTCTGCTCTGCCAATTGTCAGCTGTGTGACTTTGGGCAAGTCATTTAACTTCTCTGTGCCTCAGTTTCCTCATCTGTAAAATGGGAATCCAATGCCTGTTCTCCCTCCTGCTAAGACTGTGAGTCCCATGTGGGACAGGGACTATGTTAAATCAAACACAGCAATTAATTAATTAATTAATTGATCAATCAATTTGTATCTACCCCGGCACTTAGAACAATGCCTGATACAATGTAAGTGCTTAATGAATATTATAATGATAATGATAATAATAATAATAATAATAATAATAATAATAATAATAATAATAATGCTCCCAGCAGCAGCAGTCCCTCCCAGAACAGGGGCAGGGCCACTTTCTCTTTCTAAATTTCCAGCTGTTACCACCACTCACCTGGGAATCTTTCTGCCCAGTTACAGTCTGGCTCTACACAGCCTAAAGACTTGGAGTTCTCCAGCTTGGTTATCTACTCTGATCAAGTTCACTGGATAATTATTCAAGTTCTACCTCTCTGAGTATCCCAGCAACAGGAAATAAAAGGGTTTTCCTCAAACTTTAAAATCTTCATTAATCTCAAAGCTCATTTCTGATTTCCCTCTCCTAGTTTTCAAAAATAACTTGGGAATTCTGAAGGGACTTGAATGCCAAGGCTTGAGGGACTGTGGGACTCTGCCAGACTTTATTTTGTGATCAATTCCTGTCATCATTATAGAGTGGAAAATGGTGGCCTTTGGCTTTTAAGGTCTTTAAAGACTTCCCTCTCCCAATCCTCATCTCCCATAAAATCCCTACTCCCTTTCCAGCTCCATACTTCAAATAAAACATTGTCTCCATAGGCTCAGACCATTATCAAAAAGTTGTTTTCTAACTATAGCTCACATATATCTCCACCCTCCCTTGTATCTAGCAATCAGAGACTCATTACAAGAGAAAAAAAAAGATTCTGCTTGGCTTTAATGATCTACAAGTGAAAAAAGGCATCTTTTCCTCAGAGGGCATGTCAATACATTGCTGGTCTCTTCAATCTACTTCCTATTGGTGGAATTTCATTGCCTACTAGGGATATGATCCCTGGAGTCTCCTGAAGGCTGAAATCTTGAGCTCTGGAGTCTTCTTGAAATATTTAATATCTTCCTGTTCTAGGTAGTGGATCTGGATTTCAGTGCTATGCAGGTTTTTCTCTCAAGGTGTGTTCAAGAACCAGCATCGTAACCCTCTTGCCAGTTGATCTAAGCTATATCATACTAACTCATCTTTGTTGTTTGCCTTGGAGAGTGTAATGTATCAGCCAATCAGAGCGAGCAAATCTGGCCTCAAATCAATTAATATTCTGAAGACAAGGTAAGAGATATGTTTATACTAGCCACCGTCCCTTAAAAAAGAATGACCCTGATACAGTGTTGAATGTACTGCTTGAATTTATATCAAATCGGGATTTGATGGTATTCTAAACTATAAACTCATTGAGGGCAGGAAATGTGTCTGCTAACTGTTGTATTGTACTCTCCCAAGTACAGTACTCTGCACATACTAAGGGCTCAGTAAATACCATTGATTGATTGATTCCCTCTAAGTGCCCTACAACTATGGAGTCAGCTTTTAAAATAAGAAAATGGTGTTCCAAATAATTTGTTTTGTTTCTTAGGGTTAATTCAGGGATTTAATTACATGCAAGCTAATTCGTCACTGGATGGGCAAAGATGTCTTTTCTTCCTCTGGGTTTGTGAGGAACCAAAGGAAAACCCACCAATTTGACCACCCTTAAACCAGGCTGGGCTAGATGCTTTGGTGACCCATCTCTGACCAAAGGCTATCTGTGGATTTTGTTGTTACTTTGAAAGGACTACATTTCCAGCAGCAGTTACCTTGGAAGCTATAGAATTCAGTGAGTATCTGGTCTCCTTCACAACCTGAAGGCCCATTCCAGCTTTTGGATTTTTTTTAAAAAGGATCTAATTCATTTCCTTCCCACCTCTTAAATTAATGGAGGACTTTACATTTTAATTCTAGATGGTAACCATCGGGAATAAAAATATCTGCATTCTCTTGCATTTCCTACAGTCACCCCTGGAATTCCATTTGGCTGACTCACTGGAGAGTCAGTAGTTCCTTTGAAATGAAGGTGATTGGTGCCTGAGAGCTCCAGCTTCTGAAGTCAGACCAAATCTGTAGCTTCCCAAATAGGCACATCTATCTTCCCAACTTCTGACATACTCTAACGCCAGGTACATTTTTGCATAAAATTTAAATATATTTTCCTGCTAAATATCACTTAAGAGAAATGAGATGTTATTTTGTGAGACAACTATGTTGGCTGAGGTTAGAAAACAGCCTTCTCTCCATGTCCCCTCCCTCCTTCCCCCAAAAGAGTTAGTGAAATGAAGATATTACATTCATCCTGTATCACTGGGCTTCTAAGTAATGAAGAAATATCAAGTGCCCAAGAGAAGTATTAATAATACTAACTGTGGTATTTGTTAAGCACTTACTAAGTGCCAAGCACTGTATTCAGCATTAGGGTAGATACAGGAAAATCAAGTCATTCATTCATTCAATCTTATTTATTGAGCGCTTACTGTGGGCAGAGCACTGTACTAAGCTCTTGGGAAGTACAAGTCGACAACATATAGAGAAGGTCCCTACCCAATAACGGGCTCACAGTCTAGAAGAGGGAGACAGACAACAAAACAAAACATGTAGGCAGGTGTCAAAATCTTCAGAATAAATAGAATTGTAGCCATGTACACATCATTAATAAAATAGAGTAGTAAATATGTACAGGTATAATAAATAGAGTAATAAATACATACAAATATATACAAGTGCTTTGGGGAGGGGAAGAAGGTGTGGTGAGATGGGGAAGGGAGGAGGAGAGGAAAAGGGGGCTCAGTCTGGGAAGGCCTCCTTCCTGGAGGAGGTGAGCTCTCAGTAGGGCTTTGAAGGGAGGACAAGGGCTAGTTTGGCGGATGTGTGGAGGGAGGGCATTCCAGGCCAAGGGAAGGCCATGGCCCAGGGGTCGATGGTGGGACAGGCAAGAACGAGGCACAGTGAGGAGGTTAGCGACAGAGGAGAGGGGGGTGTGGGCTGGGTTGTAGAAGGAGAGAAGGGAAGTGAGGTAGGAGTAGGTGAGGTGATGGAGAGCCTTGAAGCTGAGAGAGAGGAGTTTTTACTTGATTCATAGGTTGACAGGCAACCACTGGAGATTTTTGAGGAGAGGAGTGACATGCCCTGAGCACAAAGGTAATCTGGGCAGCAGAGTGAAGTATAGACTGAAGTGGGGTGAGACAGGAGGATGGGAGATCAGAGAGGAGGCTGATGCAGTAATCCAGTGGGGATAGGATGAGAGATTGAACCAGCAATGTAGTGGTTTGGATGGAGTGGAAAGGGCACATCCTGGCGATGTGGAGGTGAGACCTGCAGGTATTGGTGATGGATTGGATGTGTGGGGTGAATGAGAGAGTGGAGTCAAGGATGACACCAAGGTTGCGGGCTTGTGAGACAGGAAGGGTGGTAGTTCCAGCTACAGTGACAGGAAAGTCAGGGAGAGGACAGGGTTTGGTAGGGAAGATAAGGAGCTCAGTCTTGGACATACTGAGTTTTAGATGGCAGGCAGACATCCAGATGGATTTGTCCTGAAGGCAGGAGGAGATATGAGTATGGAGGGAGGGAGAAAGAGTAGGGGTGAGGATGTAGATTTGGGTGTCATCAGCGTAGAGATGATAGTTGAAGCCGTCGGAGCGAATCAATCAATCAATCAATCAATCGTATTTATTGAGCGCTTACTATGTGCAGAGCACTGTACTAAGTGCTTGGGAAGTACAAATTGGCAACACATAGAGACAGTCCCTACCCAACAGTGGGCTCACAGTCTAAAAGGGGGAGACAGAGAACAAAACCAAACATACCAACAAAATAAAATAGGATAGAAATGTACAAGTAAAATAAATAAATAAATAAATAAATAAATAAATAGAGTAATAAATATGTACAACCATATATACATATGTACAGGTGCTGTGGGGAAGGGAAGGAGGTAAGATGGGGGGATGGAGAGGGGGACGAGGGGGAGAGGAAGGAAGGGGCTCAGTCTGGGAATGCCTCCTGGAGGAGGTGAGCCCTCAGCAGGGCCTTGAAGGGAGGAAGAGAGCTAGCTTGGCAGAGGGGCAGGGGGAGGGCATTCCAGGCCCGGGGGATGACGTGGGCCGGGGGTCGATGGCGGGACAGGCGAGAACGAGGTACAGTGAGGAGATTAGCGGTGGAGGAGCGGAGGGTGCGGGCTGGGCAGTAGAAGGAGAGAAGGGAGGTGAGGTAGGAGGGGGCAAGGTGATGGAGAGCCTTGAAGCCCAGGGTGAGGAGTTTCTGCCTGATGCGCAGATTGATTGGTAGCCACTGGAGGTTTTTGAGGAGGGGAGTAATATGCCCAGAGCGTTTCTGGACAAAGATAATCCGGGCAGCAGCATGAAGTATGGAATGAGTTCACCAAGGGAGTGAGTACAGATCGAGAACAGAAGGGGACCAAGAACTGACCCATGAGGAACCCCTACAGTAAGAGGATGGGAGGGGGAGGAGGAACCCACAAAGGAGAGTGAGAATGAATGGCCAGAGAGATAAGAGGAGAACCAGGAGAGGATGGAGTCTGTGAAGCCAAGGTTGGATAGCGTGTTGAGGAGAAGGGGGTGGTCCACAGTGTCGAAGGCAGCTGAGAGGTTGAGGAAGATTAGGATAGAGTAAGAAACATTGGATTTGGCAAGAAGGAGGTCATTGGTGACCTTTAAGAGGGCAGTTTTGGTGGAGTGTAGGGGATGGAAGTAGGATTGGAGGCAGACTAGGAAAGAGTTGGAGTTGAGGAATTTGAGCCAGCAAGTGTAGATGACTCTTTCTAGGAGTTTAGAAATGAAGGGTAGGAGGGAAATAGGGCTATAACTAGAAGGGGCAGGGGGGTCAAGAGAGGGTTTTTTTCGGATGGGGGAGATGTGGGCATTTTTGAAGGCAGAGGGGAAGGAACCAGTGGAGAGTGAGCTGAAGTTGGAAGTTGAGGAGGAGAGGAGGGAAGGGGCAAGAGGTTTCATAAGATGAGAGGGAATGAGGTCCGAAGCACAGGTGGATGGAGTAACACTTGAGAGGAGGGTAGAGATCTCATCTGAAGATACTGCTGGGAAGGATGGGAGAGTAGCAGAGAGGGTTGAGAGCGGGGGGGATGGAGAAGGGGGAGGGGTGACTTTGGGGAGCTCAGACCTGATGGTGTTAATTTTACTAATGAAGTACGAGGCCCGCATGGGCTCACAGACTAAGTAGTAGGGAAAATGGGTTTTGAATCCCCTTTTTGAGAATGATGGAACTGAAGGCCAGAGAAGTTTAGTGATTTGCCCAGTCACCCAGCAGAGAAGTAGAGAAGGTGGGATTAGAACACATGTCCAGAGTTGTTCAGCTAATAACCCATCGAGTAGTCTAGATTAAAAAAAAATATGTTCTCATTCGATGAAATCTATCAGTGCATTCAGATGCAGAGTAGAGTCTTCCCTCCCACAAAAAAACCCCAACATAGAACTCATTTTTAGTTTAGGAGGGGATGAGATTGCTGACTAGAATAACCTTATCTCCCTCTGTATTTATGACCTTAGTTTCTGCACTGGGGGCATCTTCTCCATTAGCAGATGTAGCCACCAATTCTCAAAAGGCTTAAAAACACTGGATTTAGGAAAATTCATCCTCCAGAAATGATCTCAAAGATGGAGAATCCACCCAATTTAGAAGGCTGAGAAGGGTTATAGGATGTTAGCTCTTCAAGCATATTTTGTCAGCTCTTTCCCCATCAGTGGTTAGAGATTCGGCTCATTTTGATTATCTCTAAAAAGTGAAAGGCTAAATTAAGCTAACATCTTTGATGATGATGACAATGATGATGATGATGGCATTTGTTACGCGCTTACTATGTGAGAAGCACTGTTCTAAGTGCTGGGGGGGGATACAAGGTAATCAGGTTGTCCCACGTGGGACTCAAAGTTTCAATCCCCATTTTACAGATGAGGTAACTGAGGCAAAGAGAAGCTAACTGAATTGCCCAGAGTCACACAGGTGACAAGTGGCAGAGTTGGGATTAGAACCCATGACCTCTGGCTCCCAAGCCCATGCTCTTTCCACTGAGCCATGCTGCTTCTCGTGCTTCTTTGGCATTAATTTCTTTCAGAACTTTGAATCCTGAAGGCTACCCAGAGGCACCAATTTCCTAGCAGCTCATTTCCACAATTGGAAGAAAGGAAATAAAAACAGGAGGAAAGAGTAGTGAGAATTTCAGTTCAGCCCACTACAAAAAAGCAGATACCTCACTTACCTTTCCTGATCAAGAAAAGCTAATTCCACCCTAATTTTAACTGCCCTCAGTGAGCTAATGACCTCAGACTAGAGACCAGGCTATCCACAGATACCAGCTCTGAGGAAGACACAGTTCTGTGTTGTTAGCTTCCTGGAAATTATACCATTTGCTCCTTGCCAGATGATGGCTAATGACCAGGAATCCTGGGGACCACTCCAAGTAATTCCCATCCAGCCCCCTTAGAGTCAGAACTCATTCAAGTTGTACTTCCTAAAATTCAAGCTCTCTTTCCTTTGTCTTGGTTCCACAGACAGGAGAAAAATGAATAAACTGAGAGGGACCAACGACACTGAGGTCACAGAATTCATCCTGGTTGGACTTTCCTATCAGCCCCAAAGTCAAATCATTTTCTTCTGTATCTTGCTCCATCTCTATCTGGGAACCGTTGTGGGAAATAGCCTCATCATTATGGTAGTGTGGAAAGAGCCTCGACTTCACACCCCAATGTATTTCTTCCTCTGCAATCTGTCCTTTGTTGACCTGTGTTCCACCACCACCATGGTGCCTATGTCCCTTGTCAACTTATTGAGAGACTGCCCCACTATCACCTACAATGACTGCTTCACCCAGATGACAATATCCATCTTCTGGAGCATCACCGAGTCCTGCCTACTGGCCATCATGGCTTACGACCGATTTGTCGCCATATCAAACCCCCTGCATTACACGCTGATCATGACAATGAGGGCTTGTTTCCAGATTGCCGCTGCCATGTGGATAAGTAGCTTCCTGCTGGCCCTAATTCCTTCGGTCACCATACCAGTTCGGTTTTGTGCAGGTCACAATGTGGTGAACCATTTTGTATGTGAGGTGGAAGCTGTCTTAAAGCTGGTCTGCTCAGACACCACTGTCAGTGAGATCCTGATGTTGATAAACTCGATCTTCTTCTTGTCCCTCCCCTTTCTGTTCATCCTTCTCTCTTATATCCGGATCGTGGTGGCCATCTTGAAAATCCGCTCCACAGATGGGAGGAGGAAAGCTTTCTCCACCTGTGGATCGCACCTGACTGTGGTGACCATCTACTACGGGACCCTCATCTCTATTTATCTCAAACCTCAGAACAAAGACAGTAAGGACCAAGAAAAAATCATCTCAATATTTTATGGGACAGTGATCCCCATGATGAACCCTCTCATTTATACATTGAGAAACAAGGATGTGATAGGAGCATTTAGAAAGGCAGCAGAGAAAATCAAGCAAGGAAGGCTGTCAGTGTGAATTCTAAGACATATAATGCTGGTCCCCCACTTGCTGTGGGACCTTGGGCAAGTCCCTTAATTAATCTGTGCCTCAGTTTCCTCGTCTGTAAAATGGGGATTCCATACCTATTCTCTGTCCTATATTGTGAGCCCAATGTGGGACAGAGACTGTGTGTGACTTGATTAACTTGATAACCCCAGTGCTTAGTACACTACTTGGCCCATAAACACATATCAAATACAATTATTATGATGTACATATCTTAAATGATAAATTATATAGTTATATTAATGTCTCTCTCCCACTTTGGAATGTAAACTTATTGTAGGCAGGGAACATTCTGCCTACTCTGTTGGATCGAATGCTCCCAAGTGCTTAGCACACAGTGCTCTGCCCACAGTAAGTGCTTAAATACCACTTTAGTTATTCTTCCTGGGGTAGGGAGGGGTTGGGCCTGGGGGGACAGGGGGACGGTTGGTGTGTCTACGTGTGTTTTCACTCAGCACGGAGCAGCAGAAACATGAGGCCTAGCAGAAGCAGAGACACCTAGTGAGTTGGAGAGATTGCCCTACAGCAAGACAGAAAAGAACAAGGTAACTGAGGGCTACCTCCTGTCCCTGGATCCCACTAGCCCCCTCCCTCTGCCTCTTTGGTTTTCCTCAAAATTCTCTTCTATTCCCAGTCATCATCATCAGTCGTAGACTAGGGGCTTCCCGAGCTGGAACCTGTCTCACGGCCAATGGCCGAGCTCTCTCGAAAATAGGAAGATGGGGCAACTCTCCCCTTGTGGGGAGCCCCCTAGGATGGAGGAGCAGATTGTATAATTCCCCTGATTTGGGGGATTAGAGAAGCTGACCCCAAAGAAGGGAAACTCAGAGCGGCTGGATTGTTATCCACAGATCTAAATACCAGGAACCAGCCTAGCAATAAGAACAGTGACATTTTATTTCAGAGATAATCTCTTGGGTGAGCCCTCTCAGGTTTACCATGTCCAAAGAATTTGGGGATTTCCCCCTTTAATAATAATAATGGTATTTGTTAAGCACTTACTATGTGCAAAGCACTATTCTAAGCACTGGGTGATACAAGGTGATCAGGTTGTCCCAAGTGGGGCTCGCAGTCTTAATCCTCATTTTACATATGAGGTAACTGAGACTCAGAGAAGTTAAGTGACTTGCCCAAAATCACACAGCTGACAAATGACAGAGCCGGGATTAGAACTCCTGACCTCTGACTCCCAAGCCTGTGCTCTTTCCACTGAGCCACGCTGCGTCTCTAAATCTTTGAGGATCTGGAGTAGGTTTGTGGTGAAGGTGGGACAGGGAGACAACCAAGTGTAAACCCAGCCATATTTGCTCTCAACTTCAGTCCAAGGGACACCCACTACACCAACTGAGAGAAAAACGCTGAAGTCATCTAGGCCTAGGCCGGGGCCCCTCCCACTCCTTCACTGCTGCATGAAGCCCTCCAACTGTTCTTGTAAGGAGTTGAGCTGTGGAGAGATAGATGCTCAGAGGAAACAGGAGGCATTTCTGCAGGCCCTCTGGTACCTGATTTGGGGGGGGAAAATCTACCCCAATAGGAAACCTCTCCTGAAAACAGTCTGAAAACTCCTCAAAAGCAAGGACTCCATGCATCTGTGACTGAACTTGGCTCTCTCAGGGGCCAGCAAAGAGTGTGATTCTTCAGCGAGCATAGATACCAGTCTACATCTGTCCCCCACCTCACCTTGAGTGCCATATTTTCCACTTTCCTGGGGAGATCTTCTTGTCACCTAACCTTCACCTCATTCTCATGCCTTTAGCTCTTCAGGTTATCAATCTGCTCTTGGGTCCTCATGGCTGATGAAAAAAAAACGACAACCCAAAACAAACAACCAAAAAAACCCCCAGGCCATAAGAATGGAATCCTTTCATCATGCTTCTCACTTCATCCCAAGGGAGTAGCATCCTGAGAGGGTGGACCCCTCCTTATCTTCCCTAGAACCGACTGCCAGTAATCTTTCCCTGTCGGGGCTCAGCCGTGACAAAGGTACACCTTCCACTTTGTTTTTTTCTTTTTTTAAATGGTATCTGTTAAATCCTTAGTGTCAAGGACTTCACTGAGAAGAAAATATGGTGCTTACAGTGGGATAACCCTAGATTTTCTGCAGGCTTCTCCCAAACACCTAGAGAATGGAATATTTGGGGCATTGATTACAGTAGATTTCTGGAATAGATTCCAAACACATCCTAATTCGGAAATTAAATATGCAGTTGAAAATATGAATCCACTTACCAACCTGCTTCACAAATCTTCCAGTTGGGTTATTTTTAAGGGGAAAAAAGCAAACTGTAAATCACACAAGGTTCAAACTCTAAAAGCTCAATTGATCAGAGAGGCAAATTTCCTATTGGAAGGAAATATTTCATTTCAGCTATAAGTATCACTCAACATCTTTGGCTTCAGTAAGAGTAAAGCATCCTTCTGTTCAACCCATTCTCATTTCTAAGCAGCTCTATCCAGCTGGTCCCACAGAATCAGCACTGTTCCCTAACATGGTGCTATTTCACTTTGGACAACATAGAAATCCTCAGATCAGAGACCTGATAATCCCTGCAGCCTCGTGCCTCAAGCTCTGAAACCTCTGAGGGAGACGTTCAGCTGGGCCAAGCTTCCCCTTCCCCTTGTCTGAACCTAAATCTCCTACAGATAGAAACCATTCCAGAAAG
Source organism: Tachyglossus aculeatus (assembly GCF_015852505.1). Taxonomy (NCBI): domain Eukaryota; kingdom Metazoa; phylum Chordata; class Mammalia; order Monotremata; family Tachyglossidae; genus Tachyglossus; species Tachyglossus aculeatus. The sequence goes on from NC_052071.1 coordinate 40,304,613, forward strand.
GCATATGTGGATATGCAGGGCTCTTTGTCTTTTTAAGAAAATTTCAGATGCCCCAGGTCAAATGAAGTTCCAGAAATTGTTTGCAAATACTGAGCAGAGAACCACCAGACATGGGTTTGGGGATCTGGTGGGAGAGGGGGAGGCTCAGGTTTTCCACAGTTGAATATTGGTGATTCCTTTCATTACTGGGACCACGGGCAAACCATTTAACTCTGAGTCCCTCCATTATCCAGCTGTAGCCTGGGAACATTGATTATTTCAGAGGGATGCTGGGAGTGGATGTGCTAGCATGGGGATTAGCTCCAAGCCCTGGGGAAGAAAGATGCTGAAGCAATCCAGTGCATCAATTTTAGCCCTTGGAAGTTGCCACAGTGCAGGAATAGAAGCAGTGGGGCAGGGAAAGGCTGATGACACCTTAGCTTGCACATGACTTCCCTTTCCAGCCATGGGTCATGGACAGAGATTGTGCCCAACCAGATTATTTCATATTTATTCCCGAACTTGACAGATCATAAGTGCTTAACAAATACCATCTGCTTGGTGTAGCTCAGATGAGGAATAGGCTCCTTTGCCATTCAGGTCACAGATTTCTCTCCTCTCTGGAGATACTGACAGGTGGCCTCTGACCTCTGACCCAGGTCCGAGGAAGCAATAGAGAATATTTCAAAGGGGATGAGCATACTAAATAGAGGGAGGTCTCAGGAGGTGGGATAAGACTGCTCAGAGCCACTTCAACTGTGGGCCTCGGGTCAGGCTCAGTGAGACGGTGCCCACGATTGAGGAGGATTTAAGTGTTGCAAAGATCGTCACGTGACCTCTTCCATCTAGTCACTGCATTCTTTTCCCTGGTGCTTTATTTTAGGGGCTCCATCAATCTGGGTAGGACACATGAAAATCCTTTGGCCAGATGGTCCTCGGAACTGAAGCCGGGGCAGCCGATCCAGCAGCAGAGTGGCCTGAGTCCTGGTGGAGCTGATTGGCTGTGCCAGTGTTCCTTCTGCCATGGTTACTCCTTCCCCTCCTCGGTACTCTCATCTCTTTCTCTAGTCCCCCACCCTGCTAGATCAAGGGATCCCATGTTCTTCCCTGCAGCTCAGGGAGCAATCAATCAATAGTAGTTAATCTCATGAACCCCAACTGAGTGCAAAGCACCGTATTAATACTAAGTATCTGGGAGAGTATAAAGGAGGGAAGCCTCATGTCCCGTTCCCTCTAGGAGTTTACAATTTAATATGGGTGACGGACAGTTGGAAATTGTTTGAAATTAGTGGGAGGAGGAAGAGGATAATATGAGAAGCAGCATGGCCTAGTGAATAGAGGAGTATGGCCCTGGGAGGCAGTATGACCTGGGTTCTAATCCCACCTCTGCCACGTGACTGCTGTGTGACCTTGGGCAAGTCTCTCAACTTCTCTGAGCCTTATTCATTCATTCATTCAATCGTATTTATTGAGTGCTTGCTGTGCACAGAGCAGTACAAAATGCTTGGAAAGTACAATTCGAAAACAGATAGGCAGAATCCCTACCCAACAATGGGCTCACAGTCCAGAAGGGGGAGACAGACAACAAAACAAAACAAGTAGACAGGCATCAGTAACATCTCAATAGATAAATAGAATTATAGATATATTAATAATAAGTATGCACAAATATACACAGGTGCTGTGGGGCAGGGAAGAGGGTAGAGCAGTGGGAGGGAATGGGGTGATGGGGAGGGGAGAAGGAGCAGAGGAATTTACCTCATTTACCTCATTAACTTATTAATCTACCTCATTACCTCATTTACTGGGGATTAAGACTGCGAGCCCCATGTGGAACAGGGACTGCTTGTATCTATCCCAGTGCTTAGTACAGAGCCTGGAACATAGTAAAGAGTTAACAAATACCATTAAAAAACTGAATTGGGACCAGGAAGCAGAGTCCATGGGGAAGCAATTTCATTTAGACTAGCTGCCGGATCCTCCTTCGGTCCACATTGATTCTTTGAGACCCTGGGCATTTGGGTTGGTGTTTATTTTCATGATTGCCCAAACTGAGTGAAAGTGGTCTACAAAGGAGACTGCTCAATTCCATCAGGTCAAAAGAGTGACAATTGGGTTTCCTCTCCAGGGATTGGGGAGCCTCAGTGGTGCCCTCATAAATGTTCATTTGGAAAGGAGATTTGGCCCTTATGTTTGATCTGATAGACACAGGCAATCATGAGGCAGGTCTGTGTGTCTGTCTCAGGGAGCTCAGCTCTGCTGTGGGACTGGTTTCTTGCTTTTTAGGTTCAGTTTATTGGGGGAATTTTTTTTTCCTTCTTTTTTCACACCTTCAAAGTTTTTCTTTGTCCCTGAAAATGAAAAGTTGAAACTTTCTCCCATTGCTCATAATTATCCCGTTATTACTGTGCTGAAAAGTTTCTTGTGATGAAGTACCAAGTTTGTTGTCTCCTTAATAATGCCCAGAGTGGGGTGTCTGGGTGTTTGCAACAAGTGGTTTTAATTGCTCCACACCGTTCAATGCATTGGTAATAAGCAATGCCCAACGTGCCTATTAATGCTCAACAAACCTACCTGAGTAAGATAATCATGAAAGGCTTTCACCCTTTTCAATGGCAGTCTGAAAAACAAAAGCATAGAAAGGAAGAACATTTTAAGAATAGCAAAGTAACACATTCTCTGACCTCAAGGAGCCTACACTGCAATGGGGGAGACCAACATAAAAATATTTCTTATTTTTAACAATAATAATAAGCACTTACTATGTGCAAAGCACTGTTCTAAGCACTGAAGCACTGTTCTAAGCGCTGATAATGTTGGTATTTGTTAAGCACTTACTATGTGCCAAGCACTGTTCTAAGGATTGGGGGGATACAAGGTAATCAAAGTTGTCCCACGTGGGGCTCACAGTTTTCATCCCCATTTTACAGATGAGAGAACTGAGGCACAGAGAAGTTAAGTGACTTGCCCAAAGTCACACAGCTGACAAGTGGCAGAGCCGGGATTAGAACCCACGACCTCTGACTCCCAAGCCCGGGCTCTTTGTGTTCATGTATACCTGAAAGCTGAGGTGACTTTAGGTAAAGTTCATAAGAGGTAGAGTTGGTGGAAGGGATGTTATGGCTTAGGACCAGGGAAAAATAATCAGGGAAAGCTTGTCTTGGCTTGGTTGTCTTGTTTCTACCCCATACGAGAAATGGACAGAGGTACAAAATAATGATAATAATAATGACATTTTTTTAAGAACCTACTCTGGGTCAAATACTGTTCTAAGCCCTGAGGTAGATATAAATTAATCAGGTTGGACATAGTCCCTGTCCCTCAGGGGGCTCGCAGACTAAAAAGGAAAGAGAACAGGTATTGAATTCCCATTTTACAGATGAGGAAACTGAGGCAGAGAAGTGAAGTGACTTGCCCAAGTTCAGCCAGCATGCAAGTGGTGGAGCCAGGATATCCGGGTCTTCTGGCTCCAAGGCCCGGGATCTGTCCAGTAGGCCATGCTGCTTTGCTGGAAAAGGAAGCATGAAGGATTTGGGTTTGGTAGCATCAACTGTCTGCCTGCGAGCTAGCAGAGAAAATTATGCAATCTCTTCTTGAGAGAGCTCATTCGTCCTCCCTCTTAGGCCCACAGCACTTATGTAAATATCTGTTATTTAGTGATTTCTATTAATGACTGTCTCCCCCCTCTAGACTGTAAGTGCATGGTGGACAGGGAATGTGTCTGTTCATTGTTGTATTGTACTCTCCCAAGCCCTTAGTATAGTGCTCTGCACACGACTGAATGAATGAATGACTTCAGGATTGCTGGAATGGGCCTGGACCCAGCTCAAGGGCACCTGGTTCCTAAAACATCCCTGCTGGCTCTGTGCAACCCAACTGGCATTAGGTTGGCTTGGAAAATTAGTTTTTTGTCTTGGACACACTTGGATCAACGATTATATTTTTTATGGTGATTGGGTCTTTCCAAAGTTTGCAAGCCACTGCTGCTGGGAGTGCCTCATCTGAGCTCTGTGATCAGAGATCATTCATATCCCAGAGCAACGTGAGAAATGGGCTATTTCATTGCCCTCTGCAGGGAGCAACCACCTTAAGGAGTTCGAATTGTGGCACATGCCGTCAAAATAGAGACAGATGAGAAGGGATTGTGAAAGCAAACCATTCAGTTTCTCACAGTATTTGACAATCCAAGCCCTTCTCCCTGCCCTGCACTTTGCTTGTTGCTCATGATTGGCAGGGAAAAGAGAGGGTGAGTGGGGCTGTGCAAACTGCTAGTACCAGAATGAATTCCACTGAACAGACTCTTCGTCCTCAGTGACAGGACCAAGCCTCATTCATCACCTTTTAGAGGTAAAAGTTGTCGCTGATGGCAGATGATTTTCCACAGAATCCCAGGATTTAAACACTTTGGGAAATCAAGCTCAGCCCCTATATTATCCCATGTCTTCTTCAGGGATTACTAGTTCTGTTTCTAAAATGTCCATCACTATTTATTTTTATGAAGATCACTCTCTGCAGCTTGCTTAACAAGAAGCCCAGTGTGGGTGGCAAGAGTTGTTTTGGCAGGTGAAGTTTGAGGGTCCGGAGACACGGACAGTAAAGCCAATTCCGGCAGCTCAAAGAACAAGGAAGAAGGGTGGTGAACTGGAAATATTGTCCTTTCATTTTCCTTAATGGGGAAAATGTCATGAGCAGTGTGTTTTGCCGGATGCAAAGTTGCTACATAGATGGGTCTCTGATTCTGGCACCGATCTCTGGTAGTGAACCTATGAATCCCTGCCATTCCCACAGAATGGGGCAGAAGATACCTCAGGCTTGCTCTGCATCTGCTCATCACTTCCCTGGGTGCCCTTCCACCTGTTTCCTCACCTTGCAAGCAGAACCCAGGCGATAACACAATTACTACTGATGGACACTTGCAGTGAGCATCATGGGAGCAGGCGCTACCCCGGTGTCCGAATATCTCCTTGTCGGGATCTCTGTTTCCTCTAAAGGCTGGTTGTCTTCTTCATCCTGTTGCTGATGACTAACCTTGCCGCCCTGATGAGAAGTAGTCTCATTGTCCTCATTTGGGGTGACCTTCCCCTCCACATCCCCTCGTACTTCTTCCTCAGCAACTTGTCAATCCTGGACCTCTGCTATCCATTAGCCTCATTTACTGAGTCTCAGCACCTACTACAGTGCTTGGCATATAGACATCAAAGACTACAATAATTATAAACTACAGTAATTCTATAATGCAACTAGTATATAATCATAATAATTTTAAAAGGGAAATCAGAGTCCCCAAGGAAAAACAACAGCATTGGGAAGTGGAAAGAGCCTGGGCCTGGGAATCATAGGACCTGGGTTCTAATCCCAGCTCCGGCACCTGCTTCCTGTGTGATTTTTGGGCAAGTCACTTAATTTATCTTTGCCTCAGTTTCCTTATCTGTAAAACGGAAATTCGGAGCCAGTTCTCCCTCCTACTTAGACTGTGAGTCCCATGTGGGACAGGGACTGTGTCCTATTTGATTAACCTGTATCTACCCCAGCACTTAGAACAATGCTTGACACAATGTAAGCGCTTAACAAATATGATGATGATGATAATAATAAAAATAATAATAATGTCCCCAGCAGCAGCAGTCCCTCCCAAAACTGGGGCAAGGCTGCTTTCTCTTTCCAAATTTCCTACTGTTACTACCACTCACCTGGGAATCTTTCTGCCCAGCTATAGTATGGCTCTGTCTACACAGCACAAAGGTAAATAAAGACTTGGAGTTCTCCAGCTTGGTTATCCACTCTGATCTTCTTCACTGGATAATTACTCAAGTTCTACCTCTCCGGGTAGCCCAGCAACAGGAAATAAAAGGGCTTTTCTCAAACTTTAAAGTCTTCTTTAATCTCAAAGCTCATTTCTGATTTCCCTCTCCTAGCTTTCAAAAATAACTTGGGAATTCTGAAGGGACTTGAATGCCGAGGCTTGAGGGACTTTGGGACTCTGCCAGACTTTATTTTGTGGTCAATTCCATCATCATAGTAGAGTAGGAAATCGTGGCCTTCTGGGGTTTTAGGTCTTTAAAGACTTCATTCTCCCAATCCTCATCCCCCATAAAATTCCTGCTCCCTTTCCAGCCCCATACTCCAGATGAGAAACTGTCTCCAAAGTTTCAGACCATTATCTAGAAGTTATTTTCTAACTATAGCTCACACATATCCCCCACCCTCCTTTGAATCTAGTAACCAAGTGAGCTCTGTAAACAGTTCCACTTGCACCTATCATAGACTCATTACAAGAGGAAAAAGAGGACTGTGTTTGGCTTTAATGATCTACAATTGAAAAAAGGCATCTTTTCCTCAGAGGGCACATCAACACATTACTGGTCCCTTCAATCTACTTCCCATTGGTGGAATTTCACTGCCTATTAGGGATATGATCCCTGGAGTCTCCTGAAGGCCGAAATCATGAGCTCTGGAGTCTTCTTGAAATATTTAATGTCTTCCTGTTCAAGATAGTGGATCTGGATTTCAGTGATATGCAGGTTTTTCTCTCAAGGTGAGTGCAAGACCCAGTATTGTATCCCACTTGCCAGTTGATCTAAGCTATATCATACTAAATCATCTTTGTTGTTTGCCTTGGAGAGTGTAATGTATCAGCCATCAGAGAGAGCAGATCTGGCCTCGAGTCATTTAATATTTTGAAGTCAAGGTAAGTGATATGTTTATACTAGTCACTCTCCCTGAAAAAAATTACCAAGGTACAGTGTTGAATGTACTGCTTGAAGTTTTATCATATTGGGATTTGATGTTATTATATTCTAGACTATAAACTCATCATGAGCAGGAAATGTGTCTGCTAACTCTGTTGTATTTTACTCTCCCAGGTTCTAAGTACAGTACTCTACATATAGTAAGGGCTCTGTAAACATCATTGATTTATTGATTCCCTCTAAGTGCCCTACAAATATGGAGCCAGCTTTAAAATAAGAAAATGGCACTCCAAATATTTTGTTTTGTTTCTTAAGGGATTTAATACAGGCAAGCAAATTTATCACTGGACATGAAAAGATACCAGGGTTCCCGCTGGGTTTGTGAGGAACCAAAGGAAAACTGACCAATTTGACCACCCTTAAACCAGGCTGTGTTGGAGGCTTTGGTGAGCCATCTCTGGCCAAAGACTATCTGTGGATTTTACTGTTACTTTGAAAGGACTACATTTCCAGCAGCAGTTACCTATAGAAGCTATAGAATTCAGTGAGTATCTCCTTCACAATCAGCTTTTTGATTTTTTAAAAAAAGGATCTAATTCATTTCCTTACTGTCTCTTAAATTAATGGAGGACTTTACATTTTAATTCTAGATGGTAACTATAAGGAATAAAAATATCTGCATTATCTTGTAATTCCTACAATTCCCCCTGGAATTCCATTTGGCTGACTCACTGGAGAGTCGGTGGTTCTTTTGAAATGAATGTGATTGGTGCCTGAGAGCTCCAGCTTGTCAGACCAAATCGTTGGCTTCCCAAATAGGCACAGCTAGCTTCCAAACTTTTGACATACTGTAACTCCAGGTACATCTTTGCATAAGATTAAAATTCTTGGGCTAAATAACGCTTAAGAGAAATGGGATGTTATTTTGTGAGACAACTATGTTGGCTGAGGTTAGAAAGCAGCCTTCTCTCCATGTTCCCTCCCTCCTGCCCCTAGAAGAGTTAGTGAAATTAAGCTATCACATTCATCCTGTATCTCTGGGCATCTAAGTAATGAAGGAACATCAAGTGCCCAAGAGAAATGTTAATAATATTAACTGTGGTATTTCTTAAGCACTTATGATGCGCCAAACACTGTACTCAGCACTAGGGTAGATACAAGAAAATCAAGTCCCACATGGGCTCACAGTTTAAGTAGGAGGGAGAACAGGTATTGAATCCGGTTTTCAAGAATGAGGGAACTGTAGCCCAGAGAAGTTTAGTGATTTGCCCAAAGCCACCCAGCAGATTAGTGGACAAGCTGGAACTAGAATCCAGGTACAAAGTAGTTCAGCTAATAACACATTGAGCAGGCTAGAAAAAGAAAAGTACGTTCTCATTCGATGAAATTTCACAGTGAAGTCAGAGGCAGAGTAGAGTCTCCTCCCCAGGCCCCCGCCAAAAAAAACCCCAACATAGAACTCATTTTTAGTCCAGGAGGGGGTGAAATGCTGATTAGAAACATCTTCTCTCCCTCTGTCTTTATGACCTTAGTTTCTGCACTGGGGGTGTCTGCTCCATCAGCAGGTGTAACCATTAATTCTCAAAAAGGTTAAAAACAGTAAATTTAGGAAAATCCATCCTCCAGAAATGGTCTCAAAGATGGAGAATCCATTCAAGTCTAACTTAGAAGGCTGAGAAAGGTTCTAGGATGTTCTCTCTTCAAGCAAATTTTGTCAGCTCTTTCCCCATCAAGAGATAGAGATTTGGCTTATTTTGATTATCTCTGAAAAATGAAAGGCTAAATTAAGCTAACCTCTTTGGCACTAATTTCCTTCAGAACTTTGAATCCTGAAGGCTACCCAGAGGTACTACTTTCTTAGCAGGGGATTTCCTCATTTGGAAGAAAGAAAATAAAAACAGGAGGAAACTGTAGTGAGAATTTCAGTTCCACCAACTACAAAAAAAGCAGACACCTCACTTACCTTTCCTGATCAAGAAAAGCTAATTTCACCCTAGTTTTAAATGCCCTCAGTGACCTAATGACCTCAGACTAGAGACCAGGTTATCCACAGATCCCAGCTCTAATACACAGTTTTGTGTTGGGTGCCTCCTGGAAAGTATACCATCTGCTCCTTGCCAGATGATGGCTAATGACCAGGAATCCTGAGGTCCACTGCAAGTAATTCCCATCCAGCCCCCTAGAGTCGGAACTCACTGGGCTTGTACTTTCTAAAATTCAAGCTCCCTTTCCTTTGTCTTGGTTCTACAGGTAGGAGAAAATGAATAAACTGAGAGGGGACAACTACACTGAGGTCACAGAATTCATCCTGGTTGGACTTTCCCATCAGCCCAAAAGTCAAATCATTTTCTTCTGTATCTTGCTCCATCTCTATCTGGGAACCATTGTGGGAAATATCCTCATCATTATGATAGTGTGGAAAGAACCTCGACTTCACATCCCAATGTATTTCTTCCTCTGTAATCTGTCCTTTGTTGACCTGTGTTCCACCACCACCGCGGTGCCTCTGGCCCTTGTCAACTGCCTGAGAGACTGCCCCACTATCACCTACAATGATTGCTATGCCCAAATGACCATCTCTGTCTTCTGGGGCATCACCGAGTGTTGCCTATTGGCTGTCATGGCTTACGACCGATTCGTCGCCATATCGTACCCTCTGCATTACACACTGATCATGACAATGAGGGCTTGTGTCCAGATTGCTGCTACCATGTGGATAAGTAGCTTCCTGCTGGCCCTAATTCCTGTGGTAACCATACCGGTTCGGTTTTGTCCAGGGCACAATATAGTGAACCATTTTGTATGTGAGGTGGAGGCCGTCTTTAAGCTGGTCTGCTCAGACACCACTTTTGGTGAGATCCTGATGTTGATAAACTCAATCTTCATATTCCCCCTCCCCTTTCTCTTCATCCTCCTCTCTTATATCCGGATCATGGTGGCCATCTTGAAAATCCCCTCCACAGCTGGGCGGTGGAAAGCTTTCTCCACCTGTGGATCGCACCTGACTGTGGTGACCATCTACTACGGGACCCTCATCTCCATTTATCTCAAACCTCAGAACAAAGACAGTAAGGACCAGAACAAAATCATCTCTATATTTTATGGAACAGTGATCCCCATGATGAACCCTCTCATTTATACATTGAGAAACAAGGATATGATCGGAGCCTTGAGAAAGGCAGTTGTGAAAATCAAGCAAGTAAGGCTGTCAGTGTGAATTCTATGACATATAATGCTGAGTTGAGGCTGACCTGAAATACAGGTATAATGTATTACAGGAGAGAAACGAACTAGAATTGATCCATAATGTCATTTGGAGGGCCCAGATTCTAAGTCTGTCTCCACCACTTGCTGTGGGACCTTGGGGAAGTCCCTGAATTTATCTGTGCCTCAGTTTTCTCATCTGTAAAATGGTGATTCCATACCTATTCTCTGTCCTACTTAGACTGCAAGCCCAATAAGGGACATAGACTGTGTCTGACTTGATTACCTTGATTACTCCAGTTCTTCGTACACTACTTGGCCCATAAGCGTGTAGCAAGTACAATTATTTCGATGTACATATCTTTAAAAGATATATTATAAATTACATAGTTACATTAATGTCTCTCTCCAGCTCTGGAATGTAAGCTTGTAGGCAGGGAACGTGCTGCCAACTGTTGGATCAAACCCTTCCAAGTGCTAAGCACACAGAGCACACAGTGCTCAGCCTATAGTAAGTGCTTAAATACCACTTATATTATTCTTCCTGGGCTAGGGAGGGCTTGGGCGGTGGCGGGGGTGGGGGGGAGCGTTGGTGTTTCTGGGTGTCTCTATGTGTGTGTTTTCACTCAGCATGAAGTGGCAGAAACCTGAGGCCTAGCAGAAGCAGAGACATCTAGTGAGTTGGGGAGAGTGCCCTACAACTGGACAGAAAGGAACAAGGTAACTGAGGGCTACCTCCTGTCCCTGGAGTCCACTAGCCCCCTCCCTCCATCCCTTTGTTTTTCCTCATAATTCTCCTCTGTTCCTTGTCCCCAGCAGACTAGGGGCTTCCTGAGCTGGAACCTGTCTAGCAGCCAATGGCCAAGATCTCTAGAAAATGGAAAGGCATTCTCCCTTTGTGGGAGATAATTCCCCTGATTAGGGGAATTAGAGAAGCTGACCCCAAAGAAGGGAAACTCAGAGAGGCTGGATGGTTACCCACAGATCTAAATACGAGGGACCCAACTAGTGATAACAACAGTGACATTTTATTTCAAAGTTAATCTCTGGGGTGAGCCCTCTCAGGTTTACCAAGTCCATAGAATTAGGGGTTTTCCTCCTTTAAATCTTTCACGATCTGGAGTAGGTTTGTGGGGAAGGTGGGAAGGGGAGACAACCAAGTGTAAAACCAGCCTCATTTGCTATCAGCTTCAGTCCAAGGGACACCCACTTCACCAATCGAGAGAAAAACGCTGAAGTCATCTTCCCCTCCCCAACCGTCACTGCTGCATGAAGTTGTCCAACTGTTCCTGCAGGGGAGTTGAGCTGTGGAGAAATAGATACACAGAGTAAACAGGAGGCATTTCTGCGGTCCCTCTGGTACCTGATTTGGGGGGGGAAAAAAGTCTACTCCAGTAGGAACTTCTCCCAGGCCCAAATTTCATTCATTCATTCATTCAATCATATTTATTGAGCACTTACTGTGTGCAGAGCACTGTACTAAGGACTTGGAAAGTACAATTCTGTAACAGATACAGTCCCTAACCAACAATGGGCTTACAGTCCAGAAGGGAGACAGATAGCAAAACAAAACAGGTAGACAGGTGTCAATACCATGAAAATAAATAGAATTATGGGTATATACACATCATTAATGAAATGAATAGAGTAATAAGCCTATGCCCAGGTGTTCTGTGACTCATCAAGTGGTTCTTTGCAGTTTGGAACGTGGATGGGGGGTGACAAGGGGCCATCCTGAAGCTATCCAGCCAGGGGGTCAGGTTTTATTCCAGGGAGGCAGAGGGGAAAGAGGGAGAGTCAGAAGACTCAGATTCTAGTCCCAGGTCGGCAACGTGACTTGGGGCAGGGAACTGAGGCACAGAGAGGTTGGTCCATTCCTTTAAAACACATACATGCACACACACACAGACACTGTACATACATAGACACAGGCATACAGGCATGCGTACACACACATACCAAGATCCGCCCTTTCCTCTCCGTCCATACCGCTACCCTGCTCATTCAAGCTCTCATCCTACCCCGTCTGGACTACTGCATCAGCCTTCTCTCTGATCTCCCATTCTCGTGTCTCTCCCCACTTCAATCCATACTTCATGCTGCTGCCTGGATTATCTTTGTCCAGAAACGCTCTGGGCATATTACTCCCCTCCTCAAAACTCTCCAGTGGCTACCAATCTGCGCATCAGGAAGAAACTCCTCATCCTGGGCTTCAAGGCTCTCCATCACTTCGCCCCCTCCTACCTCACCTCCCTTCTCTCCTTCTACAGCCCAGCCCACACCCTCCGCTCCTCTGCTGCTAATCTCCTCACTGTACCTCGTTCTTGCCTGTCCCGCCATCGACCCCTGGCCCACGTCATCCCCCGGGCCTGGAATGCCCTCCCTCTGCCCATCCGCCAAGCTAGCTCTCTTCCTCCCTTTAAGGCCCTACTGAGAGCTCACCTCCTCCAGGAAGCCTTCCCAGACTGAGCCCCTCCCTTCCTCTCCCCCTCGTCCCCCTCTCCATCCCCCCATCTTACCTCCTTCCCTTCCCCACAGCACCTGTATATATGTATATATGTTTGTACATATTTATTACTCTATTTATTTATTTATTTATTTATTTTACTTGTACATATCTATTCTATTTATTTTATTTTGTTAGTATGTTTGGTTTTGTTCTCTGTCTCCCCCTTTTAGACTATGAGCCCACTGCTGGGTAGGGACTGTCTCTATATGTTGTCAACTTGTACTTCCCAAGCACTTAGTACAGTGCTCTGCACACAGTAAGCGCTCAATAAATATGATTGATGATGATGATGGTTGAGAGCCATGCCCCCCTGCTTTAGTTCTTTTCCTGTAAGGCCCTTGGATTAACCCCAGGATTCCCTTTCAATAGCCATCGGTGTAGTAACCTCCCCTCCCCAGCTCTGAGCCTCAGAGGCACCCCTCACTCCCTCCCTGACTACTCTCAACCCTCATTTTCTCACATCATCTGAGAGGCACTCTTCTGGTGGGGGACAAGGTGCACGTGGAGTTTCCCATGGAGACTTGGCCTCAGCTTCATGACATTTCACCCCTTCCTGGCTCTGTGCTAACTTCTGAGGCTGGGTCTTCCCCTTCCTCCCTGCCCTCTGCCAGTAGAAGTTGGCATTTGTCTCAAAGAGATGAAGGAAATGCAACACCTAGAGCGAGAGTGAGTCAGTGCAACTGAATGAAGGAAAGGCCAGGAAACTCAGCTTCGGAGATTGTTCTGAAAACCGACTAGGCCAAGGCTCACTCTGCCTGAGGATCCATTGCATTATTATAATTGTAATTATTAATCATATTTATTGAGTTCTTACTGTGTACAAAGCACTGTGCCAAAGCGCTTAGGAGAATTCAACATAACATCAAACACATTCCTTGCCCACAACAAGCTCACATTTGCCCCATCCCCTCCAAGGTTGCTAACATCAGCCCCTCTTCACTGTGCCCTTCGGTGGATGCTTTAATCTTTTTCATAATAATAATAATAATAGTATTTGTTAAGCACTCCTTGTGTGACAAGTTAATCAGGTCATACACAGTCCTTGTCCCACATGAGGCTCACAGTATTAGCCTCATTTTACAGATGAGGGAACTGAGACACAGAGAAGTTCAGTGACTTGCCCAAGGTCATATAGCAGACACATAGTGGTGGAGTTGGAATTGGAACCCAGGCCCGTGCTCTATTCACTAAACGATCCTGTTTCTATATCATCATCATCATCAGTATTGATTGAGCGCTTACCATGGGGAATACTGTACTAAGCATTTGGGAGAATACAATACCTCTTCCTGGCACCCTGAACTTGCCCTTGTCCCCTGTTCTGCTGGTGACTTTTATTCACTTTTTTCTCTGTCTAGTCTATGCCCTGGACCTTTCGGTGATAGAGTGGCAGGGAAAAGATCCACCCAAAATGTCCTTACTCTGCCTTAGGATCCCAGGGTTCCCCCCACCATGAATCCAGACTTGTCCTCAAATGAGCAAAGAGGTCTTTCTAATTCCAAGCCTCCACCTGTTTTTCCCAACCCAACCTGCTGTGAAACAGCTGGTCCAGAAATGCCATCCTTTCAGCTCCTACAGGCTAAGCCCTGAAAATAAGTCTGATGCTTTCTACTCTATGTTCCAGCCTGATCTCTGGAACCCTCTGGGAAATTTCTTGCCCGGCTTAAACTCGGGGAAATGCTCCTTGGCACTTGGATGTTGCTTTGAGGTGTGGGGCTGCGTCTTCCTGTCCGGATGGTCTCCCCTGGTTCCACCAGGAGCCAAGGAGGCAGACTTCCTCTCCAAGTCCAAGCCCGTAGGATGGATGAAGGCCGTGTTTTTTGAAGCCAAGGAAGATGGGGCCCTGATTGAGGGCAGGATGACATCTTTCTCATTTCCAGGCTCTGCTACAAGGAAGGAAGTAATGTTATCATTCAAACCATAAACATCTTTCCCACAGGCTCAGCTCCCACCCAAGTCTGCACTCAACATATTCTAGAACAAGGCTCTCCTCTTATATTACTTCTGGACATCCCAAGCTCCCTGCATAGAGCTCTGCAATCCATGGGTGAACAGTCAATACCATCAACATGAGTACTTGCCCAGAACACACTCCAGGTTTGTCTTCCTGTCCACATCCATTCTATCCTTGGGCCTGATAGTTCCCAGTGTGTGACAGGAGAGGCAATCTAAAGGCCATCACTGAAGGTCTCTCTGAATGCCCAATCTAACTAATTATGTGAGTTTAGGGAATTAAACCAAAAGCAAAATCTCACACCCAGTCAAAATCACCGAGTCCAGTTTGGGGGCTACCTCCAGAGACTTTCATGGTGGTTCTGAGGGAAAAAATGAGAATGACTAAGAATTGGGAAATGGATGGAAAGGTTAAAGGAACCTGGATTATTTAGCTGGAGGGAAGGGGTGAGCTAATTAACTCTTCAGTCTGTGAAAAACCAAGAGTTTTGACTCTGACCAGTCAAGGCCAGCATACTCACCATGAGCTGCAGGGTCCTGGTAGTCATTCTTCATTGGTGGCTTCATAGGTGGTTGCAACCTCTGTTTGGAATCGACTTGCTCATCAGAGTCTGCATTGTAGTCTTCATCATCACCCTCTAACTTGACAGAAAAATATACTACAGGTCAATCAATGATGTTTATTGAGGATGTACTGTATGCAGAGCACTGTACTAAGTGCTTGGGAGAGTACAATATAATATAGCTGTAAGATAATGTAATTTACAGTGTTGATGCAGTTGTTGCCCACAAGGAACTTACAGTCTACGGGGCCAGACAGACATTTAAAATGCATTACAGATAGGAGAAATAGTAGAGTATAAGGATACTGAGATAGGTCTGTGGGTCTGGGATAAGTTATAAAGTGCTTCAGGAGTGCATAGTCGACAGTGAAGGGAGGTCTGAGAGGGGGAAATGAGGTCAACCTTGAATTAGTTCATTGTATTGAACTTTTATTTCGAGCATCAAAATATTGCTCAAAATATAACCGAACATAGGCTAGAGTTGGAGAATCTCATCATGAGATTTTCAGTGTAATGAAATTTGCCATAACACAACTTCACCTGAATTATAGCATCATTACTGGTCATTGAGTGGTCACAACATACTTTACAAAGAACAGAGCTGTAAAGAACTCTCTAGCCCAGAGGCATACTACAGTATGGCGGTTACTCGAGACCACTTATGCTCTGCAGTGGCAGTAAATGCCACTGATGGTTTGGCAAAGGCAAGAAAGGAAGTTTACTTAAACTCACTGTAGGCTGGGAATGTGTCTACTAACTCTGCTATATTGTACTCTCCCAAGCTCATGTACAGTGCTCTCCTCACAGTTTGGGGCTCCAAAAAATCCATCATTTATTATAATGATAAGGATGACAAAGCCCTCTGCCAGGATTGGCAGCAGGAAGTGGCCACAAATCCAGTCTTGGTCCTTGAAGCAGGTGCAAGAGAGAGGTGACCCCACTCTGTGACTCACCTGAGTGGCACGAAGCCTTCAGTAATCCCATCAATTGCCGGTATCTGTGACTTTCATCTTCTGCCACGTCAGTTACATGCCAATTGTCCTTGGCATTTTCTGAGCTCTTGGCCCATCCCAGGGAGATGCACAAATAGGGTGCAGTCAGAACACACATATTCCCCCACCCCCGGCAACCACCACCATCCCTTGGTTGGCCCCTCTTCTCCCATCTACATTTCATTCCCCTTTTCCCCTCCCTTCCTCCAGCTTCCCACCCTTAAGACCACCGTGGAAGTGCTTCGTACAGTCTCAGACAGGTCTTGCCTGCCCTCCTGGCTCCATCCCATCTCTGTCAGAAGAGGAACCTCTAGTGCCCACAGCAAGGTGGCTTGGGGCTCTTGTGCCACTCAAGGAAGAGGCTTGTGGGGCACAACGGAGATGGCTAAAATGAGTCCCCAGGGTGACCCTACCTCATCATCCATCTCCTTCTGAAAATCCTCCTCATTCTTGGGGCATTTACAGCCTGTTCCAGCAGCCAGCATCCCAAAGGCACAGTAGATTCAAAGAAGGCCCCGCGAATGGAGAAAACATCTATTAATCGGGCTAGAAGAGCAGATACACTATCCAGCCTGGATCAGCCTTCAGTTCCGATCCCTGCCAATGTGACAACAGGAAGAATGAACTGAAATGCTTAGAACAGTGTTTTCCACATAGTCCAGCACTTAGAACAGTGCTTTGCACATAGTAAGTGCTTACTAAATGCCATAATTAGTAGTAGTAGTAGTAGTAAGCGCTTAATGAACGCCATTATTATAAATAGGTATCTCTCACTGGGCAAACCCAGATATATGACCTCAAAGGAAGAATGTTCACAAGGAAGAACATTTAGCACCTTGTTGCCAGTGCCTGTGTTCGCACCTTTTCAGGTTCCTGGAGCTTACCCGGGCCTAAGAACTTGAATAAGTGTTTCTGAGTGGGGGACATGGTATGGAGAATTGCCTGGAATGGGGATGGGCAGAGGTGAGAACGAAGTGGGAGTTAGGGCTGCAAGGTAACAAGAAGCAGAATGCAAAAAAGCAAAAGGAGTTTTAGAGAAACTTCTTTCCACTTTCTTTCCTAAGGCGTAGGGAACCCCGCCCCTCTATGAACCCCTCCACTCACGAACTGAATTATTATAATTATAATTATTAATCGTATTTATTGAGCATTTACTGCATACAAAGCACTGGACTAAGCCCATGGGAGAATACAACCTAACATCAAACACATTCCCTGTTCACAACGAGCTCATTGGCCCTGCCCCTCCGAGGTCCCTAACATCAACCTCTCTTCACTGGGCCCTTCGGTGGATGCTTTTATCTTCTTTATAATAAGAATGATGATGATAATAATAATAACAGTTGTTTAGCACTTCTTAAGTGACAAGTTAATCAGGTCGGACACAGTCCTTGTCTCACATGGGGCTCACAGTCTTAGCCTCATTTTACAGATAAGGTAACTGAGACACAGAGAAGTTAAGTGACTAAGTCACCCTGCTTATCATTATCATCATCATCATCATCAGTATTTACTGAGCGCTTACCATAGGGAACATTGTACTAAGCGCTTGGGAGAGTACAATACCTCTTCTCTGCACCCCAAACTCGCCCCGTCCCTGTTTTGCTGGTGACTTTTATTCACTGTTTTCTCGGTCCAATCTATCCAGCGCTTAGAGCAGTGCTTTGCACATAGTAAGCGTTTAATAAATCAATAAATGCCATCATTATTATGCCCCGAACCTCTCGGCTGATACAGTGGCAGGGAAAAGCCTGGGGGGTGGGGCAGGGATGGACGAGGGAGCGACGGTAGAGCCGGGGAGTCCCTTACAGGGATGGGAGAGGGAGGGAGGGAGCTCTCACGGCTCCCCTCGCCCCCGTACCCCTGCCTCACCCCAAGTCATCTGACCGAAGACCCGCCCAAAATGTCCTTTGTCTCCACTCCCAAAGCAGCAGCTTGGTCTAATGGAAAGAGCACGGGGCTGAGAATCAGGGGACCTGGGTTCTAATTCCGATTCCATCACTTGTTTGCTGTGTGACCTTAGACAAGTCATTTCACTTCTCGGAACTCAGTTTCCTCATCTATAAAATGATGAGTCAATATAACAGTCTATGAACTCTGTGTGGGACAGGGATTGAGTCAGGCTGCTTTAGTTAGGTTTTTTCGGGGGGGGGGCGGGGGGAGAGGTTTGGTAATTGTTCATCATCATCAATCGTATTTATTGAGCGCTTACTATGTGCAGAGCACTGTACTAAGCGCTTGGGAAGTACAAATTGGCAACATATAGAGACAGTCCCTACCCAACAGTGGGCTCACAGTCTAAAAGGGAAGACAGAGAACAAAACCAAACATACTAACAAAATAAAATAAATAGAATAGATATGTACAAGTAAAATAAATAAATAAATAGAGTAATAAATATGTACAAACATATATACATATATACAGGTGCTGTGGGGAAGGGAAGGAGGTAAGAAGGTGGGGATGGAGAGGAAGGAATTGTTAAGCAGTTACTATGTGCTAGGCACCGTTCAAAACCCTGGGGTAGACAAAAGCCAGTCAGGTTGGATATAGTCCATATCCTACATGGGGCTTACAGTATTAATCCCCATTTTATAAATGAGGTAACAAGTCCAGAGAAGTAAAGTGACTTGCTCAAGGTCACACAGCAGACAAGTGGCAGTGTGGGAATTAGAACCCAGGACCTTCCGACTCCCAAGCCTGTGCTTTATCCACCAGGCCACGCTGTTTCTCCAATCTGATCGGAGTACTGATTAGTCTATATCTGCTTCAGTGTTTAGCACAGTGCTCAGCAAAGAGTAAGTGTTTAACAAGTACTAGCTGTGCTGTTATTATTAAGGAGATCACCCTTCCTCGGGGATAGAGCTGCGTTTCAGGAAGAGGAGAGTGGGGTGTCGGTTGGTACCCCTTGGCTACCCCTCATCCTAGGTGGCCTCCAGAAAAAGGGAGTGCGGGGCGGGGCAGAGAGGAGAAGGACAGAAGGAGATGGGGAGTGTAGCCGGGCCCTCATCATTCACTAACTAAACGCCTCAGGGGTCGAAGAAGCCGCAGAATAAGTGGCTTGGATTCGTCTCCACCTGTCCTGTGAGAAGATGAGGTGGAAACGCTTAGTACAATGCTCTGTACACAGTAAGTGCTCAATAAATATGATTGAATGAATGAATGAATCAGGACACCCATTGAAGTTGTTGGAGATGCGATGGAACCCGGGGAGAAAAACAAATTTCCTTCCATTTATGACTCTGCCTCAACCCTATCCCGTCCTCCAGAGCAGCAGACATTATTCAGAATCCTTGATCAGGGACCCTTTTTATTTTTATACGTTTACTTATTGCTTGCATATGTTCTATTTGCAGTCTCATTTTATGTATTTTTATCAGGTGACTAATAACTTTAATTAGCAAGTACGCAACATAAACAAGAAATGTGTTATTGAACTCCAGGCAGGAAGCTGACAGCAGGTACTTGAATTTCAAAGGAAATCAATCTTATTTAATCAATCATATTTATTGAGCACTTACTATGTGCAGAGCATCGTACTAAACACTTGGAAGAGAACAATACAACCGAATTAGCTGACAAGTTCTCTGTCCATAACGAGTTTACAGTCTCCCTCTCAAATGAAAAATTCCTTGTCAGAATCCTTTATCAATTCATCAGTAGTATTGATTGTATATAACAGAGTCGGGAGACACGATTCCTGCCCTCGAGGAGCTTCCAGTCTTGAAGGGGAAATATGCCTAAAGTTTACTGCCCTGTGCAGTTCACACTAAATAATGGATTTCAGGGGCGTTATTATCGCAACAATGCATGCAGAGTCCTCTTAATATTTTAGTATACTTTTATTTTACCATGACAAAATTAACCTTTAATTTGAAGAGGTATTGATAATAAATTATCTATTACTATAAGATTATTGAAGGCAGACTTTTTCTAGAGCACCTGAGAAATTAAATGACGAGCTCATATTTTTCACTTAAAGTTTTTAACCTTTTATAATTCATTTTCATTACAGCGATTACTTTTACCATTTTAATATATATTTTTATGGAACTTATATATATCCCACTTTGGAAAACAAACCGAAAGTTTTCCATCACATTAAAACGGAAAACTGTGAAGGCAAGCCATAAACAACTCTGCTCACTATTACTGTTTCTCAGAGTTTTTCACACCCCTGTCTTTTAGCATATCAGATAACACTAAATCACAACAAAAGAAAGTCCTTGCTCAGTTGATAATCACTTCCTAATATGATTGGGAATAGGTTAGCACTCGTAAACTACCCTTCTTCACAGGTACCTTTAGGAAAAGTCATATCTTCTGCCATGGAAATACCCTACTTTTCTTCTCTTTTTTTTTGGTATTTGTTAAGCACTTACTATGTGCCAGGCACTGTGCTAAGTGCTGAATAGATACAAATTAATCAGGTTTGTCACAGTCCCTGTCCCACATGGGGCTCACAGTCTTAATGCCCATTTTACAGATGAGGTAACTGAGGCCCAGAGAAATTAAGTGACTTGCCCAAGATCACACAGCAAAGAAGTAGCAGAGCAGGATCAGAATACAGGTCCTTCTGACTCCCAGGCCTGTGCTCTATTCACTAAGCCATGCTACTTCTCTGCCCCCCAAATTCCCAACTCCCAACTTGTGCTTTTTGAGGTTCTTTTCCTCATAGATATAATTCTAGATCATTAACATTTCAGACGAGTGGGGGTCTCCCTTCCCCTTTGCCCCATCCCCAGGCACCCAAAATCTAATCCTCTCTCCCAACTCCCTAACCTTTATCTGATTTCTGAATCAGTCACCCTGTATTGTCTTTGAAGCCTGTTGCGCCTCTACAAATTCCTCAAAAGCCTCTTCAGTGCTTCCTTCACTTCCCGATTCCTCATGCTGTAGATAATGGGGTTCAGCATGGGGATGACTGTTGTGTAAAATACAGAGACCACTCGATCCTGATCCAGGGAGTAGCTCGAGGTAGGTCGTAGGTACGTGAATATAAGCGTCCCATAGAATAAGCTGACAACGACCAGGTGTGAGGCACAAGTAGAGAAGCTCTTGAGTTTCCCTTCGGGGGACCGGATCTTCAGGATGGTGATGATGATGAATAGGTAGGAGATCAGTATGATCAACAGGGAACTTAGTTGAATAAACCCTCCAAAGGCAAAGAGCAAGATCTCACAGGTACGGGTATCAGAGCAAGACAGAGCCAGGAGTGGGGGAATGTCACAGAAGAAGCTGTTAACAGTTTTGGATGTGCAGAAAGAGAGTTGAAATATAGAGCTCACCTGTGCCAGGGAATTAACAATTCCAGCAACATAAGACAGGGCCACCAGTGAGACACAGACCCTGGTGGACATAAGGACAGGGTAGAGTAGAGGGCTACAGATTGCTACGTAGCGGTCATAAGCCATGGAAGCCAGGAGGTAGAGTTCTGCAGTGACAAAGACAATGAGTATACTTAGTTGAGCCACGCATCCAGAGAAGGAAATGGCCTTATGTTCTGACAGGAAGTCAGCCAGCATCTTAGGGAGCGTGACTGAGGAATAACAGGAATCCAAGAAAGACAAATTGCTGAGAAAGAAGTACATGGGAGTATGAAGGTGAGGCATCATCCTGATCAGACAGATCAGACCAAGGTTCCCCACTAAGGTCACCATGTAAACCAGCAAGAACAGGCCAAACAGGAGTTTCTGCTCCAAAGGGTCTCTGGCAATTCCCAAAAGCAGGAATCCATTCTCTCTACTCTCATTTACATTCATCATGAGGTCTAATATGTTTCTGATGAGAAAAAGCCACAAACCACTTAGAAATGGCCCCTAAAATAGGTCCTTTAACAGCCACCGAAGAGGTTAATCAGGGTTCACCTGCAATGTGTTTGTTGTTTATTGGCTGCTGCAGCTGCTCCTGCTGGATTTTTTTTTTAACACAAGAGTCCTCAGTTGCCCAGGCTGGGGGGAAAGGCAGGAAGTAGTTCGTGTGGTAGGGAGTTGCTGTGTCCTCATCTGTAAAACAAGAATTAGATAAGGACTATGCACATAAGAACTAGTAGGAATGGTGGGGGAAGCTGCATGACAGGAAAGCCCTTAGGGAAAAATATTAATCAGTTATTTATTGAGCAAAGAGCACTGTACTAATAATAATTGTAGTACTTGTTAAGGTTTTACTAAGTGACAACCACTGTACTAAGCACTACAGTTGATAGAAGGTAAGCACCCCATATAGGGCTCATTGTCTATGATGGAGGGAGGACAGGTACTGAAACCCCATTTTGCAGATGAGGGAACTGAGGCATAGAGAAGTTAAGTGACTTACCCAAGGTCAGATCAGCCATGATTAGGACCCAGGTCTTCCGGCTCCTGGGCCTGTGCTTTTCCTATAGGGCCATGCTGCTTTCTCAGTGCTTGACAGATATTCCATTATAAATTCCCTGCACATCCTTCTGTAACTTCATAGCTGAGGAAATTTTCAAAGAAAATGCATTTTGGTTGCAGCATATATTCTGGGCATACTTCTCACCCATCAAGCTCAAGACAAGCTTCCTGATTGGCTGTGGGAGTTGGCTGACTGATAATTACTCCTATTACCTGTTTGGTTTTCACTATTAAGCACCTTTTTCCAAAACAGCATATTCTTTCTGCAGGGAGAAACTAGCCTCATTTCATTTGCTCTTTCATGATGAAACTTTAAAATGCATTTTTCTTAAAGGTTTTTTGTTAAAGATCTATTTTATTAAACTATCATCTGCCATCAAGTTTTCATAACTTCCTGATTGTGTATTTAATGGCATCTTTTAAATAATCCCGTTAATTCTCTGCATAAAACCACTTTTAGGCTGTACAGCATTTGCATTTTTCCTTTTTACATAAAAACTTTGTGACAGTGGCATCCAAATGTTTCCAAAGTCCAGTCAGCAGTGTTGTAATGATGTGCTTGGATTTGCTTGGCAAATCTTTTTTCAGGTGCCATTAGGGTACAGATATCCTATTTGAGCAGCAGCATATGCTTTGAACCAGCTCACATTTTCCAGTGCCACACTATCTCTATCTTGAGTCAACCTCACCACTAAACATTGGGTTCCCATCTTACCTACCATTCTGCAGTAGGCATTTGGGGGACATTCCAGTGCCACACTATTTCTATCTTGAGTTGACATCATCACTAAACGTTGTGTTCCCATCTTACCTACTGTTCTGCAGTAGGCACTTGGGGGACATATCAATGAAGTCATAGGCCCAGGCCCTTCCCTTAGGAGCTTTCAAGGATTTCCAGGGGTGGGGAGGAATGTGACCAGCTGAGGAGGGGAGGAAGGAAGACGATGTTACTATAGTTCAGCACAGGGTTGAGCATGACCATGTCTACTGACTTAGTGCCCCCTCACTCCCGAAGTGGCTGTTTTTCTTGCAAAGCCTGCTCAGCTTCATGTCAAGTCAAAGTGTCCTGAGCCAAATGAGCTTCTTTAGCAAGTGCTCTACCACCCACAAAGGTAGCCATTCATCTGCTGATGAGGAAAACTGGTGTACTTTGGGTGTACCATGAGCTCAATTTTGTGTTCTATGAGCTGAAACAATACTCTGATTGATTTTTCCCTGAGGTAGAGAATTGAGATTTTCTTCTGTCCAAATTCATGGGAACACATTCCAGTAGCTCGGGCAGCTGGGGGAGGAGGGGTTGTCCTGTCCATAGGGGCTCAATAAATGTCAATGTATAGACAACTACAGGGAAAGACCTAGGCTTGCCAAAGTGAAGTGAAAGGAGGAGATTATAAACCCTCGAGACTGTAAATTCATTGTGGAAAGGCATCATTCCCGCTAATTCTATTGTACTGTACTCTCTCAAGAGCTTAGTACAGTGCTCTACACATAGTAATGCTAAGTACCATCGATTGATTGTTTAAAAACCTGCTCTGTTCTTACTCTCTTCAAACTCCTATTAAAGGCCCCTTCAGGCACTACCTTGCCTCCCAGTAAGAATCAGTGTGGGATAATTCCAGTTTGGAGGCCTGTGTTTGTAGGAAAAGCCCTAAGGAAAATCCTGCAGACTGGTAAAATCTTCATTTTTCTTTGCTAATGCTTTGTTTCTTGTTCTTCTGGAAAACTCCATGACAAATGGCCTACGTGTGGCATCTATTTTTCTAAATTCCAGTGATTTTACCTGGGGCTCCTCATATACCCTTTTTTTTTCTTATGGTAATTGTTAAATTTTAGTTATATGTCAAGTACTGTTTTATACGCTGAGTAGATAAAAGTACAAGTAAACCAGACCAGATACAGTCCCTGTTCCACATGGGGCTCAAAAAAATCCCACTTACTCTCTCAAAAAGCAACTCACATGAGCACTGTGATTTATTTGTAAACACAGCTGTTGGCTTCCTATGGCACATAAAGGCAAGAGAGGGCTGGATGAGGAACACGGTATAATTGCCCCAGGACTTCACTGAGAAAAAAATATGGTGCTTACAGTGGGATTACCCTAGATTTTCTGCAGGCTTCTCCCAAATTTAGTGGTTGGAATATTAGGGGCACTGACAGTAGATTTCTGGAATAGATTCCAAATACTTCCTAATTCAAACATTAAATATGCAGTTGAAAATATGAATCCACTCACCAATCTTCTTCACAAATCTTCCAGTTGACTTATTTTTAAGGGAAAAAGAACCAAACTGTAAATCACACAAGGTTCAAACTCTAGAAGCTCTAATGACTAGTGAGGCAAATTTTCTGTTTGAAGGAAATATTTAATTTCAGCTACAAGAATCATTTAACATCTTTGGCTTCAGTAAGAGAAAAACATCCTTCTGTTCAAAGCATTCTGATTTATAAACAGCTCTACCCAGCTGGTCCCACAGAATCAGCACTTCTCTTGACATGGTACTATTTCCCTTTGGACAACATAGAAATCCTCAAATCAGAGACCTGATAATCCCTGAAGCCTTGTGCCTCAAATTCTGAAACCTCTGAGGGGAAGTTCAGCTGGGTCAAGCTTCCCCTTATCCTTGTCTGAACCTAAATCTCCTAAAAATAGAAACCATTCCAGAAAGGCATATGTGGATGTGCAGGGCTCTTTGTCTTCTTTTAAAAAAAATTCAGATACCCCAGGTCAAGTGAAGTTCCAGAAATTGTTTGCAAATATTGAGCAGAGAACCACTAGACATGGGTCTGGGGATCTGGTGGGAGAAGGGGAGGCTCAGGGTTTCCACAATTGAATATTGGTGCTTCCTTTCCTTATTGGGACCATGGGAAGCCATTTAACTCTGAGTGCCTCCATTTCCCAGCTGTAGACTGGGAACGGTGATTATTTCAGAGGATGCTGGGAGTGGATGTGCTAGCATGGGGATTAGCTCCAAGTCCTTGGGAAGAAAGATGCTGAAGCAATCCAATGCATCAATTTTAGCCCTTGGAAGTTGCCACAGTGGAGGAATAGAAGCAGTGGGGCAGGGATAGGCTGGTGACACCTTAGCTTGCATGTGACTTCCCATCCAGCCATGGGTCATAACCTCCTTCTCTGCCTGATAGGCAAGCTCTCCTTTCCCTTAGAGATGGCAGCTCTAAGTTTTACAAGGGGCTGCAAGTTTCCCAGGTTTCTGGAGAGGTTAGGGGAGATTCACAGGCAGACTGGGGTAGATGGAGTTCACTCGGTTCCTTTCTTCCTCCGCACACTCTCTGCTCCATACCAGATTAGGAGAGTGAATTTGGTGGAAGGCAGGGTCTGGGGCAGTTGAAGTGAGAGGAAGCTGCCCTCCATTAGTCTGGGTTGGGTGGGGCAAACTTCCCTTCTTTGCTTAGCACACACACGGGGGTCCATGTTGGTTGGGAATGGGGCCCAGGGAGATCCCATTCATTCATTCATTCAATCATAACAATTGAGTGCTTACTGTGTACAGAGCACTGTACTAAGCACTTGGGAAGTACAAGTTGGCAACATATAGAGATGGTCCCTACCCAACAACAGGCTCGCAGTCTAGAAGGGGGAGACAGACAACAAAACAAAACATGTGGATAGGTGTCACGTCATCAGAATAAATAGAAGTAAAGCTAGATGCACATCATTAACAAAATAAATAGAATAGTAAATGTGTACAAGTAAAATAGAGTAATAAATCTGTACAAACATATATACAAATACTATGGGGAGGGGAAGGAGGTAGGGTGGGAGGATGGGGAGGAGGAGAGGATAAAGGGGGCTCAGTCTGGGGTCGGAGGTCTTGGGTTCTAATCCCAGCTCCGCCACTTGTCAGCTGTGTAACACTGCACAAGTCACTTCATTTCTCTGGGCCTCAGTTACCTCTTCTATAAAATGGGGACAAAGACTGTGAGCCTCACATGGGACAACCTGATCCCCTTCTACCCTCCGCGCTAAGAACAGTGCTTCGCACATAGTAAGCGCTTAACAAATGCCAACATAAAACTGGAGCCTTTTTTAGAACTAGTAGAACCTGGAAGTATAGTCTTTATCCAAATGCCCTTTCAACATGCATCAAGGAAACCTGGACCTCAGACTCACGATGCTGGTTCAAGAAGGTGGAGGTGAAAAATGGGGCTCCCCACACTTACATGCACAATTATCACCCCTGTAAATGCCCCTGAAGATATGACTCATGTCAACCTTCTTTTAATGGTATTTGTTAAACCCTTACTATGTGATGTGCACTGTTCTAAGCGCTGGGGTAGATACAAGTTAATTATGTTGGATGCAGTTCCTGTCCCACATGGGGAATGCAGTCTAAGTCAGAGGAAGGAGAATTTAATCCCCATTTTACAGAGGAGGTAACTGAGACCTAGTGACTTGCTTGGGCAGGTCACACAGTGAGCAATTGGCAGAATAATAATAATAATGATGATGGTATTTGTTAAGTGTTTACTATGTGCCACACACTGTTCTAAACGCTGGGGTAATCAAGTTTCCCACGTGCGAATCACAGTCATAATCCCCATTTTACAGATGAGGTAACTGAGGCACAGAGAAGTGAAGTGACTTGCCCCAAATCCCATCTGCACGGCCCCTTCTCAGTCTGTTAGAGATATGATGAGTCTGCATTGACCCAGATCAGGGAGCGATTGCTGGGCTATCCGTGGTACCTGGCTGCTGTAGACGAGCTTGGGGCTGGCAGATGAGTCCCAATGCTGGTGGGAAGCTCCCGGATCAGCTGTTCTTCCTGTTGATCCACCTTATTCCCGCGGACACCTCAGTGATGGTATTGACACCTGTCTACTTGTTCTGTTGTCTTTCTCCCCCTTCTAGACTGTGAGCCCGTTGTTGGGTAGGGACCATCTCTATATGTTGCCGATTTGTACTTCCCAAGCGCTTAGTACAGTGTTCTGCACACAGTGAGCACTCAATAAATATGATTGAATGAATGAAAGGGGCACAGAGTCACTTGGTGTTGGGGCCTGTGGCTGCTGGAACTCCCAGGGCTCTTGGGGAGGCTGCTAAGGTGAGATGAACTGGCACAAACCTCTTGAGGCTCAGAGGAGGCCAACTCAGGCTAGGTTGAAGTCATGTCCTGAATCCAGTGTGGGAGAGAAACAAAATTGACGTGGTTAGTGTCCTGAACCGGAGACTAAAAAAGACTGTGCCTGGGCCTTGTGGGTGGGGAAAGTATTCTGCAGAAAAGAGAGGATTGGGAAACCCAAGCCTAAAAGCCCAATTCAATTTGGGCAGGGAACGTGTCTATAGACTCTGTTACATAGTACACTCCTGAAAACACAGTAAGCACTCAAATACTTGATTCATAGAAGCGCTAGCCTAGGTACTAGTCACCTCCAGGTGCTGGTCTTCAGGAAGAAAATTCCAATCAGTGTCATCCAACTGCTCATGATAATCCAGGACTCCCTGACCACTTCCCATTATTGCCATTGCTTCTTGGTCAGCCTGGAGGGCAGAGACAGAGTGCCACAGGTAAGATAAACTAAGCCCTACTAGAGCTCACTTCCTCCAGGAGGCCTTCCCAGACTGAGCCCCCCTCTTCCTCTCCTCCTCCTCCTCCCCATCACTCCCATTCCCCTCATTCTGCCCTACCCCCTTCCCCTCCCCACAGCACTTGTGTACATTTGTACATATTTATTACTCTATTTACTTCATTAATAATGTGTATATAGCTGTAATTCTCTTTATTCTGTTGGTATTGACACCTGTCTATTTGTTTTGTCTTGTTGTCTGTCTCCCCCTTCTAGACTGTGAGCCTATTGTTGGGTCAGGACCATTTCTATAGGTTGCCGATTTGTACCTCCCAAGAGCTTAGTACAGTGCTCTGCACACAGTAAGCGCTCAATAAGTGCAATTGAATGAATGAATGAATGAAGCAAGCCCGGGCTCCAGACAATCCCCTGTGGTCCCATCATGCCACCCATGGTTGGGAGGGGTCCTACAGGCTCAGCAGCAGATTCCCAGTCTCCCCTAGGAAAGAACTCAGAGTGGTTCCAGGAGCCATGACGGGGGCAAACACAAGGAGGACAGTTCACAGGGGGCTGAGGAGAGGGCTGCCTGGAGGCAGTAGTCCTGGGCCCAGAATCATTCATGGACCAGAGTGAGGGCAGGGATACTGGGTCCTCCCAGAAGCAGCAGGCATTGAACAAGCTTGATTGACCCAATGGATGCAGAGCACTGTTCTACATGGGCTGGTTCACCTAGAACACACATCCTTGTGGATCCCAGTGTTTAGGGAAATTTGCACTGCGGTAGTCATGCTTTGTCTCCTGCCAGCTGTGTACACACAACCAACAACACTGCACCAACCCGTTTCCAGGCACGTTCGCTTTATTAGATCCTTCCCTATTTCCATCATCACATTCTGGCCAAAACGTGGAGAGAAAATGTGCATTCTGGCCCAACTGAGTGTAGGTTGGGGTAAGTGTCGGTGAGAAAATAGATACAACCTCTATAGTTACTGAACCAGCATCAATGGCTCTAACACCTCTTTCTTCCTTTTGCAGGCTAAGATAATAGTAATGATGCTGGTATTTGTTAAGCACGTACTTTGTGCCAAAACACTCTTCTAAGCACTGTGGTCTATACAAGGTAATCAGGTTGTCCCACGTGGGCCTCACAGTATTAATCCCCATTTCACCGGTGAGTTAACTAAGGCTCGGAGAAGTTAAGTGACTTGGCCAAAGTCACACATCTGACAGGTAGCAGAGCTGGGATCAGAACCCCAGGACCTCTGACTTCTAAGCCCATGCTCTTTCCACTAAACCAGGCAGGAAACAGTGAGGAAACTCTGTAACTTGGGGGTGGATGGCCGGCTGAGTGCTTTAGCTGGTGCCCCTCCCACCCAGCAGCACCACCAGCCCCCTGACAGCTCAAAATTAGTTACTACAGAACCAGGTCCCCAATATCTCCTTGACACTAGAGTGAATTTGGGGTGGCCTGCTGCAACTAACCACAAAGTAAAAGCACCTGGTGAGTATATGCATGGCTGTCAACTGTGTGTGTGTGTGTGTGTGTGTGTGTGTGTGTGTGTGTGTGTGTGTGTGTGTAAGAAGCACTGTGGCTTAGTGGAAGGAGCATGGGCTTGAGATCAGAGGACCTGGGTTCTAATCCCAATCTGCTACTTCTCTGCTGTGTGACGCTGGGCAAGTCACTTAACTTCTCTGCACCTTTTTCCTCATCTGTAAAATGGGAATTCATTACCCATTCTCCCTCCCACTTAGCCTGTGATTCCCATGTGGGACAGGGGCTGTGTCCTACCAGATTATCTTGTATCCATTCCCGTACTTGACAAATAGTAAGTGCTTAACAAATACCGTCTGCCAGGTGTAGCTCAGAGAAGGAACAGGCTCCTTTGCCATTGGGGTCATAGATTGTTCTCTTCTCTGGAGATACTGACAGGTGACCTCTGACCTCTGAGCCCGGTCCAAGAAAGCGATTGAGAATATTTCAAAGGGGATGAGCATATTGAATGGAGGGCGGTTTCAGGAGGTCGGACGAGACTTCTCAGGGCCACTTAGACTGTGGGCCTCGGGTGAGATGGTGCCCACGATTGAAGACGATTTTGGTATTACAAAGATTGTCACGTGACCTCTCCTATACAGTCACTGAATTCTTTTCCCCGGGGCTTTATTTTAGGACCTCCATCCATCTGGGTAGGACACAGTCCTACATACTCTACACACACTCTTCTCTGGGTAGAGAAGCAGCATAGCTCAGTGGAAAGTCAGAGGTCATGGGTTCTAATCCCATGATTAGACACAACATGTCTGTTGTGTGATTTTGGGCAAGTCACATCATCATCATCATCATCATCATCAATCGTATTTATTGAGCGCTTACTATGTGCAGAGCACTGTACTAAGCATAACTTCTCTGTGCCTCAGTTACCTCATCTGTAAAATGGGGATTAAGACTGTGAGCCCCACGGGGGACAACCTGATCACCTTGTATCCCCCCAGTGCTTAGAACAGTGCTTGGCACATAGTAAGTGCTTAACAAATGACATCATTATTATTATTAGAATCCTTCAGCCAGATGGTCCTCAGAACTGTAGCCGGGGAGGACAATCCAGCGGCCAGGTGGCCTGAGTCCTGGTGGAGCTGATTGGCTGTGCCGGTGTTCCTTCTGCCACGGTTACACCTCCCCTTCCTCAGTACCCTCACTTCTTTCTCTAGCCCCCCACCCTGCTAGATTAAGGGATCCCATGTTCCTCCCTGCAGCTCAGGGAGCAATAAATCAAAAGTAGTTAATCTCATGAACCCATACTGAGTGCAAAGCACTGTACTAATACTAAGTGTCGAGGAGTGTACAATGGAGGGAAGCCTCATGTCCCCTGCCCTATAGGAGTTTACAATTTAATGGGGGTGACGGACAGTTGGAAATTGTTTGAAATTAGTGGGTGGAGGAATAGGAGAATATGTGAAGCAGCTTGGCATAGTGAATATAGTGTTGTCCTGGGAGGTAGAAGCACTGGGTTCTAATCCCAGCTCCTCCACGTGACTGCTGTGTGGCCTTGGGCAAGTCTCTTAACTTCTTTGTGCCTCATTTCCCTCATCTACATAATGGGGATTAAGACTGTGAGCCATATACCAAACAGGGACTATTTGTATCTATTCCAGTGCTTAGTATAGAGCTTGCACATAGTAAGGACTTAACAAATACCATTTAAAAAATTGAACTGGGAACAGGAAGCAGAGTCCATGGGGAAGCAATTTCATTTAGACAAGCTGCTAGACACTCCTTTGGTCCACATTGATTCTTTGAGACCCTGAGCATTTGGGCTGGTGTTTATTTTCATGGTGGCCCGAACTGGGTGAAAGTGGGCTACAAAGGAGACTGCTCAATTCCAATATGTCAAAATGGTGACAGTTGGGTTTCCTCTCCAGGGATTGGGCAGCAATCAGTGGTGCCCTCATAAGTGGTCATTTGGAAAGGAGATTTGGCCCTTACTGTTTGATCTGAGAGACACAGGCAATCACGAGGCAGGTTTGGGTGTCTGTCTCACGGACCTCAGCTCTGCTGAGGGACTTGTTTCTTGCTTTTTAGGTTCAGTTTATTGGGCGAATGTTTTTCTTCGTCCTTTTTTCACATCTTCAAAGTTTTTCTTTGTCCCTGAGAACAAAAGCTTGAAACGTTCTCCCACTGCTCATAATTATCCCATTATTACTGTGCTGAAAAGTTTCTTGTGATGAAGTGCCAAGTTTGTTGCCTCCTTAATAATGCCCAGAGTGGAGTGTCTGGGTGTTTGCAACAAGTGGTTTTAATTGCTCCACTCGGTTTACTGCTTGTTAATAAGCAATGCCCAATGAGCCTATTAATGCTCAACAAACTTAACTAAGATAATAATGAGAGACTTTCACTCCTTTCAATGACAGGCTGAAAAATAAAAGCCTAGGAAGGAAGACCACTTTAAAAAAAGGAAACTATACAGACATTTTTCCAACAAAGATTATGGCTTCTGAAAAAGTCATGTTGGGAGCTGGATATTTGAATCAAAGCAGACATATTTCCCTGGTAATACAAAGATTGCCTTTTTCCTCTTCTGTTTCCAGTAGAAAAAAATAATATATGTTTCTTGGACTGGAATACATCAGGGGGAAAATTGGGAGCATTGCAGCATCACAAACTCCAGTCACATTTCCGACTCTAGCCCCTACACAGTTGTGTTCTAGCACCTCGCTCTGCAGTAGTCGCAAATCCTCCTGCTTATGTCTCAACCCTCATCTAATCTCCCACTCCTGTCCTGGGACCTAACATAAAAAGTTACTAGTTGTCCCCAGTGACCAGAGCAGGACCAGTCTCAGACAAACAGTGCAACAACAGAGAGATGGGCTTTGTGTAGCCAGTAGTGACCCTACACCATCCTGCAATGGTCATTTGGGGTTCTGCCCCACTGTTTGGCAACTTTCTGCAGAACCCTTTCAGGGTCCAGTTTTTGGCCTGGGTGGATGGGACAGGACCCCCTGTTGTATGGTGATGGCGGAAGTAGTGGCAGCTACTATTGTCCCTCCTGCAGAAGTGGGAGATTTCTAATAATCATTATTATGGTACCTGTTAATGACTTACTATGTGCCAAGCACCATACTAAGTTCTGAGGTAGATATGAGATTATCTGGTCAGACAAAGTCACTGCCCCTCATGGGGCTCACACTCTCCAAGTGGGAGGAAGAACAGGTATTTAAATTCCATTTTACAGATGAGGAAACTGAAACATGGAGAAGCTAAATTACTTGCCCCAGGCCACACAGCACTAGGTAGCAGAACTGGGATTAAAACTCAGGTCCCCTCACTCTGAGTCACATGCTCTTTTCACTAGGCTACACCGTTTCCCAGAAGCAGGGAGAGCAGTGTCACTGCTACTGCCTCCCTTCCTGATCTTTCCCCAGAAAGCAAAGTGACATATTCCATGCCCTCAAGAAACTTACACTGCAATGGGGGAGACCAGCATAAAAATATTTACAACTTTCAATGGTGTGGACATGTATACCTGAATGCTGAGGGGAATTTAGGTAAAGTTCATAAGTGCTAGAGTTGGTGGAAGGGATGATATGGCTTAGGACTGAGGAAAATGATCAAGGAAAGCTTGTCTTGCCTTGATTGTCTTGTTTACCCTACATGAGAAGAGGACAGATGTACAAAATCATGAAGATAATAATGACATTTGTTAAGAACTTACTATGTGTCAAACACTGTTCAAAGCACTGGAGTAGATATAAGTTCATCAGGTTGGACATAGTCCCTGCCCCTCAGAGTGCTCACAGACTACCAAGGAAGGGGAACAGGTATTGAATTCCCATTTTACAGATGAGGAAACTGAGGCAGAGAAGTAAATATACTTGCCCAAGGTCACCCAGGAGGCAAGTGGTGGAGCCAGGATACCCAGGTTTTCTGGCTCCCAGGCTTGGGCCTTATCCAGTAGGCCATGCAGCTTCACTGGAAAAAGAAGCATGAAGGATTTGGGTTTAGTAGCATCAATCATCTGCCTGGGAACTACCAAAGAAAGTTATGCAACCTCCTTCTTGATAATGCTCATTCATCCCCCCTCCTAGGTCCTCAGCACATATGTAAATATCTGTAATATATTGATTTATATTAATGACTGTCTCCCCCCTCTAGATTGTAAACTCATTGTGGATAGGGAATGTGTCTGTTTATTGTTGTATTGTACTCTCCCAAGCGCATAGTATAGTGCTCTGCACATGACTGAATGAATGAATGACTTCAAGATTGCTGGAATGGGCCTGGGGCCAGCCCAGGGGTACCCGGTTCCTAAAACACCCCTGCTGGCACCTTGCAATCCCACTGGCATTAGGTTGGCTTGGAAAGTTATGTTTTTGTCTTGGGCAGGCTTGGATCAACAATTATATTTTTTACAATGATTACATCTTTCCAAAGTCTGCAAGCTGCTGCTGTTTCGAGTGGTTCACCTGAGCTCTGTGATCTGAGATCATTCATATCCCAGAATTTTGTGAGAAATGGGCTATTTCACTGCCCTCTGTGGGGAGCAGAGTGGGGCTGTGCAAACCTCTAGAACCAGAATAAATTCCACTGAACAGATTCTTGGTCCTCAGCGTCAGCACTAAGCCTCATTCGTACCCTTTTTGAAGTAAATGATGTCGTTGACGGCAGATGACTTTGCACAGAACCTCAGGACTTAAATACCTTGGGAAATCAAGTTCGGCCCCTAAATTATGCTACCTCTTCTTCAGGGAGTACTAATTCTGTTTCTAAAATGTCCATCTCAATTTATTTTTATGAAGATCACTCTCTGCAGCTAGCTTAACAAGGAACCCAGTTTGGTGGGAGGAGTTGTGTTGGGGGGTGAAGTTTTAGGGCCTGGGGATGGGGACAGGAAAGCCTGTTCCAGCAGCTCAAAGAATAAGGAGGAAGAGTGGTGAACTGGAAATATTTTCCTTTCATTTTCTTTAACAGGAAAAATGTCATGTACAGTGTGTTTTGCCATATGTGAAGTTGCTACACTGATGGG
This sequence comes from Tachyglossus aculeatus, assembly GCF_015852505.1. NCBI lineage: Eukaryota > Metazoa > Chordata > Mammalia > Monotremata > Tachyglossidae > Tachyglossus > Tachyglossus aculeatus. The sequence continues at coordinate 40,338,917 of NC_052071.1, forward strand.
TCTCTGATTCCGGCACTGATCTCTGGTACTGAATCTATGAATCCCTGCCATTCCCACAGGATGGGGCAGAAGATACCTCAGGCTTGCTCTGCATCTGCTCCTCACTTCTCTGGGTGCCCTTCCACCTGTTTCCTTGCCTTTCATGCAGGACCCAGGTGATAGCACAATTACTACTGATGGACACTGGCAGTGAGCATCATGGGAGCAGGTGCTATTCCGGTGTCTGAATCCGTCCTTGTCAGGATCTCTGATTCCTCTAACGGTTGGGTTGTCTTCTTCGTCCTGATGCTGATGACTAACCTTGCCACCCTGCTGGGAAGTAGCCTCATCATTGTCCTCATTTAGGGTGACCTTCCCCTCCACACCCCTTCATACTTTTTCCTCAGCAATTTGACATTCTTGGACCTCTGCTATTCATCAGCCTCCATGCCTATCCATCCTCCTGAACCCGAGCTGTCTTTCCCCCAGATGGGCATCTTCCTCTTCCTGGCCAAGGAGAAGCGCCTTCTGCTTGTCGTCAGGATTACCACTCTTTGTCACCATCTTGCAATCCCTTAAGCCCGCTGCTGATCGTGAGCCATCAAGTGCTTCGGCAGGTGGTAACCGTCCTGCTCACCCTGTCGCTGCGGCTCTGCTTCTTTGAGCCCAACACCATCTACTGCTTTGTCTGTGACGTCCCCTCCTTCATCAAGCTGGCTGATTCCCACCACCACATTACAGAACTGATGATTCTCACCTCTGGACCCTTCACGCTGCCCTGGCCCTGCTCCTGCATCTTCCCCTCCTATTTCCACATCATCTGGACTGCCGTGCTGTAGGCGATCTGCTGTGCTGAAGAAGACCCACTATGCCAAAGGAGATTCACCATGCCCTCGGCCAATGCAAACTCTTTGTCACCTTTTCTGAAAGTCAGACAACGTCTTGTCCTGAGTAAATTTCAGAGTAGGTGCCAGATGACTCTGTTCTATACTAAATAACAATTGTATCAGTCAATAGTATGTATTGAGTACTTAGTGTACTATGTGCTTGGAAGAGTACAAGGCAACAGAGTTGGGAGACGTGACTCTTGGGGGGCCTAGTAAATAGAGCACAGAAGTCAGAAGGACCTGGGTTCTAACCCCATCTCTGCCACTTGTCTGTTGTGTGATTTTTTTGGGTGAGTCACTTAACTTTGCTGAGCCTCAGTATCCTCATATATAAAACAGGGATAAAATAACTGTTTTCTCTCCCACTTAGGCTGTGAGCTCCATGAGGGGCACAGGCTGAAGCTAACCTGATTATCTTCTACCTGATCTCAGCATCTACTACAGTGCTTGACACATAGACCTCAAAGACTACAGTAATTACAATCTACAATAATTATATAATACAATTAGTATATGATCATAATAATTTTGAAAGGGAAGTCCCCAAGGAAAAGGAGCAGCATGGGGAAGTGGAAAGAGCCTGGGTCTGGGAGTTGGAGGACCTGGGTTCTCATCCCAGCTCTGGCACCTGCTTCTGTGTGATTTTTTTGGCAAGTCACCTAACTTCTCTGTGCCTCAGTTTCCTCATCTGTAAAATAGAAATTCGATGCCTGGTCTCCCTCCTACTTAGACTGTGAGTCCCATGTGGGACAGGGACTGTGTCCGATCTGATTAACCTGTATTTACCCCAGCACTTAGAACCATGCTTGACACAATGTAAGTGCTTAACACATATGATGATGATAACAATAATAATAATAATAATGATTATAATGATGTCCCCAGCAGCAGGCAGTCCCTCCCACAACAGGGGCAGGGCTGCTTTCTCTTACCAAATCTCCTGCTGCTACCACCGCTCACCTGGGAATCTTTCTGCCCAGCTACAATTTGGGTCTGTCTATGCAGCACAGAGGTAAGTGAAGAGTTGGAATTCTCCAGTTTGGTTATCCACTCTGATCAACTTCACTGGATAATTACTCAAGTTCTACCTCCCTAGGTAGCCCAGCAACAGAACATAAAGGGGCTTTCCTCAAACTTAAAATCTTCATTAATCTCAAAGCTCATTTCTGATTTCCCTCTTCTAGTTTTCAAAAACAGCTTGGGAATTCTGAAGGGACTTGAATGTCGGGGCTTGAGGGACTGTGGGACTCTGCCAGAGTTTATTTTGTGATCAATTCCCGTCATCATAGTAAAGTGGAAAATGGTGGCCTTCTGGCTTTTTAGGTCTTTAATGACTTTCCTCTCCCAGTCCTCATCCCCTGTAAAATCCCTGCTCTCTTTCCAGCCCATACTTCAAATGAAAAATTGTCTCCATAGGCTCAGACCATTATCTAAAAGTTATTTTCTAACTACAGCTCACATAAATCTCCACCCTCTCTTACATCTAGTAACCAAGTGAGTCTCTTTAAACAGTTTCACTTGCACATATCAGAGACTCATTACAAGAGGAAAAAAAGACTCTGCTTGGCTTTAATAATTTACAACTGAAAAAGGCATCTTTTCCTCAGAGGGCATGTCAACACATTTCTGGTCCCTTCAATTCACTTCCAATTGGTGGAATTTCACTGCCTATTGGATATGATCCCTGGAGTCCCCTTGAAGGCTGAAATCATAAGCTCTGGAGTCTTCTTGAAATATTTAATGCCTTCCTGTTCTAGGTAGTAGATCTGGATTTCAGTGATATGCAGGTTTTTCTCTCAAGGTGAGTGCAAGAACCAGTATCGTATCCCTCTTGCTAGTTGATCTAAGCTATATCATACTATATCATCTTTGTTGTTTGACTTGGAGAGTATGATGTACCAGCTAATCAGAGAGAGTAGATCTGGCCTCAAATCATTTAATATTTTGAAGTCAAGGTAAGAGATATGTTTATACTAGCCACCCTCATTAAAGAAAAGTGACCTTGGTACACTGTTGAATGTACAGCTTGAATTTCTATCAAATTGGGTATATTCTAAACTATAAACTCACTGTGAGCAGGAAGCATGTCTGCTACCTCTATTGTATTGTACTCTCCCAAGTACTCAGTACAGTACTCTGCATATTGTGAGGGTTCAGTAAATATTATTGATTGAATGATTCCCTCTAAGTGCCCTACAAATATGGAGTCAAGCTTTTAAAATAAGAAAGTAGCATTGCAAATAATCCATTTTGTTTCTTAGGGTTAATTCAGGGATTTGATGCAGGCAAGCAAATTCATCACTGGACGTACAAAGATGCCTTTTCTCCTGCTGGGTTTGTGAGGAACCAAAGGGAAACTGACCAATTGACAACCCTTAAACCAGGCTGGGCTTGATGCTCTGGTGACCCATCTCTGACCAAAGGTTATCTGTGGATTTTATTGTTACTTTGAAAGAACTCCATTTCCAGCAGAAGTTACCTTGGAACCTATAGAATTCAGTGAGTATCTGGTCTCCTTCACAGCCTGAAGACCCATTCTGGCTTTATGATTTTTTTTAAAAAGGATTTAATTCATTTCCTTCCTGTCTCTTAAATTAATGGAGGACTTTACATTTTAATTCTAGATGGTTATCATCGGGAATAAAAATATCTACATTATCTTGTATTTACTACAGTCACCTCTGGAATTCCATTTGGCTAACTCACTGGAGAGTTGGTAGTTCCTTTGAAATGAAGGTGATTGGTGCCTGAGAGCTCCAGATTCTGAAGTCAGACCAAATCTGTAGCTTACCAAATAGGCACAGCTATCTTCCAAACTTTTGACATACTCTAACTCCAGGTACATTTTTTGCATAACATTTAAATGTATTTTCCAGCTAAATATCACTTAGGTGTAATGCGATGCTATTTTGTGAAACAATTATGTTGGCTGAGGTTGGAAAACAGCTTTCTCTTCATGTCCCCTCCCTCCTGTCCCCAGAAGAAGTTAGTGAAATTAGGATATTGCATTCATCCTGTATTTCTGGGCTTCTAAGGAGTGAAGGAACATCAAGTGCCCAAGAGAAGTATTAATAATATTAACTATGGTATTTGTTAAGTGCTTGCTATGTGCCAAGCACTGTACTCAGCACTAGGATAGATACAAGAAAATCAACTCCCACATGAGCTCACAGTCTATGTAGGAGGGAGAATGGGTTTTGAATCCCCTTTTTGAGATTGAGGGAACTGAAGCCCAGAAGAGTTTAGTGATTTGCCCAAAGTCATGCAGCAGACAAGTGGACCCAGGTCCAAAGTAGTTCAGCCAATAACCCATTGAGCAGGCTAGATAAAGAAAAATATGTTCTCATTTAATGAAATCTGTCAGTGCAGTCAGAGGCAAAGTAGAGTCTCCCCCTCACCAAAAAAAAAAAAACCTCAACATAGAATTCATTTTAAGCCTAGGAGGGGTTGTGATTGCTGATTAGAAAAATCTTCTCTCCCTCTGTCTTTATGACCTTAGATTCTGCACTGCAGGTGTCTGCTCCATCAGCTGATGTAATCATCAATTCTCAAAAGGGTTAAGAACACTGGATTTGGGAAAATTCATCCTCCAGAAATGGTCTCAGAGGCATAGAATCCATTCAAGTCTAACTTAGGAGGCTGAGAAGGGTTCTAGGATGCTTGCTCTTCAAGCAGATTTTGTCAGCTCTTTCCCCATTACTGGTAGAGATTCGGGTTATTTTGATTATCTCTGAAAAGTGAAAGGCTAAATTAAGTTAACCTCTTTGGCACTAATTTTCTTCAGAACTTAGAGAAACAGCGTGGTTTAGTGGAAAGAGCATGGGCTTGGGAGTCAGAGGTCGTGGGTTCTAACCCCTACACTGCCACTTGTCAGCTGTGTGACTTTGGGCAAGTCACTTAACTTCTCTGTGCTTCAGTTACCTCATCTGTAAAATGGGGATCAAGACTGTGAGCAAGTGGGACAACCTAATAACTTCTACCTATCCAAGCACTTAGAACAGTGCTTGGCACAGAGTAAGCACTTAACAAATACCAACATTATTATTATTTTTACTCTGAATCCTAAAGGCTAACCAGAGGTACCACTTTCCTAGCAGGCGATTTCCTCATTTGGAAGAAAGAAAATAGAAACAGGAGAAAACTGTTGTGAAAATTTCAGTTCCACCCACTACAAAAGAAAGCAGAGATCTCACTTACCTTTCCTGATCAAGAAAACCTAATTCCACCCTAATTTTAACTGCCCTAAATGACCTAATGACCTCAGACTAGAGACCAGGTTATCCACAGATCCCAGCTCTGAGGAATACACAGTATTGTGTTGGGTGCCTCCTGGAAGTTATACCACCTGCTCCTTGCTAGATGATGGCTAATGACCAGGAATCCTGGGGACCACTCCAAGTAATTCCCAACAAGCCCCCTTAAAGCCAGAACTCATTTGGCTTGTACTTTCTAGAAATTCAAGCTCTCTTTCCTTTGTCCTGGTTCCACAGGTAGGAGAAAATGAATGAACTGAGAGGGGCCAACTACACTGAGGTCACAGAATTCATCCTGGTTGGACTTTCCCATCAGCCCGAAAGTCAAATCATTTTATTCTGTATCTTGCTCCATCTCTATCTGGGAACCATCGTGGGAAATATCCTCATCATTATGGTAGTGTGGAAAGAGCCTCGACTTCACACACCAATGTATTTCTTCCTCTGCAATCTGTCCTTCATTGACCTTTGTTCCACCACCACCGTGGTGCCTCTGGCCCTTGTCAACTGCCTGAGAGACTGCCCCACTATCACCTACAATGAATGCTTTGCCCAAATGACCATCATCCTCTTCTGGGGCACGACTGAGTGCTGCCTACTGGCCATCATGGCTTATGACCGATTCGTCGCCATATCGAACCCCTTGCGTTACACGCTGATCATGACAATGAGGACTTGTTTCCAGATTGCCGGTACCATGTGGATAAGTAACTTCCTGCTGGCCCTAATTCCTGTGGTCACCATACCGGTGCGGTTTTGTGCAGGACATAATATAGTGAACCACTTTGTATGTGAGTTGGAAGCCGTCTTTAAGCTGATCTGCTCCAACACAACTGTCAGTGAGATCCTGATGTGGATAAACTCGATCTTCGTCTTGCCCCTCCCCTTTCTGTTCATCCTCCTCTCTTATGTCCGGATCGCGGTGGCCGTCTTGAAAATCCCCTCCACAGCTGGGCGGTGGAAAGCTTTCTCCACCTGTGGATCACACTTGACTGTGGTGACTATCTACTATGGGACCATCATCTCCATTTATCTCAAACCTCAGAACAAAGACAGTAAGGACCAAGATAAAATCATTGGTATATTTTATGGAACAGTGATCCCCATGATGAACCCTCTCATTTATACGTTGAGAAACAAGGACGTGATAGGGGCCTTGAGAAAGGCAGCTGGGAGAACCAAGCAAGTAACGTAGTTGGTGTGAATTCTATGACATATAATTCTGAGTTGAGGCTGACTTGAGAAACCGATATAATTCATTACAGCAGGGAAATGAACTAGAATTGATCCATAAGGGCATTTGGAGGACCCAGATTCTAAGTCTGGCTCCCCCACTCGGTTGGACCTTGGGCAAGTCCCTTAATTTATCTATGCCTCAGTTTCCTCATCTGTAAAATGGGGATTCCATACCTATTCTGTCCTACTTAGACTGTGAGCCCAATGTGTGTGACTTGATCACCTTGATTAACCCCGTGCTTAGTACGCTACTTGGCCCATAAGCCTGTAACAAATACAATTATTAATATGTACATATTTTTAAATGATATATTATAAATTACATAGTTATATTAATGTCTCTCTCCCACAATGGAATGTAAACTTGTTGTAGGCAGGGAATGTGCTGTCAACTCTGTTGGATCAAACACTCCCAAGCGCTTAGCACACAGTGCTCAGCCCATTGTAAGTGATTAAATACCATTTTTGTTACTCTTCCCGCGGTAGGAAGAGGTTGGGCAGGGGGGTTGGTGTGTTTGTGTGTCTCTGTGCGTATGTTTTCACTCAGCATGGAGCGGCAGAAACTTGAGGAATAGCAGAAGCAGGGACACCTAGTGAGTTGGAGAGAGTGCCCTACAACTGGACAGAAAGGAACAAGGTAATTGAGGTCTACCTCCTGTCCCTGGAGCCCACTAGCCCCCTCCCCTCTGCCTCTTTGTTTTTCCTCAAAATTCTCCTCTATTCCTAGTCCCCAGCAGACTGGGGCCTTTCCGTGGTGGAACCTGTCTAGCAGCCAATGGCCAAGCTCTCTTGAAAATAGGAAGATGGGACAATTCTCCCCTTGTGGGGGTCCTCTAGGACAGAGGAGCAGATCTTATAATTCCACTTATTAGGGGAATAAGAGAAGCTGACCCCAAAGAAGGGAAACTCAGAGAGGCTGGATGGTTACCCACAGATCTAAATATGAGGGACCTGACTAGCAATAAGAACAGTGACATTCTATTTCAGAGATAATCTCTCGGGTGAGCCCTTTCGGGCTTGCCAAGTCCAAAGAATTAGGGGTTTTCCCCCTTTAAATATTTCTGGATCTGGAGTAGGTTTGTGGGGAAGTTGGGAAGGGGAGACAACCAAGAGTAAACTCAGCCACATTTGCTCTCAGCTTCAGTCCAAAGGACACCCACTACACTAACTGAGAGAAAAATGCTGAAGTCATCTTGGCCTAGGGCAGGGCCTTCACTAATGCATGAAGCTCTGCAGGGAGTTGAGCTGTGGAGAGATAGATGCACAGAGTAAACAGAAGACATTTCTGCAGGCCCTCTGGTACCTGATTTGTGGAGAAAAAAAATCTACTCCAGTAGGAAACTTCTCCCAGGCCTACATTTCATCCCAAATGCAAGCCTAGGGCCAGTCTTCTGTGACTCATCCAGTGGTGCTTTGCAGTTTGGAGTGTGGATGAGGGCAACAAGTGGCCATCCTGAAGCTAGCCAGCCAAGAGGTCAGGTTTTATTCCAGGGAGGCCGAGTGGAACAAGGGAAAGTCAGAAGACTCAGATTCTAGTCCCAGTTCCGCAATGTGACTTGGGACAAGGTGCTGAGGGAACTGAGGCACAGAGAGTTTGGTTGAGGGCCCTGCTCTTCCTACCTATATGGGACAGGGATTGAGCCAAACTGATCATGTGGTACCCATCCCCATGCCTAATACCATAATGAAATCACATTACTTTGATGGTTTTGTCAGGCCTGTAGTTAGTGCCTACGTCGGGGGGCTCTGTTGTCTGGGGCTGGAGTGATCTTGTCTTCCATCAGCACCTCGATTCCACACTCTGGACTTCTCTCACCCCTTTCAGAGGGTGAGCCTCCTCACCTGAAGCTGATGTTGTTCCTCCTGCTTTCTGAGATCGACCAGCACATTTTCAAGTCATGTCTGGAAAACAAGTCCCATGGGAAAATGACTGACTTGGTCACCCGTTGGGAGGCGGCAGGGCGATGGCCCAGTGGGAAGAGGAGATTCCTTTCCTTTCTGGCCTCTGGTGAGACAGGGACTGGTCTGATCTGCGTACAGTACTTAGTCAATGCTCAGAACATGTTAAGCGATGATCAACTAGCAGAAGAATTGACTTCCCCATCACCATCAGCCACTCAGGACTCTTTCAGTTTGTTCTCTGCCTCCTCTGAGATATTCCTTTCCTTCCTTTCTTAGCTGAATGGCTGAAAAATGTCTTCATTAAACCATTAGCCTTTTTCAAACTCAGCAGGAAAAGCTCAGATCCTCCAAGCCCTTAGCTGACATTTTGCTTGGAATTTGATCCCTACCCCCTCATTAAGCTGACTTCAATCCAATCAAGTGCTTAGCACAATAATAGGCCCATAATAACTTTTTCATAAATACCATCATGGTCTTTACTACTAATCCTGAATAATAACAGTAATTATGGTATTTATTACACATTTACTATGTGAAAAGCACTATACTAAGCTTGGAATAGATACCAGATAATCAGGTTCCACATGGGGCTCGTAGTTTAAGTAGGAAGGAGCACAAGTATTGAATTCCCATTTTGCAGATGAAGGAACTACAGCATAGAGAAGTGAAATAACTTACATACTGTCACACGTGAGACAAGTGGTGGAACTGAGATTAGAACCCAGGTCGTCTGACCCCCAGACCCATGGTCTTTCTACTAGGTTACGCTGCTTCTTATTTGTATGAGTCATTTGTGTGGTGCCTCAACAGTCTGAAAACTTCTCAAGAATGAGGACTCCATGCATCCATGACTGAACTCGGCTCGCAAAGGAGCCAGCAAAGAGCACGAGACTTCAGCGAGCATAGCCACCAGTCTACATCTGTCCCCCACCTCACCTTGAGTGCCATATTTTCCACTTTCTTGGTGAGATCTTCTTGTCCCCTTGTCCTCACCTCGTTCTCCTGCAGTTTGCTCTTCAGGTTAACAATCTGCTCTTGGAAACTCATGGCTAAGGAAAAAAAAAAACCAACAACCAAAAAACAAAAAACAAACCTGGCCATTAGAATGGAATCCTTTCATCATGCTTCTCACTTCAGCCCAAGGGAGTAGCAGCCCAAGATGGTGGAGTCCTCCTCACCTTCCCTAGAAACAACCTCCAGTAGTCTTTCTTCATCGGGGCTCAGCCATGACAAAGGTATGCCTACCACTCATTTTTTTTTTAATGGTATCTGTTAAGTTCTTAGCATGAAGCACTGTTCTAAGCACTCAAATTCATATGAGTTTATTAGGTTGGACAGTCCCTGTTCCACATGGGGCTCACATTCTAAAATGGAGGGAGGAAGACTTAATCCCCATTTTACAGATGAGGTTACTGAGGCTCAGAGAAGTGAAGTTCTCGCCTGTACTGCCGTCGACATCTGGCCCACATCCTACCTCTGGTCTGGAATACCCTCCCCACTCACATATGTCAAACTAGGACACTTCCCCCCTTCAAAGCCCTACTGAAAGCTCACCTCCTCCAGGAGGCCTTACCAGACTGAGTCCCCCTTTTCCTCTGCTCCTCCTCCCCTCCCCGTCACCCCAACTCCCTCCCTCTGCTCAACCCCCATCCCTGTCCCACAGCACTTGTGTATACATACATATACATTTATTATTTTATTATCCTATTTACCATTGGAAAGAGCACGGGCTTTGGAGTCAGAGTTCAGAGGTTCAAATACTGGCTCTGCCAATTGTCAGCTGTGTGACTTTGGGCAAGTCACTTCAATTCTCTGGGCCTCAGTTCCCTCATCTGTAAAATGGGGATTAAGACTGTGAGCCCCCCATGGGACAACCTGATCACCTTGTAAACTCCCCAGCGCTTAGAACAGTGCTTTGCACATAGTAAGCGCTTAACAAATGCCATCATTATTAATAATAATGATGGCATTTGTTAAGCGCTTACTATGTGCAAAACACTGTTCTAAGCGCTGGGGGGATACAAGGTGATCAGGTTGTCCCTCGTGGTGCTCACCATCTTAATCCCCATTTTACAGGTGAGGTCACTGAGGCTCAGAGAAGTTAAGTGACTTGCCCAGGGTCACACAGGAGACATGTGGCAGAGCCAGGATTAGAACCCATGACCTCTGACTCCCATGTCTGGGCTTTTTCCACTGAGCCACACTGCTTCTCTGCTTCACCTTTGCCTGGAGGTGTCACTGACCTGGGCAATGATGCCTTGTGCTGATCCAAGCGCTTAGTACAGTGCTCTGCACACAGTGAGCGCTCAATAAATATGATTGATTGATTGATCCAGGATCTAACTTGTTGAGCAGAAGACTTCGCAATGAATTTCTCTGAAGGCACTCAGTCCTAGAGAGGCTCCTGCTTGGGTCCAGTAATGTGGATGAGTGGTGGAAGCCAGGACCCTTAATTTCCAGGCCACCGTGCTCCCTAGTGGACCATGTGCCTCATGAGTACTAGAGAATCCAGAAATAGCCTCAAGATGACCATCTCCAGGTTATCAGAGCTAAATGGGTCACCAGGGAAGAGGACCCTCAGTTAATGAATAATGTTTTTGGAGTGCTTACTGTATGCACAGTATTGTACTAAGTGCTTAGCCCTTAGTTGGGGGCGGGGTGAAGAGAAACAATAGGGCCAGAGATCCCAGGGAAAATCCCTTCCTCTGTGAGCCCCATCTTTGCCTCAGCCAACATACCTGACGAGCTGTGGCCTGACTTGCAGTTAGACATTCCTGGAGGGACGTCAGGGCTTAGAAGGGAGCTGGGATTCCCCGCTTCCTTGTTTTCCTCTTCAGCAACGAGCTCCCAGCCTGAGATCAGGTGCCCTGAGTCAAGGAATAACCCATCAAAAAGGCCAGTGTACAAGCCAGAGGCACCTAAGGAGCCACTTTCAAAAGAGGCACTCTGTGGGGTTTGTGCAGAAAGGCTTTGGTGGAGTTGGAATGGGGGAGAGGGGAGTAGGAGGGAAGGGCATGGTTAAGTGAGAGGAGGGTGGGTATTCTATCTAGGTCTGCCCAAATTCTGAGTTCAAACAAATTCCTGATGTGGTGGCAAATATCACGTGGGCTTCCTGTGGCAGAGGAGAGCTGGTTAACCAAATCCTTTTCTATTCATCCTGGGAGTTAGGGCCTGACTGAAGGCATGGGTGAATAGACAGTCTATGGCTAAGGGGGCTGTGTAAAGCCTGGGTCTAGCGCAGACAGGAAATAATCAATCAATCAATCGCATTGATTGCATGCTTACTGTGATCAGAACATTGTTCTTCAGTAGGGGGGTGGCAAAGCTCTGTCATGACAACTTAACTTCCTGCCACTCCAATCCTTTGGAATTTGGAAGCTCACAACTCATTCCCTTCGACGAGCTACATTTCTGGGTCCAGACTGCCCTACTCAGGGGTCTCTGCTGTTAAAGGCTGAGGACATTGATAGCTTCAGCATCAGGACTCAGCAGCCACTTCTCTTTCTTCTCGATGTCTGGAGACTCAATGTACTGGATGCAGGACGGGAGCGAAACCAGAGAATATTCATTCAATTGTTCAATCGTAAGTGCTGAGTACCCCAGCACTTAGTACAGTGTTTGGCACATAGTAAACACTTAAACACTAGGATGAGTATCCTCTAGATTGTAAGCTTGTTGTGGGCAGGGAATGTGTCTGTTTATTGTTATGTTGTACTCTCCCAATTACTTTGTACAGTGCTCTGCTTACAGTAAGCACTCAATAAATATGATTGAACAATTGAATGAATGATTCTTCATTTAATAGATGAGGAAAAGGAAGCCCAGGAATGTGAAATAACTTGTCCAAGGTCATCCAAGAGGAATGTGGTGGAACCCAGGACTCCCGCCTCTCAGGTCTGTGCTCTGCTCCCCTGGGTCATTCTGCTTCTCTAAGACAAACACCATCAACCCGTGGTTCAGGTGGGGCTGTCCCCTAGCTGCCCATGGAAGAAGCAGTCGATCAGAGCTTCTTCTTCGAGGCCTCAGCCATCGCTGTCACTGATGCCTTCTTCTCCTCCACAACCAACGACCCCAAGGAGGGGCCTAGCTAGGTCCTCACCCGCTCCCGCCTCAGCCAAGGGTGACCCACCAGGTGGGATGCTCCTTTTCACCTTCTTCTTGTCTCTTCTCCTGAACTGCCACTTCCGGACTCTCTTCAGAGACTAGAACAGAGAGGGAGATGGCACCCGTCATTCAGGCTGGCAGAGGCAAGGAAAGGTGGAGGCAGTCAGGGGCCAATAAGGAGAAGGCTGTGGGATGAACAGATGTGTTGGCCACCGGGGCCCCCTGGGCAGGACATGGTTGACCTCTGCAGTCAGGTTCAGAATGAGGTCTTGCCTGCTAAGCTGGACAGGAGACCTGGAGGCTCCAAATGTAGGAGGAAAAGATTTGAAAGGATTGGAGGGAGATGTCCTCTTATCAAAAGGTCAAGGCCAGCCAAGAGTCTGGGACTTACTGCCATGGTCCAAGATGAACCTCTTCTCTCTCTCAGCCATTTTGTTGGCTGTCGGGTCTGTGGGGACAGAGGATTTTTCTGGAGGAGGGCAGAAGTCTCCTTCCTCTGTGCACACTAGCACCTGAACAATCCAGAATAAGAATAATAATTACAGTACTTATTAAGCATATACTATGTGCCAAGCACTGTTCTAAGCTCTGGGGTAGATATAAGCAAATCGGGTTGGACACAGTCCCTGTCCCACATGAGGCTCACACTCTTAATTCCCATTTTACAGAAGGCAAAGGAAAGTCAACAGTCCAGCTACAGAAGGGGATCCGGCTCTGCTATCTCCTTCACGTGGAGAGGGAAGGGAAATGAGTTTGCAACTTTCAGAAATCCAGACAGAAGTCAGACACACAGACCTAGGAGTCAGGCAAGTTTTGGGCAGCTAGAATAGGTGAGTCACCTCTGGGGAGGAAGGAGACTTCAGGGGACACGGATCCAGGCATTCATATGGTCTAAGAAGATAACACCTGCATCAACCTCCTCACTGGTCTCTCTGCCTCCAATTGCTCTCCTCACTCTGCTGCCCAGATCATTTTTCTAGAACACAGTGTCTCCTCATTCCCCCCAAAATATCAAATGGTGACCGATTCTTCACTGCATCAAGCTGAAACTCCTGACCTTTGGCTCAATCAATCAGTCGTACTTATTGAGCACTTACAGTGCGTGGAGCACTGTACTAAGGGCTTGGGAGAGTACACTATAACAGAGTTGGTAGACACATTCCCTGCCCACATTGAGCTTACAGTCTAGAAGGGGAGACAGACGTTAATATAAACTGTGGATAATACATTAGGCTGAGAGAGATGTGAATAAAGGGTGCCAATCCAAGTGCAAGGGTGATGCAGAAGGGAGTGGGAGAAGAGGCAATGAGGGCTTCTTGCAATAAGGCCTCTTGAAGGAGCTGTGTCTTCAATAAGTCTTTGAAGGTGGGGAGAGTGATTATCTGTGGGATATGGAGAGGGAGGGCATCCCTCTAAACTGTGAGCTCATTGTGGGCAGGGATTGTGCCTTTTTGTTGTTGTGTTGTACTCTTCCAAGCTCTTAGTATAGTGTTTTGCACAAAGTAAGCACACAATAAATGCCATTGAATGAATTCCAAGTCAAAGGCAGGACATGGGCGAGAGGTCAGCAGCGAGAAAGACAAGATCGAGGTACAGTGCACAGATTGGCATTAGAAGAGCAAAGTGTGCAGGCTGGGTTGTAGTAGGAAATCAGGGAGATAGGTAGGAGAGAAAAAGGTAATTGAAAGCTTTAAAGCCAGCACTAAGGAGCTTCCGTTTGATGCAGAGGTGGATAGGTAACTACGGAATATTCTTAAGAAGTGGGGAAACGCACTGAACATTTTTATAGAAAAATGATCCGAGCAGCAGAGTGAAGTATGGAGTGGAGAGGGGAGAGACAGGAGGCAGGGAGGTCAACAAGGAGGCTGATGCAGTAATCAAGTTGGGATAGAATATGTGCTTGGCTTTCTGGCACTCAATCAGCTCTCTCCTCCTTTCCTCCGACTACCCCCACCAAGTTGCCCTCATGCTAACCTACCTTCTGCCTGGTTCTTGTCTCTTCCACTGCCACCCTCTTGCTCTCACCCTTCTCTCTGACCAGAACTCTCTCCCCCTTCAAACTTGATAAACCACCCTCTCACTATCTTCAAGACCCTTTTGAATTCACAGCTCCTCTAGGAAGGCTTTCCAACAAATTTCAATTCTCTCCATGGCCACTTCAGCACTTCTGTACATATCCTGATTATTTAAGCACTAACTTACATCAGATTCCCATTTCCTTCCTCCTACCTGTAACTTACATTAGTGTCTGGCTCCCCAGTTAGACCATAAGTCCCTTGAGGGCAGGTACTACAGCTATGAATTCGATTGTACCCTCCCAAACACTGAGTATGGTTCTCTGCACACAGGAGGTGCTCAATAAATACAGCTGACTGACTGAACGATCAGCATTGGGGACTTGGTGGGTCAGTGCCAGACTGCACCTCCACTGAGAGGAGTTATTGCAGGCGACTCTAGAAGAGCCATGGGAAGAGCAGGATGGCCAAGTGGAAAGAGCATAGACAGGGGAGACAGAGGACCAGGGTTCTAATCCCTGCACTGCCAATTTCTTAATGTGTGACACTGGGCAAGTCACTTCACTTCCCTGGGCTGTAAAATAGAGATTAAATACCTGTTGTCTCTCCTACTTAGACTGTGAGCCTCATGTGGGATGGGGACTGTGTCCAAACTAATTAACTTGTACCTATCCAAGTGTTTAGAACAGAGCTGAAAAAATACCCTAAAAGTACCCCAGTGGCCTTGGGTTACTGGAAATGGGCAACCCCACCATGCAACAAGCTGTTGTTTCCGGATTCTCTTGTTGACCAAACAGCTCATCTCAAACTCCACCCTGCTGGCTCACTTCAGAGCCCCTCTGCCCGGGAAATCAGCAGTGATAAGATGGTGGTATTTGTTAAGCATTCACTATGCGCCAGGCACTCTACTAAGCTCGCACTGTACTTAGCTCCGGGGTGGTGTCACCCATCGACCGGGGATGGGTTCATTAGGGAATCAGCGCAGCTAGAGAGAGAGGGGCCGGGAACAGAAAGCCAGAGTTTTATACAAAGTTTATTCCACGAGGCAAATTGAATTACTTAATTGTTTGGGTGCAATGAACTGAACTTCCGTTTCGGAGGCATATGATTAATTAGTAATAATAGAGCTTCCCTAACAGGATGAACACACTTATACATTACTTGCACGTGGCAGAACTCCCAGGTCCCATCCAGGCAGAATTCCCTCACAGTTTGTTTGAACTCATGTGCACTTCCCAATCGGGAGGAATCCACTTAAGGTATACCCTCATGGGGAAGCCCCTAGCTCCCACCCACGAGTTTTTTCCATGTCAGAGGAATCCATTCATATGTTCCATACCCATGGCGAAGCGGTTTACTTCCAGCCCCCTGAGCATCTAGCAGGATGGGACACACAGCCATCCCATGGATCCTCACTTGGTGCAAGCTAAATGGGCTTCTCAAGCTCTGGACAGTTGTTCCCTCTAGCTGTTTGCTGCAAGTCTTAATCCTCTGCACAGAGGGTCAGAGGCTGAAGGTATTTATCACCTGTGCTCCTAGGCCATTCCTGCTTCCGGCCTCAGATTATACAATCTCTGCCCTCCCCACTCCTTCATATGTAATTTGATTAGCATGGGGGGTGAGGGACACCTTCTGTATTCCTGGCTTGGGCTGTCAATCTAGCAGTTTGGGTTGTGGGGGTGGTATCCCATCCTCATTTCCGAGTTCTGCCTGCTGGCTCAGGTGGTCACGAGATAGCATATGACCTTGAGATGGCCGGCACCCCAGGATCACCTTGGGAAAGGGCGTTGGCTGTAGAGGAGGAGAAGGCATCAATGAGAGCAATGGCTGAGGCCTCGAAGAAGAAGCTCTGATAGAGTACTCTGCTTAGCACTATTCTCAGTCTCCTTTGTAGGATCCTCCTCCCCCTCCCATCCCCTAACTGTAGGGGTTCCTCAAGGGTCAGTTCTTGGTCCCCTTCTGTTCTCCATCTATACTCACTCCCTTGGTGAACTCATTCTCTCCCAAGGCTTCTATAAGTTCTACGCAGATGACACTCAAATCTACATCTCCTCCCCTGTTCTCTCTCCCTCGCTCCAGGCTCGTATTTCCTCCTGCCTTCAGGACATCGCCACCTGATTGTTTGCCTGCCACCTAAAACTCAAAATGTCCAAGACTGAGCTCCTTATATTCTCTCCCAAACCCTGTCCTCTCCCTGACTTTCCCTACACTGTGGACCACTACCATCCTTCCTGTCTCACAAGCCCGCAACCTTGGTGTCATCCTTGACTCCGCTCTCTCATTCACCCCATACATCCAATCCTTAACCAAAACCTGCCAGTCTCACCTTTACAACATCGCCAAGTTGAGCCCTTTCCTCTCCATCTAAACCGCTACCTTGCTGGTACAGTCTCTCATCATATCCCAACTGGATTATTGCATCAATTTCCTCTCTGATCTCCCATCCTCCTGTCTCTCCCCTCTTCAGTCTATCCTTCACTCTGCTGCCAGGATTATCTCTGTACAGAAACGCTCTGGGCATGTCACTCCCCTCCTCAAAAATCTCCAGTGATTGCCTGTCAACCTTCAAATCAAGCAATAACTCCTTACTCTTGGCTTCAAAGCTCTCCATCACCTTACCCCTCCTACCTCACCTCCCTTCTCTGCTTCTCCAGCCCAGCCCACACTCTGCTCCTCTGCCACTAACCTCCTCACTGTCCCTCATTCTCGCCTCTCCTGCCGTCGATGCCTGGCCCGTGTCCTACCTCTCGCCTGGAATGCCTCCCTCCTCACATCCGCCAAACTAGCTCTCTTCCCCTCTTCAAAGCCCTACTGAGAACTCACCTCCTGCAGGAAGCCTTCCCAGATTGAGTTCCCATTTTCCTCTGCTCCTCCTCCGATCCCCATCACCCCTACTCCCTCCCTCTGCTCTACCCCCTTCCCTGCCCCACAGCACTCATGTATATTTGTACATTTATATTACTCTGTTTTATTAATGATGTGTATATATGTATAATCGTATTTATCTATTTTGATGCTATTGATGCCTGTCTACTTGTTTGTTTTGAGGTCTATCTAGACTGTGAGCCCACTGTTGCAAAAGGATTGTCTCTATCTGTTGCTGAATTGTACTATCCAAGGGCTTAGTACAGTGCTCTGTACAAAGTAAGCACTCAATAAATACGATTGAATGAATGAATTAAAGTCAGCTTAATAATAATAATAAAAATTATGATGGTATTTGTTAAGCACTTACTATGTGCAAAGCACTGTTCTAAGTGCTGGAGGGATACGAGGTGATCAGGTTGTCCCACATGGGGCTCACATGAGGGGGTAGGAATCAAATTCTGAGCAAAATGTCAGCTAAGGGCTTGGAGGATCTGAGCTTTTTCTGCTGAGTTTGAAAAAGGTTAATGGTTTAGTGAAGACATTGTTCAGCCATTCAGCCAAGAAAGGGAGGAAAGGAATATCTCAGAGCAGGCAGAGAACAAACTGAAAGAGTCTTGAGTGGCTGAGGGCTAGGGAATTCAATTCCTGTGCTAGTTGATCATCACTTAGCATGTTCTGAACATTGGCTAAGTACTGTATGCAGATCAGACCAGTCCCTTTCTCAGTCCCTGTCTCACCAGAGGCCAGAAAGGAAAGAAAACTTCTCTTCTCACTGGGCCATCGCTCTGGGCCCCCCCACGGATGACCAAAGTCAGTCATTTTCCCATGGGACTTGTTTTCCAGACCCGACTTGAAAATGTGCTGTTTGATCTCAGAAAGTAGGAAGAACAAGATCAGCTTCAGGTGAGGAGACTCCCCCTTTGGAAGGGGTGAGAGCAGTCCAGAGTATGGAATCAAGGTGCTGATGGGAGGCATGGTCACTCCAGCACTGGACAACAGAGCCCCCACACATGGGCACTAACTATAGGCCCAACAAAGCCATCAAAGCAATGTCATTTCATTATGGTATTAGGTACGGGGATGGGTGCCACATGATCAGTTTGGCTCAGTTCTTGTCCCATATGGGACTCACTAGGGGGTAGGGAAAGCAGGGCTCTCAACCACCTCTCTGTGCCTCAGTTCCCTCAGCGCCTTGTCCCAAGTCATGCTGTAGAACTGGGACTAGAATCTGAATCTTCTGACTCTCCCTCTTTCCCTGGAATAAAACCCTGACCCCTTGGCTGGATAGCTTCAGGATGGATCCCTGTCACCCTCATCCACACTCCAAACTGCAAAGAACCACTGGATGACTCGCAGAAGACTGGCCCTAGGCTTGCAGTTGGGATGAAATGTAGGCCTGGGAGAAGTTTCCTACGGTGGTAGATTTTTTCCACCCAAATCAGGTACCAAAAGGCCAGCAGAAATGCTTCCTGTCTCTTCTGTGCATCTATCTCTCCACAGCTCAACTCCCTGCAGGAACAGTTGGAGAACTTCATGCAGCAGTGAAGGGGTGGGAAGGGACCTGCCCTAGGCCAAGATGACTTCAGCGTTTTTCTCTCAGTTGGTGTAGTGGGTGTCCCTTGGACTGAAGCTGAGAGCAAATGTGGCTGAGTTTACACTTGGTTGTCTCCCCTTCCCATCTTCCCCACAAACCTACTCCAGATCCTGAAAGATTTAAAGGGGAAAACCCCTAATTCTTTGGACTTGGTAAACCTGAGAGGGCTCACCCAAGAGATTATCTCTGAAATAATATGTCACTGTTCTTAACACTAGTCAGGTCCCTCATATTTAGATCTGTGGGTAACCATCTAACCTCTCTGAGTTTCCCTTCTTTGAGGTCAGCTTCTCTAATTCCCCTAATAAGGGGAATTATAAGCTCTGCTCCTCTGTCATAGGGGCCCCTAAAAGGGGAGAACTGCCCCATATTTCTATTTTCAAGAGAGCTAGGCTATTGGCAGCTAGACAGTTTCCAGCTCGGGAAGCCCCTAATCTGCTGGGGACTAGGAATAAAAGAGAATTTTGAGGAAGAACAAAGAGGTGGAGGGAGGGGGCTAGTGGGCTCCAAGGACAGGACATAGCCCTCAGTTACCTTATTCCTTTCTGTCCAGTTGTAGGGCGCTTTCTCCAACTCACTAGATGTCTCTGCTTCTGCTAGGCCTCAGGTTTCTGCCGCTCTTTGCTGAATGAATACAAACACACACACAGATGCACAGACATACCGACACTGCCCCCCCACAACACCCCCCAACCACTACCTACCCTGGGAAGAATAACAAAAGTGGTATTTAAGCACTTACTATGAACTGGGCACTGTGTGCTAAGCACTTGGTAACATACAGTGCAACAGAAGAGGTTGCACGTTCCCTGCCTACAACAAGCTTACATTCCAAAGTGGGAAAGAGACATTACTATAACCATGAAATTTAAAATATGTCATTTACAGATATGTACACGTTAATAATTGTATTTGTTCACATGCTTATGGGCTAAGTAGTGTACTAAGCACTGGGGTAATCAAGGTAATGAAGCCACACAGAGTCTCTGTCCCACATTGGGCTCACAGTCTAAGTAGAACAGAGAATAGGTATGGAAACCCCATTTTACAGATGAGGAAACTGAGGCACAGATAAATTCATGGACTTGCCCAAGGTTCCAAAGCGAGTTGGGGAGCCAGACTTAGAATTCAGACCCTCTGAATGCCATTATAGATGAATTCTCGTTTGTTTCACTCCTGTAGGGAATTATACCTGTTCATCAATTCAGCCTCAACTCAGCATTTTAGGTCTTAGAATTCACACTGAGAGACTTACTTGCTTGGTTTTCCCAACTGCCTTTCTCAAAGCTTCTATCATATCCTTGTTTCTCAGTGTATAAATGAGAGGGTTCATCATGGGGATAACTGTTCCATAAAATATAGAGATGATTTTGTCCTGGTCCCTACTGTCTTTGCTCTGAGGTTTGAGATAAATGGAGATGAGGGTCCCATAGTAGATGGTCACCACAGTCAGGTGCGATCCACAGGTGGAGAAAGCTTTCCTCCGCCCAGTTGTGGAGGGAATTTTCAAGACGGCCACCGCAATCCGGATATAAGACAGGAGGATAAACAGAAAGGGGAGGGGGAAGATGAAGAATGTGATTGTCCACATCAGGATCTCACTGACAGTGCTGTCTGAGCAGACCAGCTTTAAGACGGCTTCCACCTCACATACAAAATGGTTCACTACATTGTGTCCTGAACAAAACCGAACCGGTACAATGACCACAGGAAGTAGGGCCAGCAAGAAGTTACTTATCCATATGGTAGCGGCAATCTGGAAGCAAGTCCTCATTGTCATAATCAGCGTGTAATGCAGGGGGTTCGATATGGCGATGAATCGATCGTAAGCCATGACGGCCAGTAGGCAGGACTCAGTGACGGCCCAGAAGATGGAGATGGTCATCTGGGCGAAGCAGTCATTGTAGGTGATAGTGGGGCAGTCTCTCAGGCAGTTCACAAGAGCCAGAGGCACAGTGGTGGTGGTGGAACAAAGGTCAACAAAAGACAGATTACAAAGGAAGAAATACATTGGGGTGTGAAGTCGAGGCTCTTTCCACACTATCAGAATGATGAGGATATTTCCCACCACGGTTCCCAGGTAAAGATAGATCAACATACAGAAAAAAATGATTTGAGTTTTGGGCTGATGGGAAAGTCCAACCAGGATGAATTCTGTGACCTCAGTGTAGTTGGCCCCTCTCATTTTATTCATTTTCTCCTTCCTATGGAACCAAGAGAAAGGAAAGAGAGCTTCAATTTTAGGAAGTACAAGCCCAATGAGTTCTGACTCTAAGGGGGCTGGATGGGAATTACTAGGAGTGGTCCCCAGGATTCCTGGTCATTAGTCATCATCTGGCAAGGAGCAGGTGGTATAATTTCCAGGAGGCTGCAACACAAAACTGTGTATTCCTCAGAGCTAGAATCTGTGGATAACCTGATCTCTAGTCTGAGGTCATTAGATCACTGAGGGCAGTTAAAATTAGGTTTTCTGGAACAGGAAGGGTAAGTGAAATCTCTGCATTTTTGAAATTCTGAAATTCTCACTACCATTTCCTCCTGTTTTTATTTTCTTTCTTCCAAATGAGGAAATCCCCTGCAGAAAGTGGTACATCTGGGTAACCTTCAGGATTCAAAGTTCTAAAGGAATTAGTGCCAAAGAGGTTAGTTTAATTTAGCCTTTCACTTTTCAGAGATAATCAAAATAAGCCAAATCTCTATCCCATGATGGGGAAAAAGCTAACAAAATTTGCTTGAAGCACAAACATCCCAGAACCCTTCTCAGCCTTCTAAGTTGGACTCAAACGGATTCTCCATCTTTGAGACGATTTCTGGATGATGAATTTTCTTAAATCCAGTGTTTTTAACCCTTTAGAGACTTGATGGTTACATCTGCTGATGGAGCAGATACCCCCAATGCAGAAACTAAGGTCATAAAGACACACAGAGAGAAGATATTTCTCATCAGCAATCACATCCCCTCCTAGACTAAAAATTAGTTCTATGCTAGAGGTTTTTTTTGCTGCGGGGGGGCAGCGGGGGGAAGACTCTTCTATGCCTCTGCCTGCACTGATAAATTTCATCGAATGAGAACAAATTTTTCTTTATCTAGCCTGCTCCATGGGTTATTAGCTAAACTACTTTGGACCTGGGTTCTAATCCCAGCTTCTGTACGTGTCTGCTGTGTTACTTTGGGCAAATTACTAAACTTCTCTGGGCTTCAGTTCCCTCATTCTCAAAAAGGGGAGTCAATACCCGTTCTCCCTCCTATTTAGACTGTGAGCCCATGTGGGACTTGATTTTCTTCTGGCTACCCTAGTGCTGTGTACAGTGCTTGGCACATAGTAAGCTCCTAAAAAATACCACAGTTAATGTTATTAATACTTCTCTTGGGCACTTGATGTTCCTTCACTCTTTAGAAGTCCAGAGGTACAGGATGAATGTAATATCTTAATTTCATAAACTCTTTTGGGGGCAGGAGGGAGGGAACATGGAGAGAAGGCTGTTTTCTAACTTCAGCCAACATAGTTGTCTCACAAAATAACATCCCATTTCTCTTAAGTGTTATTTAGCTGGAAAATACATTTAAATCTTATGCAAAAATGTACCTGGAGTTAGAGTATGTCAAAAGTTTGGAAGATAGATGTGCCTATTTGGGAAGCTATAGATCAGAATCTGGAGCTCTCAAGCACCAATTATGTTCATTTCAAAGGAACTACCGACTCTCCAGTGAGACAGCCAAATGGAATTCCAGGGGTGACTGTAGGAAGTACAATATAATGCAGATATTTTTATTCCTGATGGTTACCATCTAGAATTAAAATGTAAAGTCCTCCATTAATTGAAGAGGCAGGAAGGAAATAAATTAGATCCTTTTTTAAAAAAATCATTAAGCTAGAATGGGCCTTCAGGTTGTGAAGGAGACCAGATACTCACTGAATTTTATAGCTTCCAAGGTAACTTCTGCTGGAAATTTAGTCCTTTCAAATTAACAATGAAATCCACATATAGCCTTTGGTCAGTGATGGGTCACCAAAGCATCCAGCCCAGCCTGGTTTAAAGATGGTCAAGTTGGTCGGTTTTCCTTTGGTTCTTAACAAGCCCACTGGGACAAAAGGCACCTTTGCATGTCCTGTGATGAATTTGCTTGCATGCATTTAAATCCCTGAATTAACCCTAAGAAACAAAACAAATGATTTGGAATGCCATTTTCTTATTTTAAAAGCTGGCTCCATATATGTAGGGCACGTAGAGGGAATCCATCAATCAATGATATTTATTGAGCCCTTAATATGTGCAGAGTACTGTACTAAGTAATTGGGAGGATACAATGGAGTTAGCAGACAGGTTTCCGGTTCACAGTGAGTTTGTAGTCTAGAATATAATAACATCAAATCCCAATTTCATAGAAATTCAAGAAGTATTTTCAATACTGTACCAAGGTCATTTTTTTAAGGAGGGTGGCTAGTATAAACATATCTCTTACCTTGACTTCAAAATATTAAATGATTTGAGGCTAGGTCTGCTCTTTCTGAGTGGCTGATACATTACACTCTCTGAGGAAAACAACACGGATGATTTTGTATGATATAGCTTAGATCACCTGGCAAGAGGTATACGATACTTGTTCTTGCACTCACTTTGAGAGAAAAATCTGCATAGCACTGAAATCCAGACCCACTACCTAGAACAAGAAGGTATTAAATAATTCAAGAAGACTCCAGAGCTCATGATTTCAGCCTTCAGGAGACTCCAGGGATCATATCCCTAATAAGCAGTGAAATTCCACCAATGGAAAGTGGATTGAAGGGACCAACAATATGTTGACATGCTCTCTGAGGAAAAAATGCCTATTTTAAGTTGTAGATCATTAAAGCCAAGCAGTCTTTTTTTTTCCTCTTGTAATGAGTCTCTGATACGTGCAAGTGAAACTGTTTATGGAGACTCACTTTGTTACTAGATGCAAGGGAGGGTAGAGATTTATGTGAGCTATAGTTAGAAAATAACTTTTAGCTAATGGTCTGAGCCTACGGAGACAATTCTTCATTTGGAGTATATGCCTGGAAAGGGAGTAGCGATTTTACAGGGGACCTACGCATCAAGCAAAAACTCCTCACTCTCAGCTTCAAGGCTCTCCATCACCTCGCCCCCTCCTACCTCATCTCCCTTCTTTCCTTCTCCAGACCAGCCCGCACCCTCCACTCCTCTGCCGCTAACCTCCTCACTGTACCTCATTCTTGTCTGTCCCGCCGTTGACCCCCAGCCCACGTCCTCCCCCTGGCCCGGAATGCCCTCCCTCCACACATCCACCAAGCTAGCTCTCTACCTCCCTTCAAAGCTCTACTGAGAGCTCACCTCCTCCAAGAGGCCTTCCCAGACTGAGCCCCCTTTTTCCTCTCCTCCTCCTCATCCCCTCAGCCCTACCTCCTTCCCCTCCCCACAGCACCTGCATATATATTTGTACAGATTTATTACTCTATTTTACTTGTACATATTTACTATTCCATTTATTTTGTTAGTGACTTGACACCTGTCCACATGTTTTGTTTTGTTGTCTGTCTTCCCCTTCTAGACTGTGAGCCCATTGTTGGGTAGAGACCATCTCTATATGTTGCCAATTTGTACTTTCTAAGCACTTAGTACAGTGCTCTGCACACAGTAAGCATTCTATAAATACAACTGAATGAATTAATTAATGAATGAATGAGAGAGAAGTCCTTAAAGACCTAAAAAGCCAGAAAGCCACCATTTTCCATTCTACTATGAAGATGGGAATTGATCTCAAAATAAACTCAAAATAAAGAGTCCTACAGTCCCTCAAGCCCTGTCATTCAAGTTCCTTCAGAATTCCCAAGTTGTTTATGAAAACTAGAAGAAGGAAATCAGAAATGAGCTTTGAGATAAATGAAGATTTTCAAGTTTGAGGAAAGACCTTTTATGTCCTGTTGCTGGGCTACCCAGAGATGTAGAACTTGAGTAATTATCCAGTGAACTTGATCAGACTGGATAACCAAGTTGGAGAACTCCAAGTCTTTATTTAGCGTGGCTCAGTGGAAAGAGCATGGGCTTTGGAGTCAGAGGTTGTGGGTTCAAATTCCGGCTCTGCCACTTATCAGCTGTGCGACTTTGGGCAAGTCATTTAACTTCTCTGGGCCTCAGTTCCTTCATCTGTAAAAATGGGGATGAAGACACTGCTCCTTTTCCTTGGGGTCTCTGACTTCTCTTTTAAAATTATTATGATTACATACTAATTGTATTATATAGTAATTGTAGATTGTAATTATTGTAGTCTTGGATGTCTATGTTCCAAGCACTGTACTAGGTGCTGGGATTAGGTAAAAGATAATCAGATTAGTGGCAGTCTGGGCTCCCCATGGAGCTCACTGTCTAAGGGGGAGGGAAAACAGGTATTTTGTCCCCCATTTTATATATGAGGAAACCGAGGCTTAGCAAAGTTAAGGGACTTGCCCCAAAAAAGCACACAACAGACAAGTGGGGGAGACAGGATTAGAACCCAGGTCCTTCTGACGTCCAGACCCATGCTCTAATAATAATAATAATAATAATAATAATAATAATAATAGTATTTGTTAAGTGCTTACTATATGCAAAGCACTGTTCTAAGCGCTGGGGAGAATACAAGGTGATCAGGTTGTCCCACGTAGGGCTCACAGCCTTAATCCCCATTTTACAGATGAGGTAACTGAGGCACAGAGAAGTTAAGTGACTTGCCCAAAGTCACACAGCTGACAGTTGGTGGATCTGGGATTTGAACCCATGACCTCTGACTCACAAGCCTGCACTCTTTCCATTGAGCCACGCTGCTTCCCTAGTCTAGCCACTAGACACCCCTGGAATAATGTCTCCCAACTTTATTGCCTTATACTCTTTTGAGCACTTAGTATACTCAGTAAGTACTTGATACAGATTGTTGACTGGTAAGAACAGAGTCACTGGGCACCTACTCTGAAATTAACCCAATACAAGACGTCATTTGCGTTTCAGCAAAGGTGACAAAGAGTTTGTGTTGGCCAAGGTCATGGTGAATCTCCTTTGGCATAGCAGGTCTTCTTCAGCATGGCAGTTCTCCTTCAGCACAGCTGTCCTGATGATGTGGAAATAGGAGGGGAAGATGCAGGAGCAGGGCTGGTGCAGTGCCAAGGGTCCAGAGGTGAGAATCATCAGCTCAGGAATGCAGTGGTGGGAACCAGCCAGTTTGATGAAGGAGGGAATGTCACAGGCAAAGCGATTGATCATCATCATCATCATCAATCGTATTTATTGAGCACTTACTGTGTGCAGAGCACTGTACTAAGCACTTGGGAAGTACAAATTGGCAACATATAGAGACAGTCCCTGCCCAACAGTGAGCTCACAGTCTAAAAGGGGGAGACAGAGAACAAAACCAAACATACTAACAAAATAAAATAAATAGAATAGATATGTACAAGTAAAATAAATAAATAGAGTAATAAATATGTACAAACATATATACATATATACAGGTGCTGTGGGGAAGGGAAGGAGGTAAGATGGGGGGGATGGAGAGGGGGACGAGGGGGGAGAGGAGGGAAGGGGCTCAGTCTGGGAAGGCCTCCTGGAGGAGGTGAGCTCTCAGTAGGGCCTTGAAGGGAGGAAGAGAACTAGCTTGGCAGATGGGCAGAGGGAGGGCATTCCAGGCCCGGGGGATGACATGGGCCGGGGGTCGATGGCGGGACAGGTGAGAACGAGGTACGGTGAGGAGATTAGCAGCAGAGGAGCGGAGGGTGCGGGCTGGGCTATAGAAGGAGAGAAGGGAGGTGAGGTAGGAGGGGGCAAGGTGATGGAGAGACTTGAAGCCCTGGGTGAGGAGTTTCTGCCTGATGCGCAGATTGATTGGTGTAGGGTTCACGGAAGCAGAGCCACAGCGACAGGGTGAGCAGGATGAATGGTAGGAGGGGTACCCCCCAACCCAGGTGGCTGCCATCTGCCCATGCACCTGATGGCTCATGATCAGCAGGGAGCTCAAGGGATTGCAAGATGGTGACAAAGAGCTGTAATCCCCAAGACGAACGGAAGGCATACCTCCTTGGCCAGGAAGAGGAAGATGCACATCTGGGGGAAAGACAGCTCAGGTCCGGTAGGGCGGACTTGCATGGAGGCTAATGGATAGCAAAGGTCCAGGATTGACAAGTTGCTGAGGAAGAAGTATGAGGGGATGTGGAGGGAAAGGTCACCCTAAATGAGAGCAATGATGAGGCTACTTCCCTGCAGAGTGGCAAGTTTAGTCATCAGCATCAGGACAAGAAGACAATTATTAGAGGAATCAGAGATCCCAACAAGGACAGATTCGAACACCTGGGTAGGGACTGCTCCCATGATGCTTACTGCCAGTGTCCATCAGTAGTAATTGTACTATTGTCTGGGTCCTGTCTGCAAGGTGAGAAAACAGGTGGAAGGGCCCCAAGAGAAGTGATGAGCAGATGCAGAGCAAGCTTTAGATATCTTCTGCCCCATCCTGTGGGAATGGCGGGGATTCATAGGTTCAGTACCAGAAATTGTTGCCGGAATCAGAGGCCCATCAATGTAGCAACTTTGCATCAGGCGAAACACACTGCACATGACATTTTCCCCATTAAGGAAAGTGAAAGGAAACTATTTCCAGGTCATCACCCCTCTTCCTCGTTCTTTGAGCTGCTGGAACAGACTTTCCCCCTGGGACCCTTAAACTTCACCCCCCAACACAAATCCTCCCACCCACACTGGACTCCATGTTAAGCTAGCTGCAGAAAGTGATCTTCATAAAAATAAATTGAGGTGGACATTTTAGAAACAGAATTAGCCCTGAAGAAGGGGTAGCATAATTTAGGGGCTGAACTTGATTTCCCAAGGTATTTAAATCCTGGGATTCTGTGGAAAATCATCTGCCATCAGCGACATCTTTTACCTCTGAAAGGAGACGAATGAGGCTTGGTCCTGACACTGAGGACCAAGAATCTGTTCAGTGGAATCAATTCCGGTACTAGAGGTTTGCATAGCCCCACTCACCCTCTCTTCTCCCTCCCAATCATGAGCAACAAGCAAAGTGCAGGGCAGGGGAAAGCGCATGGATTGTCACATCCTGTGAGGAATTAAGTTGTTCGTTCTCACGATCCCTTCTCATCTGTCTCTACTTTGACACTGGATGTGCCACAATTCAAGCCCCTTAAGGTGGTGGCTTCCCACAGAGGGCAGTGAAATCTCCCACTTCTCACTTAGCTCTGGGATATGAATGATCTCAGATCACCTAACTTCCCAAGCCAGTCTAATGGCAGTGGGATCGAAATGTGTCAACAGGGATGTTTTAGGAACCTGGTACCCTTTGGCTGACCCCCAGCCTATTCCAGCAATCCTGAAGTCATGCATTCATTCAGTCGTGGGCAGAGCACTATACCAAGCGCTTGGGAGAGTACAATTCAACAATAAGCAGAATCATTCCCTGTATACAAAGAATGTACAGTCTAGAGGAGGGAGACAATCATTAATATAAATTTAAAAATTGCAGATATTTACATAAGTGCTGTGGGCCTAGGAGGGGAGATGAATGAGCTCTCTCAAGAAGAAAATTGCATAACATTCTTTGGTAGCTCCCAAGCAGAAAATTGATGCTACCAAACCCAAATCCTTCGTGCTTCCTTTTCCAACGAACCAGCATGGCCTACTGGACAGAGCCCCGGCCTGGGAGTCAGAAGATCTGGGTGTCCTGGCTCCACCAGCTGCCTACTGGGTGACCTTGGGCAAGTCACTTCACTTCTCTGCCTCAGGTTCTTCATCTGTAAAATGGGAATTCAATACCTGTTCCCCTTCCTTCTTAGTCTGCAAACCCTCTAAGGGACAGGGACTATGTCTAACATGATG
This sequence comes from Tachyglossus aculeatus, assembly GCF_015852505.1. Lineage (NCBI taxonomy): Eukaryota > Metazoa > Chordata > Mammalia > Monotremata > Tachyglossidae > Tachyglossus > Tachyglossus aculeatus. The sequence goes on from NC_052071.1 coordinate 40,367,610, forward strand.
AACTTATATCTACCCCAGCGCTTAGAACAGTGTTTAAGCCATGGTAAGTTCTTAACAAAAGTTATGATTATTATCATTATTTTGTACCTCTGTCTTCTTCTCGTGTGGGATAGAAACAAGACAATTATGGTAAGACAAGCTTTCCCTGATTAATTTTCCTTGGTCCTAGGCCATATCATCCCTTCCACCAACTCTAGCACTTATGAACTTTACCTAAATTCCCCTCAGCATTCAGGTATACGTGTCCACACAATTGAAAGTTGTAAATATTTTTATGTTGGTTGCCCCATTGCAGTGTAAGCTCCTTGAGGGCAGGGAATATGTCACTTTGCTCTTCTGGGGAAAAATCAGGGAGGCAGTAGCAGTGACACTGTTGTCCCTTTCTCTGGAAAATGGTGTGGCCTAGTGGAAAGAGCACGGGACTGGGAGTCAGGGGACCTGAGTTCTAATCCCGGTTCTGCTACTTGCTGTGGCCTTGGGCAGGTCATTTAGCATCTCTATACTTCAGTTTCCTCATCTGTAAAATGGGGTTAAAATTCCTGTTCTTCCTCCCACTTGGGGGCTGTGAGCCCCATGAGGGTCAGAGACTTTGTCTGATCCAATAATCTCATATCTACCCCAACACTTAGTATGGTGTTTGGCACATAGTAAGCACTTAACAGGTACCATAGTAATAATCATTAGAAATCTCCCTCTTCTGCAGCAGTGGCAATAGTAGCTGCCTCTACTGTCGCCATCACCATACAGCAGGGGGTCCTGTCCCACCCACCCAGGCCATAACCAAGACCCTGAAAGGGTCCTGCAAAAAGCCACCCAACGGTGGGGTGGAACCCCAAATGACCATTGCGGGATAGTGTAGGGTCACTATCGGCTACACACAGTCCATCTCTCTGTTGTCCCACTATATGTCTGAGACTGGCCCTGCTCTGGCCACTGAGAAAGACTAGTTCTTTCTTATGTTAGGTCCCAGTACAGGAGTAGAAGATTAGATGACGGTTGTGATGTAAGCAGGAGGATTTGTGACTACCGCAGAGCAGAGAGCTTAGAACACAACTGTGGAGTGGCTGGAGTTGGAAATGTGACTGAAGTTGGTGATGCTGCAATGCTGAGGCTCTCTTTGTTGGGCTGAAGTCAACAACTTTCTCATTTCCTCAGAAAAATCTAAACTTGAGGCAGAGGAGACCCAGAGAGGTAAGGGTCACTGCTGAATTCAAATTTAAACTAGAAATAATAAAGTTACCCCTCCCAATTTTCCCCCTGATGTATTCTAGTCCAAGAAACGTATCTTCATTTTTCCCATTAGGAACAGAAGAGGAAAAAGACAATCTTTGTACTACCAGGAAAATACGTCTGCCTTGATTCAAATATCTAGTTCCCAACCTGACTTTTTAAGACGACATAATCTTTGTTGGAAAAATGTCTGTATATTTTCCTTTTCTTAAAGGGTTCTTCCTCCTTAGGCTTTTATTTTCCAGCCTGTCATTGAAAGGGGTGAAAGCCTCTCATGATTATCTTACTCAGGTTTGTTGAGCATTAATAGGCTCAATGGGCATTGCTTATTACCAATGCAGTGAACAGAGTGGAGCAATTAAAACCACTTGTTGCAAACACCCAGAAACCCCACTCGAGGCATTATTAAGGAGACAACAAACTTGGCATTCCTTTACCAGAAACTTTTTAGCACAGTAATAAAGGGATAATTATGAGCAATGGGAGAAAGTTTCAGCTTTTCCTTCGCAGAGACAAAGGAAAACATTGAAGATGTTAAAAAAGGAGGAAGAAAAACAATCCCCCAATTAACTGAACCTAAAAAGCAAGAAACAAGTCCCTCAGCAGAGCTGACCTCCCTGAGACAGGCACACAAACCTGCCTCGTGATTGTCTGGGTCTTTCAGATCAAACATAAGGGGCAAATCTCCTTTCCACGTGAGCATTTATGATGCTGCCCATGATGATGGTGGAATTTATTAAGCACTTAGGATGTGCAAAGCACTGTTCTAAGCACTGTTCTCTGGGGAGAAAACCCAAGTATCAACATTCTGACCTGATGGAATTGAGCAGTCTCCTTTGTAGCCCAATTTCACCCAGTTTAGGCCTCAATGAAAATAAACACCAGCCCAAATGCTCAGGGTCTCAAAGAATCAATGTGGACCCAAGAACAATCCAGCAGCTGGTCTAATGAAATTGCTTCCCATGGACTCTGTTTCCTCTTCACTATTCAATTTTTTTAATGGCATTTGTTAAGTCCTTACTACGTGCCAGGCTCTGTACTAAGCACTGAGGTAAATACAAGCAGTTCCTGTAATGTGTAGGGCTCACAGTCTTAATCCCCAGTATGCAGATGAGGTAAATGAGGTGCAGAGAAGTTAAGACACTTGCCCAGGGCCACACAGCAGTCACGTGGAGGAGCTGGAATAAGAACCCAGGTCCTTCTGCCTCCAGGCCCATACTCTATTCACTAGGCCATGCTGCGTCTCATATTCTCCTATTCCTCCTCCCACTAATTACAAACAATTTCCAACTGTCTGTCACCCCCACTAAATTGTAAACTCCTAGAGGGCAGGAGACATGTGGCTTCCTTCCATTGTACTCTCCCAGACACTTAGTATTAGTATGTGTTTGCATTCAGTATGGGTTCATGAGACTAAATATAATTGATTGAATGCTCCCTGAGCTGCAGGGAGGGACATGGGATCCTTTGATTTAGCAGGGTGAGGGGCTAAAGAAAGAGGTGAGGGTACCAAGGGGTCAAAGAGTGGAGCAGGGAGAATTCCATCTACACCAGCCTGCCTGTGAATCTCCCCTAACCTCTTCAGAAACCTGAAGCCCTTGTAAAACGTAGAGCTGCTATTTCTAAGGTGAAGGGGATCTTGCCTATCAGACAGAAAAGGCCGTTAAGACATGTGGCTGGAATGGGAAGTCATGTGCAAGCTCAGTTGTCATCAGCCTTTCCTTGCCCCACTGCTTCTATTCCTCCACTGTGGCAACTTCCAAGGGCTAAAATTGATGCACTGGATTGCTTCAGCAACTTTCTTCCCAAGGGTTTGGAGCTAATCCCCGTGCTAGAGCACCCACTCCCAGTATCTCTCTGAAATAATCAATGTTCCCAGTCTGTAGCTGGGAAATGGAGGCACTCAGTATTAAATGGTTTGCCCGTGGTCCCAGTAAGGAAAGGAAGAGCCAATATTCGAATGTGGAAAGACTTATCCTCCTCACGCCCCACCCCCCGCCCCGCCCAACCCTTCCCTACTCCAGGAAGAATAACAAAAGTGTTATTTAATCACTTACTATAGGCTGAACACTGTGTGCTAAGTGCTTGGGAGCACACGCTACAACAGATTTGGCAGCAGGCTCCCTACTTACAACAAGCTTACATTCCGGAGTGGGAGAGAGACATTAATATAACTATGTAATTTGTAATGTATAATTTAAAGATATGAACAGTGCTCAATGCTTAGAACAGTGCTTTGCACATAGGAAGCACTTACTAAATGCCATTATTACTATTATTATTATTACATCATACTAATTGTATTTGTTCCACACTTATGGGCCAAGTAGTGTACAAAGCACTGGGGTAATCAAATCAGACACAGTCTCTGTCCCACATTGGACTCACAGTCTTAAGTAGGACAGAGAATAGGTATGTAATCCCCATTTTACAGATGAGGAAACTGAGGCACAGATAAATTCAGGGACTTGCCCAAGGTCCCAAAGCAAGTGGGGGAGCCAGATTTAGAATCCAGGCCCTCTGAATGCTCTTATAGATGAGTTCGAGTTTGTTTCTCTGCTGTAATGAATTATACTTGTTCGTCAATTCAGCCTCAACTCAGCATTTTATGTCTTAGAATTCACACTGACAGCCTTACTTGCTTGGTTTTCCCAATTGCCTTTCTCAAGGCTTCTATCATATCCTTGTTTCTCAATGTATAAATGAGAGGGTTCATCATGGGGATCACTGTTCCATAAAATACAGAGATGATTTTGTCCTGGTCCCTGCTGTCTTTGCTCTGAGGTTTGAGATAAATGGAGATGAGGGTCCCGTAGTAGATGGTTACCACAGTCAGGTGTGATCCACAGGTGGAGAAAGCTTTCCTCCGCCCAGTTGTGGAGGGGATTTTCAAAACAGCCACCGTGATCCGGATATAAGACAGGAGGATAAACAGAAAGGGGAGGGGGAAGATGAAGAATGTGATTATCCACATCAGGATCTCACTGACAGTGCTGTCTGAGCAGACAAGCTTTAAGACGGCTTCCACCTCACATACAAAATGGTTCACTACATTGTGTCCTGCACAAAACCGAACCGGTATGGTGACCACAGGAAATAGGGCCAGCAAGAAGTTACTTATCCACATGGTAGCAGCAATCTGGAAACAAGTCCTCATTGTCATGATCAGCGTATAACGCAGGGGGCTCGATATGGCAACGAATCGATCATAAGCCATGACGGCCAATAGGCAGCATTGGGTGATGGCACAATAGATGGAGATGGTCATTTGGGTGAAGCAGTCATTGTAGGTGATAGTGGGGCAGTCTCTCAGGCAGTTGACAAGGATCAGAGGCTCTGAAGTGGTGGTGGAACACAGGTCAACAAAGGACAGATTACAAAGGAAGAAATACATTGGGGTGTGAAGTCGAGGCTCTTTCCACACTATCAGAATGATGAGGATATTTCCCATGACGGTTCCCAGATAGAGATAGAGCACAATACAGAAAAAAATGATTTGAGTTTTGGGCTGATGGGAAAGTCCAACCAGGATGAATTCTGTGACCTCGGTGTAGTTGGCCCCTCTCAGTTTATTCATTTTCTCCTTCCTGTGGAACCAAGAGAAAGGAAAGAGAGCGAGAATTTTCGAAAGTACAAGCCCAATGAGTTCTGACTCTAAGGGGGCTGGATGGGAATTACTTGGAGTGGTCCCCAGGATTCCTGGTCATTAGCCATCATCTGGCAAGGAGCAGGTGGTATAATTTCCAGGAGGCACCCAACACAAAACTGTGTATTAGAGTTGGGATCTGTGGATAATCTGGTCTCTAGTCAGAGGTCATTAGGTCACTGAGGGCAGTTCAATTTAGGTTTTCTGGATCCTGAAAGGTAAGTGAAATCTCTGCATTTTTGGTAGTGGGTGGAACTGAAAATCTCACTACCATTTCCTCCAGTTTTTATTTTCTTTCTTCCAAATGAGGAAATCCCCTGCTCGGAAAGTGGTACCTCTGGGTAGTCCTCAGGATTCAAAGTTCTGAAGGAAATTAGTGCCAAAGAGGTTAGCTTAATTTAGCTTTTCACTTTTCAGAGATAATCAAAATAAACCGAATCTCTACCCCGTGATGGGGAAAGAGCTAACAAAATTTGCTTGAAGCACAAACATCCTAGAACCCATCTCTGACTTCTAAGTTGGACTTGACCAGTTTCTCCATCTTTGAGACCATTTCTGGATGATAAATTTTCCTAAATCCAGTGTTTTTAACCCTTTTGAGAATTGATGGCTACATCTGCTGATGGAGCAGACGCCCCCAGTGCAGAAACTAAGGTCATAAACACACACAGAGAGAAGATATTTCTCATCAGCAATCACATCCCCTCCTAGACTAAAAATTAGTTCTATGTTGGAGGGTTTTTTTGCGGTGGGGGGGAAGACTCTACTCTTCCTTTGACTGCACTGATAAATTCCATTGAATGAGAACAAATTTTTCTTTATCTGGCCTGCTCAGTGGTTTATTAGCTGAACTACTTTGTTCCTGGATTCTAATCACAGCTTCTCCACTTGTATGCTGTGTTACTTTGGGCAAATCACTAAACCTCTCTGGGCTTCAGTTTCATCATTCTCAAAAAGGGGATTCAATACCCGTTCTCCCTCCTACTTGGACTGTGAGCCCATGTGGGACTTGATTTTCTTGTATTTACCCTACTGCTGAATAAAGTGCTTGACACATAGTAAGCACTTAAGAAATACCACAGTTAATATCATTAATAATTCTCGTGGGCACTTGGTGTTCCTTCACTCCTTAGAAGCCCAGAGACATAGGATGAATGTATCATCTTAATTTTGCTAACTCTTTTGTGGACAGGAGGGAGGGGACATGGAGAGAAGGCTGTTTTCTAACCTCAGCCAACACAGTTGTCTCACAAAATAACATCCCATTTCTCTTAAGTGATATTTTGCCAGAAAATACCTTTAAATCTTATGCAAAAATGTACCTGGAGTTAAGAGTATGTCAAAAGTTTGTTAGATAGATGTGCCTATTTGGGAAACTACGGATTTGGTCTGACTTCACCAGCTGGAGCTCTCAGGTACCAATCACCTTCATTTCATAGGAACTACCAACTCTCTAGTGAGTCAGCCAAATGGAATTCCAGGGGTGACTGTAGGAAATACAATATAATGCAGATATTTTTATTTCCTATGGTTACCATCTAGAATTAAAATGTTAAGTCCTTCATTAATTTAAGGCGGGAAGGAAATAAATTAGATCCTTTTTAAAAAAACATTATAAAGCTGGAATGAGCCTTCAAGTTGTGAAGGAGACCAGATACTCACTGAATTCTATAGCTTCCGAGGTAACTGCTACTGGAAATGTAGTCCTTTCAAGGGAACAATGAAATCCACAGGTAGTCTTTGGTCAGAGATGGGTCACCAAAGCATCCACCCCAGCCTGGTTTAAGGATGGTCAAATTGGTTGGTTTTCCTTTGGTTCTTCACAAACCCAGTGGGAGAAAAGGCACCTTTGCATGTCCAGTGATGAATTTGCTTGCCTGTAATTAAATCCCTGAATTAACCCTAGGAAACAAAACAAATTATTTGGAATGCCATTTTCTTATTTTAAAAGCTGACTCCATATTTGTAGGGCACTTAGAGGGAATCATTCTATCAATGATAGTTATTGAGCCCTTAATATATGCAGAGTACTGTACCAAGTAATTGGGAGCATACAATACAACGGAGTTAGCAGACACGTTTCCGGCTCACAGTGAGTTTGTAGTGTAGAATATAACATCAAATCCCGATCTGATAGAAATTCAAGAACTATTTTCAACACTGTACCAAGGTCATTTTTTTAAGGAGGGTGGCTAGTATAAACATATCTCTTACCTTGACTTCAAAATATTAAATGATCTGAGGCCAGATCTGCTCTTTTTGAATGGCTGATACATTACACTCTCTGAGACAAACAACACAGATGATTTAATATGATATATATAGCTTAGATCAACTGGCAAGAGGGATACGATACTTGTTCTTGCACTCACTCTGAAGAAAAACCTGCATATCACTGAAATCCGGGTGTACTACCTAGAACAGAAAAGCATTAAATAATTCAAGAAGACTTCAGAGCTCATGATTTCAGCCTTCAGGAGGCCCCAGGGACCATATCCCTAATAAGTAGTGAAATTCCACCAATGGGAAGCGGATTGAAGGGACCAACAATATGTTGACATGCCCTCTGAGGAAAAGATGCCTATTTTAAGTTGTAGATCATTAAAGTCAAGCAGAGTTTTTTTTTCCTCTTGTAATGAGTCTCTGATACATGCACGTGAAACTGTTTATGGAGACTCACTTGGTTACTAGATGCAAGGGAGACTGGAGATTTATGTGAGCTATAGTTAGAAAATTACTTTTAGATAATGGTCTGAGTGTATGGAGACAATTTTTCATTTGGAGTATATGTCTGGAAAGGGAGCAGAGTTTTTACGGGGTATGAGCATTGGGAGAGAGAAATCTTTAAAAACCTAAAAAGCCAGATGGCCACCATTTTCCACTCTACTACGAAGACGAGAATTAATCTCAAAATAAACTCTGGAGGAGTCCTACAGTTCCTCAAGCTCTGGCATTCAAGTCCCTTCAGAATTCCCAAGTTGTTTTTGAAATCTAGGAGAGGGAAATCAGAAATGAGCTTTGAGATTAATGAAGATTTTCAAGTTTGAGGAAAGCCCTTTTATGTCCTGTTGCTGGGCTACCCAGGGAGGTGGAACTTGAGTAATTATCCAGTGAACTTGATCAGAGTGGATAACCGAGCTGGAGAACTCCAAGTCTTTGTTTATCTTTGTGCTGTGTAGACCTAGCCAGACTGTAGCTGGGCAGAAAGATTCCCAGGTGGGTGCTGATAATAGTAGGAAATTTGGAAAGAAAAAGCAGCCCTGCCCCTGTTCTGAGAGGGACTGCTGCTGTTGGGGACATCATCATTAATATCATTGTCATTATCAGAGAAGCAGCATGGCTCAGTGGAAAGAGCACAGGCTTGGGAATCAGAGGTAATGGGTTCAAATCCTGACTCCACCACTTGTCAGCTGGGTGACTTTAGGCAAGTCAATTAACTTCTCTGTGCCTCAGCTACCTCATCTGTAAAATGGGAATTAAGATTGTGAGCCCCACTTGGGACAACCTGATCACTTTGTATCCTTCCCAGCATTTAGAACAGTGCTTTGCACATAGTAAGCGCTTAACAGATACCAAAATTATTATCAATATTATTATTATCATCATATTTGTTAAGTGCTTACATTGTGTCAAGCATTGTTCTAAATGCTGGGGTAGATACAAGTTAATCAGATCAGACACAGACCCTGTCCCACATGGGACTCAGTCTGAGTAGGAGGGAGAACAGGCATCCAATTTCCATTTTACAGATGAGGAAACTGAGGCACAGAGAAGTTAAGCGACTTGCCCAAAATCACACAGGAAGCAGGTGCCTGAGCAGGGATTAGAACCCAGGTCCTCTGACTCCCATACCCAGGCTCTTTCCACTTCCCCATGCTGCTCCTTTCCTTCGGGACTCTGACTTCCCTTTTAAAATTATTATGATTATATAAGAATTCTGTTGTATAATTATTGTAGACTGTATTTATTGTAGTCCTGGGTGTCTATGTGCCAACCAATGTACTATGTGCTGGGTTAGGTAAAGGATAATCTGATTAGTGGCAGTCTGGGCTCCTTTTGGAGCTCACTACCTAAGGGGGAGGGAAAACAGGTATTTTGTCCCTGTTTTATATATGAGGAAACTGAGGCTCAGCAAAGTTACGTGACTTGCCCAAAAAAACCACACAACAGACAAGTGGGGGGGACAGGATTAGAACCCAGGTCCTTCTGATGTCCAGGCCCATGCTCTAGCCACTCGACACCCCAGGAATCATGTCTCCCAACTTTATTGCCTTGTACTCTTTCAAGCACTTAGTACACTCAGTAAGTACTCGATACAGACTTTTGACTGATAAGAACAGAGTCATCTGGCACCTACTCTGAAATTTATCCAGTACAAGACCTCGTCTGCCTTTCAGCAAAGGTTCACGTTGGCCAAGGTCATGGTGAATCTCCTTTGGCCTAGTGAGTCTTCTTCAGCACAGCAGATCTCCTTCAGCAAGGCTGTTCCGATGATGTGGAAATAGGAGGGGAAGATGCAGGAGCAGGGCCGGTGCAGTGCTAAGGTTCCAGAGGTGAGAATCATCAGCTCAGGAATGCAGTGGTGGGAACCAGCCAGCTTGATGAAGGAGGGGACATCACAGACAAAGCGGTCGGTGGTGTCGGGCTCACGGAAGCAGAGCCACAGTGACGGGGTGAGCAGGACGGTTGGCAGGAGGAGTAACCCCAACCCAGGTGGCTGCCATCTGCCCATACACCTGATGGCTCATGATCAGCAGGAAGCTCAAGGGATTGCAAGATGGTGACAAACAGCAGTAATCCCGAAGACGAACGGAGGGTGTACCTCCTTGTCCAGGAAGAGGAAGATGCCCATCTGGGGGAAAGACAACTCAGGTCCAGTAGGACGGACTTTCACGGAGGCTAATGGTTAGCAGAGGTTCAGGATTGACAAGTTGCTGAGGAAGAAGTACAAGGGGATGTGGAGGGGAAGGTCACCCCAAATGAGGACAATGATGAGGCTACTACTTCCCTGCAGGGTGGCAAGGTTAGTCATCAGCATCAGGACAAAGAAGACAACCCACCGTTAGAGGAATCAAAGATCTCGACAAGACGAATTCGGACACCGGGGTAGAGCCTGATCCCATGAAGCTCAATGCCAGTGTCCATCAGTAGTACTTGTGCTATTGCCTGGATCCTGTCTGCAAGGTGAGGAAACAGGTGGAAGGGCCCCAAGAGAAGTGATAAGCAGATGCAGAGCAAGCTTGAGATATCTTCTTCCCCATCCTGTGGGAATGGCGGGGATTCATAGGTTCAGTACCAGAGATCGGTGCCGGAATCAGAGACCCATCAGTGTAGCAACTTCTCATCTGGCAAAAAAAAACCCTCAAGTGCCATTTTTCCTATTAAGGAAAATGAAAGGAAAATATTTCCAATTCACAGCCCTTCTTCCTTGTTCTCTGAGCTGCTGGAACAGACTTTCCCCACCAGACCCTCAAACTTCACCCTGTAACACAAATCCTCCCACCCATACTGGGTTCCATGTTAAGCTAGCTGCAGAAAGTGATCTTCATAAAAATAAATTGAGGTAGACATTTTAGAAACAGAATTACCCCTGAAGAAGAGGTAGCATAATTTAGGGGCTGAACTTGATTTCCCAAGGTATTTAAATCCTGGGATTCTGTGGGAAATCATCTGCCATCAGCGACATCTTTTACCTCTGAAGGGGATGAATGAGGCTTGGTCCTGACACTAAGGACCAAGAATCTGTTCAGTGGAATCGATTCCGGTACTAGAGGTTTGCACTGCCCCACTCACCCTCTCTTCTCCCTGCCAATCATGAGCAACAAGCAAAGTGCAGGGCAGGGGAAAGCACATGGATTGTCAAATCCTGTGAGGAATTAAGTTGCTCTCACAATCCCTTCTCATTTGTCTCTACTTTGACACTGGATGTGCCACAATTCAAGCCCCATAAGGTGGTGGCTCCCCATAGAGAGCAGTAAAATAGCCCACTTCTCACTTAGCTCTGGGATATGAATGATCTCAGATCACAGAGCTCAGATGAGCCACTCGCAGCAGCAGCAGCAGCTTGCAGACTTTGGAAAGATGCAATCATCATCAAAAATATAATTGTTGATCCAAGTCTGCCCAAGACAAAAACCTAACTTCCTAAGCCAACCTAATGTCAGTGGGATGCCACGGTGCCAGCAGGGATGTTTTAGGAACCGGGTATCCCTGGGCTGGCCTCAGGCCCATTCCAGCAACCCTGAAGTCATTCATTCATTCAGTCGTGTGCAGAGCACTATACTAATTGCTTGGGAGAGTACAATTCAACAATAAGCAGAACCATTCCCTGTACACAAAGAGCGTACAGTCTAGAGGGGGAAGACAGTCATTAATATGAATTTAAAAATTACAGATATTTACAAAAGTGCTGTGGGCCTGGGGGGGGCGGGGGGGATGAATGAGCTCTCTCAAGAAGGAGATTGCATAATTTTCTTTGGTAGCTCTCAGGCTGCCAAACCAAATTGATGCTACCAAACCCAAATCCTTCATGCTTCCTTTTCCAGCAAAGCAGCATGGCTTACTGGACAGAGCCTGGGCCTGGGAGCCAGAAGACCTGGGTATCCTGGCTCTACCACCTGCCTGCTGGGTGACCTTGGGCAAGTCACTTCACTTCTCTGCCTCAGTTTCCTCATCTGTAAAATGGGAATTCAATACCTTTTCCCCTTCCTTCTTAGACTGCGAACGCCCTGCGGGACAGGGACTATGTCTAACCTGATGAACTTATATCTAGCCCGGCGCTTAGAACAGTGTTTAAACCATAGTAAGTTCTTAACAAATGTCATGATTATTATCATTATTTTGTACCTCTGTCCTCTTCTCGTGTGGGATAGAACAAGATAATCAAGGTAAGACAAGCTTTCCCTGATTAATTTTCCTCGGTCCTAAGCCATAGCATCCTTTTCACCAACTCCAGCACTTACGAACTTTATCTAAATTCCCCTCAGCAGTCAGGTATACATGTCCACACAATTCAAAGTTGTAAATATTTTTATGTTGCTTGCCCCATTGCAGTGTAAACTCCTTGAGGGCAGGGAATGTGTCACTTTGCTCTTCTGGGGAAAGATCAGGAAGGAAGGCAGTAGCAGTGACACTGTTGTCCCTGTCTCTGGAAAATGGTGTGACCTAGTGGAAAGAGCATGGGACTAGGAGTCAGGGGACCTGAGTCCTAATCCCAGTTCTGCTACCTGCTGCTATGTGGCCTTGGGCAAGTCATTTACCTTCTCTGTGCTTCAATTTCCTCATCTGTAAAATGGGGTTAAAATTCTTGTTCTTCCTCCCACATGGGGGCTGTGAGCCCTATGAGGGGCAGAGACTTTGTCTGATCCAATAGTCTCATATCTACCCCAACACTTAGTATGAGAGGTGACTAGTGACTGGAAGTGACTAGTGCCTAGGCTAGGGCTTCTATGAATCAAGTATTTAAGTGCTTACTGTATTCTCAAGGGAGTGCAATGTAACAGAGTCGATAGACACAGTCCCTGCCCAAAATGAGCTGGCTTCGAAGCTTGGGTTTCCCAATCCTTTCCTTTCTGCAGCACACTTTCCCCACTGGGCCCAGGCACAGTCTTTTTTAAGTCTCTGGTTCAGGACACTAACCCCTTCCATTTTGTTTCTCTCCCACACTGAATTAAGGACACGACTTCAACCCAGCCCGAGTTGGGCTCCTCTGAGCCTCAAGAGGTTTATGCCAGTTCATCTCACCTGAGCAGCCTCCCCAAGAGCCCCGGGTGTTCCAGCAGCCCCAGGCCCCAACACCAAGCGACTCCGTGTATCCTCAGCTCCTCTAGCTCGGAGACATCGAGGTGTCTGCGGGAATGGAGTGGATCAACAGGAAGAACTGCTGACCCAGGAGCTTCCCACTGGCATTGGGACTCAGCTGCCAACCCCAAGCTCATCTAAAGCAGCCAAGTACCGTGGGAAGCCGAGCAATCACCCATTAAATTGGATCAATGCAGACTCAATGAATCTCTAATTTAGGCTGAGAAGGGGCCGTGCAGGCAGGATCTCCCTGGGCCCCATTGCCAACTAACATGGACCCCCATGTGTGTGCTAAGCAAGGAAGGGAAGTCCGCCCTGCCCAACCCAGACTCCTTGCACTTCAACTGCCCCAGACCCTGCCTTCAACCAGATTCACTCTCCTAGCCTGGGATGGAGCAGAGACCGTGGGGTCAAAGAGTGGAGCAGGGTGAATTCCATCTACACCAGGCTGCCCGTGAATCTCCCCTAACCTCTTCAGAAACCTGAAGCCCTTTCTAAAACGTAGAGCTGCCATTTCTAAGGTGAAGGGGATCATGCCTATCAGACAGAAAAGGCTGTTATGACACGTGGCTGGAATGGGAAGTCACATGTGAGGTCAGTTGTCATCAGCCTTTCCTTGCCCCACTGCTTCTATTCTTCCACTGTAGCAACTTCCAAGGGCTAAAATTGATGCATTGGGTTGCTTCAACAACTTTTTTCCCAAGGGCTTGGAGCTAGTCCCCTTGCTAGCGCACCCACTCCCAGTATTCCTCTAAAATAATCAATGTTCCCAGTCTATAGCCGGGAAATGGAGGTGCTCAGAATTAAATGGTTTGCCCATGGTCCCAGTAAGGAACGGAAGAGCCAATATTAGACTGTGGAAAGTCTTATCCTCCCATCTCCCCCGACCCCCCAGCCCAACCCCTCCCTACTCCAGGAAGAATAACAAATGTGCTATTTAACCACTTACTATAGGCTGAACACTGCGTGCTAAGTGCTTGGGAGCTTAAGATACAACAGATTTGACAGGCAGCATGTTTCCTGCTTACAACAACCCTACATTCCAGAGTGGGAGAGAGACATTAATATAACTAATTTGTAATGTACAATTTAAAGATATGTACATCGTACTAATTGTATTTGTTACGTGCTTATGGGCCAAGTAGTGTAGTAAGCACTGGGGTAATCAAATCAGACATAGTCTCTGTCCCACAGTCTAAGTAGGACAGAGAATAGGTTTGGAATACCCATTTTATAGATGAAGAAACTGAGGCACAGATAAATTAAGGGACAAATTCCCACAGCAATTGAGGGAGCCAGACTTAGAATCTGGGGCCCTCCAAATACTGAGAAGCAGCGTGGCTCAGTGGAAACAGCACGGGCTTTGGATCAGAGGTCATGGGTTTAAATCCTGGCTCCTCCACCTGTCAGCTGTGTGACTTTGAGCAAGTCACTTAACTTCTCTGTGCCTCAGTTACCTCATCTGTAAAATGGGGATGAAGAGTGTAAGCCCCCCCGTGGGACAACCTGATCGTCTTGTAACCTCCCTAGCACTTAGAACAGTGCTTTGCACATAGTAAGCGCTTAATAAATGCTAAAAAAAATGCCCTTATGGATCAATTCAAGTTTGTTTCTCTCCTGTAATGAATTACACCTGTTTCTCAAGTCAGCCTCAACTCAGCATTATGTCATAGAATTCATACCGACAGCCTTACTTGCTTGGTTTTCCCAGCTGCCTTTCTCAAGGCTCCTATCATATCCTTGTTTCTTAACGTATAAATGAGAGGGTTCATCATGGGGATCACTATTCCGTAAAATAGAAAAATGATTTTGTCCTGGTCCTTACTGTCTTTGTTCTGAGGTTTGAGATAAATGGAGATGAGGGTCCCATAGTAGATGATCACCACGGTCAGGTGTGATCCACAGGTGGAGAAAGCTTTCCTCCGCCCAGCTGTGGAGGGGATTTTCAAGATGGCCACCAAGATCCGGATATAAGAGAGGAGGATGAACAGAAACGGGAGGGGCAAGATGAAGATCGAGCATATCAGCATCAGGATCTCACTGACAGTGGTGTCCGAGCAGACCAGCTTAAAGACAGCTTCCAACTCACATACAAAATGGTTCACTACATTGTGCCCTGCACAAAACTGAACCGGTATGATGACCTCAGGAATGAGGGCTACCAGGAAGTTACTTATCCACATAATAGCAGCAATCTGGAAACAAGCCCTCATTGTCATGATCAGTGTGTAATGCAAGGGGTTCGATATGGCGACAAATCGGTCGTAAGCCATGACAGCCAACAGCCAGCACTCGGTGTTGCTCCAGAAGACGGAGATGGTTATTTGGGCGAAGCAGTCATTGTAGGTGATAGTGGGGCAGTCTCTCAGGCAGTTGACAAGGACCAGAGGCACCATGGTGGTGGTGGAACACAGGTCAACAAAGGAAAGATTGCAGAGGAAGAAATACATTGGGGTGTGAAGTCGAGGCTCTTTCCACACTACAATAATGATGAAGATATTTCCCAAGATGGTTCCCAGATAGAGATGGAGCAAGATACAGAAAAAAATGATTTGACTCTTGGGGTGATGGGAAAGTCCAACCAGGATGAATTCTGTGACCTCAGTGTAGTTGGCCCCTCTCAGTTTATTCATTTTCTCCTACCTGTGGAACTAAGACAAAGGAAAGAGAGCTTGAATTTTATAAAGTGCAAAAAATGAGTTCTCTGTGGAGGTTTTTTTCGAGGGGGGTGGAGGTGGGGGGGGGTGAGGACTCTACTCTGTCTGTGACTGCACTGCTCGATTTCGTCAAATGTGAACATATATTTCTTTATGTAGCCTGCTCAATGGATTAGCTGAACTACTTTGGACCTGAGTTTGTGTCCCAGCTTCTTCACTTGTCTCCTGGGTGACTTTGGCAAAATCACTAAACTTCCCTGGCCTTCAGTTCCCTCATTCTCAAAAAGGGGACTCAATACCCATTCTCCCTCCGACTTAGACTGTGAGCCCATGTGGGACTTGATTTTTTTGAATCTACCCTAGTGCTGAATACAGTGCTTGGCACATAGTAAGTGCTTAACAAACACCACATTTAATTAAGGCACTTGATGTTCCTTCACTCCTTAGAAGCCCGGGAGATACAGGATGAATGTCATATCTTAATTTTACTATTTTGGGGGCAGGAGGGAGGGGACATGGAGAGAAGGCTATTTTCTAACCTCAGCCACCATAGTTGTCTCACAAAATAACATCCCATTTCTCTTAAGTGATATTTAGCCGGAAAATACATGTGCAAAAATGTACCTCTCAGTTCATTCATTTTCTCCTACCCATGGAGACAAGACAAAGGAAAGAGAGCTTGAATTTTAGAAAGTACAAGCCAAATGAGTTCTGACTCTAAGGGGGCTGGATGGGAATAACTTGGAGTGGTCCCCAGGATTCCTGGTCATTCTTGGTCAAGTCCCTTGGTTTATCTGTGTCTCAGTGTCCTCATCTGTAAAAAGGAGATTCCTGGTAATTCCTGGCAAGGAGCAGATGGTATAATTTCCAGGAGGCATCCAACACAAAACTGTATATTCCTCAGAGCTGGGATCTGTGGATAACCTGGTCTTTAGTCTGAAGTCATTAGGTCACTGAGGGCAGTTAAAATTAGGGTGGAATTAGATTTTCTTGTTTAGGAAAGGTAAGTGAGGTCTCTGCTTTTTCTGTAGTGGATAGAACTGAAATTCTCACTACAGTTTCCTCCTGTTTTTATTTTCTTTCTTCCAAGTGAGGAAATCCCCTATTAGGAAAGTGGTACCTCTGGGTAGCCTTCAGGATTCAGTTCTGAAGGAAACTAGTGCCAAAGAGGTTAGCTTAATCTAGCCTTCCACTTTTCAGAGATAATCAAAATAAGCTGAATCTCTATCCAGTGATGGGGAAAGAGCTGACAAAGTTTGCTTGAAGCACGAACATCCTAGAACCCTTCTCAGCCTTTTAAGTTATACTCGAACAGATTCTCCATCTTTGAGACCATTTTTGGAGTATGGATTTTCCTAAATCCAGTGTTTTCAAACCTTTTAAGAATTGATGTTTACATCTGCTGATGGAGCAGATGCCCCCAACGCAGAAACTAAAGTCATAAAGATGGAGAGATTTTTCTAATCAGCAATCTCATTCCCTCCTAGACTAAAAATGAGTTCTATGTTGGGTTTTTTTGCGGGGTGGGGGAGGAGGAGCGGAGTTTTTCTTTCATCTTGCCTGCTCAATGGGTTATTCGCCGAACTGCTTTGGACCTGGGTTCTATCCCAGCTTCTCCGCTTGTCTGCTGGGTGACTGGGCAAATCACTAAACTTCTTTGCGCTTCAGTTCCCTCATACTCAAAAAGGGGATTCAATACCTGTTCTCCCTCTGACTTAGACTGTGAGCCCATGTGGGACTTGATTTTCTTCTATCTGCCCTAGTGCTGAGTACAGTGCTTGGCACATAGTAAGGGCTTAACAAATACCATAGTTAATATTATTAATACTTCTCTTGGGCACTTGATTTTCCTTCACTACTTAGAAGCCCAGATATACAGGATGAAAGTAAAATCTTAATGTCACTAACTCTTTTGGGGGCAGGAGGGAGGGGACATGGACAAAGGCTGTTTTCTAACCTCAGCCAATATAGTTGTCTCACAAAATAACATCCCATTTCTCTTAAGTGATATTTAGCTGGAAAATGCATTTAAATCTTATGCAAAAATGTACCTGATGTTGGAGTACATCAAAAGTTTGGAAGATAGTTGTGCCTATTTGGGAAGCTACTGATTTGATCTGACTTCACAAGCTGGAGCTCTCAGGCATCAATCATCTTCATTTCAAAGGAACTACCAACTCTCCAGTGAGTCAGCCAAATGGAATTCCAGGGGTGATTGTAGGAAATACAAGATAATGTAGATATTTTTATTCCCGATGGTTACCACCTAGAATTAAAATGTAAAGTCCTCCATTAATTTAAGAGGTGCTAAGGAAATGAATTAGATCCTTTTTTTAAAGATCATAAAGCTGGATTGGACCTTCAGGTTGTGAAGGAGACCAGATACTCACTGAATTCTATAGGTTCCAAGGTAACTTCTGTTGGAAATGTAGTCCTTTCAAAGTAACAATAAAATCCACAGATAGCTTTTGGTAAAAGATGGGTCAGCAAAGCATCCAGCCCAGCCTGGTTTAAGGGTGGTCAAATTGGTCGGTTTTCCTTTGGTTCCTCACAAATCCCGCAGGAGGAAAGGCATCTTTGCATGTCCAGTGATGAATTTGCTTGCCTGAATTAAATCCCTGAATTAACCGTAAGAAGCAAAATGAATTATTTGGATTGCCATTTTCTTATTTTAAAAGCTGACTCCATATTTGTAGGGCACTTAGATGGAATGACTCAATAATGATATTTATTGAACCCTTACTATGTGCAGAGTACTGTACTAAGTACTTGGGAGAGTACAATATAACAGAGTTAGCAGTTACATTTCCTGCTCACAAATTTGTTTATAATGTTGAATATAATAACATCAAATCCCAATTTGATAGAAATTCAAGCAGTACATTCAACACCGTACCAAGGTCAATTTTTTAAGGGAGGGAAGCTAGTATAAGCATATCTCTTACCTTGACTTAAAAATATTAAATGATCTGCGGCCAGATCTGCTCTCTCTGATTAGCTGAAACATTATACTCTCCAAGACAAACAATAAAGATGGTTTAGTATGATATAGCTTAGATCAACTGACAAAAGGGATATGATACTGGTTTTTGCACTCACCTTGAGAGAAAAACCAGCATAACATTGAAATCCAGATCCACTACCTAGAACAGGAAGGCATTAAATATTTCAAGAAGACTCCAGGCTCATGATTTCAGCCTTCAGTAGGCTCCAGGGATCATATCCCTAATAGGCAGTAAAATTCCACCAATGGGAAGTGGATTGAAGAGACCAGCAGCATGTTGATGTGCCCTCTGAGGAAAAGATACCTTTTTTCTGTTGTAGATCATTAAAGCCAAGTAGAATTTTTTTTTTACCTCTTGTAATGAGTCTCTGATACATGCAAGTGAAACTGGTTACAGAGACTCACTTGGTTACCATATGCAAGGGAGGGTGGAGATATATGTGAGCTATAGTTAGAAAATTACTTTTAGATAGTGGTCTGAGGCTTTGGAGACAATTTTTCATTTGGAGTATGGGGCTGGAAAGGGAGTGGGGATTTTACAGGGGAAGAGGATTGGGAGAGAGAAGCCTTTAAAGACCTAAAAAGCCAGAAGGCCTCCATTTTCCACTCTACTATAATAACAGGAATTGATCTCAAAATAAAGTCTGGCAGAGTCTCACAGTCCCTCAAGCCCTGGCTTTCAATTCCCTTCAGAATTCCAAAGTTATTTTTGAAAACTAGGAGAGGGAAATCAGAAATGAGCTTTGAGATTAATGAAGATTTTAAAGTTTGAAGAAAGTCCTTTTATTTCCTGTTGCTGGGCTACCCAGAGAGGTGGAACTTGAGTAATTATCCAGTGAACTTGATCAGAGTTGATAACCAAGCTGGAGAACTCCAAGTCTTTATTTACCTTGCTGCTGTGTAGACAGAGTCAGACTGTACCTGGGCAGAAAGATTCCCGGATGAGCGGTGGTAACAAAAGGACATTTGGAAAAAGAAAACGGCCCTGCCCCTGTTCTGGGAGGGATTGCTGCTGCTGGGGACATCATCATTATAATTATTACCATCATCATATTTGTTAAGCGCTTACATTGTGTCAAGCATCGTTCTAAGTGCTGGGGAAGATACAAGTTATTCAGATCAGACACAGTCCCTGTCCCAAATGAGACTCACAGTCTAAGTAGGAGGGAGAACAGGCATTGAATTCCCATTTTACAGATGAGGAAACTGAGGCACAGAGGAGTTAAGTGACTTGCCAAAAATCACACAGGATGTAGGTGCCAGAGCTGGGATTAGAACCCAGGTCCTCTGATTCCCAGACCCAGGCTCTTTCCACTTCCCCATGCTGCTCCTTTTCCTTGGGGACTCTGACTTCCCTTTTAAAATTACTATGATCATATACTAATTGTATCATATAATTATTGTAGATTGTAAGTACTGTAGTCTTTGAGGTCTATGTGCCAAGCACTGTAGTAGGTGCTGCAATCAGGTAAAAGATAATCAGGTTAGCCGCAGCCTGTGCCCCTCATGGAGCTCACGGCCTAAGGGGGAGAGAAAACAGCTATTTTATCCCCATTTTATATATGAGGATACTGAGGCTCAGTGAAGTTAACACAACCAAACTATCACACAACAGACAAGAGGCAGAGACAGGATTAGAACCCAGGTCCTTCCAACTTCCAGGCCCATGCTCTAGCCACTAGACCCCCCAGGAATCATGTCTCCCAACTCAATTGCCTTGTCCTCTTCCAAGCACTTAGTATACTCAGTAAGTACTCAGTAAGAACAGAGTGGAGCAATTAAAAACACTTTTTGCAAACACCCAGACACCTCACTCTGGGCATTATTAAGGAAACAAACTTGGCATTTCTTTACCAGAAACTTTTTAGCACAGTAATAAAGGGATAATTATGAGCAATGGGAGAAAGTTGCTACTTTTCATTTGCAGAGACAAAGAAAAACCTGGAAGATGTGGGAAAAGGAGGAAGAAAAACATTCCCCTAATAAACTGAACCTAAAAAGCAAGAAACAAGTCCCTCAGCAGAGCTGAGCTCCCTGAGGCAAACACACAAATCTGCCTCGTGATTGCCTGGGTCTTTCAGATCAAACATAAGGGTCCAAATCTCCTTTCCGAATGAGCATTTATGAAGGCACCACTGACAGCTGACCAATGCCTACAGAGAAAACCCAATTGTCATCTTTTTGACCTGGTGGAACTGAGCAGTCTCCTTTGAAGCCCATTGTCACCCAGTTTAGGCCACCATGAAAATAAACACCAGCTCAAGTGCCCAGGGTCTCAAAGAATCAATGTAGAACCAAGGAGGATCCAGCAGCTGGTCTACAGGAAATTGCTTCCCCTAGGACTCTGCTTCCTGTTCCCAATTCAATTTTTTTAGTGGTATTTGTTAAGTCCTTACTATGTGCCAGGCTCTGTACTAAGCACTGGGATAGACACAAGCAGTCACTGTTCCGTGTAGGGCTCACAGTCTTAATCCCCAATATGCAGAAGAGGTAAATGAGGTGCAGAGAAGTTAAGAGACTTACCCAAGGCCACACAGCAGTCACGTGACAGAGCTGGGATTAGAACCCAAGTCCTTCTGCCTCCCAGGCCCATGCTCTATTCACTAAGCCATGCTGCTTCTCATATTCTCCTCTTCCTCCTCTCACTAATTTCAAGCAATTTCCAACTGTCCGTCACCCCCATTAGATTGTAAACTCCTAGAGGGCAGGGGACATGCAGCTTCCTTCTGTTGTATTCTCCCAGATACTTAGTATTAGTATGGTGCTTTAACTACTATTGATTGACTGTTCCCTGCGCTGCAGGGAGAAACATGGGATCCCTTGATCTAGCAGGGTGGGGGCTAGAAAAAGGAGGTGAGGGTACCAAGGAGGGGAAGGCATAACTGTGGCAGGAGGCATACCATCACAGCCAATCAGCTCCACCAGGACTCAGGCCACCCGGCCGCTGGATCGGCTCCCCCGGCTACAGTTCTGAGAACCAACTGGCTGAAGGATTTTAATGTGTCCTACCCACATGGATGGAGTCCCTAAAATAAAACACCGGGGAAAAGATTGCAGTGACTAGATGAGAGAGGTCATGTGACGATATTTGCAACACCCAAATCCTCCTCAATCGTGGGCACCATCTCAATGAGCCCGACCCGAAGCCCCCAATCCAAGTGGTTCTGAGAAGTCTCGTCCCACCTCCTGAGACCTCTCTCCATTCAATATGCTCATCTTCTTTGAACTATTCTCAATTACTTCCTCGGACCGGGGTCAGTGGTCAGATGCCACTTGTCAGTATCTCCAGACCGGAGAGCAATCTGTGACCTGATTGGCAAAGGAGCCTATTCTTTCTCTGAGCTACACCTGGCAGACAGTATTTGCTAAGCACTTACTATTTGTCAAGTACAGGAATGGTTACAAGATAATCTGATTGGACACAGTCCCTGTCCCACGTGGGACTCACAGACTAAGTGGGAGGGAGAATGGGTAATGAATCCCCCTTTTTCAAATGAGGAAACTGAGGTGCAAAGAAGTTAAGTGACTTGCCGAGCGTCACACAGCAGAGAAGTAGCAGATTGGAATTAGAAACCAGGTCGTCTGGTTCTCAGGCCCATGCCCTTCCCACTGAAACACACTGCTTCTTACACACACACACACAAACACACACACAACACACACCCGCCCCCCCTCCCCCCCCCCATCCACCCACTTGACAGCCATGCATATACTCACCAGGTGCTTCACATTTGCGGCTAGTTGCAGCAGGCCACCCCAAATTCACTCTAGTCTCAAGGAGGTGTTGGGGACCTGGTTCCAGAAGTAGCTAATTCTGAGTTGTCTGGGGGCTGGTGGTGCTGCTGGCTGGGAGGGACACCCTCTAACAGCTCAGCCGGCCACCCACACCCATGTCACAGAGCTTCCTCTCTGTTGCCTGCCTGGTTCAGTAGAAAGAGCACGGGCTTGGGAGTCAGAGGTCCTGGCTTCTATTCGCAGCCCCACCACTTGTCAGCTGTGTGACTTTGGCCAAGTCGCTTAACTTCTCTGGGCCTCAGTTACCTCATCTGTGAATTGGGAATTAAGACTGTGAGGCCCATGTGGGACAACCTGATTACCTGGTAACTATCCACATGCTTAGAATAATGTTTGGCACATAGTAAGTGCTTAATACCGTGATCATTATTATTATCATTTCCTGCCAAAGAATGAAGGAGGAGTTAGAGCTGTTGATGCTGGGTCATAGTTGTAGAGGTTGCATCTATTTTCTCACCCACACTTACATCAAGCACACTCAATTTGGCCAGAATGCACATTTTCCCTCCATGTTTTGGCCAGAATATGAAGATGGAAATCGGGAAGGATCTAACAAAGCGAACGTGCCTAGAAACAGGTCGGTTCAGTGTTGGAAGACGGTTGGGTGTACATGGCTGGCAAGAGACAAAGCATGACTACCGAACTGCAAATTTCCTTAAACACTGGGACCCCCAAGGATGAGTGTTCTAGGAGAACCAGCCCATGTAGAACAGTGCTCTGCATCTGTTGGGTCAGTCAAGCTTGTTCACTGCCTACTGCTTCTGGGAGGACTCAGTATCCCTGCCCTCAGTCTGGTTCATGAATGGTTCTGCGCCCAGGACTACTGCCTCCAGGCAGCCCTCTCCTCAGCCCCCTGTGAACTCTCCTCCCTGTGTTTACCCCCTGCATGGCTCCTGGGACCTCTCCAAGTTCTTTCCTAGGGGAGACTGGGAATCTGATGTTGAGCCTGTAGGACCCCTCCCAACCATGGGTGACATGAGGGGGCCATGGGAGATTGTCTGGAGCCCAGGCTTGCTTCATTCATTCATTCAGTGGTATTTATTGAGCACTTACTGTGTGCAAAGCACTGTAGGAAACGCTTGGGAAGTACACGGCAACCTATAGAGATGGTCCCTACCCAACAACAGGCTTACAGTCTAGAAGGGGGAGAGAGACAATAAAACAAAACAAGTAGACAGGTGTCAATACCATCAGAAAAAATATAATTATAGCTATATACACATCATTAATAAAATAAAGAGTAATAAATATGTACAAATATACACAAGTGTTGTGGGGAGGGGAAGCAGGTAGGGCAGAAGGAGGGAGTCAGGGTGATGGAGAGGGGAAGAGGAGGAGAGGAAAGGGGGGGCTCAGTCTGAGAAGGCCTCCAAGAGGCCATGAGCTCTCAGTAGGGCTTAGTAGATCTTCCCCGCGGCACTCTGTTGCTGCCCTCCATGCTGACCAAGAAACAGTAGCAATAATGGGAAGTGGACAGAGAGTACTGGATTATCACGGGCAGTTGGATGACACTGATGGAAATTTTCTTCCTGAAGACCAGCACCTGGACGTGACTAGTGCCTAAGCTAGGGCTTCTATGAGTCAAGTATTGAAGTGCTTACTGTGTTCTCGGGAGAGTACAATGTAATAGAGTTGATAGACATGTTCCCTGACCAAAATGACCTGGGCTTCTAGGCTTGGGTTTCCCAATCCTTCCTTTCTGCAGCACACTTTCCCCATCCATAGGGCCCAGGCAGAGTCTTTTTTAGTCTTTGGTTCAGGACACTAACCCCATCCATTTTGTTTCTCTCCCACAAGGGCTAAAATTGATGTATGGGATTACTTCAGCAACTTTCTTCCCAAGGGCTTGAAGCTAATTCCCATGCTAGTGCATCCACTCCCAACATCCCTCTGAAATAATCATTGTTCCCAGTCTGCACCTGGGAAATGGAGGCACTCTGAGTTAAATGGTTTCCCATGGTCTCAGTAAGGAAAGGAAGCACAATATCCAACTGTGAAAATCCTGAGCCTCCCCCTCTCACACCAGATTCCCAAACCCATGTCTGGTGGCTTTCTGCTCAATATTTGCAAACAGTTTCTGGATCTTCATTTGACCTGGGGCATCTGAATTTTTTTAAAAAAGAAAGCAAAGAGCCCTGCACATCCACATATGACTTTCTGAAATGTTTTCTATTTTTAGGAGATTTAGGTTCAGCCAAGAATAAGGGGAAGCTTGACCCAGCTGAACTTCCCCCTCAGAGGTTTCAAAACTTGAGGCACAAGGCTTCAGGGATTACCAGGTCTCTGATATGAGGATTTCTATGTTGTCCAAAGGGAAACAGCACCATGTCCAGAGACAGTGCTGATTCTGTGGGACCAGCTGGATGGAGCTGCTTATAAATGAGAATGGTTTGAACAGAAAGATACTTTTCTCTTATTGAAGTCAAAGATGTTGAATGATACTTGTAGCTGAAATGAAATATTTCCTTCCAACAGGAAATTTGTCTCTCTGGTCATTTGAGCTTTTAGAGTTTGAACCTTGTGTGATTTACAGTTTTCTTTTTTTTCCCTTAAAAATAACCCATCTAGAAGATTTGTGAAGATGATTGGTGAGTGGATTCATATTTTCAACTGCATATTTAATTTCTGAATTAGGAAGCATTTGGAATCAATTCCAGAGAGCTACTGTAATCCGTGCCCCAAATATTCCATCCACTAGGTGTTTGGGGAAAGTCTATGGTAAGCACCATATTTTCTTCTCAGGAAAGTCCTGGGGCAATTATATCGTGTTCCTCATCCAGCCTTCTCTTGCCTTTATGTGTCATAGGAAGCCACCAGCTGTGCTTACAAATAAATCACAGTGGTCATGTGAGTTACTTTTTGAGAGATTAAGTGGGATTTTTTTGAGCCCCATGTGGGACATTGACTGTGTCTGGTTAACGTGTACTTTTATCTATGCATAGAACAGTGCTTGACAACATCTTGGTATGTTGTCAATTTGTACTTTCCAAATGCTTAGTACAGTGCTCTGCACACAGCAAGCACTCAATAAATACAGTTGAATGAATGAATGAGTAGCTAACGTTTAACAATTACCTTGAGAAAATAAAGAACCCCAGGAAAATCACTGGGATTTAGAAAAATAGATGCCACACACAGGCTATTTAATAATAATGGCATTTGTTAAGTGCTTACTATGTGCAAAGCACTGTTCCAAGCACTGGGGAAGATACAAGGTGATCAGGTTGTCCCAAGTGGGGCTCACAGTCTTAATCCCCATTTCACAGATTACAGATTTACAGATTAGAGAACTGAGGCATAGAGAAGTTAAGTGATTTATCCAAAGTCACACAGCTGACAAGTGGTGGAGGCAGAATTTGAACCCATAACCTCTGACTCCCAAGCCCATGCTCTTTCCACTGAGCCACGCTGCTTCTCATGACATGGGGTCTTCCAAAAGAGGAACAGGAAAGAAAGCATCCATGAAGAAAAATGAAGATTGTATCAGAGTCCATAGGATTTTCCTACAAAAACAAGCCCCCAAACTGGAGATATCCCACACTGATTCTTACTGGGAGACAAGGTAGTTTCTAAAGGGGGCTTTAAATAGGAGTTTGAAGGGAGTAAGAACAGAGCAGCTCTTTAAACAATTTATCACCCAATGACACTTAGCACTACTGTGTGTAGACCACTGTACTAAGCGCTTTCAAGAGTACAGTACAATAGAATTAGTGGGCATGATCCCTGTCCACAATGAACTTACAGTCTAGAGGGTTTATGATCTCCTCCTTTCACTTCTCTTTGGCAAGTCTAGGGCTTTCCCTGTAGATGTCTATAGTTGTCTACCCATTGACATTTATTGAGCCCATATGGACAGGACAACCTTTCCTCCCACAGCCGACCAAGCTACTGGAATTTGTTCCCATGAATTTGGACAGAAGAAAATCTCAATTCTCTCCCTCAGGGAAAAATCAATCATATTATTGTTTCAGCTCATAGAACACAAAACTGAGCTCACAGAACACCCAAAGTACACCAGTTTTGCTCATCAGCAGATGAATGGCTACCTTTGTGGGTGGTAGAGCACTTGCTTGCTAGAGAAACTCATTTGTCTCAGAGACACTTTGACTTGACAGGAAGCTGAGGAGATTTTTGCAAGGAAAAAACAGCCATTTAGGGAGTGACGGGGCACTAAGTCCATAGCCATGGTCATGCTGAATCCTGTGCTGAACTACAGTAACATCATCTTCCTTCCTCCCCTCCTTAGCTGATCACATTCCTCCCCACCCCTGGAAAGCCTTGAAAGCTCCTAAGGGAAGGGCCTGGGCCTAGGACTTCATTGCTATGTCCCCCAAATGCCTACTGTGCTGCTCTGCATACCAAAGGTCCTCGGTAAGACAGGAACCCAATGTTTAGTGATGATGTCAACCCAAGATAGAGTTAGTGTGGCAGTGGGAAATGTGAGCTGGTTCAAGGCATATGTTGCTGCTCAAATGGGATATTTGTACCCTAATGGCACCTGGAAAAAAATTTGCCAAGCAAATCCAAGCACATCATTACAACACTGTACCTTGTTCTTGCCTGTCCCGCCATCGACCCACGGCCCACATCCTTCCCCTGGTCTGGAATGCCCTCCCTCCACACATCTGCCAAGCTAGCTCTCTTCCTCCCTTCAAAGTCCTACGGAGAGCTCACCTCCTCCAGGAGGCCTTCCCAGACTGAGCCCCCTTTTTTCTCTCCCCCTCCCCATCCCCCCGCCCTACCTCCTTCCTCTCCCCACAGCACTTGTATATATGTTTGTACAGATTTATTACTCTATTTATTTTACTTGTACATATTTACTATTGTATTTATTTTGTTAATGATGTGCATATAGCTATAATTCTGTTTGTTCTGACCATTTTGACACCTGTCTACATGTTTTGTTATCTGTTGCCCCCTTCTAGACTGTGAGCCCACTGCTGGGTAGGGACCGTCTCTATATGTTGCCAACTTGTACTTCCCAAGCGCTTAGTACAGTGCTCTGCACACAGTAAGCACTCAATAAATATGATTGATTGATCCCAAGCACTTAGTACAGTGCTCTGCACACAGTAAGGGCTCAATAAATACGATTGATTGAATGAATGAATGACTGGACTTTGGAAACATTTGCAAATGCTGTATTGCCTAAAAGTGGTTTTATGCAGAGAATTAATGGTATGATTTAAAAGATGCCAGTAATTAATGGTGTGATTTAAAAGATGCCAGACAATGAATGACTGTTGACTGGACTTTGGAAACATTTGCAAATGCTGTATTGCCTAAAAGTGGTTTTATGCAGAGAATTAATGGTATGATTTAAAAGATGCCAGTAAATACACATTCGGGAAGTTATGAAAACTTGATTGCAGGTGATAGTTTAGGAAAATATATCTTCAACAAAAAAACTTTTAAGAAAAATGTGTTTTCAAGTTTCATCATGAAAGAGCAAATAAAATGAGGCTAGTTCACCCTGCAGAAAGAATATTCTATTTTGGGAAAAGGTATCTAATAGTGAAAACCAAACACATAATATGAGTAATTATTGGTCAGTCAATTCCCACAGCCAATCAGATTGTCTTGAGCTTGATGGGTGAGAAGTACACTCAGAAGATATGCTGAAACCAAAATGCATTTTCTATGAAAATTTCCTCAGCTATGAATTTACAGAAGGACATGAAAGGAATTTATAATGGAATATCTGTCAAGCACTGAGAAACCAGCATGGCCTTGTAGAAAAAACACGGGCTGGGAAGCCAGAAGACCTGCGTTCTAATCATGGCTGATCTGACCTTGGGTAAGTCACTTAACTTCTCTATGCCTCAGTTCCCTCATCTGCAAAATGGAGATTCAGTACCTGTCCTCCCTCTTTCTTAGACAGTGAGCCCCACATGGGGTGATGACCTCCTATCTACCATAGTGCTTAGTACAGGGCTTGACACTTTGTAAAACCTTAACAAATGCTAAAATTATTATTACTAGTACAGTGTTCTTTGCTCAATAAACACTTCTGATTAATATTTTTTCCTAAGGGCTTTCCTTTCATGCAGTTTCCCCCAACATTCCTACTAGTTCTTGTGTGCATATTCCTTATCTAATCCTTGTTTTACAGATGAGGACACAGCAACTCTCTACGGCAAAAGCTACTTCCTGTTTTTCCCACCAACCCACGCAACTGAGGACTCGTGTTAAAAACCCAGGAGGAGCAGCTCGAGCCAATAAACAACAAACACTTTCCAGGTGAACCCTGACCAACCTGTTCAGGCGGCTGTTTAGGGACCTATTTTGGGGGGCATTTCTACGAGGTCTGTGGTTTATTCTCATCAGAAATGTATTGAGCCTCATGGTGAATGTAAATGAGAGTAGAGTGAATGGCTTCTTGCTTTTGGGAATTGCCAGAGACCCTGTGGAGCAGAAACTACTGTTTGGCCTGTTCTTGCTGGTTTACATGGTGACCTTAGTGGGGAACCTTGGTCTGATCTGTCTGATCAGGATGATGCCTCACCTTCATACTCCCATGTACTTCTTTCTCAGCAATTTGTCTTTCTTGGATTCCTGTTATTCCTCAGTCACGCTCCCGAAGATGCTGGCCGACTTTCTGTCAGAACAAAAGGCCATTTCCTTCTCTGGATGCGTGGTCCAACTAACTCTGTTCATTGTCTTTGCAACTGCAGAACTCTACCTTCTGGCTTCCATGGCTTATGACCGCTATGTGGCAATCTGTAGCCCTCTACTCTACCCTGTCCTTATGTCCACCAGGGTTTGTGTCTCGCTGGTGGCCCTGTCTTTTGTTGCCGGAATTATTAATTCCTTAACAGTTGTGAGTTCTATATTTCAACTCTCCTTCTGCAAATCCAAAACCGTTAACAGCTTCTTCTGTGACATTCCCCCACTCCTGGCTCTGTCTTGCTCTGATACCCGTACCTGTGAGATCTTGGTCTTTGCCTTGGCAGGATTTATTCAACTAAGTTCCCTGTTGATCGTACTGATCTCCTACATATTCATCATCATCACCATCCTGAAGATCCGGTCCCCTGATGGGAAACTCAAGAGCTTCTCTACCTGTGCCTCACACCTGGCCGTTGTCAGCTTATTCTATGGGACGCTTATATTCATGTACCTACGACCTACCTCGAGCTACTCCCTGGATCAGGTCCGAGTGGTCTCTGTATTTTACACAACAGTTATCCCCATGCTGAACCCCATTATCTACAGCCTGAGGAATCGTGAAGTGAAGGAGGCGGTGAAGAGACTTGTATATAAAGGCTTTTGAGGAGCTTGTAGAGGGGCAGCAGGCTTCAAAGACAATAAAGGATGACTGATTCAAAAATTTGAGGCTAGGGAGTTGGGAGGTAGCATTAGATTTTGGGTGCCTGGGGACGGGAGACCCCCACTCATGTCTGAAAGGTGGATGATCTGGAATTATGATATCTAGGAGAAAGAGAACCTCAAAAAGCACAGGCTGGGAATTTGGGGGACAGAGAAGTAGCATGGTTTAGTGGATAGACCACAAGACTGGAAGTCAGAGGACCTGGGTTCTGATGCTGCCCTGCCACTTGTTTTCTATGTGATCTTGGGCAAGTCACTTAACTTTTCTGGGCCTCATTTACCTCATCTGTAAAATGGGAATTAAGACTGTGAGCCCCATGTGGGACAGGGACTGTGACCAACCTTATTAATTTGTATCTATTCCAGTGCTTAGCACAGTGCCTGGCACATAGTAAGTGCTGAACAAATACCAAAAGAAAAGAGATAGAGAAAAGTCGGCTATTTCCATGGCAGAAAATATGACTCTTCCTAAAGGTACCTGTGAAGAATTGTCGTTTATGAGTGCTAACCTATTCGCAGTCATATTAGCGAAGTGATTATCACTTGAGCAAGGGCTTTCTTTTGTTGTCATTTAATGTTGTCTGATAAGCAAAAAGACAGGGGTGTGAGAAAGCCTGAGAAACTGTAATAGTGAGCAGAGTTGTGTATTGCTTGCCTCCTCAGTTTTCAGTTTTAATGTGATGGGAAAACTTTGGGTTTGTTTTCCAGACTGGGATATGGATAAGCGCCATAAAATATATATTAAAATGGGAAAATTAATCACTGTAAAGAAATGAATTTTAAAAAGGTTTAAAACTTTAACTGAAAAATATAAGCTCATGTCATCAATTTCTCAGGTGTTCTAGAAAAAGTCTGCCTTCAATAATCTTATAGTTATAGATAGTTTACTATCCATACCTTGTCAAATAAAAGGCTAATTTTGTCATGGTAAAATAAAAATATTCTAAAATATTAAGAGGACTCAGCATACATTCTTGCAATACTAGCACAGCTGAAATCCATTATTTAGTGTGAACTACACAGGGCAGTTAACTTTAGGTATATCTCTCCTTCTAGACTGGAATCTCCTTGAGGGCAGGTATCATGTCTACCAACTTTATTGTATACAGTAAATACTATTGATGAATTGATTTAGGATTCTGACAAGGAATTTTTCATTTGAAGAGAGACTGTAAGCTCGTTATGGGCAGGGAATGTGTCCACTAATTCAGTTGTATTATTCTCTTCCAAGTGCTTAGTACGATGCTCTGCACATAAAAAGTGCTCAATAAATATGATTGATTAAATAAGAATCATTTCCTTTGAAATTCAAGTGGCTGCTGTCTGCTTCCTGGCTGGAGTTCAATAAAACATTTCTTGTTTGTGCTGCATACCTGCTCATTAAAATCTAAAATGAGAAAGCAAATAGAACATAAACAAGCAACAAGTAAATGTATAAAAATCAAAAGGGTCCCTGATCGAGGATTCTGGGAAATGTCTGCTGCTCTGGGGGCTGGGGCAGCGATGAGGCAGAATCGTAAAGAAAGGAAATCTGATTTTTTCCTCAGGCTATAGCTAATCCCCCACAGCTTCACTGGGATTCCTGATTTCACCTCATCTTCCCCCAGAACAGGCAGAGAGGAATCTAAGCCACTTTATATGTGGTTTCTTTGAACCTCGAGACATTTAGGCATGGGGGTAGGGCACGGGCCTGGGAGTCTCAAGGTTTGCTGCCATTTGTCTGCTGCATAGGGACAGCTGTGTATATGTATATATGTTTGTACATATTTATTACTCTACTTATTTATTTAATTTTACCTGTACCTATCTATTCTATTTATTTTATTTTGTTAGTATGTTTGGTTTTGTTCTCTGTCTCCCCCTTTTAGACTGTGAGCCCACTGTTGGGTAGGGACTGTCTCTATATGTTGCCAACTTGTACTTCCCAAGCGCTTAGCACAGTGCTCTGCACACAGTAAGCGCTCAATAAATATGATTGATTGATTGATTGACAGGGCACGGGCATGGCAGTCAGAAGGTTTGCTGCCATTTGTCTGCTGCATAGGGACAGCTCAGTGGAAAGAGCCCGGGCTTTGGAGTCAGAGGTCATGAGTTCAAATCCCGGCACGGCCAATTGTCAGCTGGGTGACTTTGGGCAAGTCACTTAACTTCTCTGTGCCTCAGTTCCCTCATCTGTAAAATGGGGATGAAGACTGTGAGCTCCCCGTGGGACAACCTGATCACCTTGTAACCTCCCCAGGGCTTAGAACAGCGCTTTGCACATAGTAAGCGCTTAATAAATGCCATCATCATCATTATTATTATTATTATTATTATTATTATTATTTAGTTAGTGAATAATAATAATAATAATGACATTTGTTAAGCACTTACTGTGTGCAAAGCACTGTTCTAAGTGCTGGGGAGGTTACAAGGTGATCAGGTTGTCCCACGTAGGGCTCACAGTCTTAATCCCCATTTTACAGATGAGGTAACTGAGGCACAGAGAAGTTGAGTTCTCTTCCTCCCTTCAAGGCCCTACTGAGAGCTCACCTCCTCCAGGAGGCCTTCCCAGACTGAGCCCCTTCCTTCCTCTCCTCCTCGTCCCCCTCTCCATCCTCCCCATCTTACCTCCTTCCCTTCCCCACAGCACCTGTATATATGTATATATTTTTGTACATATTTATTACTCATTTATTTATTTTATTTGTGCATATCTATTCTATTTATTTTATTTTGTTAGTATGTTTGGTTTTGTTCTCTGTCTCCCCCTTTTAGACTGTGAGCCCACTGTTGGATAGGGACTGTCTCTATATGTTGCCAACTTGTACTTCCCAAGCGCTTAGTACAGTGCACTGCACACAGTAAGCGCTCATTAAATACAATTGATTGAGTTGCCCAAAGTCACACAGCTGACAATTGGCAGAGCTGGGATTTGAACCCATGAACTCTGACTCCAAAGCCAGTGCTCTTTCTACTGAGCTATGCTGCTCCTCATGATGAGGGCCCGGTTCTTCTCCCCATCCCCTTCTGTCCTTTGCCCCTCTGTCCTCCATACCTCCTTTTTCTGGAGGCTGCCTGAGCTGAGGGGCAGCCAAGGATTACCAACCGACACCCCACTCTCCTCCTCCTGGAACCCAGCTCTATCCCCGGGGAAGGGTGACCTCCTTAATAATAATAACAATGCTAGTATTTGTTAAATGTTTACTCTGTGCTAGACACCGTTAGATATAGACTAATCAGATAGTACTCTGATTAGACTTGAGAAATAGTGTGCCCTGGTGGATAAAGCACAGGCTGGAGAGTCAGAAGGATCTGGGTTCCAATTCCCACTCTACCACTCATCTGTGTGACCTTGGGCAAGTCACTTTACTTCTCTGGGCTTCAGTTACCTCATTTGTAAAATGAGGATTAATACTGTGGGATATGGACTGTATCCAACCTGACTAGCTTTTGTCTACCCCAGCGTTTTGAACGGTGCCTAGCACATAGTAAGTGCTTAACAAATACCAACCTTCTCCCCCCACCCCAAAAAAGAAAAAAACCAAGCTAAAAATCCTGATTCAATCCCTGTCCCACATGGGGCTCATAGACTGTTATATTGACTCCTCCTTTTACAGATGAGGAACCTGAGGCCCAGAGAAGTGAAATGGCTTGCCCAAGGTCACACAGCAAACAATTCGGGATTAGATTCGGAATTAGAACCCAGGTCCCCTGATTCCCAGACCCGTGCTCTTTCCATTAGATCACTCTGCTTCTTTAAAAGTGGAGACAAAGGATATTTTGGGTGGGTCTTCAGACAGCTGGCTTGGGGTGAGGGAGCGGTGAGAGCTCCCTCCCTCCCTCCTTCCCCCGTCCCTGTAAAGGACCCTCCCCCTGCCCCGGCTCTACCGTCGCCCCCTCGTCCATCCCTGCCCCACCCCCCTGGCTTTTCCCAGTCACTGTATCAGCCGAGAGGTCCGGGGCACAGACTGGACCGAGGAAAAAGGGAATAAGAGCCACCAGCAGAACGGGGACAGGGTCGAGTTCAGAGTGCAGAGAAGAGGTATTATACTCTCCCAAGCGCTTAGTACAGTGTTCACCATGGTAAGCACTCAATAAAAACTGATGATGATGAGAAGCAGGGTGGCGAAGTGGATAGAGCACGGGCCTGGGAATCAGAAGGGCCTGGGTTCTAATTCCAGCTCCACCTCGGGTCTATGTGACCTTGGGCAAGTCATTTAACTCCTTTGTTGCCTCAGTTACCTCATCTGTAAAATGGGGATTAAGACTGTGAACCCCATGTGGGACAGGGACTGTGTCCAACCTGATTTGCTTGTATTCCCCCCCAGCGCTTAGTACAGTGCCTGGCATATAGTAAATGCTTAACAAATTCCAGAATTATTATTATTATTATTAATAATAATAAGCAATTCCTATGTGCCAAGCCCTTGGTTCAGTGCTGGGGTCGATCAAGTTTCTCAAGGGTCTGCTGCTTTGGAGGAACCACCATGTGTACCTGTTTGGCTGGCGGCAAGATGATTCCCCACAGCTAAAGTTTTAGGGAAGATCGACCACTGTTAGGAATTTAGCGTGAGACCAAGGAAAGGAATATCTCAGAGGAGGCAGAGAACAAACTGAAAGAGTCCTAAGTGGCTGATGGTGATGGGGAAGTCAATTCTTCTGCTAGTTGATCATCGCTTAACATGTTCTGAGCACTGACTAAGTACTGTACGCAGATCAGACCAGTCCCTGTCTCGCCAGAGGCCAGAAAGGAAAGGAATCTCCTCTTCTCACTGGGCCATTGCCCTGCTGCCTCCCAACGGGTGACCAAGTCAGTCATTTTCCCATGGAACTTGTTTTCCAGACCCGACTTGAAAATATGCTGGTCGATCTCAGAAAGCAGGAGGAACAAGATCAGCTTCAGGTGAGGAGGCTCCCCCTCTGGAAGGGGTGAGAGCAGTCCAGAGTGTGGAATCGAGGTGCTGATGGGAGGCAAGGTCATCCAGCCCCGGACAACAGAGCCCCCCAACATAGGCACTAACTACAGGCCTGACAAAACCATCAAAGCAATGTGATTTCATTAGGTATTAGGCACAGGGATGGGTACTACATGATCAGTTTGGCTCCGTTCCTGTCCCATATGGGACTCACTAGGAGGTAGGGAAAGCAGAGCTCTCAACCAACCTCTCTGTACCTCAGTTCCCTGCCCCAAGTCACGTTGCAGAACTGGGACTAGAATCTGAGTCTTCTGACTCTCCCCCTTTCCACTCTGCCTCCCTGGAATAAAACCTGACCCCTTGGCTGGATAGCTTCAGGATGGTCCCTTGTCACCCCCATCCACACTCCAAACTGCAAAGAACCACTAGATAAGTCACAGAAGACTGGCCTTAGGCTTGCAGTTGGGATGAAATATATATCTGGGAGAAGTTTCCTACTGTGGTA
Source organism: Tachyglossus aculeatus (assembly GCF_015852505.1). Taxonomy (NCBI): domain Eukaryota; kingdom Metazoa; phylum Chordata; class Mammalia; order Monotremata; family Tachyglossidae; genus Tachyglossus; species Tachyglossus aculeatus. The sequence continues at coordinate 40,402,474 of NC_052071.1, forward strand.
GATTTTTCCCTCAAAATCAAGTACCAGAGGGCCTGAAGAAATGCCTCTTGTTTCCTCTGTGCATCCATCTCTCCACAACTCAACTCCCTGCAGGAATAGTTGGAGAGCTTCATGCAGCAGTGAAGTTTTGGGAGGGGACCTGTCCTAGGCCAAGATGACTTCAGCATTTTTCTCTCAGTTGGTGTAGTGGGTGTCCCTTGGACTGAAGCTGAGAGCAAATGTGGCTGGGTTTACGCTTGGTTGTCTCCACATCCTACCTTCCCCACAACTCCAGATCCTCAAAGATTTAAAGGGGGAAAACCCCTCATTCTTTGGACTTGGTAAACCTGAGAGGGCTCACCCAAGAGATTTACTCTGAAATCAAATGTCACTGTTCTTATAGCTAGTCAGGTCCCTCGTATTTAGATCTACATGTAACCATCCAGCCTCTCTGAGTTTCCCTTCTTTGGGCTCAGGTTCTCTAATTCCCCTAATAAGGGGAATTATAAGATCTCCACCTCCATCCTTGGGGGCTCCCCATAAGGGGAGAATTGTCTTATCTTCCAATTTTCTAGAGAGTTCGGCCATTGGCCCCTAGACAGGTTCCAGCCCGGGAAGCCCCTAGCCTACCGGGGACTAGAAATAAAGGATAATTTTGAGGAAAAACAAAGAGGTGGAGGGAAGGGGCTAGTGAGCTCCAGGAACAGGAGGTAGCCTTCAGTTACCTTGTTCCTTTCTGTCCAGTTGTAGGGCACTCTCTCCAACTCCCTAGGTGTCTCTGCTTCTGCTAGGCCTCATGTTTCTGCTGCTCCATGTTGAGTGAAAACAGCCACACAGAGACAGACAGACACACACACAAACCCCACCTCCTCCAGCCCCCGACCAACACCTCCCTACCCAGGGAAGAATAGCAAAAGTGGTATTTAAGCACTTACTATGGGCTGAGCACTGTGTTCTTAGGGTTGGGAGTGTTCGATACAACAGAGTTAGTAGTACATTCCCTGTCTACAGAAAGTTTACATTCCAAAGTGGGAAAGAGACATTAATATAACTGTGTAATTTATAATATATCATTTAAAGATATGTAAATTGTAATAATTGTATTTCTTACACACTTATGAGCCAAGTAGAGTACTAAGTACTGGGGTAATCAAGGTAATCAAGTCACACCCAGTCTCTGTCCTACATTGGGCTCACAGTCTAAGTAGGAAGAGAATAGGTATGGAATCCCCATTTTACAGATGAGGCAACTGAGGCACAGATAAATTAAGGGACTTGCCCAGCTCCTATGTCTTCAACTATCATCTCTACACTGATGACACCCAAATCTACATATCTGCCCCTGTTCTCTCTCCCTCCCTTCAGGCTCTTGTCTCCTCCTGCCTTCAGGACATCTCCAAATGGATGTCTGCCCACCATCTATAGCTCAATATGGCCAAGACTGAACTCCTTATCTTCCCTCCTAAACCCTGCCCTCTCCCTGACTTTCCCATCACTGTAGATGGCACTACCGTCCTTCCCGTCTCACAAGCCCGCAACCTTGGTGTCATCCTCGACTCCGCTCTCTCGTTCACCCCTCACATCCAATCCGTCACCAAAACCTACCAGTCTCACCTCTGCAACATTGCCAAGATCCATCCTTTCCTCTCCATCCAAACCACTACCTTGCTGGTTCAATCTCTTATCCTATTCCAACTGGATTACTGCATCAGCTTCCTCCCCGATCTCCCATCCTCCTGTCTCTCCCCACTTCAGTCTATACTTCATGCTGCTGCCTGGATCATCTCTGTGCAGAAATGCTTTGGGCATGATATTCCCCTCCTCAAAAATCTCCAGTGGCTGCCTGTCAACCTACACATCAGGCAAAAACTCCTCACTCTCGACTTCAAGGCTCTCCGTCACCTAGCCCCCTCCTACCTCACCTCCCTTCTCTCCTTCTACAGCTCAGCCCACACCCTCCACTCCTCTGCCACTAACCTCCACACTATACCTCATTCTCACCTGTCCCACCATCGACCCCTGGCCCACGTCCTCCCCCTGGCCTGGAATGCCCTCCCTCTGCACATCTGCCAAGCTAGCTCTCTTCCTCCCTTCAAAGCCCTACTGAGAGCTCAGCTCCTCCAAGAGGCCTTCCCAGACTGAGCCCCCTTTTTCCTCTCCTCCTTCCCATCACCCACGCCCTACCTCCTTCCTCTCCCACAGCACCTGTATATATGTTTGTACAGATTTATTACTCTATTTACTTTACTTGTACATATTTACTATTCTATTTATTTTGTTAATGATGTGCATCTAGCTTTATTTCTATTTATTCTGATGACTTGACACTTGTCCACATGCTTTGTTTTGTTGTCTGTTTCTCCCCTTCTGGACTGTGAGCCCATTGTTGGGTAGGGACCGTCTCTATATGTTGTCAACTTGTACTTCCCAAGCGCTTAGTACAGTGCTCTGCACATGGTAAGCACTCAATAAATGTGATTGAATGAATGAATGAATGAATGAGTGAGGGAGCCAGACATAGAATCCGGCCCTCCAAATGTCCTTACGGATAAATTCTAGTTCATTTTCCTCCTATAATGAATTATACCTGTTTCTTAAGTCAGCCTCATCTCAGCAGTATATGTCTTAGAATTCACACTGACAGCCTTACTTGCTTGGTTTTCCCTGCTGCCTTTCTCAAGGCTCCTATCACATCCTTGTTTCTCAATGTATAAATGAGAGGGTTCATCATGGGGATCACTGTTCCATAAAATATAGAGATGATTTTGTCCTGGTCCTTGCTGTCTTTGTTCTGAGGTTTGAGGTAAATGGAGATGAGGGTCCCGTAGTAGATGGTCACAACAGTCAGGTGCGATCCACAAGTGGAGAAAGCTTTCCTCCGCCCAGATATGGAAGGGATTTTCAAGACGGCCACCGTGATCCGGATATAAGAGAGGAGAATGAACATAAAGGGGAGGGGCAAGATGAAGCTCGAGCTTATCAACATCAGGACCTCACCTACTGTTGTGTCCGAGCAGACCAGCTTTAAGACGGCTTCCAATTCACATACAAAATGGTTCACTACATTGTTCCCTGCACAAAACTGAACTGGTATGATGATCACAGGAATTAGGGCCAGCAGGAAGGTACTTATCCACATGGTAGCGGCTATCTGGAAACAAGTCCTCATTGTCATGATCAGCGTGTAACGCAAGGGGTTCGATATGGCAACGAATCGGTCGTAAGCCATGACGGCCAACAGCCAGCACTCGGTGATGCTCCAGAAGATGGAGATGGTCATTTGGGCATAGCAGTCATTGTAGGTGATAGTAGGGCAGTCTCTCAGGCAGTTGACAAGGGCCAGAGGCACTGCGGTGGTGGTGGAACACAGGTCAACAAAGGACAGATTGCAGAGGAAGAAATACATTGGGGTGTGAAGTTGAGGCTCTTTCCATACTACAATAATGATGAAGATATTTCCCACGACAGTTCCCAGATAAAAATGGAGCAAGATACAGAAGAAAATGATTTGACTCTTGGGCTGATGGGAAAGTCCAACCAGGATGAATTCTGTGACCTCAGTGTAGTTGGCCCCTCTCAGTTTATTCATTTTCTCCTACCTGTGCAACCAAGACAGAGGAAGGAAAGCTTGAATTTGAGAAAGTACAAGCCCAATGAGTTCTGACTCTAAGGGGGCTGGATGGGAATTACTTGGAGTGGTCCCCAGGACTCCTGGTCATTAGCCATCATCTGGCAAGGAGCAGATGGTATAATTTCCAGGAGGCACCAAATACAAAATTGTGCATTCCTCAGAACTGGGATCTGTGGATAACCTGGTCTCTAGTCTGAGGTCATTAGGTCTCTGAGGGCGCTTAAAATTAAGTTTTCTGGATCAGGAAATGTAAGTGAAGTCTCTGCTTTTTTTGTAGTGGGTGAAGCAATTTCTCACTACAGTTTCCTCCGGTTTTTATTTTCTTTCTTCCAAATGAGGAAATCCCCTGCTAGGCAAGTACCTCTGGGTAGCCTTCAGGATTCAAAGTTCTGAAGGAAATTAGTGCCAAAGAGGTTAGCTTAATTTAACTTTTCACTCTCCAGAGATAATCAAAATAAGCCAAATCTCTATCCCATGATGGGGAAAGAGCTGACAAAATTTTCTTGAAGTACAAATATACTAGAACCTTTCTCAGCCTTCTAAGTTAGACTTGAGTGGCTTTTCCAACTTTGAGATCATTTCTGGAGGATGAATTTTCTTAAATCCGATGTTTTTAACCCTTTTGATAATTGAAAGTTACATCTGCTGATGGAGCAGACACCCCCCAATTCAGAAACTAAGGTCAAAGACAGAGGGAGAGAAAATTTTTCTAATCAGCAATCTCATCCCCTCCTAGACTAAAAATGAGTTCTGTGTTGGGGTTTTTTTCCGGGGGAGGGGGGTGGAGGAGTGGGGGAAGACTACTCTGCCTCTGACTGCACTAATAGATTTCTTCGAATGAGAACGTATTTTTCTTAATCTAGCCTGCTCAGTCTGTTATTAGGTGAACTACTTGGACCTGGGTTCTAATCCCAGCTTTCTTCGCTAGTCTGCTGCTTGACTTTGGGCAAATCACTAAACTTGTCTGGGCTTCAGTTCCCTCATTCTCAAAAAGGGGATTCAATACCTGTTTTCCCTCCAACTTAGACTATGAGCCTATGTGAGATTTGATTTTCTTGTATGTGCCCTAGTGCTGAGTACAGTGCTTGGCACATAGTAAGTGCTTAACAAACACCACATTTGATTAAGGCACTTGATGTTCCTTCACTCCTTAGAAGCCCAGAGAAACAGGATGAATGTAATATCTTAATTTCACTCTTTTGGGGGCAGAAGGGAGGGGACATGGAAAGAAGGCTACTTTCTAACCTCAGCCAATATAGTTGTCTCACAAAATAACATCCCATTTCTCTTACGTGATATTTAGCTGGAAAATACATTTAAATGTTATGGAAAAATCTACCTGGAGTTAGAGTATGTCAAAAGTTTGGAAGATAGCTGTGCCTATTTGGGAAGCTACAGATTTGGTCTGACTTCACAAGCTGGAGCTCTCAGGCACCAATCACCTTCATTTCAAAGGAACTACCGACTCTCCAATAAGTCAGCCAAATGGAATTCCAGGGGTTACAGTAGGAAACACAAGATAATGATATTTTTATTCCTGATGGTTACCATCTAGAATTAAAATGTAAAGTCCTCCATTAATTTAAGAGGCGGGAAGGAAATGAATTAGATCCTTTTTAAAAAAAAACACCCATAAAGCTAGAATGGGACTTCAGGTTGTGAAGGAGACCAGATACTCACTGAATTCTATAGGTTCCAAGGTAACTTCTGCTGGAAATGTAATCCTTTCAAAGTGACAATAAAATCCACAGATAGCCTTTGGTCAGAGATGGGTCTAGGTTAGTCAAATTGGTTGGTTTTCCTTTGGTTCCTCACAAATCCACCGGGAGAAAAGGCATCTTTGCATGTCCTGTGATGAATTTGCTTGCCTATATTAAATCCCTGAATTAACCCTAAGAAACAAAACAAATTATTTTGAATGTCATTTTCTTATTAAAAAGCTGATTCCATATTTGTAGGGCACTTAGGGGGAATTGATCAATGAGATTTATTGAGCCCTTACTATGTGCAGAGTACTGTACTAAGTACTTGGGAGAGTACAGTACAAAAGAGTTAGCAGTCACATTTCCTGCTCACAATGAGTCTAGAATATAATAAAATCAAATCCCGATTTGATAGAAATTGAAGCAGTACATTCAACACTGTACCAGTCATTTTTTAAAGGAGGGTGGCTAGTATAAATATATCTCTTACCTTGACTTCAAAATATTAAATGATGTGAGGCCAGATCTGCTCTCTCTGATTGGCTGATACATTACATTCAAGGCAAACAGCAAAGATGGTTTAGTATGATATAGCTTAGATCAACTGGCCAGAGGGATACTGGTTCTTGCACAGAAAATCCTGCATATCACTGAAATCCAGACCCACTACCTAGAACAGGAAGACATTAAATATTTCAGGAAGACTCCAGAGTTCATGATTTCAGCCTTCAGGAGACTCCAGGGATCATATCCCCAATAGGCAGTGAAATTCCACCGATGGGAAATGGATTGAAGGGACCACCAACGTGTTGACATGCCCTCTGAGGAAAAGATACCTTTTTTCAGTTGTAGATCATTAAAGCCAAGCAGAGTCTTTTTTATTCCTCTTCTAATGAGTTTCTGATATGTGCAAATGAAACTGGTTACAGAGGCTTACTTGGTTACTAGATGCAAGGGAGAGTGGAGCACCAGGGGGTCCAGTCCCACCCACCCAGGCAAAAAACAAGACCCTGAAAGGATCATGCAAAAAGCTGCCAAATGGTGGGTCAGAACCCCAAATGACCATTTGGGATGTTGTAGGGTCACTATCGGCTATACACACAGTCCATCTCTCTGTTGTCCCACTATTTGTCTGAGACTGGCCCTGCTCTGGTCACTGGGGAAGAATAGTTCTTTCTTACGTTAGGTCCCAGTACATATCTTAGTTTTTCCCATTAGAAACAGAAGAGAAAAAAGGCAGTCTTTGTATTACCAGGGAAATATGTCTGCTTTGATTCAAATATCCAGCTCCCAACCTGACCTTTTAAGAAGTCATAATCTTTGTTGGAAAAATGTCTGTATGTTTTCCTTTTCCTAAAGTATTCTTCCTTCCTAGTCTTTTATTTTTCAGTCTGTCATTGAAAGGGGTGAAAGCCTCTCATGATTATCTTACTCAGGTTCGTTGAGCATTAATAGGCTCATTGGGCATTGCTTATTACCCATGCAGTGAACAGAGTGGAGCAATTAAAACTACTTTTTGCAAACACCCAGACACCCCACTCTGGGCATTATTAAGAAGACAACAAACTTGGCACTTCTTCACCACAAACTTTTCAGCACAGTAATAATGGGATAATTATGAGCAATGGGGAAAAGTTTCAACTTTTCCTTCTCAGAGACAAGGAAATTCTTTGAAGATGTGAAAAAAGGAGGAAGAAAAACATTTCCCCAATAAACTAAACCTAAAAAGCAAGAAACAAGTCCCTCAGCAGAGCTGAGCTCCCTGAGACAGACACATAAACCTGCCTCGGGATTGCCTGTGTCTCTCAGATCAAACATAAGGGCCAAATCTCCTTTCCAAATGAGCATGAGGGCACCACTGACAGCTGCCCAATCCCTGGAGAGGAAACCCAAATGCCACCATTTTGACCAGAAAGAATTGAGCAGTCTCCTTTGTAAAGCCCACTTTCACCTAATTTAGGGCACCATGAAAATAAATACCAGCCCAAATGTCCAGGGTCTCAAAGAATCAATATGGATCCAAGGAGGATCCAGCAGCCTGTCTAAATGAAATTGCTTCCTCGTGGACTCTGCTTCCTGTTCCAAATTCAATTTTTTAATGGTATTTGTTAAGCCCTCACTATGTGCCAGGCTCTGTACTAAGCACTGGGATACATACAAGCAGTTCCTGTTCCGTGTAGGGCTCCCAGTCTTAATTCCCATTATGCAGATGAGGGAAATGAGGTGCAGAGAAGTTAAGAGACTTACCCAAGGCTACACAGCAGTCATGTGGTGGGGCTGGGTTTAGAACCCAGGTCCTTCGCCTTCCAGGCCCATATTCTATTCACTAGGCCATGCTGCTTCTCATATTCTACTATTCCCCCTCCCACTAATTGCAAACAATTTCCAACTGTCCATCATCCCCATTAGATTGTAAACTCCTAGAGGACAGGGGACATGTGGCTTCCTTCCATTATCTGCCCCAGCTACAGTTCTGAGGACCAACTGGCTGAAGGATTTTAATGTGTCCTACCCAGATGGACGGAGCCCCTAAAATAAAGTACGGGATAAAGGAGTGCAGTGACCAGATGGGAGAGGTCATGTGACAATCTTTGCAACACCAAAATCCTCTTCAATCGTGGGCACCATCTCACTGAGCCCGACGCGAGGCCCACAATCAAAGTAGCTCTGAGAAGTCTCGTCCCACCTCCTGAGACCTCCCTCCATTCAATATGCTCATCCCCTCTGAAATATTCTCAATTGCTTCCTCAGACTGGAGTCAGAGGTCAGAGGACCTGTCAGTATCTCCAGAGAGGAGAGCAATCTGTGATCCTAATGGCAAAGGAGCCTATTCCTTCTCTGAACTGCACCTGGCAGATGATATTTGTTAAGCACTTACTATTTGTCAAGTCCGGGAATGGATATAAAATAATCTGGTTGGACACAGTCCCTGCCCCATGTGGGGCTCACAGACTAAGAGGGACCAAGAATGAGTAATGAATCCCCATTCTATGGATGAGGAAACTGAGGTACAGAGAAGTTAAGTGACTTGCCCAGTGTCACATGGCAGAGAAGTAGCAGAGTGGAATTAGAACCCATGTCCTCTGATTCTCAGGCCCATTCCCTTTCCACTAAGCCACACTGCTTCTTACACACACACACACACTTGATAGCCATGCATGTACTTACCAGGTGCTTCACCTTTGCGGCTAGTTGCAGCAGGCCACCCCAAATTCACTCTAGTGTCAAGGAGATGTTGGGGACCGGGTTCTAGAAGTAGGCAATTCTGAGATGACTGGGGGGGGCTGGTGGTGCTGGTTGGTGGGAGGGGCACCCGCTAAAGGCTCAGCTGGCCACCCACACCTGTGTTACAGAGTTTCCTCACTGTTATCTGCCTGGTCTAGTGGAAAGAGCATGGGCTTGGGAGTCAGAGGTCCTGGGTTCTAATTCTAGCTCCGCCACTTGTCAGCTGTGTGACTTTTGCCACATTGCTTAACTTCTCTGGGCCTAAATTACCTCATCTGTGAATTGGGGATTAAGACTGTGAGGCTCACCTGGGAAAACCTGATTACCTCGTATCTACCCCAGTGCTTAGAATAGTGTTTGGCACATAGTAAGTGCTTAACAAATACCATCATCATTATTATCATTGCTTGCCAAAGGAATAAATCTGTCGGTCAGTCAGTCATTCATGCCATTCATTCCCTCCCTCCATTCACTCACTCAGTCACTCAGTCATATTGTTCCCATGCGCTTAGTCCAGTGCTCTGCACATAATCAGCCATCAAATATGACTGACTGAATGAATGAAAGTGTGTCTCCCCACTTCTAGACTGTAAGCCCATTATTGGGCTGGGACTGTCTCTAATCTGTTGCCGAACTGTCCTTTCCAAGAGTTTAGTGCAGTGCTCTGCACACAGTAGGTGCTAAATAATACTATTGAATGAATGAATCTATAATTCTATTTATCTATTTTGATGGTATTGGTGCCTGTCTATTTGTTTTGTTTTGCTGTCTGTCTCCCCACTTCCAGACTGTGAGCCCGTGTTTGGGTAGGGACTGTCTATCTGTTGTCGAATTGTCCTTTCCAAATGCTTGGTACAGTGCTCTGCACACAGTAAGTGCTCAAGAAATAAGATTGAATGAATGAATGAATGACACGTTAGAGCCGTTAATGCTGGGTCAGCAGTTACAGAGAGTGTGCCTATTTTCTCACCGACACTTACCCAAGCACACTCAGTTTGGCCAGAATGCACATTTTCCCTCCACGTTTTGGCGAGAATGTGATGATGGAAATTGGGAAGGATCTAACAAAGGGAACATGCCTGGAAACAGGTTGGCACAGTGTTGGACTACCACAATGCAAATTTTTCTAAACACTGGGATCCACAAAGTAGGGTTTTCTAGGAAAACCAGCCCATGTAGAGCAGTGCTCTGCATCCGTTGGGTCAATCAAGCTTGTTCACTGTCTGCTGCTTCTGGAAGGACCCAGTATCCCTGCCCTCACTCTGTCCATGAATTGTTCTGGGCCGAGGACTACTGTCTCCAGGCAGCCCTTCTCAGCCCCCCGTGAACTGTCATCCTTGTGTTTGCCGCTCACATGGCTCCTGGAACCTCTCTAAGTTCTTTCCTAGGGGAGACTGGGAATCTGATGCTGAGTCTGTAAGACCCCTCTCAACCATGGGTGGCATGATAATAATAATAATGTTGGCATCATTTATTAAGCACTATGTGCAAAGCACTGTTCTAAGCGCTGGGGAGGTTACAAGGTGATCAGGTTGTCACACGGGGGGCTCACAGTCTTCATCCCCACTTTACAGATGACGGAACTGAGGCCCAGAGAAGTTAAGTGATTTGCCCAAAGTCACACAGCTGACAAGTGGTGGAGCCAGGATTTGAAACCATGACCTCTGACTCCAAAGCCCAGGCTCTTTCCACTAATCCACACTGCTTTGCAGGGACTTCAGGGGATTGTCTGGAGCCCAGGCTTGCTTCATTCATTCATTTATTCAATGGTATTTACTGAGTGCTTAGTGTGTGCAGAGCACTGTACTAATCCCTTGGGAAGTACAAATTGGCAACATATAGAGACGGTCCCTACCCAGCAATGGGCTCACAGTCTAGTAGACAACAAAACAAGTAGACAGGTGTCAATACCATCAAAATAAATAGAATTATAGGTATATACACATCACTAATAGAGAGTAATAAATATGTACAAATATACACAAGTGTTGTGGGGAAGGGGGTAGGGCAGAAGGAGGGATGGGGACGATGGGGAGGGGAGGGGAGAAGACGAAAAGGGGGCGCTCAGTTTGGGAAGGTCTCCTGGAGTAGATGAGCTCTCTATAGGGCTTGGTAATAATAATGATGGCATTTGTTAAGTGCTTCTATGTGTGAGGCACTGTTCTAAGTGCTGAAAATAATGAAGGGAGATATCTTCTCCATGGCACTGTCACCACCCTCCATGCTGACCAAGAAGCAATGGCAATAATGGGAAGTGGTCAGGAAGTCCTGGATTATCACAGGCAGTTGGATAACACTGATGGGAATTTTATTCCTGAAGACCAGCAACTGGAGGTGACTAGTACCTAGGCTAGGGCTTCTATGAATCAAGTATTTGAGTGCTTACTGTGTTCTTGGGAGAGTACAAAGTTGACAAAAAAGTTCCCTGCCCAAAGTGAGCTGGGCTTCTAGGCTTGGGTTTCCCAATCCTTTCCGCAGCACACTTTCCCCACCCAGAGGGCCCAGGCAGAGTCTTATTTAGTCTTTGGTTCAGGACACTAACCCTGTCCATTTTGTTTCTCTCCTGTACTGAGTTAAGGACAAGACATTAACCCAGCCCGAGTTGGGCTCCTCTGAGCCTCAAGAGGTTTGTGCCAGTTCATCTCACCTGAGGAGCCTCCCCACAAGCCCCGGGAGTTCCAGCAGCCCCTGGCCCCAACACCAAGCAACTCTGTGCCCCCTCAGCTCCTCTAGCCCAGAGACACCAAGGTGCCTGCGGGAAGGAAGTGGATCAACAGGAAGAACAGCTGATCCAGGAGCTCCCCACCAGTGTCGGTACTGACCTGCCAGCTCCAGGCTGAACTACAGCAGCCAAGTACCATGGGGAATGGAGCAATCGCCCATTGAACTTGATCAATGCAGACTCAGTTTATCTCTGAGTCTGAGAAGGGGCCATGCAGGTGGGATCTCCCTGGGCCCCATTCTCAACCAACATGGACCCCCATGTGTGTGCTAAGCAAAGAAGGGAAGTCTGCCCCAACCAACCCAGACTCATGGAGAGCAGCCTCCTCACACTTCAACTGTCCCAGACCCTGTCTTCCAACAAATACACTCTCCTAGCCTGGGATAGAGCAGAGAATGTGCAGAGGAAGAGTGGAGGAGGGTGAACTCCATCTACACTACCCTGCCTGTGAATCTAATAACAATAATAATAATATTAATGGCATTTGTTAAGCACTTACTATTTGCAAAGCACTGTTCTAAGCGCTGGAGGGGGGATACAAGGTGATCAGGTTGTTCCATGTGCGGCTCACAGGCTTCATCCCCATTTTACAGTTGAGGTAACTGAGGACCAGAGAAGTTAAGTGACTTGCCCACAGTCACACAGCTGACAAGTAGCAGAGCCGGGATTAGAACCATGACTTCTGAATCCCAAGCCCATGCACTTTCCACTGAGCCACACTGCTTCTGTTATCTTACTCTCTCCAAAAACCTGAGAAACTTGCAGCCCCTTGCAAAATTTAGAGCTGCTCTCTCTAAGGGGAAGAGGCAGAGAAGGCTGCTATGACCCATGGCTGAAATGGGAAGTCAGGTGCAAGCTCAGGGGTCATCAGCCTTTCCCTGTCCCACTGCTTCTATTCCTCCAGTGTGACAATTTCCAAGAACTAAAATTGATGCATTGGATTGCTTCAGCATCTTTCTTCCCAAGGGCTTGGAGATAATTCCAGTGCACCCATTCCCAGCATCCTTCTGAAATACACAATGTTTCCAGTCTACAGCTGGGAAATGGAGGCACTCAGAGTTAAATTGTTTGCCCATGGTTTCAATAAGGAAAGGAAGCACGAATATTCAATTGCAGAAATCCTGAGCCTCCCCCTCTCCCACCAGATTCCCAAACCCATGTCTGGTGGCTCTCTGCTCAATATTTGCAAACAATTTTTGGATCTTCATTTTACCTGGGGCATCTGAAATTTTTTTTAAAAGAAGGCAAAAGAGCCCTGCACATCCACATATGCCTTTCTGGAATGTTTTCTATTTTTAGGAGATTTAGGTTCAGCCAAAGTTAAGGAGAAGTTTGAGTTAGCTGAACTTCCCCATCAGAGATTTCAGAACTTGAGACACGAGGCTTCAGGGATGATCAGGTCTCTTGTTTGAGGATTTCTGTGTTGTCCAAAGGGAAATAGCACCATGTCAAGAGACAGTGCTGATTCTGTGGGCGTGGTTGGGTAGAGCTGTTTATAAATGAGAATGGTTTGAACAGAAGGATGTTTTTCTCTTACTGAAGCTGAATGTGTTGAATGATAGTTATAGCTGAAATTAAATATTTCCTTCCAACAGGAAATTTGTCTCTCTGGTCATTTGAGCTTTTAGAGTTTGAACCTTGTGTGATTTACAGTTTGCTTTTTTTCCCTTAAAAATAACCCAACTGGAAGATTTGTGAAGAAGATTGGTGAGTGGATTCATATTTTCAACTGCATATTTAATGTTTGAATTAGGAGGTGCTTGGAATCTATTCCAGAAATCTACTGTAATTAGTGCCCCAAATAGTCCATCCACTAGGTGTTTGGGAGAAGTCTGCAGAAAATCTAGGGTAATCCCACTGTAAGCCCCATATTTTCTTCTCAGTGAAGTCCTGGGGCAATTATATCATGTTCCACGTCCAGCCTTCTCTTGCCTTGATATGTCATAGGAAGCCAACAGCTGTGCTTACAATAAATCACAGTGCTCATGTGATTTGCTTCTTGAGAGTCTTAGTGGGATTTTTTTGAGCCTCATGTGGGACAGGGACTGTATTTGGTCTGATTAACTTATACTTTTAGCTAACCAGTGCATAAAACAGTACTGGACATATAGCTAACCTTTAACATTTACCATAAGAAAATAAAAAGGATATGTAAGGAGTCCCAGGAAAATCACTAGGATTTAGAAAAATAGATGCCACATATAGGCCATTTGTCATGGAGTCTACAAAAAGAAGAACAGTAAACAAAACATCCATGAAGAAAAATGAAGATTATGTCAGAGTTCACAGGATTTTTCTTAGGGCTTTTCCTACAAAAACAGGCCCCCAAACTGGAGGTAACCCACACTGATTCTTACTGGGAGACAAAATAGTGTCTGAAGGGGGCTTTGAATAGGAGTTTGAAGGGAGTAAGAACAGAGCAGCTCTTTAAACAATCTATCAGTCAATGGTACTTAGCACTACTGTGTGTAGACCACTATATTAAGCACCCGGGAGAGTACAATACAATAAAATTAGTGGGCATGATCCTGTCCACAATGAACTCACAGTCTAGAGGGCTTATGATCTCCTTTCACCTTTCTTATGTAAGCCTATGGCTTTCCCTGTCCCATTGACATTCATTGAGCCCCTATGGACAGGACAACCCCTCCTCCCACAGCCAAGCTACTGGAATTTGTTCCCATGAATTCGGACAGAAGAAAATCTCAATTCTCTCCCTTAGGGAAAAATCAATCATATTATTGTTTCAGCTCATAGAACACAAAACTGAGCTCACAGTACGCCAGCTTTCCTCATCAGCAGATGAATGGCTACCTTTGTGGGTGGTAGAGCTCTGACTTGATATGAAGATGAACAGGTTTGTAAGAAAAAACAACCACTTAGGGAGTGACAGGGCACTAAGTCAGTAGGCATGGTCATGCTCAATCCTGTGTTGAACTATAGTAGCATCATCTTCCTTTCTCCCCTCCTCAGCTGATCACATTCCTCCCCACCTCTGGAAATCCTTGAAAGCTCCTAAGGGAAGGGCCTGGGCCTTCATCGATATGTCCACCAAATGCCTACTCTGCTGCTCTGCATACCAAAGGTCCTCGGTAAGATGGGAACCCAACGTTTAGTGATGATGCCAACCCAAGATAGAGATAGTGTGGCACTGGAAAATGTGAGCTGGTTCAAAGCCTATGTTGCTGCTCAAATAGGATATTTGTACCTTAATGGCACCTGAAATAAGATTTGCCAAGCACATCATTACAACACTGTTGACTGGACTTTGGAAACATTTGGATGCCACAACCACAAAGTTTTTATGTAAAAAGGGCAAATGCAGTACAGCCTAAAAGTGGTATTATGCAGAGAATTAACGGAATGATTTAAAAGTTGCCAGTAAACATATATTCAGGAAGTTATGAAAACTTGATGGCAGATGATAGTTTAGGAAAACATATCTACGAAACAAAAAACTTTAAAGAAAAATGGCTTTTCAAGTTTCATCATGGAAGAGCAAATAAAATGAGGCTAGTTCTTCCTGCAGAAAGAATGTGTTATTTTGCAAAAAGATGTCCAACAGTGAAAACAAAACAGGTAATAAAAGTAATTATCAGTCAGCCAACTCCCACAACCAATCAGGAAACTTGTCTTGAGCCTGATAGGTGAGAAGTATACCCAGAAGACATGCTGAAACCAAAACGCATTTTGTATGAAAATTTCCTCTGCTATGAATTTACAGAAGGATGTGCAGGGAATTCATAATGGAATATCTGTGAAGCACTGAGAAAGCAGCATGGCTTTGTGGAAAAAGCACAGGCCCGGGAGCCAGAAGACCTACATTCTAATCATGGCTGATTTGACCTTGGGTAAGTTACTTAACTTCTCTATGCCTCAGTTCCCTCATCTGCAAAATAGGGATTCAGTACTTATCCTCCTTCCTTAGACAGTAAGGAGTAATAATAATAATAATAATGACATTTGTTAAGCACTATGTGCAAAGCACTGTTCTAAGCGCTGGGGAGGATAAGGTGATCAGGTTGTCCCATGTGGGGCTCACAATCTTAATCACCATTTTACAGATGAGATAACTGAGGCCCAGAGAAGTTAAGTGACTTGCCCAAAGTCACACGGCTGACAAGTGGTGGAGCAGAGATTTGAACCCATGAACTCTGACTCCAATGCTTACCTTCTATCAACTCTGGTGCTTATTTCAGGGCTTGGCACTTACTAAAACCTTAACAAGTACCACAATAATTATTATTAGTAGTACAGTGCTCTTTGCTCAATAAGTACATCTGAATAATATTTTTGCCTAAGGGCTTTCCTGTCATGCAGCTTCCCGCACCATTCCTACGAGTTCTTGTGTGCATATTCCTTATCTAATTCTTGTTTTACAGATGAAGACACAGCAACTCCCTACCACAAAAGCTACTTCCTGCTTTTCCTAGCAGCCCAGACAACTGAGGACTCTTGAGTTAAAAAGAAAAAAAAAAAAAACCCAAAAAAACCAGCAGGAGCAGCTGGAGCCAATAAACAACAAACACTTTCCAGGTGATCCCTAACCAACCTGTTCAGGCAGCTGTTTAGGGACCTATTTTAGGGGCCATTTCTAAGTGGTTAGTGGCTTCTCATCAGAAACATATAGGGCCTCATGGTGAATGTAAACGAGAGTAGAGTGAATGGCTTCTTGCTTTTGGGACTTTCCAGAGACCCTGTGGAGAAGAAACTCCTGTTTGGCCTGTTTTTGCTGGTTTACCTGGTGACCTTGGTGGGGAACCTTGGTCTGATCTATCTGATCAGGATGATGCCTCACCTTCATACTCCCATGTACTTCTTTCTCAGCAATTTGTCTTTCTTGGATTCCTGTTACTCCTCAGTCACCCTCCCTAAAATGCTGGTCAACCTCCTTTCAGAACAAAAGGCCATTTCTTTCTCTGGATGCGTGGCCCAACTAAGTCTGTTCATTGTCTTTGCCACTGCAGAACTCTACCTTCTGGCTTCCATGGCTTATGACCGCTATGTGGCAATCTGTAGCCCTCTACTCTACCCCGTCCTTATGTCCACCAGGGTCTGTGTCTCATTGGTGGCCCTGTGTTATGTTGCTGGAATTGTTAATTCCCTGACAGTGGTAAATTCTATATTTCAACTCTCCTTCTGCACATCTAAAACCATTAACAGCTTCTTCTGTGACATTCCCCCACTCCTGGCTCTGTCTTGCTCTGATACCCGTACCTGTGAGATATTGGTCTTTGCCTTTGGAGGGTTTATTCAACTAAGTTCCCTGTTGATCGTACTGATCTCCTACCTATTCATCATCATCACCATCCTGAAAATCCGGTCCCCTGATGGGAAACTCAAGAGCTTCTCTACCTGTGCCTCACACCTGGCCGTTGTCAGCTTATTCTATGGGACGCTTATATTCATGTACCTACGACCTACCTCGAGCTACTCCCTGGATCAGGACCGAGTGGTCTCTGTATTTTACACAACAGTTATCCCCATGCTGAACCCCATTATCTACAGCATGAGGAATCGGGATGTGAAGGAGGCACTAAAGAGGCTTTTGAGGAGTTTGTAGAGGGGCAGCAGGCTTCAAAGACAGTACAGGGTGACTGATTCAGAAATCAGATAGAGGCTAGGGAGTTGGGAGGTAGGATTAGATTTTGGGTGCCTGGGGATGGGGCAAAGGGGAAGGGAGACCCCCACTCGTCTGAAATGTTAATGATCTAGAATTATATCTACGAGGAAAAGAACCTCAGAAAGCACAGGTTGGGAATTTGGGGGGCAGAGAAGTAACATAGCTTAGTGGATACAGCACAGGCCTGGGAGTCAGAAGGACCTGTATTCTGATCCCGCTCTGCTACTTCTTTGCTGTGTGATCTTGGGCAAGTCACTTAACATCTCTGGGCCTCAGTTACCTCATCTGTAAAATAGGTATTAAGACTGTGAGCCCCATGTGGGACAGGGACTGTGATCAACCTGATTAATTTGTATCTATTCAGCGCTTAGCATAGTGTCTGGCACTTAGTAAGTGCTTAACAAATACCAAAAAAAGAGAAAAGTAGGGTATTTCCATGGCAGAAGATATGACTCTTTCTAAAGGTAACTGGGAACAAAGGGTAGTTTACAAGTGCTAACCTATTCCCAGTCATATTAGTGATTATCACTTGAGCAAGGGTTTTCTTTTGTTGTGATTTAATGTTATCTGATATGCTAAAAGACAGGGGTGTGAGAAACTCTGAGAAACAGTAATAGTGAGCAGAGTTGTGTATGGCTTGCCTCCAGTTTTCAGTTTCAGTTTGATGGGAAAACTTTGGGTTTGTTTTCTAGACTGGGATACTTATATGTTCCATAAAATATATATTAAAATGGGAAAATTAATCGCTGTAATGAAAATGAATTTTATAAAGTTAATAACTAAATGAAAAATATAAGCTCATGTCATTAATTTCTCAGGTGTTCTAGAAAAAGTCTGCCTTCAATAATGTTATACTTATAGATGGTTTATTATCCATACCTCTTCAAATTAAAACTTAATTTTGTCATGTAAAATAAAAATATACTAAAATATTAAGAGGACTCAGCATGCATTCTTGCAATAATAATGCACCTGAAATCCATTATTTAGTGTGAATTGCACAGGGCAGTTAACTTTAGCCATATCTCCCCTTCAAGACTGGAAGCTCCTCGAGGGCAGGAATCGTGTCTCCCGGCTTTATTGCATACAATTAATACTATTGATGAATTGATTTGGGATTCTAACAAGGAATATTTCATTTGAAAGTGAGACTGTAAGCTCATTATGGACAGGGAATGTGTCTGCTAATTCAGTTATATTATTCCCTCCCAAGTGTTTAGTATGATGCTCTGCACATAGTAAGTGCTCAATAAATACGATTGATTAATTACGATTGATTGATTTCCTTTGAAATTCAAGTAGCTGCTGTGAGCTTCCTGGCTGGAGTTCAATAAAGCATTTCTTGTTTATGCTGCATACCTGCATACCCAAAATCATTAGAGTCACCTGAAAAAAATACACAAAACGAGACAGCAAACAGAACATGTGCAAGCAATAAGTAAATTTTTTTTTTTTAAAAAGTGTCCCTGATCGAGGATTCTGAGTAATGTCTGCCGCTCTGAGGGCCGGGGAAGGGTTGAGGCAGAGTCGCAAATGATTGAATGAATGAAAGGAAATCTGTTTTTCCCCCCGGGCTACAT
This sequence comes from Tachyglossus aculeatus, assembly GCF_015852505.1. Taxonomy (NCBI): domain Eukaryota; kingdom Metazoa; phylum Chordata; class Mammalia; order Monotremata; family Tachyglossidae; genus Tachyglossus; species Tachyglossus aculeatus. Next base: position 40,420,937 of record NC_052071.1, read on the forward strand.
CGCATTACCCACACCTTCCCTGGGATTCCTGACTCCACCTCATCTGCTCCTAGAACAGGTAGAGACGAATCCAAGCCACTTTTTATGCGGCTTCTTCGACCCCCGAGGCGTTTAGTTAGTGAATGACGAGGGCCCGGCTCTTTTTCCCATCCCCTTCTCTTCTTTGCCCCCTGCCCTCCCTACCTCCTTTTCCTGGAGGCCGCTTCAGATGAGGGGCAACCAAGAGATACCAACTGGCACCCCACCCTCCTCCTCCTGGAACCCAGCTCCTCCCCCGGGGAAGGGTGACCTTCTTAGTAATAATAATAATGACAATGTTAGTATTTGTTAAATGCTTACTCTGTGCTAAACCCCGAGGTAGTTATAGACTAATCAGAATGATCAAGTCTGATCAAACTTGAGAAGCGGTGTGGCCTGATGGATAAAGCACAGGCTTGGGAGTCAGAAGCATCTGGGTTCCAATCCCCACTCTGCCACTTGTCAGCTGTGTGACCTTGGGCAAATCACTTTACTTCTCTGGGCTTCAATTACCTTATTTGTAAAATGGGGATTAATACTGTAAGCCCCATGTGAGATATGGACTGCATCCAACCTGAGTAGCTTTTGCCTACCCCAGCGTTTTGAATGGTGCCTAGCACATAGTAAGTGCTTAACAAATACCAACCCTCTTCCTCTCTCCCCCACATCAAAAAAAAAAAAAAAAAACAACAAAGAAAACCTCATTATTGAGCCCTGTCCACACAGGGCTCATAGGTTAAGTTATACTGAATCATCATTTTATAGATGAGGAAACTGAGGTCCAAGAAGTGAAATGACTTTCCCAAGATCACAGTAAATAAGTGACAGATCCGCGATTAGAACCCAGGTCCCCTGATTCCCAGCCCCGTGCTCTTTCCATTAGACCGAGCTGTTGCTTTAAGAGTGGACATTTTGGGTGGGTCTTCAGTCACCTGGCTTGGGCAGAGGCAGCTCCTTCCCTTCCTCCCCCATCCCTGTAAAGGACCCCCCTGGCTCTACCGTTGCTCCCTCGTCTATCCCTGCCCCACCACCAAGGCTTTTCCTTGCCACTGTATCAGCCGGGGCATAGACTATACCGAGAAGAAAGTGAATAAAAGTCACCAGCAGAACGGGGACAAGGGTGAGTTCAGGATGCAGAGGAGAGGTATTACACTCTCCCAAGCGCTTAATACAGTGTTCCCCATGGCAAGCGCTCAATAAACACTGATGGATGATGGTGATGATGATAGAGTGGTTCTAATTCTTACTCCACTACTATGTGTCTGCTATGTGACCTTGGGAAAGTCCCTTAACTTCTCTGTGCCTGTTACCTTATCCGTAAAATGAGGCTAAGGCTGTGAGCCCCATGTGGGACAAGGCCTGTGTCCAACCTGATTAACTTGTCACATAAGATGTGCTTAACAAATACTATTATTATTATCGTTATTATAAGAAAGATAAAAACATCCACCGAAGGGCACAGTGAAGAGGGGCTGATGTTAGGGACCTCGGAGGGGCGGGGGTGTTGTGAGCTCGTTGTGGGCAGGGAATGTGTTTGATGTTATATTGTATTCTCCCAGGTGTTTAGTACAGTGCTTTGCACAAAGTAAGCGCTCGATGAATACGATTAATACTTATAATAAGGCAGTTCGTGATTGGCAGGGTTCACTGATGGGCGGGGTTCCCTACTCCCTAGGAAAAAAGGTGGAAAGAAGTTTCTCTAAAACTCCTTTTGCTCTTTTCCGTTCTGCAGCTTGATACCTTGTGGCCCTCACTCCCACTTCGTTCTCACCTCTGGCCGTCCCCATTCCGGGCAATTCTCCATACCCTGTCCACCCATCCAGAAGCACTTCTTCAGGTTCCTGGGACCCCTGTAGGCTCCGAGAACCTGAAAAGGTGCGAACGCAGACAATGGCAACAAGGTGCTAAACGTTATCCCTTGTGAACTAGCCCCTTTTGTGCTCATATATATCTGGGTTTGCCCAATGAGAGATAGGGATTTCAGTTCAGTCTTCCCGTTGTCACACTGGGAGGGGTCAGGGCTGAAGACTGATCCAGGCTGGATAGTGTATCTGCTGTTCTAGCCCGATTACTAGATATTTTCTCTATTGGCTGGGCCTTCTTTGAATCTACTGTGCCTTTGGGATGCTGGCTGCTGGAACAGGCTGCAAATGCCCCACGAATGAGGAGGATTTTCAGATGGAGATGGATGATGAGGTAGGGTCAACTTGGGGACTCATTTTAGCCATCTCCGTTGTGCCCCACAAGCCGCTTCCTCGAGTGGCACAAGAACCCCAAGCCACCTTGCTGTGGGCACTAAAGGTTCCTCCCCTGACAGAGACGGGACGGAGCCAGGAGGGCAGCAAGACCTGTCTGAGGCCAGTACAGGTCGGGGTGAGAGACTGGTTCATGCAGCCTCTCCCTCCACCTACTGGATAGAGCTCGGGCCTGGGAGTTAGAAGGTCATGGGTTCTAATCCTGCCTCCGCCCCTTGTCTGCTGTGGGACCTTGGGCAAGTCATTTACCTTCTCTGTGCCTCAGTTACCTCATCTGTAGAATGGGGATTGATACTGTGAGCCCCACGTGGGACAGGGACTGTGTCCAACCTGATTACCTTGTATCTACCTTGAGAAGTAGCATGGCTAAGTGGAAGGAGCATGGGCTTGCGAGTCAGAGGTCATGGGATATAATCCTATCTCTGATACTTTTCAGCTGTGTGACTTTGGGTAAATCACTTTATTTCTCTGTGCCTCAGTTCTCTCATCTGTAAAATGGGGATTAAGAATGTCAGCCACACGTGGGTGGGACAACCTGATAACCTTGTATCTATCCCAGCACTGGGAAGAGTGTTTGGCACATAGTAAGTGCTTAACAAGTACCATAATAATAATTATTAATTATTATACCCCTTAATCCTGAGTCCTCCTGGGTTTTGAGCTTGTGGGTGCTGTTGGGTTTTGGATTCATAATAATAATAATGATGGTATTTGTTTAGTGCTTACTATGTGCAAAGCAATGTTCTAAGTGCTGGGGAGGTTACAAGTTGATCAGTTTGTCCCACCGGGGGCTCACAGTTTTAATCCCCATTTTACAGGTGAGGTGACTGAGACACAGAGAAGTTAAATGACTTGCCCAAAGTCACACAGCTGACAGTTGGCAGAGCCGGAATTTGAACCCATGACTCCAAAGCCCGTACTCTTTCCACTGAGCCATGCTGCTTCTCAGATTAGGTGTTTTGGCTGGAGACAGGAGTAGAAATTGAGGTGGATCCTTTGGTGGGAAAGAATGGTGCTTTGGCTTGGGTTCCAAGCTTTGTGGTTGTCTCTATTTCAGGACTGTGAGAACTGGGCTAGCTTGAAGTCCCTGTTCCCTGGAATTCTTGCCAGCAACCAAGATGAGGTCACTGGAGAAGAAGGTGAGGTCTGAGCCTTTGGGGGCATTTAGCTGTGTTGGGAATGTTGTTATGTCACCAATGGTATTTACTGGGCACTTACTATGTATAGAATGCTGTACTAAGTGCTTCCACATGGTTTTAACGGTGGGAAGCTGGAGGAAGGAAGGGGAAGAGGGGAATGAAATACAGATGGGAGAAGAGGGGCCAACCAAGGGATGGTGGTGGTTGCCAGGGGTGGGGAATATGTGTGTTCCCTGCACCCTATTTGTGCATCTCCCTAGGATGGGCAAGGAGCTCAGAAAATGCCAAGGACAATTGGCGTGTAACAGATGTGGCAAAAGATGAAAGTCACAGATACCAGCAGTTGATGGGGTTGCTGAAGCCTTCATGTCGCTCAGGTGAGTCACAGAGGGGGGTCACCTCTCTCTTGCACCTACTTCAAGGACCAGGGCTGGATTTGTGGCTACTTCCTGCTAACAATCCTGGCAGAGGGCTTTGGCTTCCTTATCATGATCATAAATGATGGATTTTTTTTGAGCCCCAAACTGTGAGGATAGTACTGTACAAGAGCTTGGGAGAGTACAATACAACAGAGTTGGTAGACACATTCTCTGCCTAAAGTGAGCTTAAGTAAGCTTCCTTTCTTCCCTTTGCCAAACCATCAGGGCTATTTACTGCTACTGCAGAGCATAAGTGGTCTCGAGTAACCTCCATACTGTAGTATGCTTCTGGGCTAGACATTTCTAGAGTGCTCTCTCTTTGTAAAGTATGCTGTGACCATTCAATGTCCAGTAATGATGCTGTAATTCAGGTGAAACTGTGTTTTGGCAAATTTCATTACACTGAAAATCTCGTGATGAGATTTTCCAACTCTGGTTATATTTTGAGCAATATTTTGATGCTCAAAATAAAAGTTCAATACAGTGAACTAATTCACGGTTGACCTCCTTTTCCCCCTCGGACCTCTCTTCACTGTCGCCTATGCACTTTGACTATGGTACTCCTGAAGCACTTTATTACTTAGTCCCAGACCCACAATCCTAAGTATCCTTATGCTCTACTATTTCTCCTATCTGTAATGCATTTTAAATGTCTGTCTGTCCCCGTAGACTGTAAGTTCCTTGTTGGCAACGATTTCATCTATATTGTAAATTACACTATATTATATCTATATTATATTGTACTCTCCCAAGCACTTGGTATAATGCTCTGCGCACAGTACATACTCAATAAACATCACTGATTGACCTGTAGTATATTTCTCTGTCGAGTTAGAGAGTGATGATGAAGACTATGATGCAGACTCTGATGAGCAAGTTGATTCCAAACAGAGGTTGCAACCACCTGCGAAGGCACCAATGAAGAATGACTACCAGGACCCTACAACTCATGGTGAGTATGCTGATTTTGATTGGTCAGAGTCAACACTCTTGGTTGTTCACAGACCGAAGAGTTATTTAGCTCACCCCTTCCCTCCTGCTACATAATCCTGGTTCCTTTAACCTTTCCATCCATTTCCCAATTATTTGGTTGTTCTCATTTCTTTTCTCAGAACCACCATGTAAGTCTCAGGCAGTAGCCCCCGAATTGGACTGAGTGATATTGACAAGGTGTGAAATTTTGCTTTCGGGTTAATTCCCTAAACCGACATAATTAGCTAGCCAGATTGAGCATTCAGAGAGGCCTTCAGTGATGGCCTTCAGATTGTCTCTCCTGTAACACACTGGGAGCTATCAGGCTCAAAGAGAGAATGGATGCTGACAGGGAGACAAATCTGGAGCATGCTCTTGGCAAGTACTGGTATTGATGGTATTGACTGGTCACCCATGGATTGCAGAGCCCTATGCAGGGAGCTTGGGTTGTCTAAAAGTAATATAAGAGAAGTGCCTTGGAGAGCGGGCTTGGGAGTCAGAGGTTGTGGATTCTAATCCCAGCTCTGTGACTTTGGGCAAGTCACTTCACTTCTCTATGCCTCAGTACCCTCATCTGGAAAATGGGGATTAAAGACTGTGAGCCCCATGTGGGACAACCTGATCACCTTGTATCTCCACCCGCGCTTAGAACAGTGCTTCGCTCATAGTAAGTGCTTAACAAATGCCATTATTATTAGTAGTAGTAGTATTAGAATACATTGAATTTAGACTTTTAGACTGTGAGCCCACTGTTGGGTAGGGACTGTTTCTATGTGTTGCCAATTTGTACTTCCCAAGCGCTTAGTACAGTGCTCTGCACATAGTAAGCGCTCAATAAATACAATTGATGATGATGATGATGATTGAATGAAGACCTGGGTAGGAGCCAAGATTGTGGGAAAGATGTTTGTGATTTGAATGGTAACGTTACTTCCTTCTTGATAGCAGGGCCTGGAAATGGGAATGATGTCCTCCTGCCCTCAATCAGGGCCCCATCTTCCTTGGATTCAGAAAACACGGCCTTCATCAAACCTACGGGCTTGGAGTTGGAGAGGAAGTCTGCCTCCTTGGCTTCTGGCGGACCCACAGGAGACCAACCGGACAGGACAACGCAGCCCCAGGCCCCCGAGCAACACCTAAGTGCCAAGGAGCTTTTTCCCGAATTTCAGCCGGGCAAGGTATTTCCTGGAGGGTTCCAGAGATCAGGCTGGAACTTAGGGTAGAAAACATCAGACCTAGACTCAGCCTTTAGGAGCTGAAAGGATGGTATTTCTGGACCAGCTGTTTCACAGCAGGTTAAGGGTGGGAAATCCAGATGGGGGCTCAGAATCAGAAAGACCTCTTTGCTCATGTGAGGACAAGACTGGATTTGTGGTGGGGGGAACCCTGGGGTCCTCAGGCAGAGCTAGCCTCAGCCTAGCCAGTTTTCAGAACAATCACTGGAGCTGAATTTCCTGGCCTTTCCTCCTTTCTGTTGCACTGATTCACTCTCATTCTAGGTGTTGCGTTTCCTTCGTCTCTTTGAGACAAATGCCAACTCCTACTGGCAGAGGGCAGGGAGGAAGGGGAAGACCCAGCCCCAGAAGAAAGCACAGAGCCAGGAAGGGGTGAAACGTTGTGATGCTGAGGCCAAGTCTCCGTGGGAAACTCCACGTGCACCTCCTCCCCCACCAGAAGAGTGTCTCTCAGATGATGAGGTGAGAAAATGGGGGTCTAGGGTCATCGGGGAGGGATCGGGAGTGGCTCTGAGACTCGGAGCTGGAGAGGGGAGGTTACCACAGTGAAGGCTGTCGAATGGGAATCCTGGGGTTAATCCAAGGGCCTTACTGAAACAGAACTAAAACCGGAGTTGGATGTTTTGGTTCAACCTCTTGGGGGGGGTGGGGGGGGGGAATTAAACAGTAGGCAAAGGCCTCTAGACCCCATCTACCACGTGGCATTAATGGCTCAGCTGGGATCCTGCACTTAGCTAGAGGGGCATCCTTAAAGCTGAGGTCAAAAGTACAAGCATTTCAGAAGTGTTGGGCCAGCAAAGGGGAAGGAGAAACAAGCCACCATTCTTAGTTCTTCCAAGCTATTTGCCCAGAGTTGGAGAGTGGGGCCAGTCAAATATCCTCTTCTCACTTGCCTTGCTCTTGGTGCAGCTGAAGATGATGGCACCACTGGAAACCAACCAATCGACTGCAGAAAAAGTGGCTCCCACAAAGATCAAGGTGGCTGAGTGGCGCTATGGACCAGCCTGTCTGTGGTATGACAAGATGGCAGTCCCGGAAGATGGCAGTGGCTTTGACTATGGCTTCAAATTGAAAAATCCAGAGGATGATCTAGGAGTGAAGACAGACCGGGTGGAGAAGGTGAGCAATTGTGTGGAGAGGGGAGAAACTTTGGGCTATGCTTGGCTCTGCCAAGCTTGCAGATCTGGTCCATTTGTGGGGAAGACAAGTAAATGATTCTGGCTTTCATTCTGGTTTGCATAATGGCGTGTAGGCCAATGGGGTAGTCAGAACCTGGGAATTTTATGGTGGACTCGGTCCCAGGCTGTCATTCCACCTATCCCAAGGTTGGTGTCCTCTCTCTCTTTCTCTCTCCTTCTCCTCTCTCATTCCCTCTCTGAGTGGACTGGGTGAATCTGTGTGGTCTAGTGCATAAACCATGGGTCTAGGAGTCAGAAGGACCTGGGTTCTAATCATGACTGCCACTTGTCTGCTATGTGACCTTGGGCAAGTGACTTAACTTTTTGTGCCTCTGTTACCTCATCTGTAAAATGGGGATTAAGACTGTGAGCCCAATGTGGGACAGACACTGTGTCCAACCTGATTAGCTTGTATCTCCCCCAACACTAACTATAGTTCCTAGCACTGTAAGTACTTGATAATAACAACAAAAAACTGCCTGGAACTTTAAATATTTGACAACAACAAAAAACTAATTGAGGGCAGAGACACATTGATTAAGGGCGAGGGAGTCGGGAGTCTGTGTCCTGGATCCGGCCAATCTTAATACCTTTTCTGTCTCAGCAGCATCCAGGGGCAGCAAAGGAAGCAGTTGGCTTGTTGTCCCCTGAGAACTTCCTGATGGTAACCCAGCAGCATTGGGAGGATGAAGTCATCTGGGATATCAAGGATGTCAAAGATAAAGAGCCGAATCCACAACGTGTGAGACAGGCGGGCTGGATTCCCTACAACAGCAGGTCCATGGGGAAAGCGTGCCCGACCACGAAAGGTACAGTGATCCTGCTGGAGCTAAATTGGGGCCAGGAGGGAGTAGGTGGGAGGAGTGGAAATACAGGTAAATCTGAGTCTGTCTAGTGGAACATCCTCTCAGGACTAACCAGGCAGTGGGGAAATAAGACTTTGGACTTTAGAGTCTTTGGACTCTAATAATAAACCAACTAACAATCCTTGCCCTTCCTCAGGGATACCCTGTAGGGAAGTATTTGATCAAGCACCATTGGGAGGCACTGCTTGTGTGTCATTAGTGGAAAAATGCTGTCCTAGGATCCCCCATGGAAAACTGCAAATGAGCATCCCATCTCAGGGCATTGACTCTCCCTCAATTTCTTAATCTCTAAAATGGGGATTAAATCTCCCTCCCCATTTTCTCCTTTAACCTGAAAGCCCCATGTGTTCCAGGGACTGTTATCCTGTATCTAACCCAAGGGTTACTTTGGTGCTTGGCAAGAACCATTATGACTATTAATAATAATCAATGCCTCCATTTTCTCCATCTTGGAAAGGTGTTGCAGCCACCCCAAGCAACAACAAGCCCTGGAATTCCATTTTCCCCATTGAAAATGAGGAGCTGGTGTATGAGCGCTGGGAAGAAAACATCATCTGGGATGCCCAGGCTATGACCAGACTCATGGAGCCTCCAGTTCTGAGCCTCGACCTCAACGATGAAGACCTCCTTTTTGGTATAGTATCATAATGTTTCCAATTTTAAATTAATCAATTCATTCATTCAATCGTATTTATTGAGTGCTTACTGTGTGCAGGGCACTGTACTAAGCGCTTGGGAAATACAAGTTGGCAACATATAGAGATGGTCCCCACCCAACAATGGGCTCACAGTCTAGAAGGGGGAGAATGACAACAAAACAAAACATGTAGACAAGTGTCAAGTCATCAGAACAAATAGAATTAAAGCTATATGCACATTATTAACAAAATAAATAGAATTGTAAATATGTACAAGTAGAGTAATAAATCTGTTCAAATATATATACAAGTGCTGTGGGGAGGGGAAGAAGGTAGGGCGAGGGGGAATGGGGAGGAGGAGAGGAAAAAGGGGGCTTAGTTTGGGAAGACCTCCTGGAGGAGGTGAGCTCTAGGGCTTTGAAGGGAGGAAGAGAGCTAGCTTTGCGGATGTGTGGAGGGAGGGCATTCCAGGCCAGGGGAAGGACATGGGCCAGGGGTCGACGGCGGGACATTCAAGAACAAGGTACGGTGAGAAGGTTAGCGGCAGAGGAGCGGAGGGTGCGGGTTGGGCTGTAAAAGGAGAGAAGAGAGATGAGACTGTTGAGTAGTAGGAAGAACTAGAGAATGAATAGAGATAATTCCCAGCCATGGGCTAAAGATGAAGTTTGGGAGCCCTAAGGCTGCAGGTAGGGTGGAATCAGTTTCAAGTATTTGGGGTTTCTTTTGGCTACATAAACCCAATGCTGGATTGAGGAGCATTATTGAAAAGGGTGGTAATTGGTATGGGGTGGTTAAAGGGTGGTAATTGGCAAGGAGAATGAGAATGCTCTCCAAACCATGTTGTTCTCCATTCCCAGAAATTCCAGAATCACCTGAAGACAAAGAGACACCATCCATTTCCTCCAAGAACAAGGTGGAATCTTCCCAGAAGAGGCAAATCCCAGGGATCAAGGTGAGTTAAAGGGCAAAGATGGTCTCTTGGAGGCTTGCATTGGACTAGGGAACAAGGATGGGGCCTGCTGATAAGAGAGACAGCGTGGCCTAGATAATAAAGCATAGGCCTGGAAGCCAAAGGACCTGGGTTTTAATCCCGGATCTGCTACTTGTCTGCTGTGTGACCTTAGGCAAGTCAGTTCATTTCTCTGTACCTCAGTTACCTCATCTGTAAAATGATTAAGACCGTGAGTCTCATGTGGGACATGGACTGCATCCAACTGATTATCTTGTATCTACCTCAGCACTTAGTACAGTGCTTGGTACAAAGTAAGCCCTGAAAAAAAAAATCATAAAAAATATCTCTTTGTATTTGGTCACCAGAAAGTATCCCTGAAGGACCCCTGGAACCTGTCCAATGATGAGTTTTACTATCCCACAAAAGAGGATTTACGAGGGACACTGAAGGGGATCATCCAGGTAAGAGCAATCATTTCTTTGGAAGGGAGAAAAGAGAAAGGGAAGGGAGGGGTCTCTGGGGAACCAGTTTTCTGGGCTGAGATTTGTGGGGGTGTCTCACCTGCGTTTTTTTGTGTGTTCCATCTCAGCACGCAATCCCAGCCATGGAACTGCAGCTGCCCTTCTTCCCCACCTACATGGGCCCCACCAAACTCCGGCAATTCCATCGTCCTCCTCTGAAGAAGTACATCTCCGGGCCCCTGTCCAAACCAGGACCGCACCCCATCCGGTCCCTGCTGAGTCACATCCAGAAGAAAGCCCAGGTGAGTCGACCAGCTCCTCTCCTCTCACCAGTGATTTGGGCACAGGCTGCTCTTCCTCTGACCTCGTCACCCTTGTGTCTGGCAGATGAGAGAGCAGGAGAGGCAGGCCTCGGGAGGCGGGGAGATGTTCTTTATGCGCACGGCCCAGGACCTCACCGGTAAAGATGGAGATCTGGTTCTTGCCGAATACAGCGAGGAGTATCCACCATTAATGATGCAGGTCGGCATGGCAACCAAGATAAAGAACTACTACAAACGGGTGAGTTTCTGTTTTGAAACCTTCTCCTCACTCCTGCTACTGCTGTGTCTGGTGTTCATAGAAGTCATTGTTTTCCATCCCTGCCTCCCCCTTTAGACTGTGAGACCCTGGAGGACAGGTATTAGGCATATCCCAGAGTGCTAAATGGGCAGAGCAGGGGCCTGGGATGTGGGTTCTAATCCCAGCTCTGTCACTTGTCCACTCTATGACGGTGAACAAACCACATAACTTCTCTGAGCCCTAGTTACCCCACCTCTAAAATGGGGATTAAGACTGAGCTCCACGTGGGACAGGGCCTGTGTCCAACCGGATTATCTTGTATCTACCCCAGCGCTTAGCACAGTGCCTGGCATCTAATAAGCGCTTAACAAATACCACAAAAAAAAAATAATCAGTTGTTCTCTGTTCCTCACAGAAACTCGGAAAGGATTCTGGAGCACCAGCCTGTGAGTACGGAGAAACTGTTTACTGCCACACGTCTCCTTTCCTGGGTTCTCTCCAACCTGGCCAGCTGCTGCAGGTAAGGATATGCCAGGCCTGGATTGCTCCCTCCAAGACCTGCCAATTTGTTCTCCTCATCCAACATCCCAGCCTCTACCATATAATTCCAGCCTTCCCAGGCTCTCTAACTTCCACGCCCTCCCTCCCCTCTTCTAATCAATCTAGTCAGTCCCAGAGAGCAGCTGTTTATGTATCTCATATACGTGCTTGTTTCTTTGCCACAGGCTTTCGAAAACAACCTCTTCCGAGCCCCGATCTATAACCACAGGATGCCGGAGACTGATTTCCTGGTCATCCGGAAACGGCAGGGCTACTACATCCGAGAAGTGAAGGACATCTTTGTGGTTGGCCAGGAATGTCCCCTGATTGAAGTCCCGGCCCCTAAGTCCAAAGGAGCTGCTACTCACATTCGGGACTTTCTGCAGGTGAGAGGATGAGATCTGCTGTCTCTGTGAGGTTGGGGCAGAGTAGAAAAGAGAGGGGTCACTTCAGTCTGGATTTATGGGAGGGCATGGAGGGGGTGGGAGTTTTATGGTTTTATGGTAATTGTTAAAGTGCTTACTATGTGTCAATCACTGGTGTATGCACTGGGGGTAGTTACAAATTAATCAGGCCGGACACAGGCCCTGTACAACATGGGGCTCACAGTCTTAGTAGGAGGGAAAACAAATATTGAACCCCTGTTTTGCAGTGCTTTAGCCACTAGACCACCCTGCTTTCCAGCTTCCCTTGAGGCCCGGGATTGTGTCTACCAACTCTATTGTCTTGTCTACCAGAACAGTGGTCTGGGCACAATGAGCACTCAATAAATATCACTGATTGGCTGAGAGGAGTCATATTCTTTATCGACAATGTGGTGAAGGTCACTAGGCTGATGGGTAACTCCGGGATCTCAGTTAGTGGGCAGAACTGCTTGCCAAGTCCTAGAGAGACCCTCTTTCCCTCTCCCAAGTCACTGACCACCATGCTCTGGATGGTTTTCTTAGGTTTTTATTTACCGCTTGTTCGGGAAGAGTAGAGACCGGCCGCCACGGATCCAGATGGAGGATATCAAGAAAGCTTTCCCTTTCCATGCGGAGAGCAGCATCCGGAAGAGGCTGAATGTCTGTGCCGACTTCCAGCGCACAGGTAAATAGGAGGTGGGGCAGAGAGCCAGGTTGCCCAGCCCTGGCTCCCTCCCCAGTCCAGCCATTCTCGTGACTCGATGCCAACCTTGATCCGTGTCTGCTGGGGGCCATTGAGTGAGCTGGAGTTTGGAGTCTATGTGTTTGGTCTTTTCCAGGAATGGTCTCAAACTGGTGGGTCCTCAAGCCCAACTTCCGCTTACCTACCGAGGAGGAGTTACGAGCCATGGTGTCTCCAGAGCAGTGCTGTGCCTATTATAGCATGATTGCCGCTGAGCAGAGGCTGAAGGTGAGGTCTCCTCTCTCTCTCCTTTCTCCTCTCTTTTTCATATTGTCTCTCCCTATCTCTTGCTCTCTTTCTCCCTCAACCTCTCCCCATCTCTTTCCCCTCTCCCTCCCTCTGTCTATTCCTCTCCATCATCCTCTTTCTGTCTCTACACCTGTCCAGGAGTACACCTGAAGACCTGGGTCGTGGCACCCTTTTGTTCCATCTAGGCAATAAAGGGCAGGAAATAGAGGTTTCAGGCAAAGAGGAGGAGGAGGGAGGCCAGGGCTTTTGCTTGGCAAGGGCCTTCCCCACCCTAGAGCTGATCTGTGATCTCTGTGCCACCCTTGGCTCAATCAGGCCAGGGGTTAAGAATGAACAGGTCAGGGGGAGAAGAACAGTATTTGGGCTTGTGGAGTGGGGAAATGGGGAAGTCATTGGTCCAAAAGCTAGGGACAAGGATGGGGAGGGAGGGCGGGAGAGAAAACCCTGCCTAGGCCTTTCTGATTTCAGGATCTGTTTCTTTGCTGACTGGGGACTTGTCTTGTCTGCCCTTCTAGGATGCTGGTTATGGGGAGAAGTCCTTCTTGGCCCCAGATGAAGAGAATGAAGAAGGCTTCCAGAGTAAGATCGATGATGAGGTAAGGCTTCACACCTTAAGGCTGTAAACTTGGCTTAAGCACCTTCCATTTACTCCAAGAGCAGGGTGATTAACCTTCATGATTCTATGATACTAGAAGGGGGCCAGGGAGGGGGAATGGAGAATGAGGAAGAGAAATGGAGTCAGAGGACAGTCCTGGCACAAAAATGGCCAGCAAGTCCCAGGGAAGCCTAAGAGGAAGCTCCAAGCTATTCCAGAGCTTGCCTCACTGTGGCCTGGGCAGCACTTTTCAGGAAGATGGAATATGGGACCATCAGCTGGGGGGTTTCCTCCCTCCTCTGGAAAACTGAACAACTGCCATCTCTCCCAGGTGCTCACAGCTCCTTGGAACACCACCCGGGCCTTCCTCTCTGCCCTGAAGGGAAAGTGCCTCCTCGATGTGACTGGTGTGGCGGATCCCACAGGCTGTGGGGAGGGATTCTCTTATGTGAAGATCCCATTCAAACCCCCCCCAAAGGTGAGCTCATGCTGGAGGGGAGAAGGGAGGGTGAAGGGGAGGAAAAGTGGGAGGGGGTGGGGGGGCCCAGGGCCAAAATGCTGGCTTCTTTAAAGATTTCCCCCGTTCTCTTTGCTGCATGTTTCTCATTCTTTGTTTTCAAATGAAGCAGTGAGACCCTGTGGAAAGAGCACAGGAACTGGAGTTAGGAGACCCTACTCCTGATTTGAACTTGGGCAAATCAGTTAATTTCCCCTTGCCTCAGTTTCCTCATCTGTGAAACAAGGTTTAGATTTCTGTTCTCCCTTCCCCTTAGACTGGGAACACCATGTGGAAAAGGGATTATGTCTGATCTGAGTGGCGTATAAGTGCTCAACAAATACTCTTCTTATTAAGGATGACAAGGATTCCCAGGCAGTGAGAAAGACCATCATGGGCACAGATGCTGACCTCCGTCGTCTCTCTCTTAAGAAGGCCAAGCAGCTTCTCCGCACATTTGGTGTGGCTGAGGAAGAGGTGAGTGCAGGGGTCAAAGGTGGAAAGCTTTCAGTGGGTGGCGGGAAGAAGGAGAAGAAGGGTTCTGTGGGATAGGGACACAAGCTTCCTCTGAGTGAGATCCTGAACTTGGGCAAATCACTTAACTTCTAGGTGCTTCAATTATCTCCTATAAAATGGGGATAAAATACCTGTTCACCTTCCCTCGGACCCTGAGTCCAATCTGAAGCAGCATGGCCTGGTGGGAAACTCCTGGCTCCACCACTTGTCTGCTGGGTGACATTGGACAAGTCGCTAAACTTTTCTGTGCCTTGGTTTCCTCATCTGCAAAACAGGACTTTTTCTTCTTTAACTTTGTGAGTCCTGTGGGGAACAGAGATTGAGACAGATCTGATTAGTCTGCATCTGCCCCAGGGTTAAGCACAGTGCTTGGCACAGAGTAAGTGCTTAACAAATTATTATTATCATTTGATAATATTGTTATTATCATTTGAAATGTAGGAAGGGAAACCACCCTCCCCTGGGCCAAAACTGGGTTCCATGAGGTTCCTGATTATTCTGGTATCTACCTCAGCACTTAGAACACTGCTTGACATACAGTAAGTGCTTAACAAATACCATAAGTCTTATTACCCATTATCTAGCAACCCCAGCACTTAGTACAGTTCTTGGCATGCAGTAAGCACTTAATATCGTAATAGTTCTTCATGGAAGCCTGTGATCATGATGTCATATCTTGTAGATCAAGCAGCTGTCCCGCTGGGAGGTGATTGACGTGGTGCGCAGAATATCCACAGAACAGGCCCGTTCAGGGATGGACATCATGAGTAAGTTTGCCCGAGGACTGAGGGGCTCTGTGGCCGAGACTCAGGAGCGCTACAAGATGGAATGTCAGAGGATCTTCGACCTCCAGAACAAGTAAGTGCGTGTGCGTGTCTCCTGGGCCAAGCCAGGATCGGCCCTGCTGAAGGACTGTAGAAGGAGCGTGGCTTAGTGGATAGAGCCCAGGATTGGGAGTCAGAATCCTGGCTCTAATCCTGGTTCTGTCACTTTGCTTTGGGCAAGTTGGGCAAGTCACTTCACTTCTCTCTGCCGCAGTTACTTCATCTATAAAATGGGACTGTGAGCCCTTTGTGGGACAGGGACTGTCTCCAACCTGATTAGCTTGTATCTACCCCAGTGCTTAGCACTTAGTAAGCACTTAACAAATACCATCATCATTTTTAAGGACACAACAGATAGAATGTGTTTTGAGGGGCAGAACTAACCCGCTGTGGCTCCATGTCAAACAGCAGGCAGCTGGAGACGAGGGTCCCCGGGGTCGTGCTGGGGTGGGTCTGGAGCAGGTGCAGTGCCTAGAGAGGGAGGGATTTGGGGTGCCAGATGGGTACCCCAGGTGGGCTGTGTAGGCCAGAGGTGCCAGGAGGGGAAGTCCCTCTGGGACTTTGTAATTCCAGTAGCTGTCATAACACTGACTTTGCTCTCTTTTAGGATTTTGGCATCCACGGAGGTCTTATCGACAGACTCTGACAACAGCTCCTCTGATGAGGACCACATACTAGAGGAGATGGGGAAGAACATAGAGGACCTTCTCGAGAACAAAAAAACCCCCTCCCAGCTGCATCATTATAGGGAAGAACAGGAGCGGAAGCTGCTTCAGAAGATGTTTCTGGGGGAAGGTGGTGGTAACAAGGGAAAGGACAAGAAGACCGAACAAACTCCGACATGTATGTGATATCATAGGGTTTTGTAAGCTAGAGAACATTATCTCTGCCAGGAAGCCTCCTTGAACTCATTCCCCCCCCCCCCCCCCCCCCCCGCCGCCCCCCCCACTATTTTCCTTCCCTGCTGCTTCACCTATTCACTCAGTTGCTCCCCACAGCCCTAATCTTTAAACTTGGTCACTTCCCTTACATGTAATTGGTTTTAATGTCTGTCTCCCAATCTAGACTAAGTTTCTTGAGGGTGGAAATTGCATCTACTGACTGTGTTGTGCTCTCCCAAATGCTTAGTTCAATACTCATCACAAAGTTGGAGGTCTTGGGTTCTAATCCCGGTTTTGCCACTTGTCTGCTTGGGCAAGTTATTAATTTCTCTGTGCCTGTTAGTTCTATAAAACGGGGATTAAGACTGTGAGCCCCAAGTGGGACATGGACTGTGTCTCGTCCAATTATCTAGTAGCTACCAACTCTGTTTTCTGCACTCTAAGCGGCATTCACTAAATCAATAAATAATTGATCTACCCCAAGCAGGGCACATGGTATGTGATTAACAAACCACTCAAAAAAAAGCAATCAGTAAATACTATCAATTGATTGAACTAATGGTCTGACTTTAGAAAGGTTAGAGTAAAGATCAGGGCTAGCATTCAGCTCTTCATTTATTCAGCTTTTTTAATATTGGAGGATATTCAACATAATTGTTTCCTGAGAAGACAATACTGTATTAGGCACATGGAGAACTACAATAACGACGCAATCCCTGCCTATGTGAGATTTCCAATGAAATGGGGAAACAACAAGGAAAACACAGATATAATAGCAACAAAGCTATATCTGATAGAATTGGTGAAGCCTCTTGTAGGCTTTTTGGGACTCCATCAATGGTATTTATTGAGCACTTTGTGTAGAGCACTGTATTAAGCATGTGGGGGAGTACAATACAACAAAGTTGGTAGATGCCATCCCTGCCCACAAAGAACTTACCGACTACAGGGGCATTAATATAAATAAATCAGTTATGGGTATGAACATAAGTGCTCTGGGGCTGAGGTTGGGGTAAATATTTAATATCAAGGAAGGCCTTGAAGATGTGGATTTGGAGTGGGGGAGTTGTTGGGTATGGAGCTAGAAGAAGGATGTGTGCAATGGGATCAAAGTTTCCAATATGGGACCTTTCAATTCCTGACACAAATCTGTCATTCCATTACAATCCCCACATTCTTCATCCTCCCCTCAGGGCCCCAAGGGTGATTGTTCTCAAGAATTTTTGAAAATTTACCTTTCTTACAGCCAAGAACTCTGTCAAGAATGGCCAGACCCGTGGGCCCAGTTCCACCCCATCCACGTCAGGCCGGCGCTTCCTCAAAATCTACCGCACGTTTAAAGATGATGATGGCAAGGAGTATGTCCGCTGTGAAACTGTCTGTAACCCAGCTGTCATTGAGGCTTACAGCCAGATCCGGACCACCATGGATGAGGAGTCCATGTGAGTAAGACCTGTCTTTTGTTGGGAGAAGGTGCTGGTGGGGAACCGCTGGGCGGGGGACCCTAGACTGTGAACCCCATATAAGACAGGGACTGTGTCCAACCTGATTATCTTGTATCTCAGGGCTTAGAATAGTGCTTAGCAAGTAAGGGATTAAGAGATACCACAAAATAAAGGTTCCATGGGGTAGGGTGAAGAGGGGAATTTTGAGTATTACCTGGGCAGTGGGAAGGGGGCCTCCCGTAGAAATATGTTCTGCAAAAGGAGAGAGACACCGGGCAGAAAGGTGGCAAAGCGACGAGCCTGGTCCAAGGGGAGCTCAGTTGTTCAAGCCGGGTTGTTGGGGCAGCCTTAGTCCTGGAGTCACAGTGGTCCCTGCCGGGAGTTTTCTGACAGAAGTGTGCATGTTGCAGCCGCAGTATTGCCCTGTCTGATCGGAAGTACCACTTGGAGTTGCGGAAAGAGCGACGCAGGATCCAGGACCAGCTGAGGCGGCTCAGGCGGAGCCAGGAGAAAGCAAAGCTCCAGGGCCCACCTGAACAAAAGGCCAAGTGCAAGATAAAGACCCTTCCTGACCTGAAGGTAAGCCCCATCCTGGGTGAACCCTGCTGGGTGGGCATTGTAGGCACAATTATGCATGGCTCACATCTCACGTCAATCAACCATTGATTGATTTCCTTAGTCACTTGGGGCTCATGCCCACACGTGGTGGCTATGTGATGTTCCTACTTACCTCTCCTTTTCTCTTGCAGCTGAAATGTGGGGCTTGCGGTGCAGCTGGACACATGAGGACAAACAAGGTCTGTCCTCTTTATAACCCAACCCACACCCTCCCCTCCACCTCTGTCGCCATGACAGAGGAGCAGGAGACAGCATTGGAGAAGGTGACCTATGACAGCAATGCAGAAGTCATTAAGATGGAGGGGACCAAGATTGTGTTTAATAAGCAACTGTTTGAAAGGTTGGTTGGCTCAGGGGTGGGGGTGATAAAATGGTGGGAGTATCCTTGTTTTATAATAATAATGCTTAAATGAGCATTTTCATTTCTAGTCCATATTCTGCACTTACAACTTGTGCCATCAAAGAATAACCCCATCAAGAGAGTAGATCAGGCCTTGGCCATCTGAAAAACTCATAGAGATTAGTGAATCGGTTGTACTGAAGTGGGTGGAGAAGGGGAAACTGACTTAAGTCAGTTAATTTGGGCACTTGGGAAGTAGCATGACCTAGGGGATGGAGCACGGGCTTGGGAGTCAGAAGGACTTGAGTTCCAATCCCAGCTCTTCCACTTGTTGGCTGTGTGACCTTGAACAAGTCCCTTAACTTTTCTGGGCCCCAGCTATCTCATCTGAAAAATGGGGATTAAGACCTGGACTGTGTCCCAACCTGATCTACACCAGCCTTTAGTGTAGTGCCTGGCACACAGCAAGCGCTTAACAAATACCATAAAAAATTCACTTTTAGCAACCACTGAGGAGAATGGAAGGGGCTAGGTTTTAAAGGTAAAATTAAAAAGATTGCTGGGTGTTGCCTTGTCTTCCCGTCCCCGACTAGCTGGGGGTATATTTCTAACCTCTTCTATATGTTCTCTCCTACTCCAACCTGCCACCAGGAGAGCCTACCACATTCCAACCAACCTCGGCTTGGGCTCTGCTCAGCCGCCTTCTTCCCCTGGGAATTACAGTGGCTAATGTTAGATTTTGTGTCTAGGGCTGAAGAAATACGCCGGAAGAGCCTGGTCCTGAAGTTCCCCAAAGTGTGTCTCCCTCCCAACAAGAAGCGGCGAGTTGAAGCAGATGTCCACTGTGGCTCCATTTCTGTGAGTGTCGCCCCTCCACGCTCTTTTCCAGTGCTTAGTCCAGTGCCTGGCATCATTATTATTAAACCTTTCAGTTTCTCTCTCTGTCCAGTTGTTCCTGTTTTCCATTTTCCATATTGGATACTGAATTGTGTGTTTTGTGCCACAGGCTCCTAAGGTACAAGGTGCCACAACGCCTCTGTCTGTGTCCAAGAGCAGCGTGGCCTACCCACATGGGGACAGGCTTTCCCCCACTCTTCAAAAGAGGATGGCTTCCCAGGTGAGACATGGCCCCCATGAGGGGAGCAGGGGGAGGGAGAAAGAGGAGGTGGATACTGACCAGAACTGGCTAGTGGCTGTAGTGTCGGAGGAAATGGAGCCTCAGGTCTCTTGACCCTATTTCCTTCCCAGCCTGCCTGTTCTGGCCAGAGCTTGTGGACAGGATCGACTGTAGATGAGACATTTTTACACCAAGTTGGTCACCTGGATCCCAACCCCTGTTTTCCTCCCAGTAAATAGCTACACTCCATGAGAGGCAAAGGGTTAGGTGGTGAGGTGGGGGAGATGGTGAAGGGGGCTGAATGTAATAAAATCTGGGAGTTGTGCCTTGATGTGGGAATCTTCTCTATTTTCTGCTTAGGAAATGCTGGGAAACAGGAGCCTTGTGGATGCAGAAAGAAAGTACGGGTGGCCACAGCAAAAGCTCCACTGGCAGGAGCGGCAGCAGAAGTTGCGACAGCAGCGGCTGCAGAAGTCCCAGGAGCCACAGAGGCAGCCACAGCAGCAGCAGGCACAACAGCAACCACAGCAGCTGCAGGAGCGACAGCCACAGAAGCTGCGGCTGCAGCAGCCACAGCAGCAGCCCCAGAAGATGCAGCAGCAGCCACAACAGCAACCACAGAAGCTGCAGCTGCAGCAGCCCCAGAAGATGCAGCAGCAGCAGCCACAACAGCAACCACAGCAGCTGCAGGAGCGACAGCCACAGAAGCTGCAGCTGCCACAGCAGTCGCAGAAGCTGCAGCAGCAGCAGTCACAAAAGCTACAGCAGCAGCAGTCACAGAAGCTGCAGCAGCAACTCCAGTGGCAGCTGCAGCAGCAGCAACTCCAATGGCCACTGCAGCAGTCGCAAAAACTACAGCAGCAGTCACAGAAGCTGCAGCAGCAACTCCAGCGGCAGCTGCTGCAGGCACAAAAGCTGCAGCAGCCACAGCAGCAGCCACAGCAGCAACAGTCACAGAAGCTGCAGCAGCCACAGTGGCAGCCACAGCAGCAACAGTCACAGAAGCTGCAACGGCAGCCACATCAGCAGCAGTCGCAGAAGCTGCAGCAGCAACTCCAGTGGCAGCTGCAGCAGCAGCAACTCCAATGGCCACTGCAGCAGTCGCAAAAACTACAGCAGCAGTCACAGAAGCTGCAGCAGCAACTCCAGCGGCAGCAGTCGCAGAAGCTGCAGCAGCAACTCCAGCGGCAGCTGCTGCAGGCACAAAAGCTGCAGCAGCCACAGCAGCAGCCACAGCAGCAACAGTCACAGAAGCTGCAGCAGCCACAGTGGCAGCCACAGCAGCAACAGTCACAGAAGCTGCAACGGCAGCCACATCAGCAGCAGTCGCAGAAGCTGCAGCAGCAGCAGGCCCAGCAACAACCAGAGCAGCAGCAATCACAAAAGCTGCAGCAGCCACAGCGGCAGCAGAAGTCCCAGGAGCAGCAATGTCAGCCCCAGCGGCAGCAGTGGCAGAAGCTGCAGCAGCAGCAACCCCTGGGGAGACCCCAGCAGCTGCAGCAGAAACCTCAGGGACCGCAGCAATGGCAGCCTCAGTGGCGACCACAAAAGCAACAGCAGCCCCAGCCTCAGCCCCAGCAGCAGAAGCCGCAGCAGCTACAGCAGCAGCGGCAGAAGCCCCAGCAGCGGCCCCAGCAGCAGCGGCAGCCGCTTAGTGTCCTGTATGAGGATCTGCTCCTGTCAGATGACAATGATGAAGAGTGGTGAAGAAGGAATCCAGGTTCCAACGCCTCCTGGCATTTATCCCAGAGCTCAGCCAAAATCCATTGCCACTGCAGACTGCCCTCAGTTGACAGCAACCTGGACACAGCTATATAGTCGAGGTGGGCCTCACTGCCAATCCTCCTCCATATCAAACAGAAACTCCTTACCATGGGCTTTAAATCATTCAGTCACCTTGCCCTCTTACCTCACTGCGTGACTTCCTACAAGTTTCACTCCTCTAATGACAACCGACTCTACCTCAATCTCGTCTTTCTTGCTGTCGACCCCTTGCCCACAGCGTGGCTCAGTGGAAAGAGCCCAGGCTTTGGAGTTAGAGGTCAGGGGTTCAAATCCTGGCTCTACCAGTTGTCAGCTGTGTGACTTTGGGCAAGTCACTTCACTTCTCTGGGCCTCAGTTCCCTCGTCTGTAAAATGGGGATTAAGACTGTGAGCCCCCCCACGTGGGACAACCTGATCACCTTGTAACCTCCCCAGCTTTTAGAATAGTGCTTTGCACATAGTAAGCGCTTAATAAATGCCATTATTATTATTATCCTGCCTCTGGCCTGGAACTCCCTCCCTCCCTCCCTCCGGAGTTCACTCTCCCCCTTTAAAGCCTTATAGAAGGCACAAGAGGTATTCCCCAATTAGGCCCTCATTTCCTCCTCTCCCACTCCCTTCTGTGTTTCCTTGAACTTGGATTTGCACTCTTTATTCAGCCCCAAAGCATTTATGTACATATCCAAAATTTATTTATTATCTGTCTCTGCCTCTAGACTGTGAGCTCCTTGTGGGAGGGGAATGTCTATCAACTCTCCCAAGCACTTTGTACAGTGCGCTGCACACAGTAAGTGCTCAATAAATACTACTGATTGATTAATGGAAGGGCCAGACCATTTAGATGCCCCATGGGGAGTGGGAGAGTGGGGGTGAAAAAGGAGCACGGTTTGACAGATGTAATCATTTGACACTAAGAAGAATGAAATAATGGAAGATCCAGTTGTTTGCCTGGAAACACTAAGGGAAAAATCCAGACACAAGGAAGAGGAGAAATTGAAAGGGGAAGATGGAAGTGTAAGAGAGGTAGAAAGCTGAGTAAGCTAGAGTATCCTGAACCACAAGGGAAAAACAAGGGACCAAACCAAGTACTTCCAGAAGATGAAAAGACTGATGTAGTCATCAAAGCAGATAGGACAAGTGACTTCCCCCAGCTTCCTTCACCTCCTTCAGGAAGTCTCTGGACTGTACCCTTGCCTTTTCCTTGTGGAGGATGGGGGAAACATTTTATCCCTCCTGGATGACTGCATCAATCTCCTCACTGACCTCCCTGCCTCCTGTCTCTCCCCACTTCAGTCCACTTCCCCTTCGCCCCTTCTCCACAACTGTGAGCTTGTCGTGAACAGGGAATTTGCCTGTTTATTGTTATATTGTACCCGCCTAAGTGCTTAGTGCAGTGCTTTGCACACAGTAAGCACTTAATAAATAAGATTGAATGACTTAACTCTGCTGCCCAGATCATTTTTCTACAAAATCCTTCAGTCCATGTATTCCCACTCAAGAACTTCCAGTGGTTGCCCATCCACCTTCTCAGCAAACAGAAACTCCTTACCTTTAGGCTTCAAGGCACTCAATTACTTCATCCCCTCCTGATATCCTACTACAACCCAATCCACACTTTGCTCCTCTAATGCCAACCTACTCACTGTACCTCAATCTGGTCTATGTCACCACCAACCTCTGGCCCATATTCTTTCTCTGGCTTGGAGTGCCTTCTTCATATCTGACAGACATTCACATTCCCCACCTTCAAAGCCTTGATTGAAGCCACATGTCCAAGAGGCTTTCCCTCACTAAACCCTCATTTCCTCATCTCCTTCTCCCTTCTGTCACCCTTGCACTAGGATTTGTACCCTTTATTCATTTCTCCCCAGCTCCATAGAACATATACATTTCTGTAGTTTACTTTATTGTGATGTCTCCCTCTCTAGACTGCAAGCTCATTGTGGACAAAAGAATGTCTACCAACTCAGTTATATTGTACTCTGTGCTTAGTACAGTGCTCTGCACACAGTAAGCATTCAGAAACTATAATCAATTGATTGAAGACTGCTATAGAGCAGCCTAGTCCAGTTGCCAAGGAAGTACATGCTCCCTTCTCTAATGGCCAGAAAGGACATCTTTTCCTCCACCTCCCATAACCATACAGACACAATGACTCTATGTTATGGACCTTAAACAGCCTCAGGAACTCTGGAGAGGAAAAGAGCAAAGAAAAATTCTGCAGACCAAAGTACCAAGCCAGGTTGCTCTATTGGCAGATGCGGGACCCAGATTCCCACAACCTGTCCAAAACAAAAATCTTTGCTCCTTTGAGGAATCCTAACAATTCCTTGTTCAGCCTTCTCCACTAGAAAGCTGCCAGTTTTTAGATACCATTTTGGTTGTCCCCAACTTCTTTTGTGTAGCATCTACCTGGAGTTATCAATATCTCTGTCTCTGTCCAGGTCTCCAAAATTCCGGAAAGTCATTGTTTCTCTAACAATTATTGTTTCTATAACAATGACTTTCTACTTTCTGGTTTTGGCATCAACTGCAGTCTTTATGGACTTGGAAAGCAGCTCTGATGAAGGGGGACATATTAGCAGATACTGAAAAGAATATAAAGGTTTACCTTGAGATCAAGAAAGCCAGCTCCTAGCCGTAGTATGATAAGGAAGAGTAAAAGTGGAAGCAGCTCTAGAAAGTTGTTTCTAAGGGAAGAATGGCAACATGAAAAAGGAAAGGAAATAAAAACCAAGTTGAGATGTGGCAAGATTTAAGGGGATAGCATAAGGCAGGAGTTGAGCAAACAGATAAAGATAATTCATATAGTGGCAAGAGAGGAAAAGAAGAATAGGATGGTGACAACACAAGCAAGGAAAAAGAATATATTAATATTCCCATAAGTGCTACTGGTGCTTGATAGGAAAGAGGTGAAAGCCTCTTAAAGACATTTTAGGAGGTCCTTGAAGATATGGGCTGGGGGGGGGGGGGGGGGGGGGGGGGGGGGGGGGGGGGGGGTGTGTGTGTGTGTGTGTGTGTGTGTGTGTGTGTGTGTGTGTGTGTGTGTGTGTGTGTGTGTGTGTGTGTGTGTGTGTGTGTGTGTGTGTGTGTGTGTGTGTGTGTGTGTGTGTGTGTGTGTGTAGAGGGAGGGAGGGAGGTGGGACAGCGGGGAGAAGAATGAGAGAATTCCAAGCAGTGGGAAGGATGTGGGCAATGGGAATCAATGTTTCCAATATGGGGCCTTTCAATTCTTGACCATGTGGCTTTACAAATTTGTCATTACGTCCTTCACCCTCCAGCCAGGACCCCAAGGCGCCTGAATTTGGATCCCTTGGCCCCGGGGCATCGCCTCAAACTATCTTCAGTTGTTAGGCTCACTTTTAAAAAAAGACACAAGATCCTGAAATTGTTAGATACATGTAATATATTTGTAAAAGGACAATACATTTAAAAAAAAAAAAGACAACTAAAGGCTGAGAAATTCCTTGTATTAAAAGTCTCAGTCTTTCCATTATCTTTGTAGTCAGGGTGTTGAGACTTAATCAAGGAAGGCTTCCTAGAGCAGAAATGTTTTAAGTGGCTGGGGAATTTTGGGGGGTTGAGGGGAGGAGGGTGGAAGGCCAGAGTGGAAGGCCAGCACCAACATACCAGCCAGGGGACCTGGGTGTTTAGCATGGGGTGGGGAGGTGGGGGGGTTCAATTTATCCCAGCCAAAAGTCAGGCACTTGATTGTAAAATGCTCCACTAAAATGTTAGCGCCTTGAGGTCAGGGAATGAGTCGACCAACACTGACTGAACCAGAAGAATTTCCATGTCTTCAGAATATGTATTTGAATTTCATTCAATTTAGCCCCAGTGAAAAGGCTTGTGGGGAAACTCATGACTGAATTTACTGCCACCAGTGGCATGTTCTGTGAGAGGATGACTACAAAATGCTGAGGTTGTTTTGCACTAAGCCTGTAAAACTCACTGGGGTCAGGGAAAGTGTCTACCAACTCTGTTGGTACCTCATTTACACCTCATTTTTAGCACAGTGTTCTGCACCCAGTAGGAATTTAATAAATACTATTACACATCAAAAATCAAGAAGTCATGAAAACTTGATGGCAGAAAGTTTTTTTTGTTAAAGATACATTTCCCTTAACACTATCAAAAAATGAGTTTAGAAGTTCCATTGGGAAAGAACAATGAATGAGGCCAGTTTTCCATGTGGAAATAATATCATCTTTGGAAATTGGTTTTGTTTTCACTATTAGACACCTAACAGCCAATATGGATAAGTATCACTCAGCCAAGTGCTTAGTACAGTGCTCTGTACACAGAAAACAATAAATACCATTGACTGACTGAGAAGGATGTGCTTGGGGTCGAAGTAAATGTTGCAAGTCAGACATCATCACTGTGAACTATAGAGCCCTGAAAGTGATTTCCAAAGCAAATCTAACCACATCATTACAACACCTACGAATTTGGAAACATTTTGATGACACTATCGCAAACTTCCTCTGTAGAAAATGTTCCTCAGTAAATCATTCAAGGGATGATTTAAAAGATGCCAACAAAGAAAGTACACATTTGTCCTTGTCTCATGCTGTGTGATTGTTTCAATTCATTCATTCAATCAATATTTATTGAAGACTTACTTTGTGCAAACTACTGTACTAAATTCATTCATTCAATCGTATTTATTGAGCGCTTACTGTGTGCAGAGCACTGTACTAAGCGCTTGGGAAGTACAAGTCGCTGACGTATAGAGACGGTCCCTATCCAACAACGGGCTCACAGTCTAGAAGGGGGAGACAGACAACAAGACAAAACATGTAGACAGGTGTCAAAATCATCAGAGTAGAATTAAAGCTATATGCATGTCATTAACAAAATAAATAGAATAGTAAATATGTACAAATAAAATAATAGAGTAATAAATCTGTACAAATATATATATATATATGTATATATATATATATACAGGTGCTATATATACATATATATATACAGGTGCTGTGGGGAGGGGAAGGAGGTAGGGCGGGGGGATCAATCAATCAATCGTATTTATTGAGTGCTTACTGTGTGCAGAGTACTGTACTAAACACTTGGGAAGTACAAGTTGGCAACATAGAGACGGTCCCTACCCAACAGTGGGCTCGCAGTCTAGAAGGGGATGGGGAGGAGGAGAGGAAAAAGGGGACTCAGTCTGGGAAGGCCTCCTGGAGGAGGTTGAGCTCTCAGTGGGGCTTTGAAGGGAGGAAGAGAGCTAGCTTGGCAGATGTGTGGAGGGAGGGCATTCCAGGCCAGGGGAAGGATGTGGGCCGGGGGTCTAAATGCTTGGGAGACTATAATACAACAACAAATAGACACATTCCCTGCCTTCAGTGAGCTCACAGTCTAGAGAGGGAGACAGACATTAATATACATAAAAAAATAAATAAGCTACAGATATATACATAAGTGCCATGGAGCTTAGTGGATCATCAATACTCCTGTTGTGTCTGTCTCCCCTATATTAATAGAATCTGAGACCCTCAAAGGACAGGGTTTGTGTTTAATTCCCACCTGTATACTCTTACCTCATTTTTAGCACGGTGTTCTGCACCCAGTAAGCATTTCATAAATACCATTTCACCCCAAAAATCAAGAAGTCAGGAAAATTTGATGGCAGATAGTTTTTTTTTGTTAAAGATACATTTCCCTAACACTATCAAAAAAATGAATTTAAAAGTTCCATTGGGAAAGAACAATGAATAAGGCCAGTTTTCCATGTGGAAATAATATGTTTTTTGGAAAATGGTTTTGTTTTCACTATTAGACACCTAACAGCCAATATAAATAACTATGACTCAGTCAACTCACATAGCCAATAAGGAAGTTTGCCTTGAACTGAGTGAGTTCAGATAGCTTGGGCCCATATTGAGTTGTCCATGAAATTTCCTCAGCTGTAAACTAAGAGGAGGATGTCCTAGGGAAGCAAGGGGATCCTAAGCCTGGGTTCTAATCCTGCCTCCCCCACTTTAAAATGGGGGATTAGATAATAAATATGTTTACCTGCCCCTCCATCTCCCACCACAACCTGACCTTAGATTGTGAGCCCCATGTGGGACAGAGATTATGAGGTCTGATTGCATTG
Source organism: Tachyglossus aculeatus (assembly GCF_015852505.1). NCBI lineage: Eukaryota > Metazoa > Chordata > Mammalia > Monotremata > Tachyglossidae > Tachyglossus > Tachyglossus aculeatus. The sequence goes on from NC_052071.1 coordinate 40,448,268, forward strand.
TATCTACCCCAGCACTTAGCATATAAATGGCACTTAATATCATAATTATTATTGGGAAGAAGGGGCTCCTTTTACAATGAAAAAAAGAATCAATTTTTTCTTAAGGGTTTATCTGTCATATCAGCATCTTCCAGCAACAATCCTACCAATTTTTGTCCTTATCTAATCCTATTTTTATGGTATTTGTTGAGCACTTACTATGTGCCAGGCACTATACTAACCACTGGGGTCAAGCTAATCAGGTTGGACGAAGTACATTTTGTTCCACATGGGGCACACAGTCTAAATCCCTATTTTGCAGCTGAGATAACAGGCACAAACAAGTTAAGCGACTTGCCCTTCTGTGTCACTTTGACTTGCTCCATTTATTCATCCCCTGTCCCCGCTCCACAGCCCTTAGGTACATATCTGCCATTTTATTTATCTATATTATTGTCTGTCTCCCCCTCTAGACTGTAAACTCATTATGGGCAGGGAATAGGCCTGTTATATTGTTATACTGTACTCTTCCAGGGGTTTAGTACAGTGCTCTGCATACACTAACTGCTCAATAAATACAATTGTCTGACTTGCCCAAGATGGCAAAGCAGACAAGTAGCAGAGCCAGGATTAGAACCCAGATCTTTGACTCCCAAGCTTGTGTTCTATCCACTAGACCACATTCAGCTTCTCAGTTGGAGCAAAGTTTAGTTCCTGCTTTCCTCTAGGGAATTGAGAAGTTTCAGGCTGGAACCTGGTAAAGGTAGCTGGAGCCCACGGACAATCGACTTCCCATTAGGTGGCTGCTCTGCTCTAGAGGCATTTGCAACTGGCCTGTGGTGATACTGTGAGAGAACCACTGTTTTTTCCTTAGGCAACCAGGGAGAGAGACTACACAGCTGAGCACATTCCATTCCGGTTATCACTCCAATTATCACTTGGGGGGAGAATCTTTCTTATGTCCTGCTCACTTTGATCAGAAGCCAGCTGAGAAACTCTAATAGCTCTGCCCAACAGTTTTCACTTGTAGTAGCACTGGAATTTGTGGACTTATTTCCAGACTGGGACACTTCTAAAATCCCATGCAAAACACCCACATAGAGTTAAATCATTGTACTGAGGGGAGAATGAACAACGCAGTGATTGAAGATAAAGATGAAAAATCAAATAAGGTCTTCTACTTGAGTGCCTAGTTTACATGTGAGCCACATACAGGATATTTATAAACTCCATACACAATATTTTCCTGTGGAGAAACATGGAATTTGTGGGCTCTGATTTGCTGAGATATGAATACAGAGAAAAGAGTGATTTGGGAGCAGGGGTATCTTTAAATAGTAGCTGCCAAGTGCCTTGGGAGTGATGAATTACTAAATCCCCACACAGCCCACTCACGCAGAGCAAAGGTAGCTGTGGTAGGGGTAAAGTGGAAAAACTAGGACAAAGCCAACCAGATGGGCCTGCCCTGATTTTTATTGGCAGCTGAGTGTTGAATGAAAACTTCTCTTCCCAGAGTGGGAAGCAGGCCTAATAATGATAATAATGATAATAATAATAGTAATAGTGGTATTTATTAAGTGCTTACTATCTACCCAGCAATGTACTAAGCGCTGGGGTGGATATAAGCAAATAAGGTTGGGCACAGTCCCTATCCCACATGAGGCTCATAGTCTTAATCCCCATTTTACAGATGAGGTAACTGAGGCCCAGAGAAGTGGAGTGACTTGTCCAAGGTCACAACAGACAAGTGGCAGACAGAGCCGGGATTAGAACCCAGGTCCGGTCCTTCTGGCTTTAGGCCTGTGCTTTATCCACTGGGCCACACTGCTTCTAAATATGGGTGGGGAGCCCTCCTTCCTCCCCCTGCCTAACACACTCAAGGCATGGAAGCAGATCAGACACCCCTAGGGTGTTGCCTTGACCATAATATTAGCGAGGACCCAGTGGGGGAGAGAAACTTCCCAGGGATAGGCTAGAGACCTCCTCGCACAGATATTTGACCAAAGACAGACTGTGGAGCCTCTTCAATTCATGCTTATGGTAGACTAGGGGATGTAAAAAGAATAAGGACCCTCGACCAAGTCACTGCCTTCCAGGTAAGGTAGCCAACTGAACACGATAGCAAGACCCACATTTTTGAAAGAATACGCATTTCCCAGAAAAGATCACAGATGAGGAGGCCCGGTTAGGTCAACTGATGGAATTTCAGAAATAGATTACAGGTGCTATAATCATCACATGATCATATATAAATCATTTATTTATACTAATGCCAGTCTCCCTCTTGACTACAACTCTGTTGCATTGTACTCTCCCAAGTGCTTAGTACAGTGCTCTGGATGTGGTAAGTGCTCAATAAATACCATTGATTGATGTCAAAAAGGCTAAGCAAAGCTATCCAGAAGTGACTCCGCTGGCCTTCCTGGAAGTCATGGACAATCAATCAATCAATCGTATTTATTGAGCGCTTACTGTGTGCAGAGCACTGTACTAAGTGCTTGGGAAGTACAAGTTGGCAACATATAGAGACAGTCCCTACCCAACAGTGGGCTCACAGTCTAAAAGGGGGAGACAGAGAACGAAACCAAACATACTAACAAAATAAAATAAATAGAATAGATATGTACAAGTAAAATAGAGTACTAAATATGTACAAACATATATACATATATACAGGTGCTGTGGGGAAGGGAAGGAGGTAAGATGGGGGGATGGAAAGGGGGACGAGGGGGAGAGGAAGGAAGGAGCTCAGCGTGGGAAGGCCTCTTGGAGGAGGTGAGCTCTCAGTAGGGCCTTGAAGGGAGGAAGAGAGCTAGCTTGGCAGATGGGCAGAGGGAGGGCATTCCAGGCCCGGGGGATGACGTGGGCCGGGGGTCGATGGCAGGACAGGCGAGAACGAGGCCTAACGGTGAGGGGATTAGCGGCAGAGAAGTGGAGGGTGCGAGGTGGGCTGTAGAAGGAGAGAAGGGAGGTGAGGTAGGAGGGGGCGAGGTGATGGACAGCCTTGAAGCCCAGGGTGAGGAGTTTCTGCCTGATGTGCAGATTGATTGGTAGCCACTGGAGATTTTTGAGGAGTGGAGTAACATGCCAAGAGCGGTTCTGGACAAAGACAATCTGGGCAGCAGCGTGAAGTATGGATTGAAGTGGGGAGAGACACGAGGATGGGAGATCAGAGAGAAGGCTGATGCAGTAGTCCAGACGGGATAGGATGAGAGCTTGAACGAGCAGGGTAGCAGTTTGGATGGAGGAGAAAGGGCGGATCTTGGCAATGTTGTGGAGCTGAGACCGGCAGGTTTTGGTGACGGCTTGGATGTGAGGGGTGAACAAGAGAGCGGAGTCGAGAATGATACCGAGGTTGCGGGCCTGTGAGACGGGAAGGATGGTAGTGCCGTCAACATAGATGGGAAAGTCAGGGAGAGGGCAGGGTTTGGGAGGGAAGATAAGGAGTTCAGTCTTGGACATGTTGAGTTTTAGGTGGCGGGCAGACATCCAGATGGAGATGTCCTGAAGGCAGGAGGAGATGCGAGCCTGGAGAGAGGGGGAGAGAGAAGGGGCAGAAATGTAGATCTGGGTGTCATCAGTGTAGAGATGACAGTTGAAGCCGTGGGAGCGAATGAGGTCACCAAGGGAGTGAGTGTAGATCGAGAACAGAAGGGGACCAAGCACTGAACCTTGGGGAACCCCCACAGTAAGGGGATGGGAGGGGGGAGGAGGAGCCTGCAAAAGAGACTGAGAATGAACGAGCGGAGAGATAAGAGGAGAACCAGGAGAGGACGGAGTCTGTGAAGCCAAGGTCGGATAGCATGTTGAGGAGAAGGGGGTGGTCCACAGCGTCAAAGGCAGCTGAGAGGTCGAGGAGGATTAGGATAGAGTATGAGCCGTTGGATCTGCCAAGTAGGAGGTCATTGGTGACCTTTGAGAGGGCAGATTCCGTGGCATGTAGGGGACAGAAGCCAGACTGGAGGGGGTCAAGGAGAGAGTTGGTGTTGAGGAATTCGAGGCAGCGTGTATAGACGACTCGTTCAAGGAATTTGGAAAGGAATGGTAGGAGGGATATGGGGTGATAACTAGAAGGTGAGGTGGGGTCAAGAGAGGGTTTTTTTAGGATGGGCGAGACATGGGCATGTTTGAAGGCAGAGGGGAAGGAACCAGTGGAGAGTGAGCTGTTGAAGATGGAAGTTAAGGAGGGGAGAAGGGACGGAGCGAGAGATTTCATGAGTTGAGAGGGAATGGGGTCAGAAGCACAGGTGGCCAGAGTAGCACTTGATGCTCCAGTATATCTGTCCTTTGCAGTTCCCATCAAAAATTATTTTAGAGGCAGCAATTTTCTAGTTTGAGTACTTGAAAACGACCCTGTATCATTTTCATCTAAAAGCTGTAGTGGGGCATTTTTTTTTAACAGGATGCTGAAGTTGATGATTTGAGCACATGTGGGATTAAGCCCAGATGACATCAGAATGACCAGCATTTTCAGTCAACACCCATCCGACAACCATCTCTAGTTTCTTTTTCTCATGGATTCTCCACTTATTCACCCTCAAAGAATTGTCTTTATTTACCCTGGAGTTTTTATTTAAGCCCTGGAGGACTTTTCCCTCCCTCACCCTTCCTACTCCTCTGGACCCCAGATTTGGGGGTTTATGGGCCTTTTCTTGATACAGGGCCTGGCTACTAGGCAGCCTGAGATTGAGGTGGGGGGAGGTGTCCTTAACTTGGAGTTCCCAGGACTCCAAGCATCTCTGAGCCTAACAAACAAGGGTTCCCTATTCCCCACAGCCCAGAGGCAACCGAGGAGTGTGATGGGCAGAGAAACAGTTTAGAGCCCTGAGACTCCCCCCTCCATTTGCACCTTCTGGACAATCTCTCCAGGCTGGAGACTGAGGGAAGCAGAGAAGAGCAGCAGGCTGTGGACTGCAGCAGGAGTTGCGTGGACATGAGTGGTTACAGAGGAAGGAAAGGGTAGACCCAAGAGGGCCAGGGCCCGGGGTGGGAGCTGTTACTACAGAAAGGATGTGGCAGACTCAGCCACGAGCACCACCGGGCTGGGCTTCAAGCAATTCTAGAGAAATAGGGTGAGGGATACAGGTCCGACGGTCTGAAAACTCATCGTCTCGTCACAGGACCAGAGAATGCGATTTGATCGTTTTACACAGTGCTTTGCATAGCAAGATGGCACAATTTAAAGGCATTGCATGCTGGGTTGCATGATGTCTGGAGGCTACATCTTTCGAGTGTCAGGGTGATGTCTTGGGTTACGTGAGAGGGGTTACATGTGGACTCCCACACATCAAGGCATGTGGTAGGCTGGAGTCGGCTCTGACCCCAGAGTCCACAGGCTTTTTGCCTTTCAAACTTACTTTGGCGGGAGGAAGGGTACTTGGGAAGGTGACAGGATCTCGGACCATCTTTTCCATGGGCAGCATTGAGGCAGATCCAGCTCCAAAGAAAGAGAAAATATGGTATAACAGATTGGGAACACACAAATCAGACCAGAAAGGACTGGTTTTTCTTCCCCTTAGGGAACAAAGTGAAGGCCCCTGCAGGGCCCCTTTATTGTCAGGGTAAGATAGATCTCATTAGAGCTACAGTTGCAAAGCTGGAAAGGAAGAAACACACAAAGGTGATGGTGCAAGCGAGCATATTTTAAAACTCTTCTACTATAGAGTGCGTGCTCCTCTCTGCTTCCCTTGTAGGCTTGGGGAAGAAGAGAGGATTTCAGAGCAGTTCTCCAGCCCACAGAAAGAGGTGGAGAGATTTCCAAGAAGTTTCCCCGACAATAGAGAGTGAAGGGATAGAACGGACTCCTTAGTCAAAGGAGGCCTAACATTCTAATCGTTTTCCAGGCTTCATCTACCAGATTCATTTTAATTGGGTTTTACAAGCTAAGTGACTTTATTATGGCTGAGTGCTCTGACCAGATTGGCCCAGAGGCCTTAGGGACTGCAGGCCCCCCAAAAAATCAAGAGCTTCCCCTCCCAACAGCAATTCAAAAGCACCGTCCCCAAAATTATATCCAGTAGCAGCTTTGGGAAAGACCAATACAGCTAAAGTTGTACATAGTATCTCTGCCACTGCCCCCTTCTTGGTGCCCTCCCCCAACCCACAAGGCCTCCACACCCCTGCTGCGGAAACCTCGAAGGGGTGTGTTTTCAGAAGGATTTTGAAGCTATGGGGATCTGTGTGGACAAATTTACACACCTAATATTCCTCCAACCCTACAGCACTTATCTTTAAATTATACATTATAAATGATTTATTTATATTAATGTCTGTCTCCTTCTAGACTGTAAGTTTGTTATGGACAGGGAACAAGTCTGCTAATTCTGTTGTATTGTACTCACCCAAGCACTTAGTACAGTGCTCTGCACATAGTAAAGCACTCAAATACGATTGATTGATGGATTGATTGTGTAATCCGGGAGATGAAGGGGGAATGGATGGAGGAGGGATTGGGGCAGAAGAGGAGAGTCCTGAGAACAGGAATAAATGAGGAGAGGAATTTACAGTGCAATTTTGATCACTTGCCCTGGATCTCCTGCCCATTATGAGGGTCTGAAAAAATATTTTAAAATGTCAAATGACAAAGTGGAAGTGGAACGCAAGTTGAAAGAGCAAAGGTTAAAGGCTTTTCAATTACTGTAGATTCGTCTTCTGACATATCCCACGTAGATCAACTTAACGCCTGTTATCCTCTATCTCTCACAAGGGCTAATTCCAGAACCGTTTTATCAAGTTTCTGCCAATAACAAGACACACAGGAGAATTGCTTTGAGGTTCGGTCCTGACAGTGTTGCAGAAGATGGCTAGTTACTTGGCAAATTGAGGAAGTCAGTGCTCTAATAACGTTAGCAAGACATCGGGGCATTCAAGGGCCTGTGATCATGAATTCAGGACATAGTTTTAGTCCTTTTAGTTGGGGCCGCACCTTTAAATAGACCAGCTTGCTCTCAGTTTAAATGGTGTGGAGAACACAAACTTCTTACTTAAACTTCTTCCCTCAAAGGAAGAAAGGAAGTTACTGAATTTTTTTTTTCCTTTCACTCAGGAACTTTATTTTCTGCTTAATAGACTAGTTGTTGGTGAGTTGTCCCTGTTGAATGAGAGGCAAGTCACAATCAAGACCCTGAAAGGTTCTTTCAGATCCAAGGTGGTCTGCAAAAACACTTTAGAGAGATCATGGAAATATTAAGGAATCTTTCTAAAACATAATTGACGAGCCCAACTAGAATCCAAATATGCCATGGCCATGAAAATAGAAAAGCTGGAAATTGCTTTCCTTTGTACTTGGAGTCAGAGGGTAGGGAGCCAGAATGAGGAGGCAGTTTCAGAGCTGAGCAGGGATGGCCAGGGCACAATGAGGCAAGACCAGATTGGAGAAACTGGATTGTACAGATTCAGGACAAGGAAAGCCCTCAACATCACTGTAAGATTAGGAAAAGTTGATTTGGCAGGAAAGTTTCCGTTTGAGTAATTTGGAGCCCAGTTTGTATATCACAGGTACATAGCTATTTCATTTCTCTACCTAATCCATCCCTGAGTATGAATGCTCCATAATTTTATGATCGCTGACCATCGTTCTTGCCTTGGAGAGAGGAGGAGAGAGGGAAAATGATGCAATGGTTCAAGTAAGGCTAGACCTCATAGAAAAAGGAAAAAAAACACCAAATTATCTAGAGCAAGACACTCTGAACCTATTAAATAATCGTTTCCCGGCCCTTTAGGCTAAGATCAATTGTAGTACCTATTCCAATCTATTTCAGATCAGGATGTGTCAGAGGACAACTATTAAATAGCCTAAATATATCAAGCTTTTCAAAGGCCTTTAGACTGCTCCTTCTATTGTCCACTGAAATTGTTTTAAGTGGCCAGGTAAGTAGGGGGAGTCGTGTCCCCTTATAAATGTTTGCAGGTTCATATGTGCAGGGCTGCTATTGACAGATTCCAAGGATGGACCAAACTGGATCCATCGTATAACCTGGTTTTGCTGATCCACATTGACCAGGATGGAGCCTCTGATCTGCATTGATCATTTACTCCTAGGCAGGAAATGATTTCGATTTTCGTGATGCTTTGAGGGGCAGCAGCATCAGGGTTTCCTTTTGGACCAGGGCAGCAGGAACACCATGTCATGAGGATTGTGCCTTCAGATGCATAGGAAGATTCCAGCGGGAGTCCTAGACGCTCAGTCCTGCCACACCTAGAACCGTTCCTACCCAGTGGAGGCCATGGACAACTCCAACTAACAGTTGGCCCCTGAGCCTGTGATGGTTCCATGCTTGTAGGGCTCGGCACTGCACTGTTTCTGGAAAGGTGGAATGGAGGGGGGATTAGGGGGATGAGATGCTCCCACAGTTTCTTCAGGACATAGGACAGCTGTCCTTCGAGAAGTTAAACTCAATCCAGGGGAAAAGGATGGTTTGGTGTGGGTCAGAGGGGGCTCAAGCAGCTACGGTAGGGAAATGAGAAAAGTCTGCAGTAAAACGGCTCCCCCCCCCACCTTCATACTATATAGCTACTTCATGGTCTACCATGCAGGGTCTTGAAGTCTCAAAGTGGAGACCCTACAACTGTCTTCAGCAATACATTATGGCTTCTGAATCAGCTCTCCTCTCTCCCTCAAGAGGCTTTGAGGTGTTCCACTCATGTCCAAAGAAACCTTCACTTGAACTTTGCTTGCTGCAATTTGAGCAGAATGGTGGGCGACGTGAGGAGACTGGGTGGCCGTGGGTTACCCAGCTTTGCTCTGACTCCAGAAGCTGCTCTTTTCCCCCATCAATCTCACCCTAAGAGAACCAGACACATTCTTCTAGTGTATACATACTTTATTTGTATTGCACTTAGTAGGTACTCAAATGCCTCCACTTCTACAGGCTCAATATTGTTATGGGGTTCAGATTCTAAGGAATAAGGCATGGGAAACTTCCTGAAATAGAGTAATTTTGGGACACCTCAGATGAGGTAATGCATTTATCTGAAATATGTGGGTTTCATTTTGGCAAGGACCAGTTATTATTGAACATTATTTTGGATTTGGATACAAATAATAATAATGGTATTTGTTGAGCACTTATGTGCCAAGTTCAGTTCTAAGCACTGGGGGAGATACAAGGTTATTAGGTTGTTCCAGGTGGGGCTCACAGTCTTAATCCCCATTTTACAGATGAGGTAGTTGAGGCACAGAGAAGTTAAATGACTTGCCCAAAGTAACGTAGCTGACAAGTGGCGGAGCCGAAATTAGAACCCAAGACCTCTGACTCCCGAGCTTGTGTTCTTTCCCTTAAGCCACGCTCCTTTGCTCCTACCAAAGATGCTGCCAAAGTCATGTCTATTGACAGCTATTCCCCTGAACTAATGTGTGTAGGAACATGTATACTTATTGATTTACTTCATTATGGATCGATCCACTCAGGAATGTCTTGTTTTGCCTTGGAATTACACCAGCACTTGGATGAAAACCCCACTAGATTCAGCGAACATCAAACCCAACAAACACAACCAGGGAGAAGCCTTTAATATGCAATATGTGGCTGGGACTGTGACCCACATTGTCTTTATTTACTCTCACACAGAGGCAAATCTTATCTTACAGTCAGAGATTTCTCCTTCGACTGAAGAATAACTGCATAGTAATTGTTTCATTTAAAAAAAAATGTATCCAATGCATTATTCAGACAACTTCTATGGTCTCATTTTTTGGTGGGTTTTTACAATCGGTTCCATTGACCCATTTTTGAGATCTTGAATTTGCCTGTAATCACATATCCGGTGGGATTCAAATTTATCTAAATTAGTTCATGCAGATTACCATTATGTAGCAGTAATAGCATTTATTAGGCACTTACTGTGTGCTGAGCACTGTACTGAGTGCTGTCCCGGGAATGGGGTGGGGGGGAAAACTCAATCTTTAAAAAGCAAACCACCATTGCTAACAGTTCTAGAAATTACCTTCCTGCCCTGATTCTCCCCCCGCCACCCCCACACATAAACCCTCCCCAGAGCTCTTTGCAATTTTAGGCTCTGGAGATTTTCCTCTCTGAAAGACTTTTATAGACCTTTCCGGCCCTTCCCTTAACATCCTTAGATTCATTCATTCATTCCATCGTATTTACTGAACACTTACTGTGTGCAGAGCACTGTACTAGGCACTTGGGAAGTACAAGTCGGCAGCACATAGAGACGATCCCTACTCAACAACGGGCTTCGATAAACCTTCTTAATCTTTCTTCCTCTAAAGTGCCCAGTGGCTGTGGTGGTATAGCATACTAGAGTTCTGAGTAAATATGAAATATTTGCAGGAAAATGGGAATGTTTTAAGATGGAGGCGTTGAATAATCATGCCCCAAGATCCCCTGGATATTAATTCTAATTTATATATGGCAAATCACCTATATAGTCTCCATTTATTTTTGAGGCTGTGTACGGACTTCATATTGGGAACTCTCTGCTAGACAAAGTTTTGTAGCATTGAATTTGATTTGCCCCTGAAAGTTGTACTTCTTCAAAGAACATCTCCCAAGATTCAGCTGCCGGAAAACTGTTTTTTATATTGGGTATTTGTTTAGCACTTACTATGTGTTAAGCACTGTTCTAAAATTGGAATTGATGTAAGTTAATAAGACTGAACGTAATCCCTATTCCACACAGAGATAGGGATTTCACCCCCATTTTATAGTAGCAGAAACTGAAGCACAGATAAGTAAATTGCCCAAGGCCACACAGGAGGCAAGAGGTGGAGCTATTAGACCCAGGTCCTCTGACGCACCAGGCCAATGCTTTTTCCACTAGCCCACACTACTTTTTAAAAAATCCTCCTCCACAGCTATACCCATGCCATGCTATCCGTAGAAATATTGAAAGGGGCATTTAGAAAAAAAAAAAAGATTACTGAACATGCAGGGTTTTAAATCTTTGATGATTCTCTAGATTCGTATTTCTATTTATTGCATAGTTCCTGTCCCACAGTTTAAGAGGTAGGTAGAGGCAAGTATGATGAAATCTATGTTTAAATTCCAACTATCAGTTTCTCGTAAACGTTCAAGGAAATTTTGTCCATGCAACGTATTTTTGTCGTAATGGTATTCATTAAGCACTTTATTAAACACTGTACTAAAAACTGAGAAATCAAGCTCTGAGAAAGAATAATAGATGGAAATTGCACAGTTCATCTCCATCATGTGTGCTTACAATTTAAAACCCCCCTCAAAACCCCCCAGTTTGCAGCTCTAGACACTCCCCCCCCCCCCCCCCCCCCCCCCCCACCCCCCCCCCACCCCCCCCCCCCCCCCCCCCCCCCCCCCCCCCCCCCCCCCCCCCCCCCCACATACACACAAGAGTCTCTTGGCATTTTTAGGCTCTGAAGCTTTATCCTCTCCAAAAGTCCTTCGTAGACTTAGCATCCCCTCCCTTCCTATCCTTTTCATGAACCATAACGTTTTTCCCCCCCTGTAAGTGTCTACTGGCTGTGCTAGTAACCGTAACAAATGCACCCCATAATGTAGTGAACACATTTTCATATTAAAGCCTAAATATTGTATAGCAAGTCAGCCAATACCAATAACTGTACTGTGTTCCACATTTTACCAATGTCTTCACTGCCTTATAAGTTGATGTATTATCACTGGCTAGATGAAATTTCAGTTCTGCTTTGCTTCTTGCTGATCTTCCCCCTCTCCCTTTCTGCTCCATCCTCTTTTCCCTATTCGCCACTCTGAATAATAGTAAAATAGCACTTTACAAGCACCTGCTCTGTTTTAAGGACTGCACTTAAGCACTGAGAAAGAATAGAGTCCTCAGAGGGCTCAAAAGGTAGTTTAAAAAAAAAATTCAGCCATCATTTGCAGCCCTAAAAATTTCTCTTCTCCACACAATCCCTCTTAGCCTTTTTCGGCCCTTGAGTTTCCTCCCTCCTAAAAGCCCTATTAAGACCTAAATAAATAAAATAAATAAATAATGGCATTTATTAAGCGCTTACTATGTGCAAAGCACTGTTCTAAGCGCTGAGGAGGTTACAAGGTGATCAGGTTGTCCCAAGGGGCTCGCAGTCTTAATCCCCATTTTACAGATGAGGTAACTGAGGCCCAGAGAAGTGACTTGCCCAAAGTCACACAGCTGACAAGTGGCGGAGCCGGGATTTAAACCCCTGACCTCTGACTCCAAAGCCGGGCTCTTTCCATTGAGCCACGCTGCCTCTCCGATGAGAAGACGGCTCTAAATGAGCCGTCCATTCCTCCTATCTCTGTCAGGAAACCGCCACAACCTCTCTCCCAAGATTTCTCCTCTCCACACAATCCCTCTTAGCATTTTTAGGCCCTGGAGTTTCCTCCTTCCTAAAAGGCCTATTAAGACCTAAATGAGCCGTCCATTCCTCCTATCTCTGTCAGGAAACCGCCACAACCTCCCTCCCAAGATTTCTCCTCTCCACACAATCCCTCTTGGCATTTTTAGGCCCTGGAGTTTCCTCCTTCCTAAAAGGACTATTAAGGCTTAAATGAGCCGTCCATTCCGCCTATCTCTGTCAGGAAACTGCCACAACCTCCCTCCCCAAATTTCTCCTCTCCACACAATCCCTCTTAGCATTTTTAAGGCCCTGGAGTTTCCTCCTTCCTAAAAGCCCTATTAAGACCTAAACGAGCCGTCCATTCCTCCTAACTCTGTGAGGAAACGGCCACAACCTCCCTCCCACCAAAAGAGCCTGAGGTAAAACCGCCAACAGCACAACCACGCTCGCGCGCCGAGCCTTTATATAGTAACCAGGCACCGCCCACCTCGTGACTCTGAGTGACGTCATCGGCAGCCCAACGCTCCGCCCCCTCCTCGTGCCTCCTCCCCCCCGCCCCTTGGGCAAGGTGATCAGGCGCGCGCTCGTGGCTCGCCCCCGTTACGTCACTTCCCCGACGTCCCGCTTTTACGTCGACGTCTTGACGTACGGCCCCGGGCGCGCGCTTAGATTCATGGGCGGGGCCAAGAGAAGAGGCGGGAAAATGGGAGGAAGGGAGGAAAAAGGGGAAGGGTTGTCATTCATTCATGTTTATTGAGCACTTGGAAAAGTACAACAATAAACATACCCAGTTCTTGGAGCCGGTCCTTTCCCATCACTTGGCCTTGGGGAAAATTCATTCCATGGCTGCCCCACATAGGGACAGACTGGTGGGAAGGGAGATTTGGAGAAGAAGACTCTCCTGAGCCACACCTAAACCAGACATTTGCAAACTGATGAGCCATTCATTCAGCCGTATTTATTGAGCGATTACTGTCTGCAGAGCACTGTACTAGGGAAGCAGCCTGGCTCAGAGGAGAGCCCAGGCTTTGGAGTCAGAGGTCAAGGGTTCAAATCCCAGATCTGCCAAATGTCAGCTGTGTTACTTGGGCAAGTCACTTAACTTCTCTGGGCCTCAGTTACCTCATCTGTAAAATGGGGATTAAGACTGTGAGCACCCCGTGGGACAACCTGATCACCTTGTAACCTCCCCAGTGCTTAGAACAGTGCTTTGCACATAGTAAGCATTTAATAAATGCCATCATTATTATTATTATTCTCTGGGCCTCAGTTACCTCATCTGTAAAATGGGGATTAAGACTGTGAGCCCCCTGTGGGATAACCTGATCACCTTGTTACCTCCCCAGTGCTTAGAACAGTGCTTTGCACATAGTAAGCGCTTAATAAATGCCATCATTACTATTATCATCATCATCAATTGTATTTATTGAGCGCTTACTGTGTGCAGAGCACTGTACTAAGCGCTTAGGAAGTACAAGTTGGCAACATACAGAGACAGTCCCTACCCAACAGTGGGTTCACAGTCTAAAAGGGGGAGACAGAGAAAATCCCTACCCAATAAAGGGCTCACAGTCTAGAAGCGGGGGAGACAGGGATCAAAACAAGTAAACAGGGATCAGAAATTCATTCTTTGTGGTAGCCTTCCTCTAATAATATAGGCCTCTGTCACATAGTTGTGATGTGTCCAATTTTGAAGATTGCTTTAAGTGCAGTTGTATTTCAATTAGTCATGGCAACAGAAAAATTGTGATTTCAGTTTGATTGTGAAATATTCACTCATTCAATTGTATTTATTGAGCACTTACTGTGTGCAGAGCACTGTACTAAGCGCTTGGGAAAGTACAAGTTGGCAACATATAGGGACGGTCCCTACCCAACAATGGGCTCACAGTCTAGAAGGGGGAAATATATGACCAAGTAAGAAATCAAAGTAAAACCCAAACATTTTTTTTAAAAGTCACAATATAGAAATACTGAAAGTCAATCAGTATTTGTTCTAAGAGTTGGGGTTGATGCAAAATAATTATAATAAGTGATGGTATTAAGCACTGACTAGGTGCCAAGCACCGTTCTAAGCACTGGGGTAGACACAAGGTAGTAGGCTGTCCCACATGGGGCAGACTGTGAGCCCGCTGTTGGGTAGGGATCGTCTCTATGTGTTGCCAACTTGGACTTCCCAAGTGCTTAGTACAGTGCTCTGCACACAGTAAGTACTCAATAAATACGATTGAATGAATGAATGAATCATTTTACAGATGAGGTAACAGGCACAGAGAAGTTAAGTGACTTGCCCAAGGTCACAGAGGAGCTAAGTGGCAAAGCAGGAATTAGAAAACACATCCTCTGATTCCCAAACCCATGTTCTTTCCATTAAGCCACACTGCTTCTCTAAAATAGATTAGATAGTCCTTGTAGCCCCTGGAGCTACAGGTTTGAGATCAATCAATCGTATTTATTGAGTGCTTACTGTGTGCAGAGCACTGTACTAAGCACTTGGGAAGTACAAGTTGGCAACATATAGAGACAGTCCCTACCCAACAGTGGGTTCACAGTCTAAAAGGGGGAGACAGACAACAAAACCAAGCATACTAACAAAATAAAATAGATAGAATAGATACGTACAGGTAAAATAAATAAATAGAACAATAAATATGTACAAACATATATCCATATATACAGGTGCTGTGGGGAAGAGAAGGAGGTAAGATGGGGGGATGGAGAGGGGGACGAGGGGGAGAGGAAAGAAGGGGTTCAGTCTGGGAAGGCCTCCTGGAGGAGGTGAGCTCTCAGTAGGGCCTTGATGTATGTTATTGAGCACTTGGAAAAAGTACAACAATAAACATACCCAGTTCTTGGAGCCGGTCATACAGCTCAGCTATTAACTTAGTGAAAGAACACTGCTCAAGGGACCTGGGAAGCAGCATGGCCTAAAGGAAAGAGCATAGGGTTAGGAGTCTTGTGAGACCTTGGGGAAGTCACTTGTTTTCTCTGTGCCTTAGTTCACTTGAATGTAAAGTGGGGAATTCAAATACCTGCTCTCCCTCCTACTTAAACTGTGGGACCTGATTAATTTAGATCTGCCCCAGCACTTAGAACAGTGCTCGGCACATAGTAAGCGCTTAACAAATGTCATCATTATTATTACTATTAAAAAATGCCATCATTATTAGCAATCACAGGAAAAACTGCACTCTATTGATACAACGGTTATGCATCGTTATTTGTCGTTCTCTGCTCCCATCATGTGGTTGTTTCGAGCAATTCCATCCTTAAGACATGAGCGGTGCTCACACTATAATTTGGAGTTGAGGTTGAGATATTTTGATACTAATAAATTATGGTATTTGTTAAGTGCTCACTATAGGCTAGGCACTGTTCCAACCACTGGGGTAGATGGGGATGATAAGGGTGTTATTTACTGGGAGCCCACTGGAGCTCTGTGCATTTGGACATTTGCTATTCACCCCACAGCACTTAAAAGTATCTATAAATTATATATACACTAATGTCTGTCCCCCCTTCCAGACTGAAGCTCGTTGGGGGCGGGGGACGTGTCTACCAAGTCTGTTCTATTGTCCTCTCCCCAGTGCTCTGCACACAGTAAAAGCACAATACCATTATTGATAATGACAGTGATTAATGTGGACATGTTGCACTGTATTAGGAAATTCAAAACAAGTGACATTTCTTGCCCACAAAGGACTTGTTCTCTCAGTGGGGGAGACAAACATAGAAGTGTTTACAAGCAGTAATTAAAATATTTGAGTGTACAATTGAATAAACATAAGTGCTAAAGATGAGTACAACTAGGTACATACAGAATATTATGCATGAATGAGATGTGGGTAACTGGAAGCATGCCAAAAAGAAGAATTAAGACATTTGGTTTCAAGGGAGCATGCACATAAGAACCAATGACTGGTATTTTGGGACACTGCTTCATTTGGCTCCTTTCATTTTTTTATTCATCATCATAAAGGCCCATCTGTTTTTCAGAGAGTCCTATAAATAAGCATACATACTAAGACTCAAATTTTGTAGCAAATATATTAAGATATTCAAAAGTTATTTGAACAGGAGAGTAGTCAGTCAGCATACAACAAATTCTACTCAAAAACTTATGGTCAAGTATGAATATACATAATCAAAAAATATTAAGTCATCTACCCACCAAGTGTTGACCAAACCAATTATGGACCTGATAAACATTTGGGCCTCATTACCACACTTTCCCTTGAGGGCAGTACCTGGAGAAAGGAGATTGGACAGCCTCTAGAATCTGTTTCTAACTCTGTCTTTTTATCTGTCTCTCCTCTTGAGAAAAGAACAATCCACCAACCAGAGTGAATGAAACTGGAAAACATCAAAACGTTCATCTACATAGACCAATATAACATCTTTTTAGCAACTGCCACACCAAGACACTAAACTTTTGGCCCCAAAACTCATACTGGCCAACAATCTTTCTTGTCTTATTCTAGCAAGTCATCTCTGACCCACAATTACTTCAAGGCCACACCTCCCCCAGGACACCCCACCTCCATCTGCAATTGTGCTGGTAGTGTATCCATAGAGTTTTCTTGGTAAAAATACAGAAATGATTTACCTATTGCTTCCTTCCACACAGTAAACTTGAGTCTTCACCCTCGACACTCTATCATGCCGCTGCTGCTCAGCATAGGTGAGTTTTGACTTGTAGCAGATTGCCTTCCATTCGCTAGCCCCGGGAATGGATATGCCTCTGCTTGACTCTCCCTCCTGTAGCCAAGACTGGTAGAGTATTGGAAATTCTCCAGGTGCAGGCCTGAGAGGGGAACAATCTTTCTAGTTGGCCCTTATTACCAATGATCAGGGGAAAGACATTAAACATTAGAAATGTTGTGAACACCTGCAAGCTAGTTAGGAAAGTTCCTAGTAACCAATTAGAAACCCTTTGTAACCTGGTTTCTGACCAGCTGTAAACAGTCTCTGCCTGATTGTGTTCTTTACTCACATTGCAACAGCCCAGTTAGTCACTAGAGGTTTACAGGAGGTCCCAGAGGCTGTGAAATGACTCAGTGAATGGGTGCGTGGTGCATATCTGTTTCAGGTCCTCCACTCTAATAATAACAATGATGATAATGGCATTTGTTAAGCGCTTACTATGTGCAAAGCACTGTTCTAAGAGCTGGGGGTATACAACGTGATCAGGTTGTCCCACGTGGGGCTCACAGTCTTAATCTCCATTTTACAGGTGAGGTAACTGAGGCTCAGAGAAGTTAAGTGACTTGCCCAAAGTCACACAGCAGACATGTGGTGGAGCTGGGATTCAAACCCATGACCTCTGACTCCAAAGCCCATGCTCTTTCCACTAAGCCATGCTGCTTCTCTAAAGCTGGTTGGCCAGGGAGATCATATTCATTAGTTCATTCATAATTATTGAGCACTTATTGTGTGCAGAGCAATGTACTAAGCGTTTGAGATAGTACGATATAACAATAAACGGACACATTCACTGTCCACAATGAGCTTACAGTCTAAAGCCCATTGCAACCTTGAGGGTTTTTTTTTTCCCACCACTCCTGATAGCTAACTTCACTGATTTGGCCTTTCCAGTCATTCTGGAAAGCAATTTTCCAATTGAACTTAGATCAAACCATCAGACAGTAGTATTTTTTGAATGCCTACTGTGTGGGTTGCACTGAATTAAGACACTCAATTAAGAGACATGGTCCCTGTCCTCGAGGAATTTACAATTTGATGAGGAATTTACAATATAACAGGAAGGCAGAGGCTGGGACGGACAGACACAAACCATTCACAAATAGTTCTGATGTAGCAGAAGCTGGGAAGGATAAATCAATGTAAGATAATATACATTAAGAATATGCATCAGTGATAATGTGAGTAAATAGACATCCTATAAGTGCAATCTAATATCAATCAATCAATGGTATTTATTGAGCACTTACTGCATGCAGAGCACTGTATTAGGTACTTGGGAGAGTGCAACACAACAGAATTAGACACATTCCCTGCCTACAATGAGCATACAGTCTAGAGGACTGTAATATAAATTAAGACTTTGCATCAGCGCTAATGTGAATAAACATACATCCTGGAAGCGTAAGCTAATATTAATCAGTGGAATTTATTGAATGCTTACTGTGTGCAGAGCACTGTATTAAGTACTTGGGAGAGTACAATACAACTGACTTGGTAGACAGGTTTCCTGACCAAAATGAATTTATAGTCTACAGGACATGCTTAAACTCTAGAGCACTATAATAATAATAATGATGATGATGATGGTATTTGTTAAGCACTTTCTATGTGCAAAGCACTGCTCTAAGCGCTGGGGAGGATACAAGGTGATCAGGTTGTCCCACGTGGGGCTCACAGTCTTAATCCCCATTTTACAGATGAGGTAACTGAGGCACAGAGAAGGTAAGTGACTTGCCCAAAGTCACACAGCTAAGTGGTGGAGCCGGAATTGGAACCCATGACCTCTGATTCCCAAACCCGGGCTCTTTCCACTGAGCCACACTGCTTCTAATGTAAATTAAGACTCCACATTGGTGCTAACATGACAAAGCAAATGACCTGCGGCATAGTGGATCCCAGGCCTGGGAGTCAGAAGGTCATGGGTTCTAATCCCGGCTCTGCCACTTGTCTGCTGTGTGACCCTGGGCAAGTGACTTCATTCATTCATTCATTCATTCATTCATTCATTCAATTGTATTTATTGAGCGCTTACTGTGTGCAGAGCACCATACTAAGCGCTTGGGAAGTACAAGTTGGCAACATATAGAGATGGTCCCTACTCAACAGCGGGCTCACAGTCTAGAAGGGGGAGACAGACAACAAAACAAAACATATTAACAAACTAAAATAAATAGAATAAATAAGTACAAATAAATAAATAGAGTAATAAATACATACAAACATATATACAAATATACAGGTGCTGTGGAGAGGGGAAAGAGGTAAGGTGAGGCTGATGGGGAAGGGGAGGAGGGGGAGAGGAAGGAGGGGGCTCAGTCTGGGAAGGCCTCCTGGAGGAGGTGAGTTCTCAGTAGGGCTTTGAAGGGAGGAAGAGAGCTAGCTTGGCGGATGGGCAGAGGGAGGGCATTCTGGGCCAGGGGGATGATATGGGCTGGGGGGTCCATGGTGGGACAGGTGAGAATGAGGCACGGTGAGGAGGTTAGCGGCAGAGGAGCGGAGGGTGCAGGCTGGGCTGTAGAAGGAGAGAAGGGAGGTGAGGTAGGAGGGGGCAAGGTGATGGACAGCCTTGAAGCCGAGGGTGAGGAGTTTCTGACTTCATTTCTCTGTTCCTGTAAAATGGAGATTGAGACTGTGAGCCCCACGTGGGACAGGGACTCTATCCAACCTGATTTGCTTGCTTCCACCACAGTACTTAGTACAGTGCCTAGCACATAGTAAGCACTTAACAAATACCACAATTATTATTATTATTATTACCTGAGTTTACGACCCAACACTATTGCTGTAGAACAAACTAGGAAAGTCGAAAGAAGGCGTACATTCCTGCCAAAGAATTGAGGGCGTTGGAGGAGGAGTATACTTCCTGCCTCCTCCTTGTCTTATTAATAATAATTACGGTACTTGTTAAGTGCTTACTATGTGCCAAGCACTGTTCTAAGCACTGGGGTAGATATGAGTTAATTAGGTTGGAAACGGTCCCTATCCCACAGGGAGCTCACACTCTTAATCCCCATTTTACAGATGCGGTAACTGAGGCCCAGAGATGTGAAGTGATTTGTCTTCAAGGGAGTGGAGAAGGAAGAGTGTGAGTTAGTGTGTGGGTGAATATCCTAGCAGGTTGGAAACCTTGTTCAGCACCTAACTGCCATGTTGTCTTCACTAGGCAAAGGATTTCATACATGTACTTTTTGTTGTAATTCGACCCAATCAGTCAATTGTATGTGAGTGCCTACTATGTGCAGAGCACTGTACTAAGTACTTAGGAGAGTATAATACAACAGAATTAACAGATACACTCCCTGCCTGTAGCGATTTTACAGTCGAAAGGGGAGACAGACATGAATATGAATAAATAATTTATAATATAAGTTATTTATAATTACTCAGATTCAAAAGTATTTGGTCAAGGTCATACAGTTAGGGTATTTTTGCTGGGAGGTGGCATCTTCTGATATGGCGGGGAGGGGTCTCTTGATTGACTCAGAAGATCACCTGGGGGGGTGGTCACTCAGCTAATAAGTGTGGTATTTGTTGGATGCTTACTATGTGCCAAGCACTGTACTAAGTGCTGGGGTAGATACAAGATAACCAGGTCCCACATGGAACTCCCAGTTTAAAGAGGAGGGAGAATAGGTACTGAGTCTCCATCTTGCAGATGAGGGAACTGAGGCGCAGAAAAGTGACTTGCCCAAGGTCACACAGCAAAGTGGCAGAGCTGGCAATAGAATCAGGTCATCTGACTCCCAGGGCCATGTTCTTTCCACTCAGCCACGCTGCTTCCCTTCCCCTCGTTGCTAAACATCCAGGACGCCGGAGACTGCTTTCATTTCCATTCTGCTGCAGCTACCGCTTGGGTTCAGCTGAACATGTCTGTCTGAGAGAGTATTTGTGGGTCTGAGTGTGTCCGTGATTCTGTGTGAGTCCATGGTTGTCTTTTGCACCCATACCTGCATCAATCCTTTTCTCTCTGTCTCCTTTTCCCATCTTCTCCCACCCCAGAGTAGGGAATTCTGAGAAATGGAGGCCAGGTGGGGCTCTCTCTTTGACTCAGACCAGCTGCAGAGGCTAGTCGGGTGTAAATCAATCAATCAATGCTAGTTCTTGAGCACTTACTGTGTGCACAGCACTGTACTAGGCACTTGGGAGAATACAATACCACAGAGTTGGTAGATACATCCCCTGTTCCCATGTAAAGTTCCCTCTAGACTACAAGTTCGATGCTTCAGGGAATATGTCCACCAGCACTGCGGCATTGCACTCTCCCAAGTGCTTAGTACAGTGCTCTGCACCCAGTAAGCACTCAATAAATACGACTGATGGATTTAACCCAGTAAGGGGTGTGGTTCTGACCAGAGGCCATCCCACCCATTTGTACTGGGGATGACTCGGATGGACTGGGCTTCCTGCGAGGAGGGGATGATACCTTGATTGCATTTGAAACAGGCCCAGTTTGGGGAGGCAAAATCGAATGTCTATCCCCAGCCATGGAGCTGGGGGGTGGACCCTGAGGTGTGGCGGGGGGGCATAGCCCCCATACTGCCCCATACTCCCACCCCTGAGGTGAGGACCCTGTTGCCTAGCTGGACAGGGGCACTCCTTATCAGAGAAAGAGGGGAAACTCCCTCTCTTTAGAGCTCCAGGATCAGCTATAGAAGAGTCTTGGGCCATTTGGAGTTAATTTAGATTAGAATGGAAGGGAAACCCCCCACCGTCTGACCATCAGCCCACCAACTCAGCTTGGCAGGAATCTGAAGATTCCTTCCCCAGTGCTTGGCACATAGTAAGCGCTTAACAAATTAACAAACCATTATTATTATTATTATTATCAAGTGTGCATGGGATAGGAGCAAAGGGAGAGTCCAAATCAGGGCCTCCCAAAGAAAATAAAAACAGTTCCTTCCTGGGTAGACCAATTCCAAGGGGAGCTTTAAGGATTCCTGCCACCACCTGCCTTGAGAGGGAAATTGATACATCTTCATGATGCTGAGCCACTGGGTGGAAGTGAGTAGACTCCTCTCCAGGGCCACCACCTGACCACCCCCTCCCAGCCGGGCTGTCATTAGGCCATTGAGAGTGATAAGGGCCTCATGAGAGTTCCACCTAACACCCAGCAACTGCCAAGTTTTTCCTTGCTGCACCTCTTCCCAATGAACCCAAGGAAAAGGAGAAAGGGGGAGTACCAGTGCCAAAGTGGAAGCTGTTGCCTTTTGTTCACAAACTGCCACCTCTCTTTTGGCGTTGGGCGATGTGGCCCCTCCCTCCCTGCCCACGTCGCTCACCTCACCCCAGAAATATTGCTCGTTGTTCCCTGCCTGCCTCAGTGTCCCTGCCCTAGGAGGTGACACGGGTCAAGGGGACTGTGCAGTGACACTGAGATTGTGCAGAGCACCGGAGCAGGGGCAGAATGACAGGCCCGATCATGATGATGATTCTGGTATTTGTTAAGCGCTTACCATGTACCAGGCACTGTACTATGTGCTGGGGTGGATACAAACAGATCGGGTTGCACACGGTCCCTGTCCCATGTGGGGCTCAACGTCTCAATCCCCATTTTACAGCTGAGGTAATTGAGACCCAGAGAAGTGAAGTGACTTGCCCAAGGTCATACAGCAGACAAGTGGCAGAGTGGGGATTAGAACCCATGTCCTTCTGACTCCCGGGCCTGTGCTCTATAATAATAATAATGGCATTTATTAGGCGCTTACTATGTGCAAAGCACTGCTCTAAGAGCTGGGGAGGTTACAAGGTGATCAGGTTGTCCCACGGGGCGCTCACAGTCTTAATCCCCATTTTACAGATGAGGGAACTGAGGACCAGAGAAGTGAAGTGACTTGCCCAAAGTCACACAGCTGACAATTGGAGGAACCAGGATTTGAACCCCTGACCTCTGACTCCAAAGCCCGGGCTCTTTCCACTAAGCCACGCTGCTATCCACTGTGACATGCTCCAGGTGCCTGGGGGGTGCAAGAATCTGGCATAAGTCCTGCCCCTCTACTCTAGCTTGCTGATGATGGGTCATTTGCAGAGAAGCAGCGTGGCTCAGTGGAAAGAGCACGGGCTTTGGAGTCAGAGGTCATGGGTTTGAATCCCGACTCCGCCACATGTCTGCTTTGTGACCTTGGGCAAGTCACTTCACTTCTCTGAGCCTCAGTGACCTCATCTGTAAAATGGGGATTACGACTGTGAGCCCCAAGTGGGACAACTTGATCACCTTGTATCTCCCCCCCAGCGCTTAGAACAGTGCTCTGCACATAGTAAGCACTTGACAAATGCCATTATTATTATATTATTATTATTTGGGGTTGTATCTAGATTCCTCACTAACGGAGGGTTCCTTGGACAATGAAGGCCTGATGGGTGTGGCGGGGGGCGGGGGTCCTGGTTGCTGTTGGAACACTTTCTCCTGATCTGTTATGAAACTTGAAACCTTGGGCATCATCTGAAACCCACCCCCTCCCGACTTTCCTACTTCACTCAGGGTGGCTGTGAGAGGTGAGTATGAGCATGCTCTGGAAACAAAAAAGGCCACATAAACGCATGGTGGCATGAACGTAATTGTTGTGAGGACGAGAAGGTTACAAGCAATCACGAAGGGACAGTCATCTGGCCCTGAAGAGAAACTGTCCCCCCACCCAATCCCCCATCGAGATTCCTCCCGTAGGGCAGATGGGGGTAGGTTCCTGGCTGGAGCGGGCTTTCGGGCCTGGAAAAGGAGGAGAGAGGGCCAGAGGCAAGAGAGAGGAGGAGCTAGAGGATCTGGGGCCGAGGCTCAGCTGCGGGAGGCCTGGAGGAGTAGCATCCCCTTGCCCTGGGATGGCTGAGACGGATCGTGGGGGCAGGAGGGATGGGCGGGGTCCCCCGCTAGAAGAAGGAGGGACAGTCCTGGTTCTCCCAGAGGGACAGGAGGACAGCATAGCCGGGTTTGTAGAAGGCGCTGTGAAGGCTGGCATAGAGGGCCAGACGGAGGAAGCCAACCTCATTCAGCTGCCCGGGGAAGATCACCCGGGCGATGGTTTTGGGGTTGGAGAGCCTGTCCACCTGCAACTCCAGCTTGGTGTAGTCGAGGCCATTGCAACTGGCTTCGTCCACCTGCTGAAACTGCACCAAGGCGGCCTCCTCGTTGGCTGGGAGGAAGGCGGACGAATTGATGCTGTCTATGAGGCGCACGGCTTCCTGGAACTGCTCGCTGTCCGGTTTCTTCAGATCCTCCTGCACCTCCCTGTGGAAGGCGACTCGATCCTTCCCGTCCAGGTAGCCGAGGGTGCAGTTCTTGGGTGACTCCCCTACCTTCCAGGAGCAGAAGGTGTCTTTCCTAGACCCGCAGAAGCCCCAGCCCTCCCCGTGGCTGTCAGTGTGGCAGCGCAGCTCCGTGGTGCCGTAACGGCTGCAGCGGAAGTTGGGGTGGCAGGGGAGGCCGGAGCTGGTCATGTCGGCGAAGGGGGTGCAAGCCTCGTGGCCCTGGGCCGTGTCGCACTTGAAGTTGCCACCGCTCATGCGACAGGCGGAGGTGCAGATCTGGTGGTTCAGGGAGAACTCGAGGTGCACCTCCTCGGTGATCAGCCCACAGTAGCCCCAGGAACCATCCTGTAAGTAGCAGAATCGGTACTTTTCGCCCCAGGAGTCGCAAGGCGACGCACAGTGGCGACCCTTGTATTCCAGCCCGTTCTTCAAAGAGCAGTAATCCCATTTCCTCCCGGAATTCCCGATCTGCCAGCACCAGGTATAATCGTAATTTTGGTACCCACAGGGCCCATGGCAGATACCTCCTGTGCTGGTATGGTGCAAGGAGATGGAGGAGACTTGGGTGGACACGGAGGCCCAGAGCAGGAGCAGAGTCGGGAGAGTTCCAGGAAGGGCCACCATCTTCTCTGGAAGAAAACAAATCCCAAGATTGGTTACTGGGAGCTA
Organism: Tachyglossus aculeatus; assembly: GCF_015852505.1. NCBI lineage: Eukaryota > Metazoa > Chordata > Mammalia > Monotremata > Tachyglossidae > Tachyglossus > Tachyglossus aculeatus. The sequence continues at coordinate 40,473,136 of NC_052071.1, forward strand.
ACGGATGAAAAAAATCCATGAAGTACCAGGGATTCCCCCACCCCAGTCCCTGGCTTCTGAATGCCTGAATGACTGACTGATCTAGGCATCAGGAGACCCTCAGAGAGGGGAAGCCACCCAGCCAAGGGATTAGGTGGTGAGGTGAGGAATGGATACCTGAACAATGTTTGGGGAAAGGGAAGAAGCAATCGACCTCGGAAACAGAGTGAATGTAGCCCCTTCTCCCCACATAGAGCCCTTTCTCCCCACATAGAACCCCTTCCCCACCAAACCTACCAAGCTGCACCCACTCCCCATCTTCAAAGCCTTTCTATAAAGCCACCTCCTCCAAAAAGCATTCCCTGATCTATCCACACCTCACTAGCAGTCATCTTCAGGGCTCCTGTAAATATGTTTACCCCTACTTTGACCTACTTTCATCTCATCCTTGTATTCCAGCCTGTTCTTCAGAGAGTAGTAATCCCATTTCTTCCCGGTATCCCCTGCCTGCCAGCACCAGGTGTAATCGTAATTTTGGTACCATAGGGCCCGTGGCAGATATCCCCTGTTCTGGTATGGTGCAAGGATCAAATGTGGAGGATGTTGGGGTTTGGTTTCCTCCATCTGAGGGGAACCCTGTTTAGGGCCCAGGTCCACACTGGTTGCTGTGTGTCCTTTCCCGCTCATCACTGTCCTGGATCATTCCAATTTAGTAAATAAAAGCTGGTGCTCAGCTTTTCTGGCTAGACACCCTCTTCATTTCAACCTTAGGCCACTTTGATATTGCTATCTTTTCATCATCAACAATATGCCTAGAGGGCCTACCTCCTGCACCTGGGACATACAAAACAAGTTAAAGGCAGGGCCCCCCCGAAGGGCTTACAGTCTAATTGGGTCAGATATGCAGACAATGACATACATACATTAGGTTAAAGATCAGAGCATAGGTTGTTGTATTGCACTCTCCCAAGTGCCAAGTACAGTGCTCTGCACACAGTAAGCACCTAATATATGTGATCGAATTGAACTGAATCAGCAGGCCCTGCCAATTGTCAGCTGTGTGACTTTGGGCAAGTCACTTAACTTCTCTGGGCCTCAGTTACCTCACCTGTAAAATGGGGATTAAGACTGTGAGCCCCCCGTGGGACAACCTGATCACCTTGTAACCTCCCCAGCGCTTAGAACAGTGCTTTGCACATAGTAAGCGCTTAATAAATGCCATTATTATTATTATCCCCTGCTCCAAACCCCTGGCTAAAGCATTTCCACTTACCCCCACGTGGAACACACTCACTGCCGTCCTGTGGAGACCAACAAGTTGTCAGCCTCTCCCTGACCTCCTAGAAGATGTCCTGAGTCCAGAGTTGAGCAGTGGGGTGACCACTGCCGCTTTTATGGAAAGTCGCAGCGTGACGTCAGTGGCACCGGATTGGCCTTGGGACACCGAGACTTGAATAGAAGAAAAGATTCAGCATTTTAGAGGAGGAACTGGGCTTGGAGCTGAGTTTCACCCCATCAGCAAAATGGAAGGAAATGGAGAGATGGGGTGAAAGGAGCCAAGTACCTCCCAATCACAGAAGAAGGGTGGAAAAGACTCCAGGCAGGGAGCAGGGACACAGCAGTGCCGCTGGGATCACCCAGCAGTAGGGGAATGGGAGACAGTACCAACCGGCAGGAGCTTCCAAGAGACATTGCAGAGTACTCTGCAAGAGACAGTGATTAGACAGTTCACCCACTTGGGTTACACCCACTGGCCATGGGGCAGAGAACATAGGGTTCAGTCTTCCACTAAGTATCAAAGGCCAAGAGTTAAGGTCACAGAGAATCAAGCAATCAATTGTATTTATTGAGCGCTTACTGTGTGCAGAGCACTGTACTACGCGCTTGGGAAGTACAAGTTGGCAACATATAGAGACAGTCCCTACCCAACAGTGGGCTCACAGTCTAAAAGGGGGAGACAGAGAACAAAACCAAACATACTAACAAAATAAAATAAATAGAATAGATATGTACAAGTAAAATAAATAGAGTAATAAATATGTACAAACATATATACAGGTGCTGTGGGGAAGGGAAGGAGGTAAGATGGGGGGGATGGGGGGGGGGTGTCTCATCCCTGCTAAGAGAGGTGTCAGGTGTCAGAGAAGCAGTGTGGCTTAGTGGAAAGAGCACGGGCTTGAGAGTCAGAGGTCGTGGGTTCGCCACTTGTCAGCTCTGTGACTTTGGGCAAATCACTTAACTTCTCTGTGCCTTAGTTACCTCATCTGTAAAATGAGGATTTGAGCCCCACGTGGGACAACCTGATTACCCTGTATCTACCCCAGCACTTAGAACAGCGCTTGGCACATAGTAAGTACTTAACAAATGCCATCATCATCATCAGGTAAAGGGGGGTTAGGTATGTGAGCTGAGGATTATCTGTCTGGCTATTTGTTCTGGGAGAGCGAGAGAGAGAGATTCCAGTCAGCTGGAGGAACAAAGAAAGCAGAGTATAAAGCTGATCACCTGGGCCTTCGGAAGAGGAAAAAGTCCAGCCCTGTAGGATTAAAATACCCACGAGGAAGCTGAGAGGTTAGGTGGGAGTTTTAGGATCAGAGTGTTTGTTGGTTTTTGGGGTTCTTTTGATATTTGTGCCAGGCAGTAGGTAAATAGAATTCAATCAGTCATATTTATTGAGCGCTTACTGTGCGCAGAGCACTGTACTAAGTGCTTGGGAGCGCACAATATAACAATAGACACATTCCCTGCCCACAACAAGCTTACAGTCTGGAGTCTACAAGTTAATCAGGTTGGACAAGACCCTGACCCACATGAGGCTCACAGTCTTCATTCCCATTTTACAGATGAGGTAACTGAGGCACAGAGAAGTAAAGTGACTTACCAGTGGCCACACAGCAGACAAGTGGAGGAGCCAGGATTAGAACGCAGATCCTTCTGATTCCCAGGCTCATTCTCTATCCACTAGGCCATGCTGCTTCTTGAGTGGTGACAAGCATCTGTTAAGGGTTTTTTTCTTGTTGAGGGGAGTAAACTTAGAGTGGTGAAAGTGAAGATGTGGTGAAGGGGTTTATAACTCAGTAAAATATTCCTGGTGGAGTCCTTGACTGGTGGGGGCGGGGATCTGCTTATTAACCTTAGTGGATTCACTTAAAAGTCAAAATCCAGCTGGACCCACTCTGGGCAGCTTTGGGAGCTGAACAGTTCTAACCAGGCTGGGCCATCACATCACCCTGGATCTGGGCCCAGGGGACAAGCAGGGGTGTGCTACTGGGCCATCGCATGCCAGTGCTTAGAACAGTGTCTGGCACATAACAAGCACTTAAAAAACAAAACAAAAACCAAGGCCTGGGTCTGCAGCACCTGCTAGGGTGGGCCCTCCTTTGCCAAATGTCTCCTGACAGCTCACTGTGGGCAGGGAACACGTTTAATATCTCTGCTGTACTCTGCCAAATACTTAGAGCAGGGCTTTGTGCACAGTACGTGCTCAATAAATACCTTTGATTGACTGATTGACGAGCCTCTACTCTTCCCTTCCCTCTCAACTCTCTCTATCCAGTCCCAGAAGCCAGGAATCCGAGGCCCTGGATAATAACCAAACTTATTCCCTCCAGCCCACCCAGACGGTGTGTGTGAAAGAGCACAAGAGGCTCTGCACAAACCATTCTTGCTCAAATCAAGCCTCCTGACTGAGACTGGTTCATCACGCCCAGTGGTAAATTCCATCATCATTAAGCACTGGGAAGAAGTATAGGGACACTAATACACAAACATTCCCTAACTAAGGGGGGCTAACAGTCTACCCGGTGGGAGGAGGACAGACATACTAGGAAAGAAATAACCAGGTAAATTCAGGAAGAAACAACACAAGAAGAAGAAACTACAGGGAAAGCAGCAAGCCATGCCATGACAGTGATAGTAATAATAATAATAATGGTATTTGTTAAGCACTTACTATGTGCAAAGCACTGTTGTAAGCACTGGGGGGATACAAGTTGATCAGGTTGTCCCACGTGGGGCTCACAGTGTTAATCCCCATTTTACATATGAGGGAACTGAGGCACAGAGAAGTGACTTGCCCAAAGTCACACAGCTGACAAGTGGCGGAGCCGGGATTTGAACCCCTGACCTCTGACTCCAAAGCCCGTGCTCTTTTCACTGAGCCACGATGGCATTTGTTAAGCTCTCACTATGTGCCAAACACAGTTCTAAGCACTGGGGTAGATGAAAGGTAATCAGCTTGTCCCACGTGGGGCTCACAGTCTTAATCCCCATTGTACAGATGAGGTAACTGAGGCACAGAGAAGCTAAGTGACTTGCCCAAAGTCACACAGCTGACAAGTGGCAGAGATGGGATTAGAGCCCACGACCCCTGACTCCCAAGCCCGTGCTCTTTCATCATCATCATCATCAATCATATTTATTGAGTGCTTACTGTGTGCAGAGCACTGTACTAAGCACTTGGGAAGTACAAATTGGCAACATATAGAGACAGTCCCTACCCAACAGTGGGATCACAGTCTAAAAGAGACTTTCTTGAGCTCTATGTGGGGCGGGAATTGTATCCAACCAGATTATCTTGTATCTACCCCAGTGTTTAGTATAATGCCTGGCACATAGCAAGAGTTTAGCAAAAAAAAGTGCTTAATAAACACCATCACTATTATGGACTGTGTGCTCTACTGTTGGGAAGAGTGTGTGTGTGTGTGTGTGTGTGTGTGTGTGTGTGTGTGTGTGTGTGTGTGTGCGTGCGTGTGTGTGCGCGCGCCACTCGTCAGCTGTGTGACTTTGGGCAAGTCACTTAACTTCTCTGTGCCTCAGTTCCCTCATATCTAAAAGAAAGTGGGCTCTTTCCACTAGGCCACACTGCTTCTCCTGCAAGAGAGCAGAGCAGCCCATGTCCGCCGAGCAAGGATGGTCCTCGGGCTCCTCACAGCCCTATTCCTGGCCTCCCGAAGCCTAAGCAGCCACAGTCTTTTCAGTGTCCAGGCATCTCGGGACCTGGGGTCAGTCAATCAATCGTATTTATTGAGTACTTCAGAGCCAACTCCCATCCTTGGGAGCCTTGGGGAACAGATCCCAACTCCTGAGGCTTGGGTGGAAAACTGAACTTCTGGAAAAGCAAGAGGAAACCAATTCCTCACTCAGCAGGAACTGACTCAGCAAAACACACACACACACACACACACACACACACACACACACACACACACACATCCCAACAGTAGAGCACACAGTCCATAATACTGATGGTGTTTATTAAGCACTTTTTTTGCTGAACTCTTGCCAAGCATTATACTAAACACTGGGGTAGATACAAGATAATCTGGTTGGATACAATTCCCGCCCCACATAGAGCTCACAATTTTAATCCCCATTTTACAGATAAGGTAACTGAGGCCCAGAGAAGTGAAGTGACTTGCCCGAAGTCACAGCAGACAAGTGGTGGAGATAGGATTAAAACCCAGGTCCTCTGACTCTCAGAACCGTGCTCTTTCCACTAGGCCACAGTGCTTTTCACTTACTATATGCTAAATCCTAGTGTAGACAGAGAAGCAGCATGGCAGAGAAGCAGCGTGGCTCAGTGGAAAGAGCCTGGGCTTTGGAGTCAAAGGTCATGGGTTCAAGTTCCGACTCCACCACTTGTCAGCCATGTGACTTTAGATGAGTCACTTCACTTCTCTCGGCCTCAGTTACCTCATCTGTAAAAGGGATATTAAGACTGGGAACCCCACGTGGGACAACCTGATCATCTTGTAACTTCCCCAGCACTTAGAACAGTGCCTTGCAAATAGTAAGTGCTTAATAAGTGCCATTATTATTGTTATATAATCAGACTGTGAGCCCAGTCCATGACTCACTTGGGGCTCAAAGTCTAAGAAGGAGGGGGAACAGGTATTTTTTCTCCACTTTACAAATGAGGGAATGGAGGGATAGTTAAATTAAGTGATTCATGTAAAAGCAAGTCCTTCCAACTCTCAGGTCAACGCTCTATCCATTAGGCCACAGTGCTTCTCAGGGTACCCAAGGTACGGTTCTCAGCACCCGGGTCCCCGACCCCTGGCTCTGGAGTTGGTAAGGGCAATCCTCTTTGGTGGAGGGAGGATGGGGGAAGAGCGGATCATGGCAGCCCCTCCTCAGCACAGCATCCACAGTTCTGGCTGGCCCTAGTGGAGCCCTTCTCTCTCTTTTCTGTAGCAGTCTCGGACAAGGAGTGTGGCAGAGACTTAGGAGATTGGGCACCAGAAAGGCCATGCTCCAAAGTGAACTCCTCCAAACCAGCAGAATCAGCATCGGGGTGTATGTGGGGGGGTGTACGTGTGTACTTTGTGTGTGTGTGTTTGTGTGGGTGCGTTCTTGTGGGATGCATTTCATGGGTCAGCAAAAGGAGAAGGAACTGCAGGGGTGGGGAGAGAGATGGGGGCCCCTCCAAGTTTCAGAGGCTCCAGGGAGTGAAGACCAGAGCACGGGGAGGGGGAAGAGGGCGTTCAGGGTACTGACCATTCCCTGTGGACTTCCTGTGGACTTCCTGTGGCCCAGCTTAGCCTGGGAGATTAAGTAAACAGTGTGGGGACTTGTAATTACCCCAGTGCGACAGTCTTCTGTATTCTGAGGAAGGAACCAGGGCTTTGCCAATCACAAGCGGGTCCTGGAGGTATATCAGCAGAGGGAACGGTCCGGGCACAACTACCAAATCCATTACATAGGCGTGATCCAGAGAGCGCAACCAGGTGAAATCAGAGGAAGGGTGGTTTCGAGGACTCAATCCATTCGGACCTGCTCTGGAGCTAGAGCTTGGGCCTGGGAATCAGGAGGTCCTGGGTTCTGATCCTGGCTCGCCACTTGTCTGCTGTGTGACCTTGGGCAAATCACTTCACTTCTCTGTGCCTCAGTTACCTCATCGGTAAAATGGAGATTGAGACTGTGAGCCCAGTGAGGGACAGGGACTTTGTCCAACCTGATTTGCTTTTATTCACCCCAGCGCTTAGTAGAGAGCCTGGCACTGAATAAGTACTTAACAAATACCATTATTATCATTATTATTACGTTGAGGGGGTCCTATCCACCCTTCAGTGGTCTTTATTGCAACATCTTCTGGACACAGAACATGGTATTAGGGGTTGGGAGAGTATAAGAGAGTTAAGTACTCTCTTTAAGACTGTGAGCCCACTGTCGGGTAGGGACTGTCTCTATATGTTGCCAACTTGTACTTCCCAAGCGCTTAGTACAGTGCTCTGCACACAGTAAGCGCTCAATAAATACGATTGATTGATTGATTAAGTAGACACGATCCCTGGTCTGGTTGTACATGGCTCTGCAGAAGCAGCGTGGCTCAGTGAAAAGAGCCCGGGCTTGGGAGTCTGAGGTCATGGGTTCAAATCCCAGTTCTGCCAATTGTCAGCTGTGTGACTTTGGGCAAGTCACTTCACTTCTCTGGGCCTCAGTGACCTCATCTGTAAAATGGGGATTAAGGCTGGAGCCCGCGGTGGGACAACCTGATCACCTTGTAACCTCCCCAGCGCGTAGAACAGTGCTTTGCACATAGTAAGCACTCAATAAACGCCATCATTATTATTATTATCTCTCAGTGTGCCTGGAGCTGGGAGGGTGAGTGGCTAGGGAGTAGCTGCAGGTAAGGCAAATACTGTTAATTATTAACTTGAGACAAAGAGGGCCTTACACTGTAGTCGAATGTAATAAATGTAGAAAAACATCCATGTGAAGAAAAAATTGAAATTCCAGTACTGGAAAAAAGGGCAGCTAGGGATTCAAGTTTGTTCTCTGTAAAGAACATTTGTTAAGGAACCTCTCAGCTTCCATTTTGATGCTGTCAAAACCCAACACTCCAGATAATGCAAAAGGCATCATAATTAATTAATTCATTCATTCATTCAATCGTATTTATTGAGTGTTTACTGTGTGCAAGGCACTGTACTAAGCACTTGGGAGAGTACAATATAACAATAAACAGACACATTCCCAGGCCACACATCATAAGGCTAGCAACAGTTCCAGCTGTGCCCACCCTCCGGTCCTGCCCAATAGCCTAGGATGTCTGTGCTGAGGATGGCAAGGGGGCGAGTGAGGGGGCGTCGTGCCCTCCTGGGGCTCAGCTCTGAGATGGGTGGGAGTTAGAGAACCCTGGATCTCGCAGACCTGGACTTCTGGGAGCTTTCCTGTTCCATTTTCAGGACTCCAAGAAGCATAGAGGGGGGACAGGATGGGGGCTTGGAGATGAGACAGTGGAAGACATCCTCAAAAATCTCCAGTGGCTACCAATCAATCTGCGTATCAGGCAGAAACTCCTCACCCTCGGCTTCAAGGCTGTCCATCACCTCGCCCCCTTCTACCTCATCTCCCTTCTCTCCTTGTCCAGCCCAGCCCGTACCCTCTGCTCCTCTGCCACTAATCTCCTCACCGTGCCTCATTCTTGCCTGTCCCGCCATCGACCCCCGGCCCATGTCATCCCCTGGGCCTGGAATACCCTCCCTCTGCCCATCCGCCAAGCTAGCTCTCTTCCTCCCTTCAAGGCCCTACGGAGAGCTCACCTCCTCCAGGAGGCCTTCCCAGACTGAGCCCCTTCCTTCCTCTCCCCCTCGTCCCTCTCTCCATACCCCCCATCTTACCTCCTTCCCTTCCCCACAGCATCTGTATATATGTATATATATTTGTACATATTTATTACTCTATTTATTTATTTTACTTGTACATATCTATTCTATTTATTTTATTTTGTTAGTATGTTTGGGTTTTGTTCTCTGTCTCCCCCTTCTAGACTGTGAGCCCACTGTTGGGTAGGGACTGTCTCTATATGTTGCCAACTTGTACTTCCCAAGTGCTTAGTACAGTGCTCTGCAAACAGTAAGCGCTCAATAAATATGATTGATTGATTGATCTCCATCTGGATGTCTGCCCGCCATCTAAAACTCAATATGTCCAAGACTGAACTCCTTATCTTCCCTCCCAAACCCTGCCCTCTCCCTGACTTTCCCATCACTGTTGACGGCACTACCATCCTTCCAGTCTCACAAGCCCGTAACCTTGGTGTCATCCTTGACTCTGGTCTCTTGTTCACCCCTCACATCCAATCCATCACCAAACCTGCTGGTCTCCCCTCTGCAACATCGCCAAGATCCGTCCTTTCCTCTCCATCCAAACCGCTACCCTGCTGGTTCAATCTCTCATCCTATCCCGACTGGATTACTGCATCAGCCTCCTCTCTGATCTCCCATCCTCCTGTATCTCCCCACTTCAGTCTATACTTCACGCTGCTGTCCGGATCATCTTTGTGCAGAAACACTCTGGACATGTTACTCCCCTCCTCAAAAATCTCCAGTGGCTACCAGTCAACCTATGCATCAGGCAAAAACTCCTCACTCTCGGCTTCAAGGCTGTCCATCAGCTCACCCCCTCCTACCTCACCTCCCTTCTTTCCTTCTCCAGTCCAGCCCGCACCCTCCGTTCCTCTGCCGCTCACCTCTGCACTGTGCCTTGTTCTCGCCTGTCCCGCCATCGACCCCCGGCCCAAGTCCTCCCCCTGGCCTGGAATGCCCCCCCCCGCCCCCAGCACATCCGCCAAGCTAGCTCTCTTCCTCCCTTCAAAGCCCTACTGAGAGCTCACCTCCTCCAGGAGGCCTTCCCAGACTAAGCCCCCTCCTTCCTCTCCCCCTTCCCATCCCCCTCACCTCCTTCCCCTCCCCACAGCACCTGTATATCAATCAATCAATCAAGCGTATTTATTGAACGCTTACTGTGTGCAGAGCACTGTACTAAGCACTTGGGAAGTACAAGTTGGCAACATATAGAGACAGTCCCTACCCAACAGTGGGCTCACAGTCTAGAAGGGGGAGACAGAGAACAAAACCAAACATATTAACAAAATAAAATAGAATAGATATGTACAAGTAAAATCAATAAATAAATAGAGTAATAAATATGTACAAACATATATACATATATACAGGTGCTGTGGGAAAGGGAAGGAGGTAAGACGGGGGATGGAGGGGGGATGAGGGGGAGAGGAAGGAGGGGGCTCAGTCTGGGAAGGCTGATATGCAATATGCAAGCGTCACAGGAGAGTGTGAGGATTTATCTATTTTCTCTCTTTATGGCTTCTCCCAAAGTGCTGAAGAGCGAGACAAAACGGGCATTTCCAGAAAATGGCCACCCACTTCCACTCCATCCGCCAAACGCACCGACTTTCAGTCCCACGTTAAATGAGACGAGGCCCCCCTGCTACCCTTTGCCCGCTACCACTGTATATATGTTTGTACAGACTTATTACTCTATTTTCCTTGTACATATTTACTATTCTATTTATTTAATTTTGTTAATATGTTTTGCTTTGTTGTCCGTCTCCCCCTTCTAGACTGTGAGCCCGTTGTTGGGTAGGGACCGTCTCTGTATGTTGCCAACTTGTACTTCCCAAGCGTTTAGTACAGTGCTCTGCACACAGTAAGCGCTCAATAAATACGACTGAATGAATGAACGGAAGCCCGGGTAGAGCAGGGAGACAATACCATGTTTACAGCAACGGGTGTCTGGAATAGGATTATTTTGCCTTTTCTGGACTGCTCTTGCCCTCTGCTGACAGAATGGAAAACAGCCTAGAAGGAGAAGGGAAGTCTAATGCTGATGATGATTCTGGTATTTGTTAAGCGCTTACTCTGTGCTTAAATCCTTGGGAGCACACACGTCTGCGGTGTCTGCTGAAGTCGCTTCACTTCTCTGGGCCTCAGTTACCTCATCTGTAAAACAGGGACTGAGACTGTGAGCCCCACGTGGGGCAGGGGCTGTGTCCAACCCTATTTGTTTGTAATAATAATCAATCAATCGTATTTATTGAGCGCTTTGAGCAGAGCACTGTACTAAGCGCTTGGGAAGTACAAGTTGGCAACATATAGAGACAGTCCCTACCCAACAGTGGGCTCACAGTCTAAAAGATAATAATAATAACAATAATAATACTAATAATAATAATAATAATCTATAATAATATAATATAATATATTAATATATATGGACTGTAAATATAATATATTAAATATACTAAATATAATGGTCTATAATAATAATAATGGTCTTTGTTAAGTGCTTACTATGTGCTGGGCACTGTTCTGGGCGCTGGGATAGACACAAGGTTATCAGTCTTAATTCCCGTTTTACAGATGAGGTAACTGAGGCACAGAGAAGTTAGGCGACTTGCCCAAAGTCACACAGCTGACAAGTGGCGGAGCCAGAATTAGAACCCATGACCTTTGACTCCCAAGCCCATGTTCTTTCCACTAAGCCACACTGCTTCTCTAGTCATGTATTCACCGCAGCGCTTAGTAGTGCCTGGCACTTAGTAAGTGCTTGTTAAATATCATAATTATTATTAGCTATTTATAAGGAAGGAGAGGCAGGGCCCCGGAGACTGCACACACTTCCTCCCTGCCACCCCAAATCCCCTTTCCTCGTGGCCTCTGAGGCTGTCATCCGTTTTGATTGTTTTTTGTTTCTTTTATGGTACTTGTTAAGCGCTTACTATGTGTCAAATACTGTTCTAAGCGCTGGGGTAGATACAAGATTATCAGGTTGGACACAGTCCCCGCCCCACAGTCTAGGTAGGAGGGAAGGCTGCCCTGGTCACTTCACCTCATCCACTGGTGTTTCCACACGGCTGAAACTGAGGGCTGAGAAGCCAAACTAGAAACCCCTGGGGACCATCCAGGGGGTTGGAGACCTCAGCTCCACCTCCCTGGATCCACATCCTGAACCTGTCCAAGTTGCTCAGAGGCACACAGCTTCCCCAAAGGTGGGGGGCTAAGCTAATGTAAATCAGAGAATCAATTAATCAATCAATCGTATTTATTGAGCACTTACTGTGTGCTGAGCACTGTACTAAGCGCTTGGGAAGTACAAGCTGACAACATATAGAGACAGTCCCTAACCAACAGTGGGCTCAAAGCCCTACTGAGAGCTCACCTCCTCCAGGAGGCCTTCCCAGACTAAGCCCCCTCCTTCCTCTCCCCCTTCCCATCCCCCTCACCTCCTTCCCCTCCCCACAGCACCTGTATATCAATCAATCAATCGTATTTATTGAACGCTTACTGTGTGCAGAACACTGTACTAAGCGCTTGGGAAGTACAAGTTGGCAACATATAGAGACAGTCCCTACCCAACAGTGGGCTCACAGTCTAGAAGGGGGAGACAGAGAACAAAACCAAACATATTAACAAAATAAAATAAATAGAATAGATATGTACAAGTAAAATAAATAAATAGAGTAATATATATGTACAAACATATATACATATATACAGGTGCTGTGGGGAAGGGAAGGAGGTAAGATGGGGGTATGGAGAGGGGGACGAGGGGGAGAGGAAGGAAGGGGCTCAGTCTGGGAAGGCCTCCTGGAGGAGATGAGCTCTCAGTAGGGCCTTGAAGGGAGGAAGAGAGCTAGCTTGGCGGATGGGCAGAGGGAGGGCATTCCAGGCCCGGGGGGACGTGGGCCGGGGGTCGATGGCGGGACAGGCGAGAACGAGGCCTAACGGTGAGGAGATTAGCGGCAGAGGAGCGGAGGGTGCGGGCTGGGCTGGAGAAGGAGAGAAGGGAAGTGAGGTAGGAGGGGGCGAGGTGATGGACAGCCTTGAAGCCCAGGGTGAGGAGTTTCTGCCTGATGCATTCCCTCCACAGTCCACACCACCAATTGTACCCCTTTCACTGTTAGCAGTCGAAATGGCCATCCTAGCCATAATCAGCCCATCGAAAGTGCTCCCTTAATGTTAAAATAATAATGATTGTGGTATTTATTAAGTGCCGACTATGTGCCAAGCACTGTACCATTGAGGTAGATACAAGCTAATCACGTTGAACACTGTCTCTGTCCCACGTGGGGCTCACAGTCTTAATCCCTGTTTTACAGATGAGGGAACTGAGGCACAGAGAAGTGAAGTGACCTACCCAAGGTCTCGCAACAGATAAGTGGTGGACCCGGGATTAGAACTCAGGTCTTTCTGACTCCCAAGTCCGTGCTATATTCACTGGGTGATGTTGCTTAGCATGACAGGGGGCCTTCTTCCTTTTAACTTGATATGGTTAAGTAAGAGCTCACCAAAAAACGACTGAGGCAGCCAATTCACTCGACTGTGAAACACCAGTACCTGAAGATCACTTCGTAGTTCACCATCCATGCAATTGATCAGTCTTTCATTGCTCCTCTTACACCCACTCCACATTTTTTCTTCCCCCATCACTCTCTCCCCAGTGTTGCTTAGCATGACAGGGGACCTTCTTCCATTTAACTTGATATGGTTAAGAGCTCACCAAAAAACGACTGAGGCAGCCAATTCACTCGACTGTGAAACACCAGTACCTGAAGATCACTTCGTAGTTCATCATCCATGCAACTGACCAGTCTTTCATTGCTCCTCTTACACCCACTCCACATTTTTTCTTCCCCCATCACTCTCTCCCCAATGTTGCTTAGCATGACAGGGGACCTTCTTCCATTTAACTTGATATGGTTAAGAGCTCACCAAAAAACGACTGAGGCAGCCAATTCACTCGACTGTGAAACACCAGTACCTGAAGATCACTTCGTAGTTCACCATCCATGCAACTGACCAGTCTTTCATTGCTCCTTACACCCACTCCACATTTTTTCTTCCCCCATCACTCTCTCCCCAACCCCGTCTAATAATCCTCTCCCATTCTCTCCATTTAACTAGCAACCCATGCACTGGATTTATATCCTCTTCCTTCTGATCTCCTAAACCTTACTGTTCTTTTCTTTCACTTTTGTGTATGCATATGCACGTATGTGGAATGTGCATGTACATGTGTGGTAGGACATGTGCATATGTCTATGGGTATTTTGTATCAGTGATTGGGTATAAATGTCCATGTGTATGTGCACAGTGTACTCTCCCAAGCGTTTGGTACAGTGCTTTGCACACAGTAAGTGCTCAATAAAAACGATTGAATGAATGAATGAATAGGCAGGAGATTGTGAATCGGTGCATATGTGTGGATGGTTTGAGTTCACGTGGATGTATCTTTAGCAGCAACCAAGACTGATTTTTTTTTTTTACAGGGATAATTGAAAGGAGTTTTTCCCGAGTGGGAAAGAGTTTAGTAGAAGCAGGAGGGGTCCTAGACCAAGGGGTCTGAGAGGCTCTCGGGGAGGAATGGGTTTGGGGAGGTGGGGTGTCAATTGATGGAGAAGCCTAACTCGCACAAGGACCCCCAAACTGTCCAAACTGCAAACTAGCTGAGGTTGCACCATCTAGTAGTGAAGTTGTGCAGCCACCCCGTGGGTCTCTACCTGGGACCCCTAGGCCCCCAGTCAAGGCCGACCTTACTCTCTCACAGACTCACAAGCCCCTCTTTCCTCCTTATTTTCTAGCTTGAAAGAATGGATGCCACATGAAATACCCTAGGCCTTCACGGTCCCTGAGCTGAGAGTCTCCAAATCAATTAATCAATCAATCAATCAATCAATGGTATTTCCTGAGTGCTTACTATGTGCAGAGCACCCTACTAAGCGCTTGAGAGAGTACAATGCAACGGAAATAGCAGACACATTCCCTGCCCAGAGCAGGTTTATAGCCTAGGGGAATACTCAGGCCAAGCTGATGTAGCAGAGGAGGGCTACATCAGAGGGTAAGGACATCAGGCAGGCGACCCCCCTCCCCCGCCAGCCTGTAAGCTCGCACTGTACTCCTCTAAGCGCTTAGTACAGTGTTCTGCCCATAGCAGACGCTCAATAAATGTGATTGAATGAAGGAATGAATGAATCGGTCTTTGTAACAGAGACTATCCTCCTGCAAGCCGGAGCCCCTCAGACTTCTTTCATTCAGTCATTCACACTTTTGAGCGCTTACTGTATGCAGAGGACTGTACTAAGCGTTTGGGAAAGTCCGATAAAACAATAACAATAGTAATAGTAGTAATAGTAGTTGTAGCAGCAGTAGCATTGATTGAACACCCATTCAGTGTACTGCTCTGCGCTATGTGCTTGGGAATAACCAAGAGACATTAGTTTTATGCATATAATTATTATGATGGCATTTATTAAGCGTTTACTATGTGCAAAGCACTATTCTAAGCGCTGTTATAAGGCGTGTGCACTCCAGCAGGAGAGGCTATTATCAAAATATTGACAACTAGAAGTTCAATAACCAAATAGAGTGATACATACATATATGTGGATAGATATATGTGTTTATCACTGTGCATAATAGATATATAGACATATAGGTATCTACATGTCTGTTATACACAGATATACATGGGTGCTAGTGACAGGAGTGCAAGTGAAAAGCAATTTTCCATCTCAGAGACCCTTCCACCTTAGGCAAGTCATTTCTATTCTCTGTGCCTCAGTTAACTAACTCATCTGTAAATTGGGGATTAAGACTTTGAGCCCTATGTGGGACAGGGACTGTGCCCAGCCCAATTACTTTGTATCTACCCCAGCGCTTAGTACAGTGTCTGGCACATAGTAAGCACTTAAATAAATACTACAATTATCATTATTATTATTATTATTATTCCTCACTCCCCTTGCTACGAAGCAATCAGGGCCTTCCATGGCAAGATCAGCCAGCTCACTGGTGAGCGTGACCATTTCTGTGTCTTCAAAAATTGTTGCTTCTGTCCGTAAGGCAGCGAGCATAGT
Organism: Tachyglossus aculeatus; assembly: GCF_015852505.1. Taxonomy (NCBI): domain Eukaryota; kingdom Metazoa; phylum Chordata; class Mammalia; order Monotremata; family Tachyglossidae; genus Tachyglossus; species Tachyglossus aculeatus. The sequence continues at coordinate 40,488,776 of NC_052071.1, forward strand.
GGAAACAGAACAGGCTTGGGAGTCAGAGGTCATGGGTTCTAATCCCAGCTCCGTTACTTGTCTGCTGTGTGACCTTGGGCAAGTTACTTGACTTCTCTGTGCCTCAGTTACCTCATCTGTAAAATGGGGATTAAGACTGTGAGGCCCACGAGGGACAACCTGATTACCTTGTATCTACCCCAGAGTTTAGAACAGTGCTCGGCACATAGTAAATGCTTAACAAATGCCATCATCATTATTACTATTATTATGCCCATCACATAGCTCCAAAACCGGGAGCACGTTAAATCCCGAGTGAGGTGACAAGACCGGGGGTTCAGGACCACGGACAGTTACCCCACCGTCTGCTTTTCCGGAGCTGTAATTCACTCCCTTTTAAAGTATTTGTTATTATTAATAATAACCATAATAGTAATGGTACCTGTTAAACGCTTACTAAGTACCAATAACTGTTCTAAGCGCTGGGGTAGATACAAGATCATAGGTTGGACACAGTCCATGTCCCACGCGGGACTCACAGCTTTAATCCCCATTTTACAGATGAGGTAACTGAGGCACAGAGAAGTGAAGTGACTTGCTCAAAGTCGCCCAGCAGACACGTGGCAGAGCCTGGATTAATAATAATAATGATGGCATTTGTGAAGCGCTTACTATGTGCAAAGCACTGTTCTAAGCGCTGGGGAGGCTACAAGGTGATCAGGTTGTCCCACGTGGGGCTCACAGTCTTAATCCACATTTTACAGGTGAGGTAACTGAGGCACAGAGAAGTTAAGTGGCTTGCCTAAAGTAGAAGCCAGGTCCACCTGAATCTCTTCCCTCATGGGCCTGCAACGCTCGTTTTGAATCTGTGGCTTTATAACAGCCACACTGTGGAACTAATCCACTTCCCACTCCCAGGAGAAGGCAAATGTAGCCAGAGAAGCAGCAGAGAGTCAGGGACTTCAACATCTTCCCTTCAACCTGAGAAAAGGGGTTGTGGTGCTGAGGAGGAAAGGAGACTAAGAAAACAGATGGCAGTTGAAGAGAAGGGCATAGATCGTATGTGAATTTGTACTGAGGTAATAAAACGAGTGTTAATTTAAGGGGAAATGATCGCTGTATTGGAGACTGGGTGAAAAAGGCTGTAACAAGAAAGCACAGTAAACGTCCAATTTAGAATGGAATTCCTTGCAGTTGGTTTGGATATACTGTGGTGGTTATCCTGTTCCTCTATCCTAAAAGCAGTTAATGCTGCTTTGGCAGGAATGATTCCAGATCCATGGCTCCCCACGAGCTCCAGGGACCCCATAGTTGACCCAAACCCCCCCCCCCTGGCTGGGACACTTCAGTGAGTGACAGAAGATTTTAACCAGGAAAGAATCCCCAGGTAACAATGTATTTGTTAAGTGCTTACTATGTGTCAAGCACTGTTCTAAGTGTTGGGGTAGATACAAGGTAATCAGGTTGGACACAGTCAGTGTGCCACATGGGACTCGCAGTCTTAATCCCCATTTTTGCTGATGGGGAAGCTGAGGCACAGAGAAGTGAAGTGACTTGTCCAAAGTCACACAGCAGACAAGTGGCAGAGCCGGGATTAGAACCCATGACCTTCTGATTCCCAGGCCCATGCTCTATCCACTAGGCCAGCCATCTGCTATTCAAATATGGAGATGGTGAGAGGAGCAATCAATCCATCAGTGGTATTTACTGAACACTGACTGTGTGCACAGCACTGTACTAAGGGCTTGGGAGAGTACATTTCAATAGATTTGGTAGACACGTTCAGGAGCTTACATTCTAGAGGAAGAAACAGACATTAAAATAAATTATGGATATGTACATACAAGTGCAGAGGAACTGAGGGTAGGGTGAATATCAAGAGTTCAGATCCGAGTGTGTAGGTGACACAGAAGGGAGAGAGAGAAGGGGAAATGAGGGCTTTGTTGAGGAAGGCCTCTTGGAGGAGGTGTGATTTTAATAAGGCTTTGAAGGTGGGGGAGAGTGGTGGTCTGAAGCATATGAAGAGAGAGGGAGTTTCAGGTCAGAGGGAGGAGGAGGATAAAGGGTCAGCTTTGAGATAGGTGAGATTGAGGTACAGTCAATAGACTGGCACTGGAGAAGTGACCTGTGAGGGCTGGGTTGTAGAAGGAAATCAGTGAGGTAAGATAGGAAGGGGTGAGCTGATTGAGTGCTTTAAAGCTGATGATAAGAAGTGCCTGATTGATGTGGAGGTGGATGGATAACCACTGGAGGGTTGTAGTTGTTTTTTTTTTTTTTGTGGTGGGGAAGACATGACCTGAAAGATTATTTAGATAAATGATTGGGGCAGCAGAATGAAGTGCGGCCTTAAGTGGGGAGAGACAAGAGTCAGAAAGGTCAGCGTGAAGGTGACATGGTCAAGGCAGAACATAATAAGTGCTTGGATCGACAAAGTAGCAGTTTGGATGGTGAGGAAAAGGCAGGTGATAGTGATGTTGGATAAAATCTCCCTAGCTTAGTTTAGAATCTAAGTTCCATATCACATGTGAGTCGGGTCACCTAGGCAGACCTTGGTTGTGGGATGGGCCCGGGTCAAGTTGACTGGCTATTTGCCAGACGGGTCAAATCCCCACGCATCCCTCATATGGCCCTACCCTCTAGTGTATTGTGCATTGCTGTCTGTGCACTGCTCACGCTTTTCCAGGAGGCTCCTGCTGATATGAATGGGAAGGTTTGATCTCGGGTCTGAGTTCTCTCCCCTTTCATAAGCCCCCGATACCCTCCTCTCTTTCTTTGAGATGAGTGGATGGTAGTGGATCGGGTAGGGGGAGACTGGGACAAGTTTGCCATCCTCGTCATTATGGTGGGTGGGGGAAAGGGACCGGGACACTTAGGCTTCACCTTTTACCACCAGAGAAGCAGTGGAGTATAGTGGGTAAAGCACGACTCTCGAAGCCAGAGGAGCTGAGTTCTAATCCTCACTCCGACACTTGCCTGCTGTGTAACCTTGGGCAACTCACTTCACTCAGCTGTGTCTCAGTTTCCTGACCCCGCAAAATGGAGATTTGATACCTGTTATCCTTCCTACTTTACTGTGAGCCCCATGTAGGACAGGGACTGTCTCCAGCCTAATTAACTTGTATCTGCCTCAGCATTTAGAACAGTGCTCGACACATAGTAAGCGCTTAACAAATATCATTTTAAAAACCCACTATCTTTTCTACTTGCCCAGCAGAAATAAGCACATGACTATTTCTAGGGTTAGATTAGGCGCTGAAGGACCCTTCTGAATCCTCCTTGTTACATTCCATGAAGGGGCCACTTGGCCAAAGAGGAACTGCCAGAATACAGTCCATCAGGGGCCCATCAGGACAGGGACTCCTGGAAGTCAGGACAAGTCACAGCCTGGCCTGACAATGCAGTCCCTGGACTCAGTCAAGTCAATCATATGTATTGAGTGCATTCTGTATGTAGTGCACTATAATAAACCCTTGGGAGAATACAATATAACAATATAATAGACACATTCCCTGACCTGCCCACATTGAGCCTACAGTCTTGAGGGGGAGACAGACATTAATATAAATAAATCAATTTCAGATATGTACACAAGTGCTGTTGGGCTGGGTCTGGGGGGAGATTGAAGAGTCAGGGTGTCGCAGAAGGGAGAGGGAGAAAAAGAAAGGAGGGCTTAGTCAAGGGGGTTTCTTAGAGGAGATGTGCCTTCAATAAGGCACATACTCCTCCCACACTTATGTGCACATGGCTCCACTCCACCATGACCTTTTTTTAAAAAAAATGGTATTTGTTAAGTGCTTACTATGTGCCAGGCACCTTTCTAAGTTCTGGGGAAGATACAAGCTAATCAGGTTGGACATAGTTCATGTCCCACATGGGGCTCACAATTTTAATCCCCATTTTACAGATAAGGTAACTAAGGCACAGAGGAATTGAAGTGACTTGCCCAAGGTCACCCAGCAGACAAATGGCAGAGCTGACATTAGAAGCCAGGTCCTTCGACTCCCAGGACCATGCTCCTTCTACTAGGTCACAAGGTCACACTGCTTCTCCATTCATTCATTCAATCAATCAATCACATTTATTGAGCACTTACTGTGTGCAGAGCACTGTACTAAGCGCTTGGGAAGTAGAAGTTGGCAACATATAGAGACGGTCTCTACCCAACAACGGGCTCACAGTCTCAAAATAAATCTCTAAATAAATTCTCTAAATAAATCCCACTGATGGATTGGTTAATTTATTAATAGGACAAATGATGAAATCAACATCTTTACTCCTTTGTTATGCTGCATTTTAATTATTAAAAATGGAGCTTGGTTCTTGCACACTGAATTTGGCCAAAAAATATAGGATGATCTTTAAATTAGACCTGCCTTGGGGATTTTCTAACCCCTGGAATGGACCAGGGCCAAAAAAGAGTGTTTTTTATTTGGGAAGTGATAGGCCTCATCCTGAGGATAGATAGCCCTGTAGTTCTGCTTGAGTAAAGTAAGTGTAGAGTGCAGCCCAGCAGAAATATAGACTGCAATAGACTTCTGCCCCAAAAAGCATTCCTAATAATTTCCATTTAAGTATGTGGATCTTCACAGTTTCCCCTAACAGGTGCCCAGATTTGGATAACTTTAGGATAATGCAGGCCACACATAATTCTAGACCTTAAAAATTTCTTGAGTCACTGGCTTGTCAGTTCGTGTCAGGATTCAACATGACTGAAAAGGCTTTAAAAATTGGGCAACTAGGCCCTGCAGCTGCCCAGAAGAATGGCTACTTAGAGGAGAGTGGCCCATGCTAGATGAAAAGAGGTCTCCTGTCTAATCCAGAGAAAGGCAGAGAGGGGTAGAATAAACCAAAAGAGGGCGGATAAAGGTCGAGAGGCAGAGAAGAAAGGCAAAGGAGTCTATAATAATGCAGGAATAATGCCCTAAAATGGCACCGGGCCAAGATCAAAGCTGCTCCCAGCTCATAACATAGTAAGCGCTTAACAAATACCATCATTATTATTATTGGTGCTTAGGGGCAAGTTGAACAGCAGCAACAGCTCCTATTAATCAATCGTATTTATTGAGCACTTACTATTTGCAGAGCACTGTCCTAAGCGCACTGGAGAGTATGATATGACAGAGTTGGTAGGCACGTTCCAGGCACACAACGAGCTTACAATCCAGAGGGGAAGACAGACATTAGTATGAACGAATAAATTATGGATAGAGAAGAGAAAGTGAGGGCCTAATCGGGGAAGGCCTCTTGGAGGAGATGTACCGTCAATAAGGTTTGGAGGTTGGGGAGAGTGGTCATCTGTCAGATATGAAGAGGAAGAGCATTCTGGAGGGGGCAAGAATTAAATAAATTAAATGTGCCTAAGTGATAAGGATAATGGTAATACAGAACCTCTTAAAGATGGCTAAAACATGTTTCCTTTCTGTTAGCATTGGGCAGAGAATTATGGAGAGACTTTTACTATTCTTTTAAAAAATTTAATTGGTCTTTTTTAAGCCCTTTATGGCAAACCCTAAGCTAAGGAGGGGGTTTCAAGCAGAGATCATCCTGGAGTTTAACCCCTGTTGCCTGGGTCTCTGGAATGGCCAGCCGAGCTCCTGCCACCCAGGCTGATGGCAGGGCAGCCAACTTTTGTACACCTGGTACAGGTGACCTGTGGGGCGGATAATGAGGTGCCAGGGCCCCAGTGTGGGGGTCAGGGTGGCCGCGGACACGTGCTTGGCCCTCTCCTGTCACTCAGTGCCTGCCACCTGGCCCCTGGGCTGGCCTCACTGACCCCCCTCCCCCCCGCAACTTCCAGGGCAGAATTGATCAATTGTATTCATTGAGCGCTTACTTTGTGCAAAGCACTGTACTAAGCTATTAGGAGAGTACAATACAACAGAGTTGGTAGACACATTCCCTGCCCACAATGAGCTCACAGTCTGGAGGACCAGGGAGAATAACAGAAATTCAGGCAGAGTCCATCCATGGGGGTGGGAGGATGTCAGCAATGCCCTGAAGACAGCAATGAGGGAGTGAGGGAGGATTCAATCCCCATTCTCCCTCCAACCTAGGACTGTAAGCCCCTTTTGGGATAGGGACTGTCCACCATGACGAACTTCTCTCTACCCCAATGCTTAGAACAGTGCTTGACACATAGTAATAAATACCATAATAATAATAATAATAAAAGTAATAAAAAAGAGGAGACCATCTGTGGAACAATTGATGCAGTAGACAGACAGTGGGTGAGGGATCCAAGAGAACCCTCTGTCACCAAACCGCTTAATCATTCAATCAATCAATCAATCAAACGCATTTATTGAGCGCTTACTGTGTGCAGAGCACTGTACTAAGCGCTTGGGAAGTACAAGTTGGCAACATATAGAGACAGTCCCTTCCCAACAATGATATTTATTGTCAGTCAGCCAATCGTATTTATTGAGCCCTATGTGTAGAGTACTGTACTAAGCGCTTGGAAGAGTACAATATAGCAATATAACAGATACATTCCCTGCCTACAATGAGTTTACTGTCACAGTGCTTACTGTGTTTAGATCACTGTATTAAGGGCTTGAGAGAGTAATAATAATAATAACTATGGTATTCGTTAAGCACTCACCACGTGCCAAGCACTGTTCTTGGGAAGCTGCGTGGCTTATTGGAAAGAGCACAGGCTTGGGAGTCGGAGGCATCAGTTCTAATCCCCGCACCACCACTTGTCAGCTACGTGACTTTGGGCAAGTCACTTCACTTCTCTGTGCCTCAGTGACCTCATCTGTAAAATGGGGATTAAGACTGTCAGCCCCACGAGGGACAAGCTGATTACCTCGCATCTACCCCAGCGCTTAGAACAGTGCTTGGCACATAGTAAGCGCTTAACAAATACCAGCATTATTATTATTATTCTAATCCCTAGGGTAGATACAGGATAATCAGGCTGTCCCACGTGGGGCTCACAGTCTTAATCCCCATTTTGTAGATGAGGCCACTGAGGCACAGAGAAGTGAAATGACTTAATAATAATAATAACAGTGCAAAGCACTGTTCTAAGCGCTGGGCAGGTTACAAGGTGATCAGGTTGTCCCACGGGGGGCTCACAGTCTTCATCCCCATTTTCCAGATGAGGAAACTGAGGCCCAGAGAAGTGAAGTGCCTTGCCCAAAGTCGCACAGCTGACAAGGGGGCGGAGCTGGGATTTGAACTTTTAGACTGTGAGCCCAATGTTGGGTAGGGACTGTCTCTATATGTTGCCAATTTGTACTTCCCAAGCGCTTAGTACAGTGCTCTGCACATAGTAAGCGCTCAATAAATACGATTGATGATGTTGATGATGATGATTTGAACCCATGACCTCTGGCTCCAGAGCCCGGGCTCTTTCTGCTGAGCCAGGCTGCTTCTCTAAGCACTTGTCCAAGGTCCCACATCAGAGAAGGCAGAGTACACGGTAACAGAGTGGGAAGCTACGTTCCCCGGGCCGAAGGTCCCAAAAGAGTTGGGGTGGGGGTCGCCCCAGGCCAAGTTTGGCTCAGCCCGCATGCGCAGTCCCCCGCAGGACTACATGTCCCAGACGCCTTTGCGGGGTAGCGCCTCTCCCGCCCCCCGCTTCTGAGGGGAGGCCGGGAGGGCGGGAGCAGGGATCCTAGGCCGCTGGGCCCCTGCGCCACCCCTTCTGTTGTAGTGTACTCTCCCAAGCGCTTAATAATAATAATAATATAATAATAATATATTATTATAATATATAATATATACTATAATAATATAATATATAATATAATATAATATTATTATTATAGTATTTATATATTATATATTATAATAATATACATAATATAATATAATATAATGAAATATAATAATAATATATTATTATTGTTGTTATTATTATTAGTCTTTTAGACTGTGAGCCCACTGTTGGGTAGGGACTGTCTCTCTATGTTGCCAATTTGTACTTCCCAAGCGCTTAGTCCAGTGCTCTGCACACAGTAAGCGCTCAATAAATACGATTGATGATGATAATAATAATAATGACATTTGTTAAGCGCTTACTATGTACAAAGTACTGTTCTAAGCGCTGGGGAGGGGGTACAAGGTGATCAGGCTCAAGGGTAAGCTGCTTTCACCCATACACACCCAGATAATGATAATAATAATAGTAACATTTGTTAAGCGCTTACTCTGTACAAAGTACTGTTCTAAGCGCTGAGGGGGGATACAAGGTGATCAGGCTCAAGGGTAAGCTGCTTTCACCCATACACACCCAGATAATAATAATAATAATAATGACATTTGTTAAGCGCTTACTATGTACAAAGTACTGTTCTAAGCGCTGCGGGGGGGGGGGATACAAGGTGATCAGGCTCAAGGGTAAGCTGCTTTCACCCATACACACCCAGATAATAATAATAATAATAATAATAATGACATTTGTTAAGCGCTTACTATGTACAAAGTACTGTTCTAAGCGCTGGGGGCGGGGGATACAAGGTGATCAGGCTAAAGGGTAAGCTGCTTTCACCCATACACACCCAGATAATAATAATAATAATGACATTTGTTAAGCGCTTACTATGTACAAAGTACTGTTCTAAGCGCTGGGGGGGGGGGAATACAAGGTGATCAGGCTCAAGGGTAAGCTGCTTTCACCCATACACACCCAGATAATAATAATAATAATAATAATAATGACATTTGTTAAGCGCTTACTATGTACAAAGTACTGTTCTAAGCGCAGGGGGCGGGGGATACAAGGTGATCAGGCTCAAGGGTAAGCTGTTTTCCCCCATACACACCCAGATAATGATAATAATAATAATGACATTTGTTAAGCGCTTACTATGTACAAAGTACTGTTCTAAGCGCTGGGGGGGGGGAATACAAGTTGATCAGGCTCAAGGGTAAGCTGCTTTCACCCATACACACCCAGATAATAATAATAATAATAATAATGACATTTGTTAAGCGCTTACTATGTACAAAGTACTATTCTAAGCGCTGGGGGGGATACAAGGTGATCAGGCTCAAGGGTAAGCTGCTTTCACCCATACACACCCAGATAATAATAATAATAATAATAATGACATTTGTTAAGTGCTTACTATGTACAAAGTACTGTTCTAAGCGCTGGGGGGGGGATACAAGGTGATCAGGCTCAAGGGTAAGCTGCTTTCACCCATACACACCCAGATAATAATAATAATAATAATAATAATAATAATAATAATAATTATGACATTTGTTAAGCGCTTACTATGTACAAAGTACTGTTCTAAGCGCTGGGGGGGATACAAGGTGATCAGGCTCAAGGGTAAGCTGCTTTCACCCATACACACCCAGATAATAATAATAATAATAATGACATTTGTTAAGCGCTTACTATGTACAAAGTACTGTTCTAAGCGCTGGGGGGAAGATACAAGGTGATCAGGCTCAAGGGTAAGCTGCTTTCACCCATACACACCCAGATAATAATAATAATAATGACATTTGTTAAGCGCTTACTATGTACAAAGTACTGTTCTAAGCGCTGGGGGGGGGGAGATACAAGGTGATCAGGCTCAAGGGTAAGCTGCTTTCACCCATACACACCCAGATAATAATAATAATAATAATGACATTTGTTAGGCACTTACTATGTACAAAGTACTGTTCTAAGCGCTGGGGGGGATGCAAGGTGATCAGGCTCAAGGGTAAGCTGCTTTCACTCATACACACCCAGATAATAATAATAATGACATTTGTTAAGTGCTTACTATGTACAAAGTACTGTTCTAAGCGCTGGGGGGGATACAAGGTGATCAGGCTGTTCCACGGGGGGCTCACAGTCTTAATCCCCATTTTACAGGTTAGTACAGTGCTCTGCACATAGGAAGCGCTCAATAAATAAATAATAAATAAAGCGCTCCCTTTTCTTCTCCAGCCCAGCCCACACCCTCCGCTCCTCTGCCACTCACCTCCTCACTGTACCTCGTTCTCACCTGTCCCGCCGTCTACCCCCGGCTCATGTCCTCCCCCTGGCCTGGAATGCCCTCCCTCCACACATCTGCCAAGCTCGCTCTCTTCCTCCCTTCAAAGCCCTACTGAGAGCTCACCTCCTCCAAGAAGCCTTCCCAGACTGATCCTCCTTTTTCCTCTCCTCCTCCCCCCCGCCCTACCTCCTTCCCTTCCCCACAGCACCTGTATATATGTTTGTACAGATTTATTACTCTATTTGCTTTACTTGTACATATTTACTATTCTATTTATTTTGTTAATTTTATTTTATTTTATTTGTGCATATCTATTCTATTTATTTTATTTTGTTAGTATGTTTGGTTTTGTTCTCTGTCTTCCCCTTTTAGACTGTGAGCCCGCTGTTGGGTAGGGACTGTCTCTAGATGTTGCCAACTTGTACTTCCCAAGCACTTAGTACAGTGCTCTGCACACAATAAGCGCTCAATAAATACGATTGATTGATTGATTGATTAATGTGCATCTAGCTTTAATTCTGTTTGTTCTGTCTACTTGACACCTGTCCACACGTTTTGTTTTGTTGTCTGTCTCCCCCTTCTAGACTGTGAGCCCGTTGTTGGGTAGGGACCGTCTCTATATGTTGCCAACTTGTACTTCCCAAGCGCTTAGTAGAGTGCTCTGCACACAGTAAGTGCTCAATAAATACGGTTGAATGAATGAATGAATAAATAAATGCGAAACAGAGAAGCAGCGTGGCTCAGTGTTAAGAGCACGGGCTTGGGAGTCAGAGGTCGTGGGTTCTAATTACGCCTCCGCCAATTGTCAGCGGTGTGACTTTGGGCAAGTCACTTCACTTCTCTGTGCCTCAGTTCCCTCATCTGTAAAATGGGGATTAAGACTGGGAGCCCCACGTGGACAACCTGAGAACACGGGCTTTGGAGTCGGAGGTCATGGGTTCAAATCCCGATTTCCACTACTTGTCAGCTGACTTTGGGCAAGTCACTTAACTTCTCTGTGCCTCAGTGACCTCATCTGTAAAATGGGGATGAAGACTGTGAGCCCGCCGTGGGACAACCTGATCACTTTGTAACCTCCCCAGTGCTTAGAACAGTGCTTTGCACATAGTAAGTGCTTAATAAATGCCATCATCATTATTATTATTGTATCCCCCCAGCGCTTAGAATAGTGATTGACACACAGTAAGCGCTTAACAAATACCAACAAAAAAATAAACAAACAAAAGCAGTGGCGTAGTGGATAGAGCATGGGCCTGGGAGCCAGATGGAGCTGGGTTCTAATCACGACTCGGCCACTAGCCTGCTGCGTGACCTTGGGCAAGTCACTGCACTTCTCTGGGCCTCAGCTACCTCGTCTGTAAAATGGGGATTAAGAGTGTGAGCCCCACGTGGGACGGCACTTATGTATATATCTGTAACTCTATTTTATTTGTATTGATATCTGCCTCCCCCCGCCCCCAGGCTGTGAGCTCGTTGTGGGCAGGGATCGTCTCCCTTTATTGCTGTGTTGTACTTTCCCAAGCACATAGTACAGTGCTCGGCACACAGTAAGCGCTCAATAAATACGATTGAATGAACGAATGGATAAGCTTGCATTTACCCCAGCGTTTTGAACAGTGCTTGGCATGTAGTAAGCGCTGGACAAGGACCATTATCATTAATAAATCGGCTGTGTGACTTTGGGCAAGTCACTTCACTGCTCTGTGCCTCAGTTACCTCATCTGTAAAATGGGGATGAAGATTGTGAGCCCCCCGTGGGACAACCTGATCACCTTGTATCCCCCCAGCGCTTAGAACAGTGCTCTGCACATAGTAAGCGCTTAATAAATGTCATTTAATAAATAAATACGATCGATCTAACGGGCTGGCAGAGGGGAGGGAGCCCAATCCTACCCGGGAAAGCCCGGTCCAGCGGTTGTCATGGAGACCGGCTCCCGAACAGATTCCACCCCTTCTTTGTGGTTGGTGCGAAGTTCCCACTCTGCCCCGAGGCAGGAGCGTGGGCTGCATGAGCAATGGTATTTTAAACCTCTTTATGTGCCCTACTCCTGCCTTCTGGGAGAAGCTGGAGGTAGGGGACCATGCGGGAGATTCGCTACCGGCCTGATGTGTCCCGGAATCTACATCTTTTCCCAGCCTAATAGTAGTTGACGTTTACTGTCTTTCAAATGACTGGAAAAACGGGGCATATGCAAGCGCCCTCCTCCCCTGTCCAGGTGTGTAGGGGCTACAGGGAGGCTACCGGACTGTAGGTGGTGGCTCACTCTCCCCTACCCTTCAGACATGGAGAGGAAAAAAACAAACCAAAAACTAGTCAGAACCTGTGTGAGCCTGCAGGCCCCATTAGCTATCTCTCGTGGTCAGATCTTCCTAACCACTTTACGTATCCAAACCAGGTTTACACCCAGGTTTCAAAGCACGAGACACATTCCAAGGATCTTGCACCTCCAGTGATTAAGAGCTGCCCACCCACTCTCCTCCTCACAAAGCCTCTTAAATTCCCCTGTGGTAGGAAGAACCAACGAAAATATATGGGGAGCTAGTAGATTTATTTTCAAGGGCTGTGCCCTGGACACCCCCAAATGGCTGTCCAGACCACCTCAACGCCAGCCTCTGGGATCAACCGTGAGGAATCTTGTCCCTGTCTGCTCTCTTCTCCTGCTACACCCCAGTTCAGTCTTGGTTCCTTCCAAGCTAACCTCTAACTGCTCTATCTGGCTCGTCACTCGCCCAGTCAATCAATCATATTTATTGAACACTTACCGTGTGCAGGGCACAGTGCTAAGTGCTTGGGACAGTACGGTAGGGTAGATAGAGTAGTAGAGTAGTACCATTCCTCACACCTTTCCCTCTAAATAATAATAATAATGATGGTATTTGTTAAGTGCTTACTACATGCCAGGCACTTTACTAAGTTCTGGGTGGACACAGTCCCTGTCCCAGTGGGGCTCACTGTCTCAATCCCCATTTTACAGATGAGGTCACTGAGGCCCAGAGACTCTGCATGGAACTCCTTCCCATACCCTTCAAACCTGCCCAATGTCCATTTTCAGAGTCCTAGAGAGCCAGCTCCTTCAAGACTCATTCCCTAGTAAGCACTCAATAAATGTGATTGATTGATGGACTGACAAGTCTCCACCTTCATCATCCCATCAACCACTTCAGCATGCTTGGGTATGAGGTACCTCTTCACCTAAATTTATTTCTATCATGTGTGCAGCTATGCTCCTACCTATTGTGTCAGTTTGTTTCCTCTATTAGACGGTAAGGTCTTCCAGGGCAGGAATTTGGCCAAAGTTAGCAGTATGTTCCTAAGCAGTGCACCACAAATTAATCCACACCACTGCTGATGACAATGACCCTCATTTTCACAACTAGTCCAGAAATGGGCAGTTCAGGACCTTTTTACCCCAACCCCATTTTCTCAATCATAATCCCAAATTACTGATCAAACATATTAAGGGATGCTTACCTTGGGCCATCTACCTGTGTCTTTCCTGATCTTTTCAGAGTTCATGTGTTCTCTTTTTATTTCCAATTCTCCCAAACCTCTCAACTCCTTTAGGCCTTCCTTTTTTTTTCAGTGGCATTTGTTAAGCACTTACTAGGTGCCAGGTACTGTATTAAAGCTAGGTACAAGCTAATCAGGTTGGACACAGTCCATGTCCCACATGGGGCCTCACAGTCTTACTCCCCATTTTACAGTTGAGGTAAGTGAGGCACATCCACTAAGCCACGTTGCTTCTCCACCTTTACTGTGAAGTCTGTAAGCTCACTGTAGGCAGGAAACGTGTCTACCAATTCTGTTATACTGTGCGCTCTCAAGTTCATAGTACAGTGCTCTGCACACAGTAAGCACTCAATACATATGATTGATTGACTGACGTTGGTCTAGTCGAGATGTTGTCTAGGTGGTGTTTCAGAATGCTAGTCTAACCCCAGTAAATCCTACACTACTGCTCCAGATTCTTCAGTTCCCACCATTTTCCCTGCAGGGCCCTTGGGCAAGAGAGCTGAAATAGTGTCTCGCAAGAAGCAAGGAAAGAGCCTCAACTTTTAGAAGGTGTGGGAGAGCCCTAGCTCCTTTCTCTGTCAATTAGAACAACCTGCAGACATTTAGATTTGCTAGAGTAGCTTTGGGGTGGGACTAGACTGTAAGCTTGTTGTGGGCAGGGAGCCTGTCTACCAACTCTGTTACTCTCTCAAATGCTTAGTACAGAGCTCTGCACACGGTAAACGCTCAATAAATAAGATTGATTGATTGAGTAGTGGTATATGCCCTCACCAATGTTTACACCATCTTCAGGAGCAGTAATAGTATTTATTAAACACTGGGTGCAGGGTACTATACTGAACACTGAGGAAGAATTAGAGAAGCAGCGTTACAGTGGAAAGAACATGGGCCTGGAAGTTAGGGGACCTGGGTTCTAATCCCAGCTCTGCCACTTGTCTGTGTGACCTTGGACAAATTACTTAACTTCTATGTGCCTCAGTTACCTCATCTGTAAAATGGGGATTAAATTCTCCTCCTCCAATTTAGACCGTGAGCCCCATATAGGACGGGGGCTATGTCTGGCCTGATTAACTTGTATCTACACCTGTGCTCAGTACAGTGCCTGGTGCATAATAAGCGCTTAACAAATACCACACAAAAATATACACAGGAGGAAATTAGACATGGTCCCCATCCCCCCGGAGGCTCACACACCAACTGTGTGCTGAGTTTCAGGTTTTCTCCATGGGGCATCCTATCTAAACCAAAATCTCCTTCAGGAAAATCTACTTGTCTAGTACTTGATATTTCTGTCTTTGAGAAAGAATTTTAAAATGCAGTGGGTACTGTGATCAGAACGTGACTTTTTAGGCAGAGTCCAAATTTAGAATTTTTTCTTAGATTCACTGCAGAGCGAACATGTCTCGGGGATTTACTCTCCCAGCTCCAAAATAAACACGGTAGGAAGACTGCCCAGGCTGGAGCCTAAATATGGGGATTTTCCCAGCCCTCCATTCCCTGCCCCGGGAATCGTTGTTTTTCAGTTGTTTTTTGACTCTGAGCTGAACGAATGGGTTCTGTGAAAAATACCCAGGCTAAGGCAATCTGATATAATTTTGCGACTGAGAGGCCCAGATCCGCTCATTGAGGATACCATCTTGAAGTGTCGCTTCTGTCTGTCAGCCAATGGTATTTATTGAGCACTGCCTGTGTGTAAAGCACTGTACTAAGCACTTGAGAGACTACAATACAACAAAATAACAGACACATTCCCTGCCCAATGTTCCCATACATCAGGGAGGTCCTCTCCCTGGGCTCTGAATAAACAAGCCAGGGCGAGGAGCCAGATTTGAGCCTAAATTTGGAAAAAAATCATTATACAACGCCCTTCTCTCATTGTTCGATTCACCGCTCTGAACATTAAGCGGATGCACACATTTTCTATCTCTGAGCAGAATGGGGTAAGCTAAGGCCATTGTGCAAAGCGCAGAGGGAAACATGATCAGAGGGCAGCCTGCCTGTGATGAGGATGGCAAAGGCGAGTGGGGAATTTTTGTTTAGATTCGCCGCAGAGCTCCCTGCCTCAGAGCGGTGTTCTCCTGACTCCCAAAGAAACTGCAGGGAAAGCGCCCAGATTGGGATCCTAAATTTGGGATGACACAGTCCCACTTTATATACTCAGCCCCATGTTCGCTGTTCACAGGAGAGAATCTGGATCGTTATCTCATTTCTCCTCTCTCAATTTAAAAACTGCTGGAGCCAAGTAGGTTGGGGTAGGACATTTCCCCGTTTCAGGGACTGAGACCTAGACCATGGGGATCGGAAGCTTGCCAGGGAGGAGTTGGTACCAGAACTCAGGTTACTGGACTTTCCTCTGCTCCACGCTGGATGGATGGCTGAGTTTTGAGGAGGCCCTATCTTTGCAAACAAGCAGAAGGAAGGAAATCTTTCCAAATTGCAGTCAAATTATGTAGCGCTTTGACTGCACAACACTTCGCAATCCCTTACCGGTTAATCCTCATGACTCCCTCTTGGGAGGCAGGCAGGCAGGCAGGCAGATAGCAAGCCGCTTTAATTCTATTTTACAAATGGAAAAACTAAGGCCCAGTTCATTCAGTAGCTCATGGCCAGAGCCCTGCGGCTCCTCTACAAGATGGGATAAGAAACTGTGACCATGCCAGAAGGCCCCTGGTCCTCACAGGGTGCATCTCAAGTCTCCAGGAAGGCCCCAGTGGGGTTATTGGTTTCTTACTGGTTTGGCCCTGTTAGGTAGGTAGAGAATCTTCCTGTTTGGGCTGTTCTCCCAGGGTTTTTCATTCTTTCTTTCCTTCTCTTTTTCTCTTTCTCTCTCTCTCTCTCTCCTGCGCCATGTGTTTTACTGCAATGATTCTCAACCTTTTTCTTATCATCTTCCTTACCCCACATCACCCCTCCCATAAAAAAGAAGCCCACAGTTTGTCTCCTTTTAGCACTACAAAGGATCTCAGCAGTAGCAGAATGAGTGAGGGCCATTTAGGATGTGGCATGGGCTGAAGGCCAGGGAGAGGTGGCCATGTCTGCTGATATTGGGCCTGGGCTAGGGGGGACCAGGGCCTCATCTTTAAGAGCAGCTCTAGCCCCTCGGGTCAGGGCAAAGATCACTTAATCAATCAATCAATCAATCAGTGGCATTTATTGAGCACTTACTATGTGCAGAGCACTCTACTAAGCGCTTGGGAGAGTACAATGCAACAGAATTAGCAGACATGGTCCCTAACCATAACAAATTTACAGTCTAGAGGGGGAGATAGACATTAATATGAATAAATAAATCATATATTTATGTCACATATAAACAACACATAGCATATATAATATAATTTATAATATACAATATATAAAGATCTGGGGGCACCTTCTGGGGGTAAGATTCTAGACTGTAAACTCTAGAATGTGTCTGTTTATTGTTAGATTACACTCTCCCAGTCACTTTGTACAGTGCTCAGTGCAGAGTAAGCACTCAATAAATACAATTGAATAAATGAATAAGATTCTCAGCCATGTAGAGGGGCAGACGGGCCCACACAAAGTATTGTCCACATATACATCTCCCTCTTCTCAGCGCTTAGAACAGTGCCTGACACATAGTAAATGCTTAACAAGTACCATAATTAAAAAAAGACGATGTGGGGGCTGGAAACAAGCCCCACTCTTATCTGATTCAGGCCAGGTCAGGCCTGGATTTTCAGCCTATGAAGGGCTAATCTACAGCTCCTGTCTCTGACTCCACTGAAACTCTCCCTATCATCCAGAAATCCTGACTTTCGGTTGGAGAAATACCGGTGGGAAAATATCCGCAGCTATGCGATGAGGTCCCCTCTGTCATCCCTTTAGACTGTGAGCTTGTTGTTGGCAGGAAATGTGTCTATCAACTCTAGTGCATTGTGCTCTCCCAAGAGTTTAGTACAGTGCTCTGCACACAGCAAGCACTCAATAAATACGATTAATTGATTGAGTGATATCTGGTGGCAGACTTTATCTACTCACATTACACATCTCCCTGCCTGCTCCTCAAAGATCCCCTTGGACACTAGATGAGTTGGGTCAAAAAACTAGAGGTCAGAACAAGGACCTTGCTTCTTTCCATTTCAAGCCCATCATTATGGAGTACTTACTGTGGGCACTTTACTAAATGCTTGGGAGAGTACAATATAATAGAGTTGGTAATCACATTCCCTACCCACAGTGAGCTTCCAGTCTGGAGGGGGAGACGGATGTTAATATAAATAAATCAGTTACGGGAGATGGGTCAGGGTGGAGCAGAAGCTAGAGTAGGGGGAGCCTGGGAGGATGAAGAGAAGACCAGTGCTCTCCATTACTCTTTGCCTGCTTCCTCCTCCCTCCAAGGGCTGACCTGGGGTGGGAGCCAGGGGGTGGCATCATCATCAATTGTATTTATTGAGCGCTTACTATGTGCAGAGCACTGTACTAAGCACTTGGGAAGTACAAATTGGCAACATCTAGAGACAGTCCCTACCCAACAGTGGGCTCACAGTCTAAAAGGGGGAGACAGAGAACAAAACCAAACATACTAACAAAATAAAATAAATAGAATAGATATGTACAAATAAAATAAATAGAGTAAAAAATATGTACAAACATATATACATATATACAGGTGCTGTGGGGAAGGGAAGGAGGTAAGATGGGGGGATGGAGAGGGGGACGAGGGGGAGAGGAAGGAAGGGGCTCAGTCTGGGAAGGCCTCCTGGAGGAGGTGAGCTCTCAGCAGGGCCTTGAAGGGAGGAAGAGAGCTAGCTTGGCGGATGGGCAGAGGGAGGGCATTCCAGGCCCGGGAGATGACGTGGGCCGGAATGCCAACCTAACAGGAAGACCATGCGGGGAGATGTAGGAGGGAGGGAGGCCCAGCCAACAGACCTAGTGGGTAGACTCTCCGGGAAGACTCGTTGGCAGACTGCACAGGTGGAAACTTGACCAGGCCTGAACGAGTTCCCAGCTGCTCCACAATTTCAGGGGAAGCTAAGACCTTGCTGGTGGCCCTTGGACAGGTCAAACCCAGTGAGGCAGCTGGTGGCAGAGGCCACCAATGTGCCACCGCTTTATAAAATCCCAGAGGCTAGAGTTGTGATGGGCATAAACACGCCAAAAAGGGAACACCCTTGCCCCCAAGGGGCACTGGGGGAGAGAGGGGCAGCTTTGTTTCTGTGGGCAGTTCCTGTAGCTGAACTCAAAGTGATGGCTCTGGGCAGCCCCAGCTGTTTGTCCTGCACTAGCACCAATCGCTCATTTGAGAGGCTTTTGGGCACCCATCCTGGTTCGCCATTCTAGTTATCACTTCAAAATTGATTGGAATGAGCATTCTCTACTCACAGAAGCAGACTGGCTTAGTGGATAGAGCACTGGCCTGGGACCTGGGTTCTAATCCCAGCTCTGCCACATCTGCTGTGTGACCTTGGGGAAGTCACTTCACTTCTCTGGGTCTCAGTTACCTCATCTGTAAAATGGGGATTAAGAGTGTTAGCCCCATGTGGGACAGGGATTGTGTCCAACCTGATTAACTTGTATTCACTCCAGGGCTTAGCACATAATAAGTACCATAACTATTATTATGTGGGCATACAGGGAGCCAAGTGGGGGCATGGAGTCGGGGGAAGAAGGGGCTTAATTGGGTTCCTCTTTGTTTCTGCTACCCTGGGCCTCTGCTCCAGATCAGGGACCCTTCTTCCTGGAGCTTTCAGGAAGGCAGGGGAAGGCGAGGAAGGTAATCATCATCATCATCAATCGTATTTATTGAGCGCTTACTATGTGCAGAGCACTGTACTAAGCGCTTGGGAAGTACAAATTGGCAACATATAGAGACAGTCCCTACCCAACAGTGGGCTCACAGTCTAGAAGGGGGAGACAGAGAACAAAACCAAACATACTAACAAAATAAAATAAAAAGAATAGATATGTACGAGTAAAATAAATAAATAAATAGAGTAATAAATATGTACAAACATATATACAGGTGCTGTGGGGAAGGGAAGGAGGTAAGATGGGGGGGTGGAGAGGGGGACGAGGGGGAGAGGAAGGAGCCCATTCCTGAAGCCTAGCAGCAATGGTTATTAGTGCCTACATGAGGCCCGGCTTTTCAACGGTTCTATCCCACCATGCAATTTCCTGAACCCTACTGGGGATCTGTGATGGTTCAGGGCCCTTTTTTCAGTGGCAGCCCCAATTTTTCCCAGCTAGAATAGAGGAAGCGGGGAGAGGCGAAGGCCTGAAACAATCAGATCATTAAGTGCAGGATAACAGGTTCAGCGTGGCTCAGTGGAAGGAGCCCGGGCTTGGGAGTCAGAGGTCACGGGTTCAAATCCCGGCTCTGCCAATTGTCAGCTGTGTGACTTTGGGCAAGTCACTTCACTTCTCAGTGCCTCAGTTCCCTCATCTGCAAACTGGGGATTAAGACTGTGAGCCAGACGTGGCCCTCGCAGGGCCAGGGAGGGCGTAGTAGGGAAGGCTAGCTTGGACCCCCATTATCCCATTTTTCACCAAGATTCGCCGCTGGTCCCGGCTCACCCCATCGCCTTTGGGAGTGGAAGCGTTCAGAAGAGGGGATGCTTGGGGAGTTCTGGAAGCCCGCTGGGCCCTCCTAAGTAGGGCAAGAGGGAAAGTGGAGTCACTAAAGGTCAGATTTAGGTATCTCATTCTCGCCTTCTCTGCACATTCAGGAGAAGCCGCTCTTCAAAATATTGCCAGTAGATGGGGATGAGGTACTTTGCTTGTCACTTCCTAACTGTCTATAGTCTCTACCCTTGGCTGGGAATACCCCTGAGGACTTATACACATTTACTACTCTATTTATTTAGTTAATGATGTGCATTTAGCTTTAATTCTATTTGTTCTGACGACTTGGCACCTGTTCACATGTTTTGTTTTGTTGTCTGTCTCCCCCTTCTAGACTGTGAGCCCGTTGTTGGGTAGGGACCGTCTCTATATGTTGCCGGCTTGTACTTCCCAAGCGCTTAGTACAGTGCTCTGTACACGGTAAGCGCTCAATAAATACGATTGAATGAATGAATGAATGCCCTGGTCCTGGGGTGAATGACTAGGCAAATGGTGGGGAGAATGAGTTGTGTATCTCAGAAGCTCGGGAGGCTGGATTCCCAAGAACTTAGGGGAAAAGGTCCCTCAAGACTGTAAACTCGTTATGGGCAGGGAACATGTGTGCAACTTCAGTGGTATTTGTGTGCTCCCAAATGCTTAGGACAGTGTGCCTCACATAGCAAGCGCTCAACAAATACGGTTGATTGACTGATCGATTAATTAAATATTCCCTCTTGCATTTGGGCTAGTGCTCTACCTCTTTAGGTTGCCAAGTATTTGCCTGGAAAATCTGAAGTCCAGACCTTTGGTCTGGAGAGATCTTCGGCAGCTGCTGGGGGGCGGGGGGAGGAGGCTGCCATCACACTGCCAGGTTTCCTAGACCTTGCGAGAGAAGTTGGATCAACGAATCAATCATTTGATTGCATTGATTGAGTGCTTACTGTGTGCAGAGCATGGTACTAAGCACTTGAGAGAGCACAGTATGGCAGAGTTGGCAGACACGGTCCTGGCCCACAAAGAGCTTACAGTCTAGAGGGACTGTAAATTGGATGTTGTAGAGGCTACCAGAGCATTGGAAAAGTCTACTGTTGTAGTCTGGGCATCGCCTTATGACTCTGCCTCCCAACTTCTGTTTCCCCTAAAAGTCTAAAGCTTAAACCAGTTCTTCCTGTAACTGGTTAGGCAACTACTAAAGTTATGGCCTTCAGTTAGAAGAAATAATTGCCTTTCTCAAGGGTAACAAACTAGTGCAACCTGACATCACCCTCTCAGATGGCATTCACCCTACCACATCATTTTTTTCTCAGGGCCCAGGAGATTTCAGTTCCATTCCTGGGGCCTCTGTTAGAAACAAAGAAGCTGAAGGAGTAGCTTCTTTAAGGCTGCTTAATTCCATTGTCCTGATGTAGGTCTAACCAGCTGTACTGTTATTCCCAGCACTCTCCCAGCATCCTCCACTCTGACTGGGAGTAAATCCAGGGAGGGTGTTGTCACAAGTTAGTTCTCTTCCCTTGGAATCTCCTGAGGAAGCCCGCATTCAGCCATGAAGATTCAGTGTGGGGGCACTTGTGACCATCTTGGGGTGAAGGTGACAGTTAACCTCCGCATGGTGCCTCATTCTCGCCTGTCCTGCTGTCGACCCCCAGCCCACGTCCTCCCCCTGGCCTGGAATGCCCTCCCTCCACACATCCACCAAGCTAGCTCTCTTCCTCCCTTCAAAGCCCTACTGAGAGCTCACCTCCTCCAGGAGGCCTTCCCACACTGAGCCCCCTTCCTCTCCCCCTCCCCATCCCCCTGCCCTACCTACTTCCCCTCCCCGCAGCACCTGTATATACGTTTGTACAGATTAATTACTCTATTTATTTTACTTGTGCATATTTACTATTCTGTTTATTTTATTTTGTTAATCATGTGCATCTAGCTTTACTTCTATTTATTCTGATGACTTGACACCTGTTCACATGTTTTGTTTTGTGTGTCTCCCCCTTCTAGACTGTGAGCCCACGGTTGGGTAGGGACCATCTGTATGTTGCCAACTTGTACTTCCCAAGTGCTTAGTACAGTTCTTTGCACACAGTAAGCGCTCAATAAATATGATTGATTGAATGAATGAATGGATATTTCTGGAATGAGGAGATCTCTTAGAGACCACGGAGATAGAGGTGAACCAAACAGAGGAAAAGGAGCATCATGTGCCTTGGGTCGGGCTGGGCCACTGGATAAGGAAATCAGTTGGTTGGACAACTGGGCAACCTAGGATGGGGCAGGGGGAGCATCCAGGCGGAGAATGTTATCGATCAATCAATCAGGAATGTCTCTGGGGCTCAGTATGGCTTCCTGGGCCAAGCCTTAAATGAAACCAAATGCGAGAGATAGGAAAATTTGGATTCTAATGAAATTGACCAGGATTGCTGGTGTTTAGCAGGTATCAAGAGAAGCAGAGAGGCAAAGAGAAGTAGCATGGCCTAGTGGAAAGAGCCAGGGCCTGGGAATCAGGGAACTGGGTTCTAAACTGGCTCTGCCAATTGCTTGCTGTGTGACCTTGGGCAAGTCACTTAACTTCCCTATGTCCCCATTATCTCATCTGTAAAATGAGGATTAAATCCTCCTCCCTCCAACTTGGGCTGTGAGCTCCATGTGGGACAGGGACTACGTCCAACCTGATAAATTTGTCTCTACCTCTGTGCTTGACACATAGTAAGCATTTTAACAAACACCATTTTTAAAAAAATCAAGAGTGTGCCACAGGAAGACCTGGGATCAGGTCATCCCTCCACCCCCAAACCCATCCCTGAGGGGGCAACGGGAGAGACTGGAAAGAGAAACGGTGAGGAGGTACTGACTCATCCCCGCCCTTTCCAGATCTGACCCCCATTCCAGCAGCAGTTCTGAGAACAGGAACTTCCAGGAGGCAACTCTGCCCACTGAACGAGATGGAGAGGGTCTTGCTCTCCAGGGAGGAGGTGTTCCCTCTCCTTTCAGTTTTGATGGAAACCTCTGGGATACCAGGCCAGGCAGTGGCAAATGGGGAGGGAGGGGGAGAGGGAGAGAGAGGGAGAAGGAGAGAGAGGGAGAGAGAGAGAGAGAGAGAGAGAGAGAGAGAGACAGAAGAGAGAGAGAGAGAGACAGACAGAGAGAGAGAGAGAGAGAGACAGAGAGACAGAGAGACTCCATTCATGACCTGACTTGGGCAGATGAAAACCCAGGTTAACAGCCAGGGCTCTGGGGCTTTTAGACCAAGTTCTGCAGGGATTTTCCACCCCTCAAAGAAAGGGAAAGCAGAAGAAAACCCACAGGACCTAAAGTGAATTCTGCTTGCCTGTGGTCCCTAGAAATAATCCCATAGAACACCAACAGTGGGCCAGGTCTGTGAAGTGCCCTGACGGGATATTTACTATCATCTTCATCACTGGTATTCATTCAGTTACATTTTTTGAGTGCTTACGGTGTGCACAGCACTGTACTAAGTGCTTGGGAGAGTACAATTCAACAATAAACACATTCCCTGCCTATAATGAGTTTACAGTTATTGAGTACTTACTGCACGTCTCCTCCAAGAGGCCTTCCCTGACTCAGCCCTCATTTACACTTCTCCCGCTCCTTTCTACATTGTCCATGCACTTGGATTTGCTCCCTTTGGACACCCCTCCCTCATCCCCACAACACTTATGTACATATCTGCAACTTATTTATTTGTATTAATGTCTGTCTCCCCCTCTAGACTGTAAGCCCACTGTGGGCTGGGAAGATGTCTAGCAACTTGGTTATACTGTACTCTCACAAGTGTTTAGTCAGTGCTCTGCATAGAGTAAATGCTCAATAAATAACACTGATTAACTGATTGCATGCAGAGGACTGTATTAACCTCTTGGGGGAGTACAATCCAGCGCTTAGAACAGTGCTTTGCACATAGTAAGCGCTTAATAAATGCCATTATTATTATTATTATTATTGCAATACAACGGAGTGGGTAGCCACGTTCCTTACCCACAACAGGTTTATTTCTGCCTGGGTCTTCAACACTCCAGAAGGTTTCTCTTCCCACTAAACTGCAAGTGGCCACTACCTCAGGGACAAGAGGGGAAGGGAACTTACTTGGAGCCAGAGTTTTACTGTCAGATGGGAAATGCTGAGGACGAACAAATTCCGAGCTCACAGATCTACAGAGGAAACTAGCATGGGGCCCTTTCCCCCATGACAGTGGCGAAGGGGAATTAAAATTCCTCCTTTCCTTTCATTTATCTCCATCTTGAGAAGAACGTTTGTCAAAGGGCCCAACTCCAGCCCAAGCCATCACGTTCCCTCAATTGCAGAGCCCTGGACAGTGAGATGAGAACGCTGATCAATCCATAGTAATAAGACTCCATTTTAGTTGGCTGGGGAAATAGGCCAGGGACAGGGTGAGATGGAGTTTGGCAGTGGGGAGAGACATGGGGGGGATGGTGGAGGGCGAGGGGAAACAAGTCAGAAGGGGGAGGGGAAAGAGAAGGGGGGATTGCCTAGAAAGAAATGACATGAGAAACCTGTGAATATTTCATCGGCACTACCTACTGGGCAATAAGATCCTGATTGGTACGTAAACTTGCATTTATAGGAAGTTTGACCTCCACGGCCTAGCAAAAATAAATTCCTTAGTCCTCACCCCAGCCTGCGAAGTCTGTGGAAGGTATTTCATTTTCGCTGTTTGCCCACTCTGGGAGCTAAAGCCCAGAGAACAGCCTGATGACCGGGTGGGTGAACTCTGGCTTTACGGTTACTCTCTGAGCCTTGGTTTTACTTTCATCCTTAGCTAGAGTGGAAACTGTCCTGTCCTTCACAAAGGAATTTCTTTCACTTTCTCGAGTCCCTCCCTCACGACACCAATACTCCCTTTATTTCCTGTGTTTTCCAGTTGGCCTTTCATTCGACTTGAGGGTGAAAAAATAAGATAATCTGGTAAAAAGGGAAAACAAACACACACCCAAACTTTTTTACTCACCTCCATCAGCAGATAAGAGAGTGAAAGATGACAAGTTTGGGTGACCTTCTCAAAGAGGACTGAGAAATTTTCTTTATTCCAGGGCTTGGGACTAGACCTTGAATGTTGGGATTTATAAAGTGTAAATGATGTGTTGGGGGAGAAAAGAAGGAAAAAGAAAAATAAAGAGTTGAACTTTGAGACTTCTTGGGTTGCCAAGACATAGAGATCTCTCCTAGTTTCTCCTGCCGGGAGTGAGATCCTGAAAGACAGACGGAAAAATGTTTTCCTTTTCTTGAGAAGCGTTCTCCTTCAGTGCTTGAGTGAGTGAGGTTGGAGAATGGGAAATAAATTTCATTTGATAAAGGGACATCTGAGACAGGATGCTTCCGTTTGATTCTGCACAGAAATCACCATCCCTCTGTTCTGGACATCACAATCAGTTGCCATGGAGTCAATGGTGAGATCACAAATTCACTCAGGTTTCACCACAAGATATGGGAAAAGATGAAGATAAGGAGGAAAAAAATTTTCTCCCTATAAATGGCTTTTAATACTTCCACCATACTGAGGATAGCAAGCATTTAATGCAATGCGTGAAAGGCCAAAGCTTTCGTGTTTGCAGCCTGGGAATGAGAAAGTACTGTAACGAGAGAGTTCCTCTTTCAGTGAGCTGCTCGTTTTGGTTCTGTTAGGTTTTAACAGAATCACCCTGAATGCTCTGCCCTTGCTCTTGGTGCATCCTGAGTAGCTAATCTTTCCACTGCTTGCTTAATAGGCCAGTGAGAGAAGTGAAACCCCACAGTCACAGAAACAAACAAGGACTTCGGCTAAGGCAAGCGTTGGAAGAGGGAGGAGAAGAGAGAGAGGGAGAAAGACCATAGCTCCAGCCCCATGGCTCATTTCTCTCTTACATCTCCCTCTAAGTGAGGCCCTCCTACATCCTGGCATCCCTCAGGTCTCCAACTGGACCTTGCCCTAACCTCCGTCTGTCTCCTCAGCTTTGACTTGCAGCTCTCCCTGCTACTTCAGGAGGCTTTCAGGCATTGAATTAGATATTTGCTTTCCTCAATACTGAAGACATAGCAAAAGCCAATTATAGAGAGAAAAAAATTGTCCCCCTCATCTTCCTCATCTTCCTCATCTTCCTCCCATGTCCTGTGGTGAAACCAAGTGTGCCACTAAACCAAACTCCAGACTAGCTTGGCAAAAGTCCTACGGTAGAAGGACTCTGCTCCTGTATCTGTAGCCCCGGCACTGCCGGTGACATCACAGACCCCGAGACACACGTGACATCACATGCTCAGCACCTGCATGCGGCCTAACGTGATGATGTCGTGACAGGTTCCACTCTGCAAGGGCTGTGGTGGAAGTAGACGGGGTGGTGAAAATATAGATCCCAGACATAAGGGCTGAATCTGTCCAGGGCCAGGGGACAACACAGCTGAAAGGCAGACTGTCCAGTACTAAATGTTGGAGTGGGTACAAGCAAATTGGGTTGGATGCAGTCCTTGTCCCACATGAGGCTCACGGTCTCAATCCCCATTTTACAGATGAGATAACAGGCACAGAGGAAGTGACTTGCCCAAGGTCACACAGCAGACAAGTGGTGGAGCCAGGATTAGAATCCACAACCTTCTGACTCTCAGGCCTATAGACTGTAAGCTCCTTGGGGGCAGGGATCATGTCTAGTGCTTAGGACAGCGTACTGCCCATAATAAGGGCTCAATAACTACCATTGTTTGAATTAGACTAGTAGCAGGGGAAGGGAGAAGCACGTTTTTTATCACTGTTAGCACCCAACCCCCCAGTGACTTCAAGAGTGTGGGAAGCCCTCTGAAAGATATAGGGGGACTAATTGGGAAGGAGCCAAGTCACATGCAAGGTGACAAGTTACAGCTCCCGTGTACACGCTCTCCTCACGACTGGCAGTGTCCTACCACTACAATGGCAAAAGGAAAAAAGACATCATGGGCTGGGTCTGAGGGGGAAGGAAGGTGAGTAGGAATGAGGAATGTGCCCTGGGCACCAAAACTGAGACACCGTCCTGTGTGGGAGAGAGGGAAGGAGGGAAAGAGAGAGGAGAAAAGGAGAGGTAGCACGACTGGATTGGGAAAATCCCTGGCAAAATCCCATTTTAACCCCTCCCCCGGCCGGCTCGCTCATCAACAATAACAACAATAACAACAGATTGTACCTTGAATTTACCCTTCCCTGAAAGCTTCATTCTGTTTCACCCATGAAGTTCAAGATCCTCTGTTTATTTCTACAGGTTCTCCAGTGATTAATACTGGATTGTTTCTACCACTCCCTACGCTCCCCACCCACCCCCAAGAAAAATACACATTCAGGGGTCTTCGGGAAGAAACGCAACCATGAGATGGCAGGGATTTCCCAATGCTACATACCTATAGTACTGCATCTGGTATCACTCAAGAAATTTGGGAGGTTAGGACGGAGCCAAGATGATGTAGGGAGTAAAACCTGGAATGGTGTGTATTTATAGTGGAGGTATTTTTTATCCACCTAGGAGTTTGTGTCAGTTCAGCATGTTCTTCAGAATAATAATGATGTGCCAAGCACTGTGCTCAGCGTTGGAGGAGCTGCAAGATAATCCTATAGGACACAAGCTCTGTCCCAACCAGGGGCTCACAGTCGAAGAGGGAGGGAGAACAGATATTTTATCCCCGTTTTATAGTTCAGGAACTCGGGCACAGAGAAGTTCATTCATTCATTCAATCGTATTTATTGAGCGCTTACTATGTACAGAACACTGTACTATGTGCTTGGGAAGTACAAGTTGGCAACATATAGAGACGGTCCCTACCCAACAACGGGCTCACAGTCCAGAAGGGGGAGACAGACAACGAAACAAAACATGTAGACAGGTGTCAAAATCGTCAGAACAAACAGAATTATAGCTATATGCACATCATTAACAAAATAAATAGAATAGTAAATATGTACAAGTAAAATAGAGTAATAAATCTGTACAAATATATACAGGTGCTGTGGGGAGGGGAAGGAGATAGGGCAGAGGGGGGATGGGGAGGAGGAGAGGAAAAGGGGGGCTCAGTCTGGGAAGGCCTCCTGGAGGAGGTGAGCTCTCAGTAGGGCTTTGAAGGGAGGAAGAGAGCTAGCTTGGCAGATGTGTGGAGGGAGGGCATTCCAGGCCAGGAGAAGGACGTGGGCCAGGGGTCGACGGCGGGACAGGCAAGAATGAGGCACAGTGAGGAGGTGAGCAGCAGAGGAGCGGAGGGTGCGGGCTGGGCTGGAGAAGAAGAGACGGGATGTGAGGTAGGAGGGGGCGAGGGGATGGACAGCCTTGAAGCCGAGAGTGAGGAGTTTTTGCTTGATTCGTAGGTTGACAGGCAACCACTAGAGATTTTTGAGGAGGTGAGTGACATGTCCAGAGCGTTTCTATACAGAGATAATCTGGGCAGCAGAGTGAAATATAGACTGAAGCAGGGAGAGACAGGAGGACATCTTGCCCAGAGTTTCAACAGCAGGCAGGTTGCAGAGTCAGGATTAGAACCCAGGTCCTCTCTCTCCCAGTCCTGTGCTCTTTCTACCAGGCCTTCTTCAAAATGAATTCAAGTTAATGTAAAAATCTTGGAAGGCACAGGACATGTGAAGGATAATGGAGAGGAGGTGATGGAGAAGCAGGGTGACCTCGTTGAAACAGCACGGGCCTGGGACACAGAGGACCTGGGTTCTAATCCTGCTCCACCAATTGCTCTTGTGAGACTTGGGCAGGTCACTTATCTTCTCTGCACCTCATTTTCCTCATCTCTGCATCTCATTTTCCTTCCGTGTCACCTCAACTCACTCCCTTTGCTCTCCCCCCACCCCCACAGCACTTATGTATATATCTATAATTCTATTTATTTATATTGATGCCTGATTACTTCTTTAGATGTTTGTCTCCCCCTCTCTTGACTGTAAGACCGCTGTGGGCAGGGATTGTCTCTACTGCTATATTGTACTTTCCAAGCACTTAGTACAGTGCTCTGCACATAGTAGGCACTCAGTAAATACAATTGAATGGATGAATGAATGAGTGAATACCTGCCTCCCTCTTATTTGGACTATGAACTCCACACGGGACACAGGACTGTATTTGACTTTTAACTTGTCTCTTCCCCAGCTCACAGAACCATAGGAATTGTGGTATTTGTTAAGATCTCTCAACTGTAAGCTTGCCTCTAGATTGTAAACTAGTTGTGGGCAAGGAATGTGTCTGCTTACTGTTGTACTGTACTCTCCCAAGCGCTTAATACAGTGCTCTGCACACAGAAAGTGCTCAATAAATATGACTGAATGAATGAATGAAGGTCTTACTACATAATAATAATAATGGTGGTATTTGTTAAGTGCTTACTATGTGCCAAGCACTGTTCTAAGAGCTGGGGGGGATACAAGGTGATCAAGTTTGTCCCACGTGGGGCTCACAGTCTTGGTCCCCATTTTACAGAAGTGGGAACTGAGGCCCAGAGAAGTTAAGTGACTTGCCCAAGGTCACCCAGCTGACAAGTGGCGGAGCCGGGATTCAAACCCATGACCTCTGACTCCCAAGCCTGTGCTCTTTCCACTGAGCCACACTGCTTCTCTGAAGTATATGCCTCTACTACATGCTGGGATAGATACGAGATAATCAGGCCCCACATGGGGCTCACAGTCTAAGTAGGAGGGAGAAGAGGTGTTGAATCCCCATTTTGCAGGGCAGGAAATTAAGCCTTAGTAAATGCCTGGACCACAGTACGCACGTAACAGATACTTTCATTTTATTATCCTGGAGTGGTAGGTTGGAAAAAAACTGGTTCCTGCTCCAGAAAACCCTCATATACCACAAGCACCAGTTCTAAAGCCTGGCGAAATCTGGAAGGCCTTTCTCAAGCCCTCGGCTTAAAATGACCATCATCCAGGGAACCTAATGAGGCAGAAAGATGAGTAACAGTAGCCATTCAACTTGCAGGGGAAATGTCCACTTAGTGACTCACAGAGACAGAGGACCCGAAATTCTGGAATGTTTTGATCTTTGTTCTATTGGGATTTCTTAGGTATTATCTGGACTTGGACCATGCAGATAAAGCACAATTTCTCCTCCAGTTTTTGTTTTTTTTGTGAGTGTGTTGGGGGGCGGTGGTATTTGTTAAGCGCATATTATGTACTAGGCACCGTACTAAATGCTGGGGTTGTTACAAACTAAACATGTCATAAGCGCTCAATAAATACGATTGAATGAGTGAATGAAAATGTCCATGTCCCACATGGGGCTCACAGTCTTCCCCATGTTACAGATGAGGGAACGGAGGCCCTGAGAAATGAAGTGAACTGCCCAAGGTCACACAGAAGATAAGTGGCGGAGCCCGGGTTAGAAGCCAGGTCCCTCGGACTCCCACGCCTGTGCTCTATCCACTAGGTCTTACGGCTTCTCTTTTGATGTCAATACATAAGATGAGCACAACTGCGTCTCAGAAAATTCTTGTGAAACCAAAGAGGTACTTCTAAAATGTTTGGTGAAGTGTACTCTTGATAAGGTTGGGACTAACACACCGATTGCACTTGATGATGGGGTGTGCAGTGGCTTGGACTGCAGTAGCTTCATTCCTGTCCTTCGAAGATTAAGACTAAATTTGGAGGAA
Source organism: Tachyglossus aculeatus (assembly GCF_015852505.1). NCBI lineage: Eukaryota > Metazoa > Chordata > Mammalia > Monotremata > Tachyglossidae > Tachyglossus > Tachyglossus aculeatus. The sequence goes on from NC_052071.1 coordinate 40,519,385, forward strand.
GCATTTTTTTTTTTTTTCACTTAGAGCAAGGCCCACACTGCAAATGTCATGCTAGATTTCCTTTCTGAGCATTTTGGTATTCACAGGATATTAAAACCCGATAGCCTGATTGCTTTAGACTCTGCTGGTTCTGGGTACCCTATCTACCCAAACCTCATCCTTGTGATTATTCTTTCCGAGGATCCAAAAGAGAGCATGCCCACAGAAAAATCCACATAATGGTTTAAAGAGTTGATAAAAGAAACCCGCAAGGTTGTAGAGAGTTTTGGTGACCAGCCACTCACCGCCGATGTGCCAAAGGAGGCTGCGTATCTAGGCACCTACATGGGAAGACGCTTTCTTCTGAACAAAAAGCAGGAAAACAATTTCATACACATTTAATACTCAAGAAACGAGCACTATGAAATTGTTGAGAGCCTTTCCAAAGACTCTGCAAATACAGACAAGCTTTCTAGAGTTTACCCTTACACAGTCTCTTCTAAGATATTCAACTACCTATCTACCTACCCCGTTCTCACCCTGAAACTGTCTCCTACACATACATTCCCCACACTCGATTTTTCACTCCCAGTTACAAACACTCTCATCTAAGCACGGGCCTGAAAGTCAGAGGACTTGGGTTCTAATCTCGGCTTCGCTACTGGTCTGCGGTGGGACCTTAGGAAGTGACAACTTTTCTGTGCCTCAGTTACCTCATCTGTAAAATGGTGATTACGACTCTGAGCCCTAGGTGGGAGAGGGACTGCGCCCATCCTGGTTATCTTATATTTACCCCAGTGCTTACTTAGTACAATGCCTGGAACACAGTAAGCACTTAACAAATACCATAAAAAGGAGCTACCTACCCACTGACTTCCTTACTGACTCCATATTCTTTTCCACTCACTTCAGTCTCTCTCACAAACCCATGAACTCCTTTCTCCTTATCTTGCCCCCTTTTCTCTTCCTTTCATCTGTTGCGTTTTCACTAAGCCGGTTCATTCGTTTTTACACCTATGTTTATCCACTTCCCATCTTTACTCCCTCCCTTTTTCTCTTTGGCTTTTTATTTTTTTTTCTATTGTTTTGTTTCATTTTCTTAACAGCAAGGTATCTTTTCCATCTGTAAGCATACAGATGAGGTTATTTATATATGTGTATATGTGTATAAGTGCATGTGTTCAAGTTCATAAATGTGTAAATGTTGACCTAGAAATGTGTATAGCTGTGTGTTCATGTGTGCAAGGGTTCATTTATGCATGTGTGAATGTGTGGCAGTGGCTGATGCTAGGATTACTTTTTTGTTTGTTTTTCTTTGGGGGAGCTGCCTGCCCACACTGCACAGGAAGATTAGGTGAGCATTCCCAATCCCCTTGTACCTTTGACTTCTACCCTTTACTTATCCCATCTTCAACATAACAGCATTTATGTACATACCTGTAATTTATTTTAATGTCTTTCTCCCCCTCTAGATTGTAAGCTCCTTGTGGGCAGGGAACATATCTACCATCTCTTATATTTTACTCTCCCCGGCATTTAGTACAGTGCTCTTCACACATCAAGTGTTCAATAAGTATGACTGATTTTTTTAATGGTATTTGTTAAGCACTTACTATGTGCCAGGCACTGTACTAAATGCTGGGGACTATACAAGGTAATCGGGTTGTACACAGTCCCTGCCCACAAAAAGCAGCGTGGCTCAGTGGAAAGGGCACGGGCTTTGGAGTCAGAGGTCATGGGTTCAAATCCAGGCTCCGCCAACTGTCAGCTGTGCGACTTTGGGCAAGTCACTTAACTTATCTGTGCCTCAGTTACCTCATCTGTAAAATAGGGATTAAAACTGTGACCCCCCCCGTGGGACAACCTGATCACCTTGTAACCTCCCCAGCGCATAAAACAGTGCTTTGCACATAGTACATGCTTAACAAATACCATCATCATTATTATTATAAAGCTCACAGTCTTAATCTCCATTTTACAAATGAGGTAATTGAGGCACAGAGAAGTGAAGTGACTTGCTCGAGGTCACACAGCAGACGAGTGGCAGAACCGAGATGGATGTCTGTCTACCCCCTTCTAGACTGTGAGCCGTTGATGGGTAGGGATTGTCTCTGTTGCTGAATTGTACTTTCCAAGCTCTGCACAGAGTAAGTGCTCAATAAATACGATTGAATGAATAAATGAATGAACCCAGGTCCTCTGACCCCCAGGCCTGTGCTCTTTCTACTAGGTTATGCTGCTTCTCACTGATTTGAGTATTACTGTTTTAATGCAGAATGAAAGGTCTGGAACTCTGAGGAGTGCCCCAATACCCTAAAGCTACTCCACAATCATTGCGGTGGTAAGAGGATTGTATCTAATCCTTCCCAGCAACCACTGTTGGAGTGGTTGGGCAGACTCCCGCTCTCTCTGTTCATCTCCATTCACCCTAACTCCTGCCAATAGATTTGCATTTCAAGGTTAGTTTAACAAAGCTGATGGGACTAGAACGGACTCATTGCAGGGAGAGGCAACATGGCCTTGTGGAAAAATCACGGGTTTGGGAGTCAAAGGACCTGGATTCTAATTCTGGCTCTACCACTTGACTGCCGAGTGACCTTGGGCAAGTCATTTCACTCCTCTGTGCCTCAGTTACCTCATCTGTAAAGTGGGGATTAAATCCTACTCCCTACTACTTCGACTGTGAGCTCCATGTGGGACAGGGATTGTGTTCATAATCCTGATTATCTTGTATGCTTAGAACAGGGCTTAGCATAGAAAATGCACATAGAAAGTGCTTAACAATTACCAGTAAAAAAAAGTCTGCAGTGGGGCAGAGGAGGAAGAGTGGGAGCCAGGTCAGATGGGAGGGTGGAAACAGGCTGGGTTCAGGGACTTGGGAAAAAATGGAAAAATAGATCCTGAGATGTGAAAGGCAGTGGAAGAGTACAAAGTATGGCCTAGTGGCAAGAGCGTGGGCCTGGGAGACATGGGACATGGCTTCCCATCCTGACTCTGCCGCTGCTGTGTTACCTGGGGCCAGTCACTTAACTTCTCTTTGCCTCAGTTTCCTCATCTGTAAAATGGGGATTAAAATCCTACTCCCTCCTACTTAGACCATGAACCCCATGTAGGACAGAGACTGTGTCCAACCTGATGAACTTGCATCTATCCTATTGCTTAGAACCGTGCTTGGCACATAGTAAGTGCTTAACAAGCCCCCAAAATATTACTACATCAATGCAAGCACTGATCTTATCCTGCCTTGATTACTGTATCAGCCTCCTTGCTGACTTCCCTTCCTCCAGCTTCTTTCCACTCCAGTCCACACTCCATTCTGCTGCCCAAATCATCTTCCTTCATAAATGTTCAGATTATGTTTCCCCACACCTCAAGAAACTCCAGTCGTTGCTCATCCACTTCTGAAAGCAAAAAGTCTTCATTATTGGCTTTAAAGCACTTAACCACCTTGCCTCACCTTGCTTCTCTCCTCCTCAACCCAGCCTGCACACTTCGTTCCTCTGGTGCTAACCTTCTCACTGTACCTCAAGCTCTTCTATCTCACTGCCAACCTCCCGCCTACATCCTACCTCTGGCCTGGAACACCCTCCTTCCTCGTATCAGACAGACAATTGCTCTCCCCCACTTCAAAGCTTTATTGAAGGCACACCTCCTCTAGGAAGGCTTCCTATACTGAGACCTCCTCTCCTCTTCTCCCACTCCCTTCTGCGCCGCTCATACTTGTTCCTTCATTCATCCTCTATCCCTTCCCCACGATACATATGTATATATCTGTTTTATATCTGTAATTTATTTATTTATCTATTTATTCATAGTAATGTCTGTCTCCCTCTCTAGATTGAGAGCTTGTTGTCGGCAGGGAATATGATGTTATATTGTACTCTCCCAAGTGCTTAGTACAGTGCTTTGCCCACAGTAAACACTCGATAAATACAATTAATAATAATAATTGTTATTATTATTATTAGAGAGCTGGAACCGAGACCTAGAATCCAGGTTGAAATGGAAGCCATAGACGGGGAGACAGCAGCAGCAGGAACTGCGGGAGAGAATGGCAGGTCAGATGCTGAGATTGGAAAAGGACCAGAGAAGCAGAGTGGCCTAGAGGAAAGAGCACCAGTCTGGGGGTCAGAGGACCTGGGTTCTAATCCCAGCTTCACCACTAACTTATTGGGTGACCTTGGACAAGTCAATTTGTTCATTCATTCATTCAGTCAGTCAATCACATTTATTAAGTGCTTACTGTGTGCACAGCACTGTACTACAATGCAACAATAAGGAGTAACAATCCTTTCCTAGAACAAGCTCACGGTCTAAAGTGGGGGAGACAGACATCAATACAAATAAACAGACATCAATACAAATAAATAAAATTACAGATATATAGATAAGTGCTGTAGGGCTGGGAGAGGGGAGAAGAGCAAAGGGAGCAAGTCAGGGCAATCGAGAAGGGAGTGGGAGATGAAAAGTGGGGCTTCATCTGGGAAGGCCTCTTGGAGGAAATGTGCCTTCAGAAAGGATTTGAAGATGGGGAGAGCAATTGTCTGGTGGATTTGAGGAAGGAGGGCGTTCCAGGCAAGAGGTAGGACTTGGGCCGGGGTCAGCGGTGAGACAGGCAAGATCGAGGCACAGTGAGAAGGTTAGTACCAGCGGAGTGAAGTATGCAGACTGGGTAGTAGAAGGAGAGAAGTGAGGTGAGGTAGGAGGGAGCAAGGTCATGGACTGCTTTAAAGTCAATGGTGAGGAGTTTTTGTTTGTTACGGAGGAGGATAGGCACCTCCATGTGCCTCTGTTCCCTTATTTCCCAAGTGGAGATTCAATACCTGTTCTCCCTCCTACTTAGACTGTAAGCCCCATGTGGGACCTGATTACCTTGTATCCACCCTGGAGATTAGTACAGTACTTGATACATAGTAAAGCTTAACAAATACCACATTTATCTTTTTATTATTATTATTATTACTAGAAGAATATGCCTTGGAACCAGGAAGACAATAGGAGAGCTTGGACCAGTATCCCATAAGAAAGGTGGCCAGGACCACTGCAGACAACAAGTTGAGCTCTAGGGAGGCCTAGGGGATTTGAAAAGTGTGGCTTATCTTGTCAAAAATGATTTTCATCTTTTTAACCTGAAAGGCCCTGTCCTGTATTCTTAAGGTGTGAACATGCAATTCAGTTTCTATATGTTGAGCACCTAGAATGTGTGTCACCCTATGAGGCATTATAACACTAGGGGCTATATAGAGTCAGCTAAAGGTTTACTAAACTTGGATTCCAGTTTTATAGACTGTAAGTGGAAACGATTGGGAAACATTATTCAGTACAGAACTTGGACATGAAAGACTACTTGGAGGAGAGGCAATTTGTTCTTCATTTAAAAAAAATGGCAATTGTTAAACGCTTATTATGTGCCAGGCACAGTCCTAAGTGCTGGTGTAGGTAAAAGCAAATCAGGTCGGTCACGGTCCAAGCCCCACGTGGGGGCTCATGGTCTCAATCCCAATTTTACAAAGATGAGGTACCTAAGGCCCAGAGAAGTAAAGTGACTTGCCAAAGGTCCCACAGCAAACAAATGGAGCTGGGATTAGAACCTAGGTGCTCTGACCCAAGCCTGGGTTCTATCCACTAGGTCAAGCTGCTTCTTATTTGGATCTGTGAGCCTGTGTCTCCAGTCCCAATTGGGATTTCTGCTAAAGGGCAAGGCTAAGCCTGGGCCTGATTTGCAGGCTTCCTTCTGCCGACCACCGAAAATCTGTTAGGCTCAGGGTGAGACTGGCCCCCTGGCCTCTTGGACCTCTTACTGGGTCAAGGAGTGGGGGACTGCGGTCTTCGTCAAACTCAGCACCTCTGCCACTGCTGTACAGCCAGACGTGTGTGACGTTTTCTTAAGGCACATAAATCTGGACATGCCTGCTGGGACCATAATCCCAGCAGCACACAGGGACAACTGTGCACGTGAGACGCATCCGACAACCGCGACCCCCACCGTCCCCTAGAAATCAGGATGGGCCCAAGTCACAACAGTATTCAGGGAGAGCTGGATACAGGCCCACATCACTATGCTCCCAGAAGCATCAAGGGCCTTGCACTGCTCTGTGTGATTATCAGGCTTCAGGGGCAGATGCTGTTGGCACTGCCCAAATCCCTGGCACAATTTTTGTCATCATATATGTGATGAGGGACCATGCATGTTGAGCTTTGAGCTTTGCCATCTCTCTCACTGTTGGAGCATGTGTGTGCTTGGGCTAGAGTGTGTGTGTGTGTCCGTGTCTCTGTGTGTCTAGTCGCTTCCCCTTTTCTCTTGGCAGGGGGTCTTTTTCTTCCCTTCTGTCACTCTCCACTGCAGTTGTCCCTCCCTCTTTCTCTGTCAGTTTTATCAGAGAGCCTACGTCTCACCTGATATTTGCATATCACCCTCTAATTTACCATTGGTGTTTGGAACCTGTAGGAGGGAGGGCCTCACCCTGACCCGCCTGCCTGCTAGGGTGAGGAGGTGAGTCACGGGGAGTTGCACACAAGTTCTACTTCTCCTTTTCAGCTGTCACCAGTTCCCTGTTCTGCTTCTGACAAGAGTTTGAAAGCGGGAGGAAAAGTAAAACCTAACCAACCCGAGAAACTACCGATTTCTCTTCACTGGTGGGCCTGCCAGCTGGAAACCCACCTCCGCCCCTCTGTCGGGGGTATCCGCTCGCCCGCAGAATGGCCCGGGCTTTGGAGGAGTCGCTGCCCTGAGGTACTTTTCTGCTGGGACGGTCTCGCCTAGGTGGGTGGGACCATCTCCACGGAGGCACTTATTTCAGGGGCAGCCAATTCGAGGTTGGGGGGCCAGGCGGGGAAGGGGAGAGGGGCCCTTGGCTGTAAGGGGCCTGAAAAGGTGAATGAACGAGAGGGGCCGGAGGAAGGGGCGACAACCTCGTTCAAGTGGGTGACTTGGGGCTATCCTTCCTGCCCCCTGCTCCTCGGAGGCTTTAGAAGCAAGCGGGCTTTCACTGAAAGTTGGGGGCTGAACGTCTGTCTGAACCTGTTTCCTTTCTGCTAGGGAAGAAAGGTTTTTGTCTCAGAGGTGGTGTTTCTCCAGGCTACCTCATCCTGTCTCCTGACTCCCCATCTACCCTCTGGCAGTCGCCCTCCCCTCCGAATTCCCAGCCAACCCCAGTTCCCACGCCTCCAGCCTCCCTTGCCCTCCCGGCTGAGGTCAAGGGCTGTTTTCCAAAGGGAAAAGGAGGGCCTGAGTTTTGTCATAGCTAAAGGCTCAGAAGGGGTACTGGGCGATCTTTTTTTATAAAGGAGGATGTGCCCCCAAAAGGCGAGACCTCACACCTACCCCCCAACCTCCATCCCTAAGGCCCCACCAACCTGACAGCCTGTAGCCTCATCAGCCCTTCTCAACAAATAGCCTTGCCCTTCCCCCACCTCCTAGCATACAGCTTTTTCCCCTAATGCACACGTAGCCCACATCCTCCCCTGATAGGAGAGCTTGCCTTTACCACCTTGCAAATCACATGACTCCTGCATCACCCTGCAACGGTCTTCCCTTGCCTCCCCTTGTTTCTCGATCATCTCCAACTCTTCAGAGGCTTTTGATTTTCACCCCTCGTTCCCCATTCCGGGACTGCGGCCTGAACCCTACTGTCCTGGAGCTTCCCGTGGTTAATATTTGACGGTTCACTATGGCTAATTGCTTTAATTAGCACTTAAAGTGGGGAGGAACAGTTAACCTTGGACTTCTTGATTTCAGGCTGCTCCCTCCTCCAATGAATGGGCCTCTCCTTGCCAGGGCCGGGAGGAGCAGGGTGGAGGAGGGAAAGCCCTGGAGGAAATGAGGTCACTTACTCCAGAGCCGGCCTCTCCTAGTTTCCTGAGAGAGGCACCGCTGCCCTGGAAGGCTTTTCTTTTCCACTGAGCTTTGGGGGATCTGGAGGGCCGGGCGGCTCTGTGGAGGGACAAGTTAGCAGAAGCGGGCGGTTGTGGTCACCCTGTCGAACCCGCCATTGTGTGAGCTGAAGGAGCGGCTTGTTTGCAGCTATGCTTGGCATCTCTGGCTGTTCTGTATTTGCTTGGTGGGTTAGTTAATTAGCACCCACCCCTATGGCAGGCCCGGGGCCTGGCCTCTCACCTTCTTCCTGACTTCAATTCACGGCTTCGGCTGTGAGGATTCTGGTCTTTGGGTTTTAGTGAAACCAGAGGCACCAGCAGTCTCTTATCAGTCAATCAGTCAATGATATTTATTCAGCGCTTTCTATGGGCAGAGCACCCTACTAAGCTCTCCTGAGAGGACAATATACCAGGGGCACATTCCCTGCCCACAAGGAGCTTATGGTCTTGAAAGGAAGGCTCTAGCTCTGGCCCCAACAAAGGCAGGGGCTCTGTTTCTCAGGCTCAGTGTCCAGGGCTGGAAACTCAGCTCTGGATTGGACCCCGATGTGTGGTTTGAGTCCTAACGTGAGGCCTGTAAATGCCGTGCTGGGTTCGAGACTTAGCCTGGACCAACATGGGGAGAGTGAGCTACGGCTGGTCCCGATAGCATTACCTGAGAAGGCAGGTGGGCTTCTGGATATGAATCTTCCACTCAATTGGGAAAGGCCCCAAAGAACCCTGTCCCTCTTCACCTTCTGGAGATGGTCAGGAATGACTGATTTTCCATAATGTCCCAGAAGATCCAGTAGGTGAAGATGATGAAATGGGTGGATGAATGATTGTCTGTAGATGGCTGGTTTGAGTGGATTCTCATCAGCCTATAGAAGCCACAGGATTAAAACCACATGGTAGAACTCCACCTTAAAGCCAAACTATCGAGCAAAAACTGGCCCCATCACCCACGAGACCATCCTTGAGCTCTCCATAGGCCTGGGCCTAGCCTGAGACTGGGCTCAGATCTGGGTGGGGTGGGTGGTTTCCCTTCCACGTCAAGCCTCCTTAGTCTGATACCTAGGACTCCTGGGACCCAAGACTCACACCTCACTCACACTCAGTAGTCCCTCCTAGACTGAAAGCCCGATGTGGGCAGGGAACCTGTTTATCAACTCTGTTGTTCTGTACCTTCCCAAATGTTTACTACAGTGTTCTGCACACAGTAAGTACCACTGGGTGATTGATTGATTGATTAATTTGAGGGCCACAATTCCCACCCTGTCCATCAGATGGGCTAGTGGGCTAGTGCTGTACAAGACCCTAGTCCCCTCCTCTGTGCCTTCCTAGAATTCTCATCGGACCTACTTGAGCTCAGTCAATAAAGAGACGGTCATCATCAGTAGCTCTTGAACCTACTATGTGCCAAGCACTGTTCTAGGCAACTGGGAGCCTACATTAAAAGTGGAAGACAAGTTCCCTGCCCTCAAGGAGCTTGCAGTCTAATGAATGGGTTTTGGGGAAAGATACTTGCCCCCTGCTCATCAGCCTCAGACTGTGTTCCCACCGGGCCAGGCTCTGAAATGTTGGTCCCAGTCATTCAGTCAGTCGCATTTACTGAGACTTACTGTGCTAAGTGCTTGGGAGAGTACAGTACAATAATAAACTGACACATTCCCTGCCCACAATGAGCTTACAGTGTAGAAGGGGAGACAGACACACAAAGCTCTAAGCTTCTTCACTGATGTCGTTGACATCGATGTGCCGAAACGTAGCTGACAGAGGAAGCTGGGCCCAGCGGGTTTTCCTGCTACTTCCAAGATCCTTTAGCTGGCACTTGTCTGCCCTACCGAAAGCTCTTTTGGAAATTCCGGATCCGAGACCTAAGAGTCAACCCTGCTACAAACACATCACTGTTGTAGATAAGCGGCCGGGGGTGTGAGCCCAGCCCCTCCCACCCAGAGCTGTGCTTTTCCCTCCCAAGAGGCACCACTGACTCATTCAGTCACGTGGGAAACTGAACCCCTGTTATAGCTCTGCTGAAGTTACTCGCCCAGGGTAGCATGGGCCTGGCCCCGAGGCTACCTCCTGGTTTTGTTCTAAGCTAAAGCTGAACCAACATGGCCCAGTGGAAACAGCACAGATCTAGGAGTCAGAGGAGCTGGGTTCTAATGCCGCCTCCATCGACCGATCAATCAATCACTGGTACGTGCTGAGCACTTACTGTGTGCTCTTGAGAGAGTACAATACAGCAGAGTCAGTATGCATGTTCTCTGCCCACCAGGAGCTTACAGTCTAGTACAGTGCTCTGCACACAGTAAGCGCTCAATAAATACGATTGAATGAATGAATGACAGACATTAAAGTAATTTATGGATCTGAACATATGTGTGGTGGGCTGAAAGTTGGGTGAATACCAAATGCCTAAAGAGTACAGATCCAAGTGCATAGATGATGCAGAAGGGAGAGGGAGTAGGGGAAATGAGAGCATAGTCAGAAAAGGCCTCTTGGAGGAAATGTGATTTTAATAAGGCTTTGAATGTCGGGAGAGTGGTGGTCTGTTAGTTATGAGGAGGAGCCAGTCCATCAGTCAGTCAGTCAATTGTATTTATTGAGCACTTACTGTGTGTAGAGCACTGTACTAAGCACTTAGGACAGTACATTATAGCAACATAACAGAAACATTTCCCGTCCACAATGAGCTTACAATCTAGAAGGGGAGTAATACACCAGTATAAATAAATAAATAACAGATATGTATCTAAGTGCTGTGGGGCTGGTAGAGGGGTGAATAAAGGGAGCAAGTCAGGGCAATGCAGAAGGGAGTTGAAAAGAAAAAGAGGGCTTAGGCTTAGCCAGGGATGGCGTCTTGGAGGTGATGTGCCTTCAATAAGGCTTTGAAGGCAGGGAGAGTAATTGTCTGTCGGAAATGAGGAGGGAGGGCGTTCCAGGTCAGAGGCAGGACGTGGGTGAGAGGTCGATGGTGAGATAGATGAGATCAAGGTACAGTGAGAAGGTTAGCATTAGAGAATCGAAGTGTGTGGGCTGGGTTGTAGTAGGAGAGTAGCGAGATGAGGTAGGAGGAGGCGAGGTGATTGAGTGCTTGAAAGCCAATGATGAGCAGTTTCGGTTTGAAATGGAGGTGGAAAGCAACCAATAGAGGTTCTTGAGGAGTGGGAAAACATACACTGAACATTTCTGTAGAAAAATGAACCGGCCAGTAGAGTGAAGTATGGACTGGAGTGGGGAGAGACAGGAGGCTGGGAGGTCAGCAAGGAGGCTGATACAGTAATCAAGGCGGGATAGGATAAAGGATTGGATTAGCATGGTAGCAGTTTGGATGGAGAGGTGAGGGAAGAATTTAGCAATGTTGTGAATGTTAAAACAACAGGATTTAGTGATGGATTGAATATTTCGGTTGAATGGGAGAGAGAAGTCATGAATGATGCCAAGGTTATGGGCTTGTGAAACAGGAAAGATGGTGGTGCTGTCTACAGTGAGAAGAAAGTCAGGGGGAAGAAAGGTTTGGGTGGGAAGAAAAGAAGCTCTATTTAGACATGCTCAGTTTGAGGTGACGGGTGGATGTCCAAGTAGAGTTGTCAGGAGTTCTAGGCCAGAGCCAGTACATGAGCGAGGAGTCGGAGGTGTGATAGAAAAGATTGAGGTACAGTAAATAGGAATAGGTTGGCATTGGAGGAGGAAAGTGTGCAAGCTGGGAAATAAATGAGGTACAATAGGTGGGGGTGAGCTGATTGAGTGCTTTAAAGCCAATGGTAAAGAGTTTCTGTTTGATGCGGTGGAACCACTGGAGGTTTTTGAAGAGTGGAGTGATGTGCACTGAATTTTTTTTAGAAAAACGATCTAGGCAGCAGACTGAGTGGGGAGAGACAAGAGGCAGGAAGGTCAGCGAGAAAGCAGATGCAGTAGTCAAAGGGGGAGATGATAAGTATTTGGATCAATATAGTAGCAGTTTGGTTAGAGAGGAAAGGGTGGATTTTAGTGATGTTGTGAAGGTAGAACCGACATGATTTGGTGACAGGTTGAATATGTGGGTTGATTGAGAGAGATGAGTTGAAGATAATGCTAAGGTTACAGACTTGGGAGACGGGGAGGTAGTGATGTTGTCTACAGTAATGGGAAAGACGAGAGAAGGACAGGGTTTTAGTAGGAAGATGAGAAGTTCTGTTCTGTACATGTTAAGTTACAGGTGTCGGTGGGGCATGGCCACGGAGTTGAATGCAGCTGAAAAATTGAGGAGGATTAGGGTGGAGTAGAGGCCAGGAGATATGGCCAGAAGCAGGTCAATGGTGCCTTTAGAGAGGACAGTTTCCATGGAGTGAAAGGGGCAGAAGCCTGATTGGAGAGTGACAAGGAGAGGAAATGGAGGCAGAGGGTTTAGACAACTCACTCAAGGAGTTCAGAGAGGAATGGTAGGAGGGAGATGGGCTGATACCTGGAGGGAGCTCTGGAATCAAGGGAGGGTTTTTTAGGTTAGGGGATGTATAAGCAGTCTTCTATCTGTTAGCTCGTTGTGGGCAGGGACTGTGTCTGTTTATTGTTGAGTTGTACTCTCCCAAGTGCTTAGTACAGTGCTCTGCACACAGTAAGCGCTCAATAAATATGACTGAATGAGTGAGCATGTTTGAAAGCAGAGGGGAAGGAGCCATTGGAAAGGGAGCAGTTGAAGATAAGGGTCAGGGAGGGAAGGAGAGAGGGGGCGTGTGCTTTAATAAGGTGTGAAGGGACAGGGTCAGAGGCTCAGGTTGAGGGGGTGCATTTTGAGATGAGGTGGGAGATTTCTTGAGATACTGCTAGGAAAATTGAGAGAGTAGAAGAAGGGGAAGGAGGAGAGAGGAACTGGAGAGATGCAGGGGATTTTAGAGTGATCATACCTAATATCAATAAGTACATGGCCAGGTCATTAGGAGCAAGAAACAACTCCATCATTTACCTGCTGCGGAACCTTAGTCAAGTCACTGAACTTCTTGGAGCCTCAGTTTCCTCATCTGTACAATGGGGATTCAATACCTGTTCTCCCCCCTACCTAAACCGTGAGCCTCATGTGGGCGAGGGACTCTGTACCACCTGATTATCTTGTATCTATCTCGGTGCTTAGAACACAGAACGCGAAAGTACATAATGAATGCTTAGCAAATACCACGATTATTATCACTATTATTATTATCATTATTACTACCATTAGAGTGGCTGAGGGCCTTGTACTTGGGGCTAGCTTCCTTCTGGACTCAGGTCTGTGTCAGCTCATCTCTTTGACCTTCTGCCACTGAAAACAGCCTCATGGAGGAGATGGAGAAAGCTGACCAACAGGGATGGCTTCAGACATTTAGCCGCCTGAGGCAGGGAAAATTTCACCGCCCCATCCCATCCCCTGCGACATCATCGTGTTGCGTGCACATGCAATGTTTGGGATTGCATCACTATGGTAACCAGCGCCAGCATAGCAAAGTGAGATTGTAAACTCATTGTAGGCAGGGAATGTGTCTGCTTACTCTGTTGCATTGAGAAGCAGCGTGGCTCAGTAGGAAGGGCACGGGCTTAGGAGTCGAGGTTATGGGTTCTAATCCCTACTCTGCCACTTGTCAGCTGTGTGACTTTGGGCAAGTCACTTAACTTCTCTGGGCCTCAGTTACCTCATCTGTAAAATGGGGATTAAGACTGTGAGCCCCACGTGGGACAACCTGATCACCTTGTATCTCCCCCAGCTCTTAGAACAGTGCTTCGCACATAGTAAGCGCTTAACAAATAATGTGTCTGTTGATTGTTGTCTTGATCTCTCCCCAGTGCTTAGTGCTCGCCATACAGTAATTGCTCCCCCCCATTTTCCTCTGCTTCTCCCCTCCCCATCGCCTGCACTCCCTCCCTCTGCTCTACCCCCTTCCCCTCCCCACAGCTCTTGTGTATATTTGTACATGTTTATTACTCTATTTATTTTATTGATGTGTCTATATCTATCATTTTATTTATCTATTTTGATGGTATTGACACCTGTCTACTTGTTTTGTTGTCTGTCTCCTCCTCCTAGACTCTAAGCCCCTTGTTGGGCAGGGATCGTCTCTGTTGCCGAGTTGTACTTTCCAAGCGCTTAGTACAGTGCTCTGCACACAGTAAGCGCTCAATAAATATGATTGAATGAATGAATGAACAAATACCATTATTATTATTATTATTATTAGTCCCCCAAGTGCTTAGTACGGTGCTCTGCACATAGTAAATGCTCAATAAATACCATTAATTTCTTGACTGATAATAAGAATAATAATAATGATGGTACAGTGCTCTGCGCTCAATAAATATGATTGATTGATTACTTGTTAAGCACTTACTATGTTCCAAGCACTGTTCTAAGCACTAGGGTAGAAACAAGCCGATCAGGCTGGACACAGGCCCTGTCCCACATGGGGCTCAAACTCTTAATCCCTATTTTACAGAAGTGATAACTGAGGCCCAGAGAAGTTAAGTGATTTGCCCATGGTCACACAGCAGATATGTGGTAGAGCCAGAATTAGGACCCAGGTCCCTCTGACTCCATGCCCATGCTCTATGTAGAAGCCTGTTTGACCCCGTCAAAGGTAGAGTGTTTCTCTAGAGGGATCCCAGCCTCCCTGCTCTTGCTCCAGACAATTACACTTCCCTCCCAGGCCCTCTTCTGATGGGGGGTGCTGGGGGCTTCTGAACACCGAACCCTGGCCACCAACTGGCCCCGAACATAGTACCCACGGTGCCAGCCCCCTCGCTACCATCAGGAGATCTCGGGATCACTGAGGATCACGGATTTCCTTCTCCCCACCGTCCAACCTAGCAATTTCGATCCATTACTAGTATAATAATGCCTACTAGGTGCAGAGCGTCATACTAAATGCTTGGGAGAGTACAACAGAATTAGTAGGCACAATCCCTGACCTCCAGACGTTTACAATTGTGCAGGGGAGACTGACAACTAAATAAATTATAGGTAGGAGAAAGTAGTAGCATATAAAAATGGATATATACGAGCTATGGGTGGGTGTGAGTTCTCAAGTGCCTAGATGGGGTGAAACAGCAGTAACGGGGATATAAGATAGGGAGATGAGAAATGACTAGGGGAAAGCCTCCTGGAGAAGACGTGATTTCAGAAGGGCTTTGAAGATGGAGAGACCAGTGGTCTAACGGATATGAAAGGATAGGAGCAAGAAGCAGCATGACCTAGTGGAAGTCAATCAATCAATCGTATTTATTGAGCGCTTACTGTGTGCAGAGCACTGTACTAAGTGCTTGGGAAGTACAAGTTGGCAACATAGAGAAGCAGCGTGGCTCAGTGGAAAGAGCATGGACTTTGGAGTCAGAGGTCATGGGTTCGAATCCTGGCTCTGCCACTTGTCAGCTGTGTGATACAGGCCTGGGAGTCAGAGGTCCTGGGTTCTAATTCCAGCTGTGCCACTTGCCTGCGGTGTGACCTGCGGCAAGTCACTTAACTTCTCTAGGTTCCATTTCCTCATCTGTAAAATGGGATTCAATACCTGTTTTCCCTCCTTAGACCGTGAGCCTCATGCCGGGGACAGGGACTGTGTCTTATCCGACTGTAGTATATCTACCCCAGTGCTTAGTACAGTACTTGACACATAGTAAGTGCTACACGAATACCACAGTTAATATTAGGCAGGCCAGCTTTGCTTTCATGAGCTGTTTCTTTGGGGTTAGCAACTTCAGAGTAAGGTCGGTGTCTTCATTTGTTCTAACTATATCTAACTTGTTGAAGGGACTGTTGAGGATTTGGAGAGAGACCTTTTCTTATCTTCACATTATAAAGAAACTGAGGCCAAGACAGCCAAGAGAGGGCCTGTGACAAAATGGAGCTAGATTCAGATTGTTTTGGTATATCCTCTCTACTTTAACCATTGGCCCATGCTACCTCTTCTCCTCAGTCCTTTCTTCCCATACTGTCTTCACTATAATGTCCTTGATTGTCCCTTCCTAATTCAATCTTTCATTTCTAAACTGTTTGCTGCTCCTTTAGACATGTCCTGAAGGCCTTCTATTGCTCGAGGTTTGGTTGGAGACCTTGGATTCTCCCCCTCCTGCGGCACAGAGAGAGATCTCTCTTTCCAGCTCCAATGTAAGAGCTCAGATCCCAAAGGGCTCTGCTTCTTTCCAAATGGAGAGGGTTGTAGAGATTCCAAGCTGGGCCCTCGGGAAGAGTTTCCGTATCCCTTCTACCTCTGTGGCAAATGGTGGGTGTTAAGAATGCGTGAGACGCCAGAGCCCTATTCGTGGAGGAATAAAATCCCATGTGTTTCTAGCAGCAGCAGTAGCAGCAACAACCAGTGCTACTCCCTGACTAGATTCTGTCGGCTACTCCCTACAATAAAGATAAGGCCCTGGAGAAGCTGCGTAAAGTCTGTGGAGACATTGGGCACCATGTGGTATTGTGCAGAGCAGACGTCAGGGAGGCTGGATGCCTCTTCAACCTCCCCACCCCCCGGGGTCATGGTCATTTCAGCTTAGCTTGCCCAGGAGGCCAACTCTGGCCCAGAAGATCCGAAGAATTTAGATCATCTGGGACTCTAACTCCAGACAACTGGGGAGAGGCTGGAGCTGGGCCTCTTTTTTTTGTTTTGTTTTATTTTATGGAATTTGTAAAGCACTTACTGTGTGCCAGCCACTGTTCGAAGTGCTGGAGTAGAGATAAGGTGATCAGGTCGAACACAGTCTGTGTCCCACTTGGGGCTCACAGTCTTAATCCCCACTTTACAGATGAGGGAACTGAGGCCCAGAGAAGTGAAATAATTTGCCCAAGGTCACACACCAGACAAGTGGCGGAGCCGGGATTAGAACCCGGGTCCTTCTGACTATCAGGCTCGTGTTCTATCCACTAGGCCACGCTACTTCTCTGGTTTGGTTCAGAACCCCTGATGTCAGTTAGTAGATTGTATTTATTGAGCGCTTAATGTGCAGATCACTGTTCTAAGTGCTTGGGAGAGTGTGATACAACAATAAACGGGCACATTCCCTGTACACAATGAGCTTACAGTCTAAAGGAGGAGCCAGATATTAATAGAAATAAATAAATTATACATATGTACGTAAGTGGAGTGGGGCTGGGAGGGGGATGAATAAAGGGAGCAAGTCAGGGCAATGCAGAAGGGAGTGGGAGAAGAGGAAAGGAGGGATGGCACCCAGAGTCAGCTTGAGCAGCCAAAACCCCTTCCTAGGATGGCCCTCTCGAGTGGGCAGACCTCCTCAGGATCCTGAGGATGGTCTAGGATGGACAGACTCCTCTGCCCCTTCACCCTAGAATCAGGATAGAAATTCAATGGGCTTCCTGGAGGTGGGACTCCTGACTGATTGCTGCCTTGGAGATCTGACTGATAGCCTGCAGCTGAAAGAGTTGGCACAGCTTCTCAGAGCAGAGTGTGGTATAGTTGGGGAGCTGGGAGAGTGAGGACAAGGGAGTGACAATAAGGGGGGGACCTGGCCAGAGTTGGGGGTAGTGAAGGAATGTGTCCACCAACTCTGTTATACTGTACTCTCCCAAGAGCTTAGTACAGTGCTCTGAACACATTAAGCCCTCAATAAATACAACTGATTGATTTAGATGATGGTTAGGAATGACAGGACCTTCTAGAAGAAGGAGAGGAGCTGGTCTCAATAATGTAATGCACAGTAGGGAGCCCTGCCTGGGCCTCTTTATGGCTTTGGGCCTCTGGGAAGCTGTGCCCTTTGCCTCCACATGCTCTCCTGCTTGCTTTCCGGCTCTCTCCCTCGCTCCCTCTCCCTCTCTCTCTCTGTCTCTCTCTGGCCCCGAGTATTATCAGAAGGTAATAATAATAATAATAATAATGGCATTTATTAAATGCTTACTATGTGCATAGCACTGTTCTAAGCACTGGGGAGGTTACAAAGTGATCAGGTTGTCCCACGGGGGGCTCAGTCTTAATCCCCATTTTACAGATGAGGTAACTGAGGCACAGAGAAGTTAAGTGACTTGCCCAAAGTCACACAGCTGACAATTGGCGGAGTTGGGATTTGAACCCATGACCTACGACTCCAAAGCCCATGCTCTTTCCACAGAGCCACGCTGCTTCTCAGAGATTCTTCCCAGCTACCCTACTTTCTGGCCCTTAGATGAGGACCAGAGGTCCCCAAAGAGAAAGACCAGCCAAAAACCATTCCCGTGGAGTGCTAGCAAATGACACTGGGTGGATTTGAGACAAAGGGGGAGAATATCTGCTTTCCTGGGAATGGCTCCATTCGCACCCGGAGCACTCCTGCAATGAGCAGGGCACTGCCAGATGGTTCTGGGAGCAGAGAGGGCTGACCCTCGGATCTTTGGGGCTCTGCTGCTGAACTAGGCACCCACAAAAGCCTCCTGGGTCACCCTTTAAGAGCAACTCATTCCAGCCCAGGTGACTCACCCTGACCTTCCTGCCCCGGGCAACATAGAATCAGTCTCCTACTGCTGGAAACTCCCATTCCCTTAAAACAGGTATCAGCTCACCAGGTCCAAGCAAGGGAGAGGAGTGCTTATTGTGGGCAGGGAATGTGTCTGTTTATTGTTGTACTGTACTGTCCCCAGCGCTTAGTACAGTGCTCTGCACACAGTAAGCGCTTAATAAATATAATTAAATGAATGAAAGCAAGTGTCCCCTCAGATTCCTCCTCCCAGGACAGGGGCATAGATGCCTTGGTGGGAAGTGGAGGAAGGGGAGGGCAGGTTGCCTCTGGGCTTGAGGTTTGCCCAGCTATGAGGTCTGGGGAAGCAGTGTGGCTCAGTGAAGAGCATGGGCTTGGGAGTCAGAAGTCATGAGTTCTAATTCCTGCTCCACCACTTGTCGGCTGTGTGATTTTGGGAAAGTCACTTAACTTCTCTGTGCCTCAGTTACCTCATCTGTAAAAGGGGGATTAAGATTGTGAGCCCTACGTGGGACAACCAGATCACCTTGTATTCCCCCAGTGCTTAGAACAGTGCTTTGCACATAGTAAGTTTTTAACAAATGACATTATTATTATTATTATTATAATAAAGCCATGATCTGCTCACACCTCAGAACTAGCATTCAGGTCTAATCACCTGCCAAATTTTACAGTGGACAAAGTTGGGTGGAGAGAAAATACAGAGATGTTTAACCGGTACAAACGGGAGAAGAGGGAGAAGTTTCTTTAGGAAGATAGAATGAAAGGGATAGGACTCCTCAGTCTGAAATGTTTAACCGGTACAAACGGGAGAAGAGGGAGAGTTTCTTTAGGAAGATAGAATGAAAGGGATAGGACTCCTCAGTCTGAAAAGATGAAGGCTGAGTAGGGACAGGATTCAAGTCTACAAAATCATGTAGGGTGCGGCCAGGGTGGACACGGAATCATTGCTCACTGAATCCGTCATCCCCAGGATGAAGGGACAGATAACAGGTTCAAGGCTAAATAAAGGAAACATTTCTTCAGATGGCAGTGGGGAGATATGCAGAATTCATTACCGGAGGTTGTTTGGGCCACGGCTCACACAGAGTGCAAGAGGGGTTTGGATAAATTCATGGTCGAGTGCAGTCCACAAGCTCCTCTAGACTGTAAGCTCACTGTGGGCAGAGAATGTGTCTGCAAACTCTGTTATTTTGTACTTTCCCAAGCGCTTAGCACAGTTCTCTGTACACAGTAAGTGCTCAATAAATACAATTGATTGATTTATTACTAGAGGGAAAATTAGGAATGCAGAGGAGAAAAATTAGAGATGCTAGATGGAACATCTAGCCCATAGCAGGATGTCAAGAAGGGCAACTATTCATTGCATGGCTCCACCAAGCATCCTGTGGAGATGCAGTAGACCACTGGTCTGACTGCGTGCGGCAGTTTTTTATGTTCTTACCTCCACCAACCACCATCTTGCCTTTACATTGCTCCAGAGTTTAACTCTTCCCCTTCCACAACGTTCATGCAAAATCCTTGTAAAAATTTTTACCCCTTGGAAACTGTGGCCTGCACTCAGTGTGCCCACCTTTGGCTTCTCTTGACCCCACTACCCCTTCTAGTTATCACCCTATCTCCCTCCTACCCTTCCTTTCCAAACTCCTAGAATGAGTCATCTACACTCACTGCCTCGAATTTCTCAACTACAACTCTCTCCTAGACCCTCTCTAATCTGGCTTCCAGCACCTACACTCCACCGAAACTGCCCTCTCAAAGGTCACCAATGACCTCCTTCTTGCCAAATCCAACAGCTCATACTCTATCCTAATCCTCCTTGACCTCTCAGCTGCCTTCGACACTGTGGACCACCCACTTCTCCTCAACACCCTTTCCAACCTTGGCTTCACAGACTCTGTCCTCTCCTGGTTCTCCTCTTATCTCTCTGGCCATTCAGTCTCCTTCACGGGCCCCTCCTCCCCCTCCCATCCCCTTACTGTAGGGGTTCCTCAAGGGTCGGTTCTTGGTCCCCTTCTGTTCTCTATCTACACTCACTCCCTTGGTGAACTCATTCACTTCCATGGCTTCAACCATCATCTCTACACCGATGACACCCAAATCTACATCTCTGCCCCTGCCCTCTCCCCCTCCCTCCAGGCTCGCATCTCCTCCTGCCTTCAGGACATCTCCATCTGGATGTCTGCCCGCCACCTAAAACTCAACATGTCCAAGACTGAGCTCCTTATCTTCCCTCCCAAACCCTGTCCTCTCCCTGACTTTCCCATCAATGTGGAAGACACTACCATCCTTCCCATCTCACAAGCCCACAACCTTTGTGTTATCCTTGACTCCGCTCTCTCATTCACCCTACACATCCAATCCCTCACCAAAATGCCCTTTCCTCTCCATCCAAACCATACCTTGCTGGTTCAATCTCTCATCCTATCACGACTGGATTACTGCATCAGCCTCCTTTCTGCTCTCCCATCCTCCTGTCTCTTCCCGCTTCAGTCTATACTTCACTCTGCTGCCCGGACTATTTTTGTACAGAAACGCACTGGGCGTGTCACTCCCCTCCTCAAAAATCTCCAGTGGTTGCCTGTCAACCTTCAAATCTAGCAAAAACTCCTCACTCTTGGCTTTAAGGCTGTCCATCACCTCGCCCCCTCCTACCTCACCTCCCTTCTCTCATTCTACAGCCCAGCTCATACACTCTGCTCCTCTGCCGCTAACCTCCTCACTGTGCCTCATTCTCGCCTGTCCCACCATCGATCCCCAGCCCACGTCCTTCCTCTGGCCTAGAATGCCCTCCCTGGGCACATCCGCCAAACTAGCTCTCTTCCTCCCTTCGAAGCCCTACTGAGAGCTCACCTCCTCCAGGAGGCCTTCCCAGACTGAGCCCCCCCGTTTTCCTCCCCTCCTCCTTCTCCTCTCCCCATCGCCCCATCCCTCCCTCTGCCCTACCCCGTTCCCCTCCCCACAACACTTGTATATATTTCTACTTATTTATTACTCTATTTTATTTGTACATATTTACTATATTTATTTTATTAATGATGTGTATACAGCAATAATTCTATTTATTCTGATAGTTTTGACACTTGTGTACTTGTTTTGTTGTGTGTCTCCCTCTTCTAGACTGTGAGCCCGTTGTTGGGTAGGGGACCATCTCTATATGTTGCTAAATTGTACTTCCCAAGTGCTTAGTACAGTGCTCTGCACACAGTAAGCGCTCAATAAATACGATTGAATGAATAAATGATTGGCTTCACGCTTGTGTCTGGGGTGACTCAATGACAGCTGGGGGATCAGTGGTACTGAATGTTCTTGGAAGAGGGCAATAGAAGAAGAAGTGCCCCCAAGGAGCTTAGAAACTAGAGGTTGAGACAGTAAGGGGAATTACAGATAGGAGGAAGCAATCGAGTATATGAGATCTGGTCATAAGTGCTACAGGAGGTTCTGAATATTTAAGTGCTTAGGGTGGTGCGAAAATGCTGACATAGTTGGGGGACATAAAGTGGGAAGATTAGAGACTAATCGGGGCCCCCTTTTTCCTCTCCTCCTCCCCATCCCCCCCTCCTTCCCCTCCCCACAGCACTTGCGTATATTTGTACAGATTTATTACTCTATTTTACTTGTACATATTTATTACTCTATTTATTAATGATGTATATTTATCTATAATTCTATTTATTCTGATGGTATCGACACCTGTCTACTTGTTTTGTTTTGTTGTGTGTCTCCCCCTTCTAGACTGTGAGCCCGTTGTTGGGTAGGGATCATCTCTATATGTTGCCGACTTGTACTTACCAAGCGCTTAGTACAGTGCTCTGCACACAGTAAGCGCTCAATAAATACGATTGAATGAATGAATTTCAAAAGGGCTTTGAAGATGAGGAAAGCTGTGGTCTGAAAGGTCTGAAGTGGGAGGGAGGATGTGAGCAAGAGGTCGGTGGTGAGAGAGACAAGAGCAGGGCACAAGGAACAGGTTAGGAATGAAGACTGCGAGCTGGGGTGGAGTGGAAGAAGAGAGTAGATAAATGAGAGAAATGCTAACTGAACACTCCGAATCCAAAGGACAGGAGTTTCTGCTTGATTCAGAGAGGAATGTGCAATGATTGGAGGTTTTTTTTGTGGTATTTGTTAAGCACCTACTATGTGTCAAACACTGTTTTAAATGGCAGGGTAGATACAAGTTAAGGAGGCTGAACTCAGCCCCTGTCCCACGTGGGACTCAAAGTCTAAGTAGAAGAGAGAACGGGAGAATTGAGGCACAGAGAAGTGAAGTGACTTGTCCAAGGTCACACAATTTGCAGGGCCAGGATTAGAATCCAGGTCATCTGACTCCCAGGGCAGTGCTCTTCCCACTAGGCAACACTGTTAGGAGGAAGGAGTTGCGTGTGGAATGTCATTTTTAAAAATTATCCGGAAAGCCGAGTGACATTTGGACTGGAGAAGGGAAAGCCTGGAGAATGGAAGATGGAGGAGGAGGATGCATTGGAGGAGCTGGGATATGGGAACAAAGCAGATTGAAGCCGAAATGACTGTTCAGCCCCCCTTCACCAGCACTTCCCATCCGTGCATGTATATTTATTTAACTCAGCCGAGAGAAGTGTCCTACTCCGAAGTAAACTGTAACTCTCTCAGTGAGCTGAACTGCTCCTTGTCAGGAGTGAAGCAGACTTGGACTTGCTGTGGTGTAGAACAGTACTTAGCACTAGGGGGAGAATTCATGTGGTTTGAGGTGGCTACTTTAAGTTTATTCTCTTGCGCCTGTGTCTCTCAGAATGAAACTGTGTGAGCCCCTCCCGGCAAAGCCGGGGCTCCCTGGAACCCAGCCTGGGCAGTTCACTTGCTTTCTACCCTGGGCTGCCTGGCTCCTGCTCCAACTGCCCAAATGGAGCAGTGTGGTCTAGTGGGAAGAACCCAGGCCCGAGAGTCAGAGGACTTGGGTTCTAATCCCGGCTCGGCCACTTGTCTGCTATGTGACCTTGGGCACATCACTTAATTTCTCTGGACCTCACTATCCTCATCTGTGCAACTGGGATTAAATCCTACTTCCTCCTAAATTAGACTGTGAGCCCCATGTGGGACAGGGACTGTGTCTGACCTGATGATCTTGTAGCAGCGTGGCTCGGTGGGAAAAGCCCGGACTTGGGAGTCAGAGGTCATGGGTTCAAATCCAGGCTCTGCCAATTGTCAGTTGTGTGACTTTGGGCAAGTCACTTTATTTCTCTGGGCCTCAGTTACCTTATCTGTAAAATGGGGATGAAGACTGTGAGCCCCACGTGGGACAACCTGATCACCTTGTATCCCCACCGCCCCCACCCCAGCACTTAGAACAGTGCTTTGCATGTAGAAAGCACTTAACAAATGCCATCATCATTATTATTATTATTATTATTACTTGGCACATAGTAAATGCTTAACAAATACCATAATCCAATCCAGAGATGGCCGAGGTCTCTGGAAACCCGCTCCTTGGTCCCTCCCAGCCCCTCAGCACTTCTGTCCATATCTGTATTCTGTATATTTCTATTATTGTCTGTCTCCCCCTCTAGACTGTATGGGAATGTGTGGGTTATATTGGCATATTGTACTTTCCCAAGCACTTAGTACAGTGCTTTGCACGCAGTGAGAGCTCGATAAATACGAGTGAATGAATGAAGGAAAGAATGAATGAATGAACAAAAGGCTGGCACTTAAGACCGGCCCAGAAGAGGCTGCAGGATAAGAAGGGAGCTGAGTCTGTTGCTGGCCTGTCCCCATAGCCTATAGGGAGAACAAAAGGCTCCAAACAGGGGAGCAAATCCACGCCCAGGCCTCCAATTGATAAGGGCCCATGATGATTCAGGGAGAGGTGAGGCCCTACACTGGTATGGCCGTGTACTGTGCCAGGGCCTCAGGTCTTCCCCTTGCCTGAGCCAGCAACTGCCCACACCCTGGGGCCTGGCCTGTGAGGAAGCCACAAGCTCCCCTCGGTGATAGGGATCTGGTGGGTGGGGAGGCAGGAGGGCTAGCTGGGCTGCAGGGTGGGGCTGAGATTACCCGTGATAAGTGTCTGCAGGGTGTAAACACCAGGATGGGGAGAGGGGTGCCCCCGGGAAGGCAGACTGTAAATGTGGCCCCAATGCAGAGGCGGGGGTGGGGAAGTGGAGTGAAGCTAGAACGCAGGCTGGCTTTCAGACAATGTTTCTGGACGGTGTGGCCTTCACAGAGGTAGGATGGGTTTCAGCTGGGTGCATGGGGTGGGGAGAAGACCCTGTGGTTTGAGACTCAACCCCCTCCAATCTGGCTTCCATCCCCTACACTCCACTGAAACTGCCCTCTCAAAGGTCACCAATTACCTCCTGCTTGCCAAAACCAATGGCTCATACTCCATCCTAATCCTCCTCAATCTCTCAACTGCCTTCGACACTGTCGACCACCCCCTTCTCCTCAACATGCTATCCAACCTTGGCTTCACAGACTCTGTCCTCTCCTGGTTCTCCTCTTATCTCTTGGGCCGTTCATTCTCAGTCTCCTTTGCGGGCTCCTCCTCCCCCTCACATCCCCTTTCTGTAGGGGTTCCTCCAAGCGTCAGTTCTTGGTCCCCTTCTGTTCTCTATCTACACTCACTCCCTTGGTGAACTTATTCACTCCCACGGCTTCAACTATCATCTCTACGCTGATGACACCCAAATCTACATCTCTGCCCCTGCTCTCTCTCCCTCCCTTCAGGCTCGTGTCTCCTCCTGCCTTCAAGATATCTCCATCTGGATGTCTGCCCGCCATCTAAAACTCAATATGTCCAAGACTGAACTCCTTATCTTCCCTCCCAAACCCTGCCCTCTCCCTGACTTCCCCATCACTGTTGATGGCACTACCATCCTTCCCGTCTCACAAGCCCGCAACCTCGGTGTCATCCTCGACTCTGCTCTCTCGTTCACCCCTCACATCCAATCCGTCACCAAAAACTGCCAGTCTCACCTCTGCAACATCGCCAAGATCCGCCCTTTGCTCTCCATCCAAACCGCTACCCTGCTGGTTCAATCTCTCATCCTATCCCGACTGGATTACTGCATCAGCCTCCTCTCTGATCTCCCATCCTCCTGTCTCTCCCCACTTCAATCCATACTTCACGCTGCTGCCCGGATCATCTCTGTGCAGAAACGCTCTGGGCATGTTACTCCCCTCCTCAAAAATCTCCAGTGGCTACCCATCAACCTAGGCATCAGGCAAAAACTCCTCACTCTTGGCTTCAAGGCTGTCCATCACCTCACCCCCTCCTACCTCACCTCCTTTCTTTCCTTCTACAGCCCAGCCCACACCTTCCGCTCCTCTGCCACTAACCTCCTCACCGTGCCTCATTCTCGCCTGTCCCGCCGTCGACCCCCGGCCCACGTCCTCCCCCTGTCCTGGAATGCCCTCCCTCTGCACATCTGCCAAGCTAGCTCTCTTCCTCCCTTCAAAGCCCTACAGAGAGCTCACCTCCTCCAGGAGGGCTTCCCAGACTGAGTCCCCCCATTCCTCTCCCCCTCCCCACCCCCCCGCCCTACCTCCTTCCCCTCCCCACAGCACCTGTATATATGTTTGTACGGATTTATTACTCTATTTATTTTACTTGTACATATTTACTGTTCTATTTATTTTATTTTGTTAATATGTTTTGTTTTGTTGTCTGTCTCCCCCTTCTAGACTGTGAGCCTGCTGTTGGGTAGGGACCGTCTCTATATGTTGCCAACTTGTACTTCCCAAGTGCTTAGTACAGTGCTCTGCACGCAGTAAGCGCTCAATAAATACGAAGATACGATGATGATTCCAACCCCACGGCACTTATGGACAAAACCGTCATTTATTTATTTCTATTTATGTCTGTCTCCCCGTCTAGACTGTAAGCTTGTTGTGGTCAGGGAATGTGACTATTGTTATATTGGACTCTCCCAAGTGCTTAGTACAGTAAGCGCTCAATAAACATGGTTGAATGGATTAACGAATAATAATGATAATAATAATGATGGCATTTGTTAAGCACTTACTGTGTGCCAAGCACTGTGTGGTGGCAGGAGGAATGGGAGTGGTAGAGATAGTGGCATTGACAGTGGCAAAGACAAAGACAGTGGCAGGGGGCGGCGACAGTAGCAGAATCAGCACAGATCTCACGCCAGACAGTCTGGCTGGGAGCAGTTGAAGATGGTTTTGGAGGTAGGGTGAGTGGTTATTATTAACAATAACAATAATAATAATAATTGTGGTGTTTGTTAAGCACTTATTATGTGCCAAGCACTGTGTACTAAGCGCTGGGGTAGATACCAGATAGCCAGATCCCACGTGGGGCTCACAGTCTAAGTAGGAGAGAGAGCGGATATTGAATCCTCATTCTACAGATGAGGGAACTGAGGCACAGAGAAATTAAGTGACTTGCCCAAGGTCATCCCAAGACCATGTGTTTTCCACTAGGCCTCACTGCTTCAGCTGTGTGTCTGAGTGTGAGTGTGAGGAGGTGTTTCTCTGTATTCGTTCATTCAATCGTATTTATTGAGCACTTACTGTGTGTGGTGCATTGCACTAAGCACTTGGGAAGTACAAGTTGTAATAAAAATAATAACAATAATGGCATTTATCAAGTGCTTACTATGTGCAAAGCACTGTTCTAAGTGCTGGGGAGGTTATAAGATGATCAGGTTGTCCCATGGGGGAGCTCACAGTCTTCATCCCCATTTTACAGATGAGGGAACTGAGGCACAGAGAAGTTAAGTGACTTGCCCAAGTCACACAGCTGACAGTTGGCGGAGCTGGGATTTGAACCCATGACCTCTGACTCCAAAGCCCATGCCCTTTCCACTGAGCCACGCTGCTTCTCGTGTTGGCAACATATAGATCTCTTATATCACTATCTTTGTCTTTCCCACTGTCAATGCCACTATCTCTACCACTCCCATTCCTCCTGCCACCACACAGTGCTTGGCACACAGTAAGCACTTAACAAATGCCATCATTATTATTATCATTATTATTCTTTCATCCATTTGACCATATTTGTTGAGCGCTTACTGTACTAAGCACTTGGGAGAGTACAATATAACAATAGTCACAGTCCCTACCCAACAGCGGGCTCACGGTCTAGAAGGGGGAGACAGACAACAAAACAAAACATATGAGCAAAATAAAATAAATAGAATAGTAAAAATGTACAAATAAAATATGTGAGCACATGGGTCCGTTTGTCTGAGCGAATGTCTGCGTGTCCGAGCATGTAGAAGTGGTGTCTCTATGTGTGTGAGAGAGTCGTGTCAGCAGCAGCAGCTGACAGTATCGGAAAGCGGTTTGTCTCCAGGAGGCCTAGGGAAGGTCTGGACAGGCCGTGCTCCCTTGGAAAACTCCTGTTGGGGATATGAACCAGTCAGAGCATCCTGCTCCCGAAGCCTGTGGCTTCTCTGGAGCTTTGGGTTAATGTCCGTGGGCTAGGGAGTGCCTTGGGCTACTGCAGATCAAACCAGAGCCCTAGACCTGCACTGAGACAATGCCTCATGATTTGGGAACTCCAGGTTGGCTAGAATAGATCCTGCCAGCAGAATCACCAAGTTGAATCAGTCCTGGATTTGTTTTTTTTCCACTGGTATTTTTTATGCACTTACTATGGGGCCAGGCACTGTCTTAAGCACTTGAGTATATATAAACTAAGCAGTTTGGAGCCGGTCCCAAATGGGGTTCACAGTCTTAATCCCCATATTACGGATGAGGTAACTGAGGCACAGAGAAGTGAAGTGACTTGACCAAGGTCACACAGCAGACAAGTGGTGGAGCCAGGATTAGAATGCAGGTTCTCTGACTCGCAGGCCAGGGCTCTATCCACTGGACCACACTGCTTCAACCTGCAGGAAGTCAGGCAATGGGCTGAAAGCTATTTCAGTCCATGTGGACAATAATGAGAAAGGTGGTTTGGGAAGCCAATTGAGCCCCACTTTTTCTCTGCTCCTCCTTCCCTCTGCTCTATCCCCCTCCCTGCCCCACAGCACTTGTGTATATATGCACATATTTATGATTCTATTTATTTTATTAACGATGTGCCTATATCTATAATTTTATTTATAGCGATGCTATTGACGCCTCTCTACTTGCTTTGTTTCTAGACTGGGAGTCCGTTCTTGGGTCGGGATTGTCTGTTGCTGAATTGTACTTTCCAAGTGCTTAGTATAGTGCCCTGTGCACAGTAAGCGCTCAGTAAATACGATTGAATGAATGAATGAATGTGTGGATGAAGGAGACTGGCAAAGATGTGGGGGGGCAGGTGTGTGTGTGTGTGTGTGTGTGTACATGTGAGACAGACAGAGACAAGAGTGAGGGTGAAAGAAAAGAAAAATAAAGGAAAGGTAAAAATTGACAGGAAACAGGAGGGGGTGGGGAAGGCAAGAAAAGGGCCACATTTGCGGCCAATGAAGCTAATGCAATATTAATAAACTCTGACAAACTGCTAACAGCTTGCCTGACACCATACATGGTACTTCCTTATGAATCGGTCAGTCTGTGGTAATACCTAGCTCTACATAAGGCATACAAAGGAAGCGGCTGACAGCTTCTGTCCTCAAGGAGTTAACACTTTGGGACACCAAACAAACACAAATACATAGACACCAAAAAAGAGTCAAAGCCCACCGATGACAGGAACCCAGAAAAAGACACCTTAGAAAACAAAGTACCCAAACCTAGAACTATGTAGGTCATTCCTGGCTTTTGGCATGTGGGATTTCGGGCTGCATTATTAAATCAGAGTCTGAAACCTGAGCTGATGGATACAAGAAGCTCGAGGTTTCATTATAGTAGGGAGGTTTCTGGGACCCTGTTGAGGTGGCCCCAAAAGCCCAGCAATTTGGGGAATTACTGACTACTTCATCTACTCCACTGTTCCCCACCAAGAATATGGAGAATAGAGTGAACTTAATGGCTCATAGATATTTAAATAGGTTGAGAAGGTACTGATGTGATTGTAATGACTAAATATGAAGTTGCCACAGCTGACAAGAACTTTTGCGTGTGTGTGTGTGTGTGTGTGTGTGTGTGTGTGTGTGTGTGTGATTATGAAGAGACTAATTTGGGAATCACAGGCTAATCCACAGATAATGATTGTACTTTCTTGTGCCTGCTAAATTGTAAACTCCTCGAGGGTACGGATTATGACTACCTACTCTAGTGTTATTATTCTTCTTATTATTATTACTGTATTTGTTAAGCACTGGGGTAGATACAAGATAATCAGATCCCACATGGGGTTCAAAGTCTAAGTAGTAGGAGGAAACAGTTTTCCCCATTTTGCAGATGACTTGCCCAAGATCACACAGCAGGTGAGCGGTGGACTGGGATTAGAAGCAGCGTGACTCAGTGGAAAGAGCCCGGGCTTTGGAGTCAGAGGTCATGGGTTCAAATCCCAGCTCCACCACTTGTCAGCTGTGTGACTTTGGGCAAGGCACTTCACTTCTCTAGGCCTCAGTTCCCTCATCTGTAAAATGGGGATGAAGACTGTGAGCCCCATGTGGGACAACCTGATCACCTTGTAACCTCCCCGGTGCTTAGAACAGTGCTTTGCACATAGTAAGCATTTAATAAATGCCATCATTATTATTATTATTATTAGAACCCAGGGCTCTTTCCACTAGGCCACACTGCTTAGGATAATCTCCCAAATGCTTAGCACAGTTGTCTGCACACAGTAAGTGCTCAATTAATACGACTGACTGGCTGACTGGCTGACTGACTGTGCTGTCAGTTTGGCAGCTTGCAACAACTGGTGCTGTTTTCACTTTTGCCTCTGTTCACAATCTTGTCAAAACTGCTCCTTAAAAAGAGCCGCCCCTTTCTTGATGGCAATGTGCCAAGCTAGTCTTTCTGCTCCAGGTTTCTCCCTGCTCTCAGCTGTGATGCCACGCTGATTGAGGCTGCACCCTTAAATCCTACCTTTGTCACCCATTTCTGCTTATCCTGCTGCAGCTTTTTGGGTACCCTACTGCCCTCCATTCTCCTCATGCGCCCCTCCCAGAGGAGTTGCATTAAGGTGAGCGTTATTTTGACGCTCAGAGACTGGTGTGGTCATAGGACCCTCTTGTTTGTGATCCTATCTAGCCACTTGACTTTGAGCGTGACCTGGAAGTAAACCTGGTGGCGTCGTCTGAAGAGCCAGATGTGGTATTTGTGGTAGGCCTGGATCTCCCAATCATAGGGAAGGCTGGACAGCGCTACAGCTCTGGATACCTTTTGTTAGATCTGAAACACGATGCCACTATCTCGCTGAGAGCCTCCCAAGGGATATGCTGGCCTTCTTGATTTGATTTTCCATTTCCTTATCTATTATTATTATGATGGTTTTTATTAAGCGCTTACTATGTGTCAAACACTGTTCGAAGCTCTGGGGTAGATAAAAAGTTAATCAGGACAGACAATGTCCATGTTCCACATGGGGCTCTTAGCCCAAGTAGGAGAGAGAAGATATCTGTAATCCCCATTTTACTGATGAGGACACTGAGGCAAAGAGAAATCAAGTGACTTGCCCTAGTTCACACAGCAAGCAACTGGCAGAGCCAGGATTAGAACCTAGGTCCTTCTGATTCCCAGGCCCATGCTCCGTCCACTAGGCCACCCTGCTTCTCTGTTGCAGTGTACTTTCCCAAGAATTTAGAACAGTGCTCTGCATACATTAAGTGTCCAATGTATATCACTGATGGGTTGATCGATTGATTTTTGGAAGATCTGCAAAGATAGTGCAAAGCTCTTGGTTTCTGCACGCTGCGTTTCTCCTGGGTCTGACATGTTTCACTGATCCTGTCCCCCTGTGTCACATTATGATGTGAAGTCACACTGGAATTCTGGGAGTGGGCCATCCGTACTATTTATCTGTTGCTGGTCCAAAAGGACTCTGGCTACAATCTTGCCAGCGATGCAGTGCAGTGAAATGCCATAAAAGTTGCCCCAATCAGATCTTTCAACTTTCTAATGGAACATGGTGATGATGTTGGCATCTTTGTGGTCAGGGAACACGTTTACCAAATCGGTTATATTGTACCCTCCCAGGAGCTTAGTATGGTGCTCTGCACACAATAAGCACTCAATAAATACCTTTGACAGACTGATTGATCTTTGAGATTCCCTGGCCCCCTGCTGCTGCTGAAAGAGCCGTTTTCAGGCTCCTCACCACTCAGGTGGGGCCACCCATTGTTGGGTAGGGACTGTCTCTATATGTTGCCGACTTGTAGTTCCCAAGAGCTTAGTACGGTGCTCTGCACACAGTAAGTGCTCAATAAATACGACTGAATGAATGAATGAACAACCACAGCCATAACCTTCCCAGCATTCTAAATGTGGGTGAGGCATGATTGTCACTTCAGCAGGCAGGATGGGAACCCCAGATGGTGGAAGGAGTGAGCAGGGGGGCATCTTTCTCATAAAGTAGACCTTGGGGCTCCAGTGGCAGAGAAGCTGAATGGGGTTTCTTTTTAATGACTAAAGCTAAATTGAGATTCATTTTCCTGGCTTCCTTGAAGAGGTGGGCTTTAGTAGAGCCCTGAGGGAGGAGAGAGATATGGTGTGGGGTAGAAGATGATGTCTGGCCATCCAGGTAGGGTACTTGGTGTATGTTCAATAGCTCAGTCATGTTTGGAGAACGGTCAGAAGGATTGCTCGGCTAGAGGGGAGAGCTATCACTGGGGCAGAAAAGGAGATGAAGGCGGCTAAGTCAGGGGAGAGATATGGGTAGTCACAAATTTTAATTAAAGGTAAGCATCAATCAGGAGTCACTGTTGACTTCAGAGAAGAGAATCCATGTCAGAATGACCCCTTGGGAAAATGATTCTAGGTGACTGGTTTGGACTGGGGAGGACGAGGCTGGAGGCAGGGAGACCAGCAAGGCGGCTGTAGCAGGAATGACGATGTGAGGTGGTTAGAGCTTGGATCAGAGGAGGGGCTGAGAGAATGGAAAGGGGCTGTGTGGTGGAGGCAGGAAGGGTAAGGTCTGGGGATGGAGGTTGTTGATCTCTGTCCCAGCCTTTAGAAGCTGAGGGAATGACAGTCTGGTGTGTGGTTGTGGGAGTGGTGGGGGGAATGAAGGAGAGGAGGAAAGGGAGGAGAGAGAGTGAGCTGGATGCATCTTCCCCACCACTAATAGGAAGAGGGTCAAGGATCCTGGAAAGGAGTGACTGGGAGGGGCTGTAGGGGCAGGGTGGATGGAGGGTGAGATTACAGTTTGCTCTGGGATCCCACAGGGCCTTTTTGTGGTCCGGGGGCAGCGGGGGAGGCAGGCGTATTTTGGGAAAGGAATTTTCTAGTGGAATATTCTCTTCATGACCTGAATCTGCCTGGGGCAAACCTAAATCATAAGTGCCAAGCTTCATGAGCAGGGATTGCCCAAGGCAGACAAGCTTCATGTTTCTGGAGCCACGTACCACTAGTATGGGAAATCAGAATCGGGACATCTGCTGAATGACAGATAGCATTCTGAATGTATCCAGACCCCAGCCTTGTCCGCTTCCCTACTGTCTCCCCGAGGGAAGCCCAAGCCAGCTTGCAGCCAGAGTGGGCGGGGAAAAGAGAGGCAAAGGAGTTTGGATCACTGTAGCAAATCCCCCTATGGAGAGCTCGCCAAGGCAGACTTCATCATGGCTGGTGAGGAATTTGTGGATGTAGCAAAAATATTTTCCACTGACAGTAGGATTGCCTTGTGCAAACTAGGCCTCTCACCAGGAAAACTCTCCCCCACCGGCCAGAGCTCTGCTGGACAGACAGGCATGAACCTGATGGGTGATGGACACTGGCCAGAAAGGTCACTAGGCAGTAAGGAGCCACACTAACTGAGAACGCAACTTCGTTGCTCAGAAACACTTTGGAGAACCAGAACTGGAGCTAGACCTGGGCAGCACCTGGCATGGGGCAGTGGAGAGGTTGGCTTAAGTAATTAATTAATTACGGTACTTGTTAAGTGCTTGCTATGTGCCAAGCACTGTTCTAAGCACTGGGATAGATACAAGTTAATCAAGTTGGACACAGTCCCTGTCCCACATGGGGCTCACACACTTAATCCCCATTTTAGAGAAGCAGCGTGGCTCAGTGGAAAGAGCCCGGGCTTTGGAGTCAGAGGTCATGGGTTCAAATCCCGGCTCTGCCACATGTCTGCTGTGTGACCTTGGGCAAGTCACTTAACTTCTCTGAGCCTCAGTTACCGCATCTGTAAAATGGGGATTAAGACTGTGAGCCCCACGTGGGACAACTTGATCACCTTGTATCCTCCCCCAGCGCTTAGAACAGTGCTCTGCACATAGTAAGCGCTTAACAAATGCCATCATTATTATTATTATTATTATTTTACAGAGGAGGTAACTGAGGCCCAGAGTGACTTGCCCAAGGGCACACAACAGACATGTGGCGGAGCTGGGATTAGAACCCAGATCCTTCTGATTCCCAGGCCCAGGCTCTATCCCCTAAACCATGCCAGTCCTAGGTGCCTTTACCCATCTCCATGCTGAACAGGCCAGGTGTACTCTGGGTACCTGTGCCTCCTTTGTTTGCATTGGCCGGCCCTAACCTAACTCCCTCCAGCTGCCTTGGTTTGCATGGCTGAGAAAAGAGCCCTGGGGCTGATCTGATTGCAGGGAGTCCAAAGGACTTCCAAGCAGCAGTGGCAGCAGAACTGGCCTCCCTGGACCCCCACCCTGAGGGAAAATACAGCCCAGGCCTAGGAGTCAGAAGGACCTGGGTTCTAATCCCAGCTCTGTCTCATGTCTCCCATGTGACCCTGTGCAAGTCACTTAACTTCTGTGTGTCAGTTCCCTCCTCTGTAAAATGGGGACTGAGACTGTGAGCACTATGTGGGACAGGGACTGTGTCCAACTTGATTAGCTTGTATCTATCTCAGCAGTTTAGTATTGTGCCTGGCACATAGTAAGCGCTTAACAAATACCATACAAAAAAAAAACAAAACCACAAAGTACCGGCCCAGGCAGGTCATGAAAATATGGGGTAAAACCCACACTAGTTTCCCTCAAACTGTAAGTGGTGGGTGGGTCAAAATGGCAAAGAAAGTATTCTGCTGTGTTTGTGCTTGAAATGAAAAGTGAAGGGGACATGGTGTCTGGCCTGGAGATGATACTGAGTCAACTAGACTGTAAGTTTGTTGTGGGCAGGGAATGTGTCTTTTTATTGTTGTGTTGTGCTCTCCCAAGTGCTTAGTACAGTGCTCTGCACACAGTAAGCACTCAATAAATACAACCGAATGACTCGGGATGGGGCTGAAACTGGGGATTGCCTTGGGCAGCCCCACGAGGCTGCCTGCCTGATGCTTCTCGTCTGCCATTTACAGTCCCTCCTCTCCCACTTAGAAAAGGAAGTGTTGCGAAACCTGAAACGAGTTTCTTTTGTTCTTCTTCATTCTGAATGTCACTATTTTGTTCCCCGGGGCAGTGTTTCTCAAACCGAACTCTGTGGAGGTTCAGCCTGCCTCGGACTCAGCCCCTATGTCCCTCGAGGTTCAGAACCCCAGGGCCAATGGGCCTGAGGGAAAACAACCAACTGGGCTCAGCCTGTCAGTCCGGCTTGGACAGGGGCATGGAAGTGGCCAAATTGGGTGGGGTTCCTGGTCTCCTGTCGGGGGCAATGTAGCATCTAAGAATTTGCCATGGGTTGCTAGACCCTGGGCAGGTGACTGTGCATGTGGCAATGCCCGCCGAGCCTGGTATGTGACCCCAGACAATTACTCTCCCCAGCTTCAAAGTCTTATTGAAGGCACATCTCCTCCAAGAAGCCTTCCCTGACTAAGCCCTCATTTCCTCTTCTCTCACTCCCTTCTACATCAGCCCTGCATTTGGATTTGCACTCTTTATTCACCCCTCCCTCTGCCCCACAGCACTTATGTACGTATCCATAATTTATTTATATTCATGTCTGTCTCCCCCTTGAGACCTTAAGCTCATATGAGCAGGGAATGTGTCTACCAACCCTGTTATATTGTACTTTCCAAGCACTTAGTACAGTGCTCTGCACACTGTAAGTGTTCAATAAATACGATTGATTGATTGGCCACTGGCACGGCCTGTGTAACCTGGCTTCCCCCAGGCTCGATGGCTGTAGCCTTGCTGCTGTGCCAGGACCGTGGCCAGGCTCGATCTGGGCAGCGTGGGTCCGGTTTCCCATAACCCAGAGGTCTCGAGCTGACCAGACTAGGAACTGGACTGTGCTGGGCTGAAAATCCCAGCTAGATTTAGGCCGGGTTTGGAACTTTAAGCTGGGTTTGGAACTCCCCACTGCCAGGGTCTCTGGAATGGGAGGGAGTCCACAGCAAGGTGGCGGGGCACTGAGCTGCACAAATGTGGCACCTTTGCATGCATCTTCTTCCAAAGGTTGCTGGGACTTTCCCTCACTCTTTCCTCTCCCAGCCAAAAAATGCTGCTCCGGGAGCCACATCAGGCTCCCACCAGACCTGGATCAGCTTGAGCTGATGAGTCAGGGGAAGAGGGGACACTTCCCATTTCTCCTTTTTTGGGTTGTTACTTTACACCTCTGTGGGCATAGCTTGTCCTTAAAGTCTCCCCTTCCTGATTCCCCACACACTGCACCCTCTCCTGGGCCAGGGCAGAAGAGAGAGGATGCAGTGATCCCTCCCCGATCTCGTCTGTCTCGCCACTGACCCCTTCTCCACAGCCTTCCCCTAGTCTGGAACTCCCTCCCTCTCCATATATGCCAGACCACCAGTCTCTCCACCTTCAAAGCATTATCTAGGTCACATCTCCTCCAAGAGGCCTTCCCCAATTAAGCCCCTGACTTTTCCCTGACTCCCTCTCCCTTCTGCATGGTGTACGCACTTGGATCTGTTACCTTTAGATCTTTGATATTCACCCCACCCGCAACCCCACAGCACTTATGTATAATAATAATAATAATAATAATAATAATAATGGCATTTACTAAGCGCTTACTATGTGCAAAGCACTGTTCTAAGTGCTGGGGAGGTTACAAGGTGATCAGGTTGTCCCACAGGGGGCTTACAATCTTAATCCCCATTTTACAGTTGAGGTAACTGAGGCCCAGAGAAGTGAAGTGACTTGCCCAAAGTCACACAGCTGACAATTGGTGGAGCTGGGATTCGAACCCATGAACTCTGACTCCAAAGCCAATGCTCTTTCCACTGAGCCACACTGTATCCTTATATTATATATTATAAATTATTCATTTATATTCACACCTGTCTCCTCCTCTAGACTATAAGCTCATTATGGGCAGGGAATGTGACCACTAATTCTGTTGTAGTGTCTTCACCCAAGCACTTAGTACAGTGTTCTGCACATAGTAAGTGCTCAATAAATATCACTGATTGAGTGACTGGAGAATAAAAAGCCCTAACAATACCAGGAGGATCGGGCCCAGGGGTGGGGAGGAGGTATGGCGTGGTAGAAGAACTGCAGACCTGGATATCAGCTTGTCCTGGCTCTGCCACTTTTCTACTGTGAAACTTTGGGCAAGTCACTTAACCTCCCTGTGCCTCATTCTTCACTCAATAAAATAGGATTACAATAGCTGATCCTACCTTGCAGGGGTGTTTGGGAGGGCCAAATTAAAATAAGTAAGTAATAAAGTAAGGTGCTTTAGTGATAAAAGCACTAAATAGAACATGGGAAGCCTGGTGGCCTAGTGGAAAGAGCCTGGGTCTGGGAGTTAGAGGATCTGAGTTCTAAACCTGACTGTGCTGCTTGTCTGCTGGGTGACTTTGGGCAAGTCACTTAACTTCTCTGTGCCTTAGTTACCTCCTCTATAAAATGGGGATTAAATCCTCCTCTGTCTGATTTAGATGACCCTCATGTGGGACAGGGACTGTATCCAACTTGATTATCTTGTATCTATCCCGGGCTTAGTACAGTGCCTGGCATAAATAAAATGAAGACGGAGCAAGGCATCTGGCCACGGCAAGAGCGAGAACAGCCTGCCTGCCAGGAGGGGAGGACGTGCCGATGTCCCGATGCCCACCCCAGGACTCGGGCAATGGGCTGTCAGAAGTATTCGCCTACCTGGGCTCCGAAATCCATCAACAAGCTCTGGATCAGTCCCGAGAGGGCATTTGGCTCCCTGTAGATACAAGACGTAAGAGGAATATTATACACTACATACAAGACAGGCCAGGCCTGAGAGTCAGAGAACATGATTTCTAATCCTGGATCCACCTGGGCAAGTCACTTAACTGCTCTATGCCTCAGTTTTTTCACCTGTAAAATAGGGATTCAATCCTCTACACTGTAAGCTCATTGTGGGCAGGGAATGTGTTTGTTTATTGTTATAGTGTACTCTTCCAAGCACTTACTGCAGCGCTTTGCACACAGTAAGCGCTCAACAAATACGATTGAATGAATGAGTACCTGTTCTCCCTCCTACTTAGGCTGTGAGCCCCATGTGGGACCTGATTATCTTTTATCTATTCTACTGCTTATACAGTGCTTGGAATATAGTAAGTCCTTAACAAATACCACAATTATTAAGTTTCACCTCAATCAATCAATAACATTTACTGAGTGCTTGCACTGAGAACAGCATTATACTATGCACTTGAGAGAGAATAATAGATGTCGTGCAGTCCACAAAAATCATATCACCTCCAAGAGGCCTTCCCTGACTAAGCCTTCACTTCCCCTATTTGCTCTCCTTTCTCAATGTCCCATAATAACAGTAATAATAATAATGGTATTCATTAAGCGCTTACTATGTGTCAGGCACTCTTCTGAAAGATGGGGTTGATATGAGATAATTGGGTTGGACACAGTCCCTGTCCCACATAAGGCACACAGTCTTAATCTCCATTTTACAGATGAGGGAACTGAGGCCCAGAGAAGTGAAGTGACTTACCCAAGGTCACACAACAGACAAGTGTCAGAGGCGGAACTAGAACCCATGACCTTCTGACTCCCGGGCTCGTGCTCTATCCACTAGGCCATGCTGCTTCTCACTTGGGCCTAAGCACTTGGGTCTGTGCCTCTTAAGCAGTTTGCTATTCATCCTACCCCCAAAAGCACTTTTGTACATATCCTTATAGACTGCCATTTCCCCTTCTGTAATTTATTTGAATTTGACTGTAAGCTTTCTGTGGGCAGGGAACATGTCCATTAACTCTTGTTGCATGGTTCTCTCCCAGGCACTTAGCACAGTGCTCTGCACACGGTAAATGCTCAATAAATACCACTGATTGATTGATTGATGATTCCTGCCCTCGAAGAGCTTACCGTCTAGTAGGAAAGACCGACACTAAAATAGGAAGGAGGGGGAAGCAACGTGTAAAGCAGCGTAGCTCAGTGGAAAGAGCACGGGCTTTGGAGTCAGAGGTCATGGGTTCAAATTCCGGATCCACCAATTACCAGCTGTGTAACTTTGGGCAAGTCACTTAACTTTTCTGTGCCTCAGTTACCTCATCTGTAAAATGGGGATTAAGACTGTGAGCCCCCCGTGGGACAACTTGATCACCTTGTAACCTCTCTAGTGCTTAGAACAGTGCTTTGCACAGAGTAAGTGCTTAATAAATGCTATCATCATTATTATTATTATTATTATAAAGATTTGTACATGAGGGCCATAGGTACGTGGAAGTACCCAAGTGCTTACGTGATGTGAAAGGGCTGAAGAGGCATGAGTGGGGGAAATGGGGTTGGGTGATGAGAGACTAAAAAAAAGGAGACCCCTGGAGATGATGTGGATTCTCAACTTCCAAGTCTAAGGAAAAAACTGCATTATTCCAGAGAAATATATTTTAGCTGAATTCCAGACAGTCTTCTTCCCATCAACAAGCAGTGAACCCTGTCCGGAAAGCTTCATTCCTTGATCTTTCTCATCCCTCCCTCAGCCCCGAGTCAATAAAGATTTGGGGGTCTTTCCCCTCAGCTGCCAGGTGGGAGAGTGGATGGCAGGTACAATTAGAAGGTGGGCTTGGGAGGAGGAGGAAAATGGGTGAGCTGATAGACAGCCTTGAAGCCAATTGTGAGGAGCTTTTTCCTTGATGCAGAGGGAGAAAGGAAGCCATGGGAGGCTTTTGAGGAGTGGAGAGAGATATGTGATGCTTTAAGAAGATGATCTGTACAGTAACCTGTAGTACAGATTGGATGGGTGAGAGGGCAGAGGCTGGGAGACAAATGAAGTAATTGATCATCGTCAATGGTATTTATAAATAATTCCTTTTGTTTTGTCCCTGGAGGACATGGAGAATAACTGGAAAATATACTCTCCAAAGAAACCTTTCCCATTTTTGTAGGTAGCTATTATATTGTAAGCTCCTTGAGGGTCAGGAATGCATTATTTTCGTTGTTGTTGTTGTTGTTCTGTTGTACTCACCCAAGTGCTCTGTACTCAATAAATACCACAAACTGATTAATTAAATCACTATTTAGCCTTCTCTTTTTCTGGCTGAAAAGCGGTGATTGGCAGGGTGGCGCGACAGGGGGGCGGGGTGGTTTGGGCCCTTTCCGATTGGGGGCTTAGAAGCAGGAGTGGTGAATCTCAGCCTGAGTCATTCTTCTACTTGCTCATCTCTGAACTATAAAGCTAAGTCTCCACTTAAGTTAGACTTTTTTCCCTGGGGGGAATCAACACAACTTTCTCCAGCCCCACTTTGATCAGAGGGTTGAAAAGCACCAGGTAAACAGATTTTTATCCACTCCTTTTCCAAGGTGAAATTGGGATCTAAGGGGGGTTGGTCTAGGGTCATGCAAAGACCAGGGGAAGGGATAAAGATAGGGTTAGGCTTCAAGGTAAAATCTTGGGCTACCTGGGATAGAACCTAGGAAATTCCAAGTCCATTGGCTCTAAGCCACCCGCTGCTCTCCCTCTCATCTCTGCTTGGGAAAATTCATGAAAAACGCCAAAGAGGAAATTTCAGTTCAGTCCACCATGGTTTCCATGAAGCAAAGAAAGGAAGTTTGCTGTCGACTGAGTTATGGGCTCTCTGTTGCCCAGACTTATGCCCAAGTTAGGCTAGGAGATGGGCACGAGGGTAGCCTCTCCTTCCCACACAGGCTAATTACATTCAGTAGTTCTTTTTCAAGTTGTCAAATCTTCGAAGATATTAAAGCAGATAAATATTATTAAAGTAGACTATTAAGGACACAGCGATACTTATTAAAAGGCAACACATTTTTTATTCCTTTCTGTTAATCAATCAATTCCATTCATTCCTTATTAGTCTTAATTGCTTAAGCTAATGGAAACACTCTGCTGGCAGCAGCAGTACTAACTCGGTGTGCTTTGCATTGAAAATCAGAGCACTGGAAACTGAGCAATCGGATCTGTCTGCCACTAAGGGAGGGCAGGAGGAAGCTGCACTTTGGAAGTCAAATACCCAAAGGGTCAAGGTTTGACTACCCTTGCTCTGACTCTTAGATAATAAATAATCAGTTTGGAACAGTTAAACGCCAAGCCCAAGATGGAAAGAGGTCAGAAGTTTGATCCTGATCTCTGCCAATTAGTACTGGGAGAGAGAGAGAGAGAGAGAGAGAGAGAGAGAGAGAGAGAGAGAGAGAGAGAGAGAGAGAGAGAGAGAGAGAGAGAGAGAGAGAGAGAGATATCCTGGGCTAGGAAAGGTGTCTCTGGCACTGTAAGCTGAGTGGACTCTGCCTAGGATTTGATTCCATGGTCCTGCCTAGGAACAGCACATGACTGAACTGTTGTCTTTCTCCCTGGGCCTTGGAAAGGATGATTCTGCACTTGATTAGGACTTATCTCATTTAGGGTTTTGCTGGGGGAGATGCCATGCCCCTGCGTTCAACCAATTTCAATTCAAACCCAGACCCAAGGACACTAGAAAAATGCAGGGCAGGGCAGGCCAACTCACTCCGAGGACTGACGGGGAGGGCCTGGCTTGTGAATCCAAGGAGGCACTAAAAGGTCCTGGGCTGAGAAAGACCCATCCCCAGACCCAAGAAACAGACACCAAAACCCCAAGGGACAGCCAGCGTCAACCAGACTCCCCAGGGTCCAGTGTCCAAAATCTCTGGGTGCCCAGGGTTTCTGGGGACCCCCTCACCCCCAACCATCAAGGCTTAACCATTTTGGTCCTGACTTGAGCTCAGTGGGACCTGGTGAAACCTAACTGGAGGGAAACAGCAAAACAGCAGCTTCCTAGCTTGCGGTTTGGAGTTTCTGAGGACCAAATCGGCTCTGATGTATATATATACATATCCACACACACTGTCTCTCTCTCTCTCTCTCTCTCTCTCTCTCTCTCTCTCTCCCTCCCTCCCTCTCCCTCTCCCTCCTTTCTACCTACCTCTGATTTCAGAAGAAAGTGAAACAGGACAACCTTTCAAGTAAACTTGAGAGATTATCACTTGGAGTAATCTCCAGGTGTCTGTCTGGGGTGACGGGCTAGTGGCTGGGGAACAAGAAAGCACGGTCAGCATAGGGCAGTGCCACAGGCTTGTTGAATTATTGCTGAATTTCATATTGCCCATCTGAGCATAGTTATATGGGCTATTCATTCGGACACTTCCAGGAGGAGAGTTCCAACCCCCCTCCATGTTTGGCAAGTGGGGAAGCACAGAGACTTTCAAGGACATGCCCAGGATCACCCAACAATGAGCAAAAAAGGGATATTGAGAGCCCCAGAATTCCCAATCTGGTGCTGAGCCCTCTGTTTTTTAGAATAAGTCTCCTGAGCAGAGGGACAGAAAGGGGCCCTCTCTCCAAAAGTTAACACTGTTACTTACCCAGTAAGGCTTTCAATTGAAATCTATACAGTCTAATATTGTGTGCACTTTTCTGGAGGTCCAGTTTTAATGATGATACAGATAAATAGTTCTTTGAATGGGATGCTTTTTTATGGTATTTGTTAAGTGCTTTATGGTATTTGTTCTAATCACTGGGGGAGGTACAAGTTAACTATGTCAGAAACAGTTCCTGTGTCGCATGGGGCTCACAGTCTAAGTGGGAAGGAGAACAGGTATTTAATCCCCATTTTACGGCTGAAGAAACTGAGGCACAGAGAAGTCAAGTGACTTGCCCAAGGTCCCTGAGTGAGTAATTGGCAGAGTCAGGATTAAAACCCAGGTCCTCTGACTCCCGGGACTGTGCTCTTTCCACTAGGCCACATTGTTTCTCTTGTGGGCGTTTCTCTCGGCCTCCCTCTTGTCTCTATCGCTCTTTCTCCTTCCATTAGAATGTCACTTGCTTGTCTTATAGAATCTGCCCCTTCCTCTCCATCCAAACTGCTACCAAGCTGATCCAAACATTTATCATATTTGCTCTTGACTACTGCATCACCACCTCACTGACTTTCCTGTTTCCTGTCTCCTGTCTCTCCCCTCTCCAGTCCATACTTCACTCTGCTGCCCAAATCATTTTTCTGAAAAAAGAAAAAACGCTCACTCCACATCCTCTGTTTCTCAAAAACTTCCAATGATTACCCATCCATCTCTGCAGCAAACAGAAACTCCTTATCATTGTCTTTAAGATACTAAATCAGCCGTCCCTCTCTTACTTTACCTCACAGATCTCCTACAACCCAACCCACCCACTTCGCTCCTTTAATGCCGGCCTACTCACTGTACCTCAAACCAGTCTGTCTCGCAGCCAACCCCTTGCCCTTATCCTCCTTCAGACCTGAATGTCCCACCCCCTTTATATCTGACAGACCACCATTCTCCCCATCTTCGAAGCCCTCCTAAAACCATATCTCCTCCAAGAGGCCATCCCTGAGTAGCCCTCACTTCCTCTATTCACCCTCCCGTCTGTTTTGCCTATGCACTTGGGTATGTACCCCTTAAGCACTTTGATAGTCACCCCATTCCCAGACTCACACCACCTATGTGCCTATCCATCTGTAATTTATTGTTATGCCTGTCTCCTGCTCTAGTCTGTGAGCTTTTTGTGGGCCGGGAACATGCCTACCTAATCTATTCTATTGTATTCTCCCAAGCACTTAAAACAGTGCTCTGCACTCAGTATGCATTCCATAAATGCCACCGATTGATTGATTGTGTTTTCCAAGTGCTTAATACAGTGAACTGCATCCAGTGGACACTCAATAAATGTCATTATCACTACTGGATTTCTCTCTTCTCTTTCAACACTCCCCCCTCCACCCCATCTCTCTCTCTCTCTCTCTCTCTTTCTCTCTCTCTCTCTCTCTCTCTCTCTCTCTCTCCCACTCTCTCTTTCTCCCAACGTCCCTCTCTTCCTTCTCAGACGCCCCACCTTGAAAAGAGTGGGAGGATCCCCTGAAA
The DNA here is from genome assembly GCF_015852505.1 of Tachyglossus aculeatus. Taxonomy (NCBI): domain Eukaryota; kingdom Metazoa; phylum Chordata; class Mammalia; order Monotremata; family Tachyglossidae; genus Tachyglossus; species Tachyglossus aculeatus. Next base: position 40,562,806 of record NC_052071.1, read on the forward strand.
GACCACCCCACAGCCAAGTAAGTCTCTGTTATAGAGGGGCCCTGGGACAGTCCTTTCTCCTGAACCCCTGGAGCACAGAGAAGGTGAAGTAGCAGCATAGAGTTTCTTCACTCTGCGAGAGGAAGGAGGCCTCCCTGTCACTTCCTGACCAAATTTCAGCACACTGGCTACTGGTTTTATTTGTGGGGACTGCTACCCTTCCCCACCCAGCCCCAAGAGTGTGAAGAGAGATTAAGTGACAAGCCCCTGAAGGCTTTGACTCAAAGTCTCCTTGGGCCTCTGGAAAAGGCCCTGTATATATGTATATATGTTTGTACATATTTATTACTCTATTTATTTTACTTGTACATATCTATTCTATTTATTTTATTTTGTTAGTATGTTTGGTTTTGTTCTCTGTCTTCCCCTTTTAGACTGTGAGCCCACTGTTGGGTAGGGACTGTCTCTATATGTTGCCAATTTGTACTTCCCAAGCGCTTAGTACAGTGCTCTGCACATAGTAAGCGCTCAATAAATACGATTGATGATGATGATGATGATGAAAAGAATGTCCCTGTGTGGATCCCAGAGAGGCAGGGGCCCTCCTAAGGTCTCTGGCTATAGAACCCTTCGTCATCCAGGCGGCAGTCCAGTCCGTCAGCCTAGCAGACGCTTCTCCCGTGCCACAGTCCCCAGAGCATTGGGCAAATTTCAGATGCCAGGTGGGATATGAAGGAGTGCCAGAGGCACTTCAAAGAAGCACTTGTACCTCTTCTAAGCCAGTCGACTTCTCCCTTCTCTTGGGCAGTTCCACTGTGGCTCACGTAAAACCGAACTACTTCAAATAAACCCCATTTGAGGGGCTCCCTAGCTGACTCAGGAAGCAGTGTGTACCCTATTGTGTTTGTTCCTGCTGCATAGACTGGCAGGGACCAGGCTAGGACTCATCCCCAAAACTCATCACATTCTCGCTTCCGGTCTGTCTTGGAACACCATTTACAGTGTGTTCCTTCTCTGATCACACTGCAATCCATCAGTGGTATTTATTGAGCGCTTACTGTGTACAGAGAACACTGGACTAGGTACTTGGGAGAGTACACTACCATAAGGAGACGCGATCCCTGACCTCAAGGAGCTTGCAATCTAGTATCATGGCTCAGCAAAGCATGGATCCCTCACTTCCGCTCCCCTGTACAACAGTTCAGGTTCGATGCCCTCTTGGGAGCGGGGCTACACCTCATATGGGTTGAGTGGAATTTGGGGCCCGCTCCTCAAGCCCAAAACCTCTCCTGATGACCTGGAATCTGGGATGGTTTCTCATCACGCCCCCTCCTTTCCTCTTCTCCCACTCCCTTCTGCGTCATTCTCCCCACCTCCTAGTCTCACAGTGCTTATGTACATATCCGTAATTTATTTATTTATATTAATGTCTGTCTCCCCCACTCTTGACTGTAAACTCATTGTGGGCAGGGAATGTGTCTGTTATGTGTATTCTCCCAAGCATTTAGTACAGTGTTCTGCACACAGTAAGCACTCAATAAGTACAAATAAATGAATGAATCACCTTTGAATGAATGAATGAATCTCCCTTCCCCACAGCACCTGTACATATGTATATATGTTTGTACATATTTATTACTCTATTTATTTATTTATTTTATTTGTACATATCTATTCTATTTATTTTATTTTGTTAGTATGTTTGGTTTTGTTCTCTGTCTCCCCCTTTTAGACTGTGAGCCCACTGTTGGGTAGGGACTGTCTCTATATGTTGCCAATTTGTACTTCCCAAGCGCTTAGTACAGTGCTCTGCACATAGTAAGCGCTCAATAAATACGATTGATTGATTGACTGATCACCTGAATCTGGGACCAGGGGAGGCCTCTGGATCTGGAGAGGAAAAAGCCCCAAGCTCTCAGGACCATTCTTGGGAAGCAGCGTGGCTTAGTAGATACAGCACGGACCCGGGAATCAGAAGGACCTTGGTTCTAATCTCAGCTCCGCCATCTGTCTGCTGTGTGACCTTGGGCAAGTCACTTCACTTCTCTGCACCTCAGTTACCTCATCTGTAAAATGAGGATTAGGAGTGTGAGCCCCATGTGGAACAGGCACTGTATCCACCTTGATTAACTTGTATCTACCCCAGTGCTTAGAACAGTGTTTGGCATATAGTAAGTACTTAATAAGTACCATAATTATTATTACTATTATTAATATCCTTGCCACAGAGCCTGCAGCAAGCCTTGCACAGGGAAAGCTCACAAGTCAATCAATCAACAATTACCCAATTAAACCTGAACCCACCAAAGCTCTGAAAAGAATGTGGCTTTACTTGTTGAGGAATCTTTTAAATCCTCTGATGAACAGAAAGGTGTAATGCAGAGGTCATGAGTTTGAATCTCAGCTCCACCACACGCCTGCTGTGTGACCTTGGGCAAGTCACTTAACTTCTCTGAGCCTCAGTTACCTCATCTGTGAAATGGGGATTAAGACTGTGAGCCCCACGTACGACAACCTGATCACCTTGTATCCCCCCAGCATTTACAACAGTGCTTTGCACATAGTAAGCACTTAACAAATGCCATCATTATTATTATTATTATTATTAATGCATTAATGACCATCATCATCATTATCTGCTACTAGACTGAACTAGGAGATACGGGATGAGAAGCAGCATGGCCTAGTGACAACAGCCCGGGTTTGGGAATCAGGGGTCGAGGGTTCTAATCCCGGCTCCACCACTTGTCTGCTGTGTGACCTTGGGCAAGTCACTTCACTTCTCTGGGTCTCAGTTCCCTCATCTGTAAAATGGGGATGAAGACTGTGAACCCCACGTAGGACAACCTGGTTATCTTATATCTACCCCAGCGCTTAGAACAGTGCTTGACGCATTGCAAGTGCTTAACAAATAGCAACATTATTATTATTATGACTAAATCCAACAATTCCTGAATTGATAGCCATGGGTCAATGGACAATAAGCGATGGAAATAGAAGCAGCATGGCCTACTAGCTAGAGCACAGGCTTGGAAGTCAGAAGGACCCGGGTCCTAGTCCCAATACCGCCATTTGTCTGCTATGTGACCTTAGGCAAGTCACTTAACTTCTCTGTGCCTCAGTTACCTCATCTGTAAAATGGGGATTGAGACTGTGAGCCCTCTGTGGGACAACCTGACTAGCTTGTACCCCAATGCTTAATACAGTGCCTGGCATCTAGTAAGCACTTAACAAATACCACTAAAAAAAAAAAAAGAATAACATAGCTGTCACTAGTTGGGTGGGGGTGTCAATGGGGTTTCTTACAAATAACAAAAGCGAAACCCAACCATTTCAGTTTGTAAAACTTTTCCCCCACTCTTTCCTCTTTCTGGTTTCGTCTTGAATAAAGGTGAAGTGGAAAGGATCTAACCCAATAACTACCGGCTGTCTCGGGAAAGCTGTTAGAAGGCTTAAGAGCAAAGTCTCAATCTGATGGGTGGGTAAGCTAGTGATTGGGTCATGATGTCTGCCTGTCTCCCCCATTGCCCAGTAAGCTCCTTAAGAGCAGAGACTCAGCCCTTTACTTTCATTGTCATCATCATCATCATCATCATCAATCGTATTTATTGAGCACTTACTGTGTGCAGAGCACTGTACTAAGCGCTTGGGAAGTACAAGTTGGCAACATACAGAGATAGTCCCTACCAAATACTATTGAATGAATGAATGAATGAAAAGACAAGAAAACCCTTTCCTTAATGTTCTGAAATTAAAGGCATAAAATCACGGTCCTCTGAGCAGATTAATTCTAAAATACCCATAACTCGGAGTTGATCCTTTCCTTTAATTTCACTAGGTCTGAACAATCCACAGCCCCTTTTGATAGTCTATTCCAGCGGTTTAGCACCTGGATAATCAATAAATTATCTTATGCCCCAATGAAATCTTTCCTCCTTGGATTTAAACCCATTTCCTTTCCAGGGGTCCTAAGAGTATCTTTCCAAAGGAAGACCTTCATATCCTTGAGGACAGTTAAAATTTAGGTCACCTCTTATTCATTCATTCAATCGTGTTTATTGAGCACTTACTGGGTGCAGAGCACTGTACTAAGCGCTTGGGAAGTACAAGTTGGAAACATATAGAGACGGTCCCTACCCAACAGCGGGCTCACTCATCACCAGAGGCAGCGTGGCTCAGTGGAAACAGCACGGGCTTTGGAGTCAGAGGTCATGGGTTCAAATCCCAGCTCCTCCAACTGTCAGCTGTGTGACTTTGGGCAAGTCACTTAACTTCTCTGTGCCTCAGTTACCTCATCTGTAAAATGGAGATTAAAACTGTGAGCCCCCTGTGGGGCAATCAGATCACCTTGTAACCTCCCCAGCACTTAGCACAGTGCTTTGCACATAGTAAGTGCTTAACAAATACCATTATTATTATTATTATTATTATTATTATTAATCAGACATACTTATTGAATACTTACTGTGTGCAGTAAGTGCTGTAATCAACACTTGGGAGAGTACAATATAACAATATGTAACAGACACATTCCCTGCCCATGATGAGCTTATAGTCTAGAGGGGGACTAGCCCCAAACAACCCAATTATTTTCATTTTTATTTAAAAAGCCATTTTCCGGCTCTTTAAATTATTTTAGCTGTTCTTTCCCAGGTCTCGAGTTTCTCCACATCACTTTCCAAGTGTGGTGACTAAAGCTGGACCTACTACTTATACTGAGTCCGACAAGCGCAGAATAGATTGTAGCATTGCACAGCAGACCTCTGTAAAGACCCCATGGTGCTATGTTGGATTTTAAAATTACAGGACCACACTGGTGTCTCATTCAGCTCTTGGTTGGCTATGACCCCCGTGTTTTTCTCCTTTAATTGTGGTTAGCAAGTCTTCCCCCAGCTTGTAGCTCTGGTGTTTGTTTTCATTTTGCATTTGTCCCTATTGAATTTTATCCGGTTTTAGTTTGGGCCTATATAGGGCTTTGCATAGATGCAGAATGGCCTAGTAGAAAGAGCACGGGCCTGGAAATCAGAGGACCTGCCTCTCTGGTTACCCTGGTCTCTTGGGAGACCAGTTCTGGCAGTAAGAAGGCCTAGATGTCCCATGAGGAGACTGCCAAGCCTGAGGAGAGCCTGGTGGAGTGACCACCATTTCCTTTCTTGTCTCTGAGCTTTGTGGTCCCTCACACTATATCTCTTTATCCTCGTAACCCTGACAAGGTGTTGTCCTCCTCCTCCAGTCCCCCCAGTGGATTGAGAGCAGTGGGTGAGTTGGGAGAATGGCTTCTTAAGGCTCCATTTACCCCAGCGGTGGGGTAGTGGGGAGAGACATAGTCAGAAGAGATACCGGGTTTGGGTTTCTTTCAGGTGATGAGGAGGCCATTTTGGTGGCCCACAGTGAGGAGTTGAGCTTCAGCAGTTTGCTGAGATGGGTGTGCGCTGAGGGTGAGAGATCTGTGCAGAGGGCACAAGGGATTAAGTTGAGGGGACCACGTTGAGGGTATGTAAAGGTCTTTTCCCTGTGCAGACAAGAGAGGGAGTCCGGCTACTGCAAACTCCCTCCCCCACCCTCCCCCGGGATTAGAACGAGGAGGAGGCAGCAAGCTGACACGTCTGGTGGTTTCTTTGGTTTCAATTTCCTGGGGAAACTATTTTCAGTGTGATGGGCCTTTATATTCATGCTGCAGAGAAGAGTCAGAAAGCATGTAAATGAGGAGCCCAGAGCCCTCATTTTCAAATCCTCAATGTCTGGGGAGTGTTTTTCAGAGCAAATTTCCCCAGGACGCTCAAGACCCAAGAGGTGGTGGTGAGGGAGAGACAGGAGGAGGCTCCAGGTGGACAAAAGAAATGTCGTCCCCTTGTCCTGGAGCGAGTTGGTCACTTGCCTTCAAGTAACGACTTGGGTCCTGCCGGTAGCCCCTATCGGGTGCCCTTCCCCCGACTTGGGAGGGTTTAGCGCTCAAACACAACTGTCTCCTCCCCTTAAATTTGTCAATCCAGCAAAGTTTCTCCGGTGTGGAGGCCCAAAAGCAAGGCCAGATTCAAGGCCAGAAAAAGCAGCATAATGTTTGGCAAGCTAGGGAGGGATTATTAAGCTGATGAAGGTCAATGAAACAAGCCAGAGTGTTATGGGAATTTGGGAAGGGGAATACCAGAGGGGATTTGGAGCTGAGAGAGATAACAAGCAGTCGGGAGGCGGATTGGGGTGGGGAGTCTGGGGAATCAGAGCAGTTTTGGGATTAGCCCACCAACCCACCTTACTAGCTCATGTGGTTTGGGGAGGAGGAGAGGGGGCAAAAATTCCTCCCAAAATTCAGGGGAAAGACTGTAAGCTCATTGTGGCCAGGGAATGTGTCTGTTTATTGTTGTACTGTTCTCTCCCAAGTGCTTAGTACAGTGCTCTTCACACAGTAAGCTCTCAATAAATTCGACTGAATGAAGGAGCAACTAAGAGGCCAGGAACCCCAGGTAGAATTGAAAAAAAGACAGATCTTGGGCCAACCCCACGTAAGGTATCTGGGAAACCACCCTAGTTACATCTTGCAACATCCTGTTGCTGCAGCTTCTCCTTTCCTGTTTGAGGTAGCCCAGCCCTGTTTGATGCACAGAAAAAAAAGAAAAAAAAAAGCATGGTGGGATGGTTGCTGTTTTAACCAGAGAAATAGGCAGAAATTGGAACCGTTTCTCCACAGGCAAACTGGGATTGGCGGAAAGAGAACCGGAGGCCTTGGGCGCTCTTGTAAGGGGCAAGGGGTGAGGGCATCTTGCTTCTTTCCTGCCTCATTATGAGCCCTGAGGCAGCCTTGTTGTCCTGGAAAGTGTCAAATTACCCCCATGCTCCCCTGCCCCTTTCCTTCAGGAGGAAGGGACCCCCCCCTTTTCACCCTCAGGACCAGTTGCTTCCCATTTTGCTTTCTCTGTCTCAGCCCTCACCTCAGCAGTACTCTCCATCCCTCACCATCCCCATTCCCCAACGTGTCTGAACCATAAAACACTTGTTATAGTAATGATGGCATTTGTTAAGCGCTTACTATGTGCCAAGCACTGTTCTAAGCACTGGGGAAGATACAAGGTAATTAGGTTGTCCCAAGTAGGGCTCACAGTCTTAATGCCCATTTTACAGATGAGGTAACTGAGGCACAGAGAAGTCAAGTGACTTGCCCAAGGTCCCACAGCTGACAAGTGGTGGAACCGGGATGAGAACCGATAACCTCTGACTCCCAAGCCCGGGCTCTTTCCACTGAGCCATGCTGCTTCTCACTTGTACTAACACTCCTGTTTGATGTAAATTTTTGACCTAATGTTCGGCTTGCTCTGAGTGTGAATACTTGTACGAAGGTCTGGTATCCTCCAGTACACTCCCTGCACACGCAAAGCTCTTTTATTCCCGAAAAAGAGAAGCAGCTTGGCTTACTGGTTAGAGCATTGGTCTGGGAGTTAAACGGACCTGGGTTCTAAGCCTGGCTCCGCTACTTGTCTGCTGCGTGACCTTGGGCAAGTCACTTAGTTTCTTTGTGCCTCATCTGTAAAATGGGGATGAAGACTGTGAGCCCCATGTGGGACATGGAAACGTGGCCACCCTGATTAGCTTGAATCTACTCCAGAGCTTAGAACAGTGCGAGGCACAAAGTACTTAACAAATATCATAAAAAAAAGTCACATTGGGCTCTGAGGCTGGGTCATGGACCGAGAATTCACTCCCCATCTCTTGGCATCAGTGTCCTCTGTTACTCAAGAATCCCATTCATTTATTCAATTGAATTTATTGAGCACTTACTGTGTGCAAGGCACAGTACTAAGTGCCTGGGAGAGTACAACACAACAACAAACAGACACTTTCCCTGCCCAAAGCTACTACCCATAGGACTGTTTGCTGGATCGAGCCTTACCCCTGGGCTTATCAAACTCCTGAGGAGTCAGAAGTGGCCCTTCCCAAGCAGGGATACCCCTGGGCTGATCAAAACCACTACAGAGCTTCTGCCAACAGAAGCAGATTCCCCTACCAGGGAAGACCCGGCCAGGACAAGCCCACGTTCTAGGAGTGAGACTTGAGAAAGCGGTATCTAGAGCACAGGTCAACTCACTACACTCTGCTCCTCCGGATACTGCCCACTTGGGTGCTTGTAAAATTTTCAGAGGAAACGGGTGTTGAAAGGGTCGGCGGGGAATGGGCAAGGCAGGACACTGTCAGTCCACTGGTGACCAGATGTACTGAGCCTTCTATGAGCATTCATTCATTCATTCAATCGTATTTAGTACAGTGCTCTGCACACAGTAAGCGCTCAATAAATACGATTGATTGATTGATTGAGAGCTTACTGTGTGCAGAACACTGTACTAAGCACTTGGGAAGTACAAGTCGGTGACATATAGAGCCGGTCCCTACCCAACAGTGGGCTCACAGTCTAGAAGGGGGAGACAAACAACAAAACAAAACATATTAACAAAATAAAATAAATAGAATAGTAAATATGTACAAGAAAAAGACATGATCCCTACCTTCGGGGAACTTTCAATCGAAGGGCGGGGGGGGGGGGGGGGGGGGGGCGAAACCATACCCTGGGACAGACTGCCAAAAAACAGGACTGTCCAACAAAACTGAAACATCTAGTCACTTCACCTCAAGTTCTCTCCCTTAATGGGGTCTAGAGAAGGTCAGAGGCCACAGAAGGTGGCTAGGGCAGCCTTAGTGCAGGAAAGGTGAAATTCAATCATTGGCAAAACTGTTTGTATTGATAACTGTCTCCTCCAAAGCCCTAATTCCCCAACCAGGGGTCCAGACCCCATGGGACTACATGGAAGTTCTGAGGAGGTTATCATGTGGGCAAACTGCCAGAAGCAGCTGGGCAGAGGGGATTCCCCAGAGGCTGGAATCAGATACCTGCAGCAGCCCTGAGCTCCAGGGCAGCTTTGGGGGGCACTGGGGGAGTCTAATGGGGCCTAGGGAGGTCCCATGGGACCTTCTCTGCACTCAGTGCTCAATTCATTCATTCAATCATTCACTCGTATTTATTGAGCACTTACTGTGTGCACAGCACTGTACTAAGTGCTTGGGAAAGTACAATATAACAATAAAACAAACACATTCCCTGACCACAGTGAGCTTACAGTATAGAGGGGGAGACAGTATAGTGGGGGAGACATGGCCTAAAGGATAAAGCACGGGACTGAGAGTCAGGAAGACCTGGGTTCAAATCCTGCCAAGGTCATTTGTCTGCTGTATGACTTTGGCAAGTCACTTCACTTCTCTGGGCCTCAGTTACCTCATCTGTAAAATGGGGACTAAGGTTGTGAGCAGTACATGGGACAGGGACTGTGTCTGATCTGATTATCTTGTACCTACTCCAGTTCTTAGAACAGTGCTTGGCACATAGTAAGCACTTAAAGATAGCACAGTTATTATTATTATTATTATTAATTAATTACAGATATGTACATAAGTGCTGTGGGGGTGGAAGGGATGTCTCTATTGGAGTGGCCTGTTCCACCATCTCAATGGAATTCTCCTTTGGAGCAGGTGGCTACCTACAGCCCACAGCACCTGACTCAAAACTATAGTTTGGGGGAGGCTGTTGCTCTTTTTGTGTTCATTAGATATGATATTTATTCCAGGGTTCCCTAACTGCCCAGCACTATGCTAAGCACTGGGTAGTTTCAAGATAACGTTTACATGACTCTCAAATACGTAGCCCAGGGTTTTAAAAGTCCAAAAGGCCAGACGAACCCGGTGCCCCAGCTTGCTGATTTTTTTTAATGTCTTGCAAACGTGTGCCTCCCCATTAAGACATACTAAGTAAGCCCCTCCCTTCCTTTTCCTCTGTCAGTAAAAGTCTGCATTTTTTTCGACACACTACCCGCTTGAGAGTTCTCCCTCTGTTCTTGTGACCCTCCCACCCACCTGTCTTACACTCACACACACACACACACACACACACATCAACTCACACACATCTATACCTGGGAGCCATGTCCATATACTGCACTTTGCTCTCGGTCCCCTCCCTGGGCTGGCCCTTCCCCAGATGTCTATTAAAAACAAAAAAAAAATGTTTGTCTTGTCTGAGTTATCTATATCTTTAGATTGGAAAGGTCCCTCCCCCACAGGGTCACGTCTCGTTTCTTTTTGAGAAAACAGCAGGCATCCCCATTCCTTCTCATATTCTCATTTTCACTCCCCCTCACAATCAGGGGCAATCCTCTCACCTATTCTGAAGGTGCCTCTCTCTCTGTTTCTCTGTCTCTGTCTCTCTCTCTCTCTGTGTCTCTGCCCCCGCCACCCCTGCTTGAATACAACCTGGCAGCGGCAGAAGGGCTTATCTTGCTGGCTCTCAGCCACTGATGATGGAACTGCTGCGGCCTGCCTTCCCACACCCCTTCCTCCCTCCTCTTCATGACCAGGGCCTCTCAGGCAGTACAGACAACATCCTTGGGGCTAAGGAAGCAGTGCCCAAAAGACTCCCATGAGACCCCAAAAAACTGTAAACTGTAAACTGTAAGCTCAATGTGGGCAGGGAATGTGTCTGTTTACTGTTACACTGTACTCCCTCAACGCTTAGTACTGTGCTCTGCACACAGTAAGCACTCAATAAATATATTTGACTGACTGACTCCTAATTGTCAAGTACTTAGGAGGGAAAACCCTGGGGATTCTGGATCTTGGGGCCCCTCTTTCTAGTTGCTCTCTCAAATCCCATCCAGGGGTATGATAATAGAATTGTCCAACTCTAAGATGGTGGCAGGGAGACGGCACCCATGAGTGGGGGTATCTGAGAGAGGAGTGTTTGAACACTTGGTCTGTGAAAACACAGTCGGAGTCCTTTTTCCAGCCTCTTGCTGTTTGGGTGATCAGACCCCACTGGTTAGGAGTGGAAAGTATTTTTTTTCTGTAATGGTATTTGTTAAGCCCTTACTACTAGCAGTAGCTCCTGGCTCTCACTTCTGGCTCTTTAGTGGCTTTGGCCAGGCACTGTACTAAGCACTGGGGTAGATACAAACTAATCTGGTTGGACACAGTCCATATCCCACATAATAATAATAATAATAATGGCATTTATTAAGCCATTTTAGACTGTGAGCCCACTGTTGGGTAGGGACTGTCTCTATATGTTGCCAACTTGTACTTCCCAAGTGCTTAGTACAGTGCTCTGCACACAGTAAGCGCTCAATACGATTGATTGATTGATTAAGCGCTTACTATGTGCAGAGCACTGTTCTAAGCGCTGAGGGGATACAAGGTGATCAAGTTGTCCCACGTGGGGCTCACAGTCTTAATCCCCATTTTACAGATGAGGTAACTGAGGCTCAGAGAAGTTAAGTGACTTGCCCAAGGTCACACAGCAGACATGTGGCGGAGTCAGAATTCGAACCCATGACCTCTGACTCCAAAGCCCATGCTCTTTCCACTGAGCTGTGCTGCTTCTCTAATAATAATAATAATAATTACTATTATGGTACTTGTTATGTGCTTACTAGATGCCAAGCACTGTTCTAAGCACTGGGGTAGATACGAGTTAATCAGGTTGAACACAGTCCCTGTCCCACATGAGGCTCACAGTCTAAGTAGGAGGGAGTAGGATTGAATCTCCATTTTACAGATGCGGTAACTTAGGCCCACAGAAGTGAAATCAATCAATCAATCAATCAATCAATCAATCAATCAATCGTATTTATTGAGCGCTTACTGTGTGCAGAGCACTGTACTAAGCGCTTGGGAAGTACAAGTTGGCAACATATAGAGACAGTTCCTACCCAACAGTGGGCTCACAGTCTAAAAGGGAAATGACTTGCCCACGGTCACACAGCAGACAAGTGGCGGAGCCGAGATTAGAACCCAGGTCCCTCTGGCTCCCAGGCCCCTGCTCTATCCACTAGGCCATACTGCTTCCCGCTAGCATGACACACCATGTGTTGCCAACCATCCATACCCTCACAGGCAGGCTGTAGAAATAGCTACAATTTGTGGTGACCATAAAGCCCGTAAAAAAGAGTTTGCCATCCAAAAATACTGCGACGGCAGGGTCATGCTTCAGTACGTCAGTGTTCCAGCCCTTTCTGGCTTAGTGTTTAGAGCATGGACCTGGGATTCAGAAGGCCATGGGCTCTAATCCCAGCTCTGCCACTTTTTTTTAATGGCATTTATTACGGGCTTACTATGTGCAAAACACTGTTCTAAGCGCTGGGTAGGTTACAAGGTGATCAGGTTGTCCCACGGCGGGCTCACAGTCTTAATCCCTATTTTACAGATGAGAGGGAACTGAGTCCCAGAGAAGTTAAATGACTTGCCCAAAGTCACACAGCTGACAATTGTCAGAGCTGGGATTTTGAATCCACAACCTCTGACTCCAAAGCCCGTGCTCTTTCCACTGAGCCACGCTGCTTCTCAACTGCTTGTCTACTGTGTGATCTTGGGCAAGTCCCTTCACTTCTCTGTGCCTCAGTTATATCTCATCTGTAAAAAAGGGGTTGAGGCTGTGAGTTCCACGTGGGACGGGGACTGTGTCCAACCTGATTTGCTTGAATCAACCCCAGTGCTTAGAACAGTGTCTGGCACATAGTAAGTGCTTAAAAAATATCATAATAATTATTATTATTACTATTATTAGCTCCAACGGCCCCATCTGTCTGCCCATACAGACAATTCATTCATTCAATCATACTTATTGAGCGCTTACTGTGTGCAGAGCACTGTACTAAGCGCTTGATCCTGGTTGCGATCCTGGCCCCAGTGCCAACAGGACATGCGCTTGAGTTGTCCTGGCAGCAGTGGAGATGGTCTGCATTGAAACATTCACACTCCCTTGCCTGGCCCCTCCAACCCCAGTGACCCACACTGAGAGATGGCTGGTAGGGAGAATGATCACGGAACAAAATATCTGAGACCCCAACTACAGCAGACGATACTGTGCCCTCACAAGTAATCACTGCTACTCAGAGTAGCTTCACAAAGGCTGAGTGGGGTGAGGGGACGGAAGAGATTATTTTCCACTTTCTTGTGAAAATAAGGGAGAAAAAAAAATCGACCATTGGTATATTTTGAGTACTTACCAAGTGCAGAGCACTATACTAAGCGCTTGGGAGAATACAGTACAACGGAATTGGTTGACACAACCCTCGCCCTGTGAGCCTGTTGATGGGTAGGCATCGTCTCTATATGTTGCCGATTTGTACTTCTCAAGCACTTAGTACAGTGCTCTGCACACAGTAAGCGCTCAATAAATACTATTTAATGAATGAATGAATGAGGAGCTTATATCTAGTTAAAAAACAAAACAAAACCTTACTGAAAAACAACCTCTTTTGGCTCCTCCAAAATCTTTCAGGGTAGACTCCTTCCTCCTTGGCACATCTCCTGGCTTTAATGGTGGCTGTTTGTGTCTGTTCTCTACCGGGCCAACTGTTGGATCATTGGTACCCTGACCCCAAATCACAGCCTCTGCAAGGTCCTCTGTGTGACCATGGGCTCTCTAAGAAATACTGAGAGGCAGGATGGAGGCATTTCATCAAGGGCAGTGCCCCACACTCTGCTACATGATGGCGCGACTTAGCATTCATTTATATTCATGTCTGTCTCCCCCTCTAGACTGTAAGCTCATTGTGGGCAGGGAATGTGTCTGTTTCCAGGCACTTGGTACCATGCTCTGCATACAGTTGGTTCTCAATAAATACCACTGAGTGATTATTATCATTAGTAATAATAATAGTAATAAAAATGGTATTTGTTAAGTGCTTACTTTGTGCCAAGCACTGTTCCAAGCACTGAGGTAGGAACAAGGTAAACAGGTTGACCATGTGGGGCTCACAGTCTTCATCCCCAGTTTACAGATGAGGTAACTAAGGCACAGAGAAGTGAAGCAGCTTGCCCAAAGTCACCCAGCTTTCAAGTGGCGGAGCCGGGATTAGAAACCACGACCTCTGACTCCCAAGTCCGTGCTCTTTCCACTAAGTCACGTTGCTTCTCTGATTGATTGATTGATCATGTCATTGCTGGACTTGTTGCAAGAAGGGAGGCCCAATCAATCAATCAATCGTATTTATTGAGCGCTTACTGTGTGCAGAGCACTGTACTAAGCGCTTGGGAAATACAAGTTGGCAACATATAGAGACAGTCCCTACCCAACAGTGGGCTCACAGTCTAAAAGGGGGAGACAGAGAACAAAACCAAACATACTAACAAAATAAAATAAATAGAATAGATATGTGCAAGTAAAATAAATCATATTTATTGAGCACTTACTGTGTGCAGAACACTGTACTAAGTGCTTGTACTGTACTAAGTACAGTACAGGGGACCCAGGAGAGGGGAGGGAGTAGAAGCGGGGAACCCCTTCCTTTACACCCTAAAAGATTCAGTCCTACAGGGCAGGCCCATGCCAGAGTGATGGAGCATGAGCCAGGCCGCTTCATGACTCCTTGGCGGCTTTGACTGTCCTATCTCCTGAGCAGATGTCGAGTAGCCCCCTAAAGTGATCTATCCCTAGGTGCTTCTGGAGAGCCCGCCAATCAATCAATCATAATAATAATAATAATAATAATGTTGGCATTTGTTAAGCGCTTACTATGTGCAGAGCACTGTTCTAAGCGCTGGGGGGGATACAAAGTGATCAGGTTGTCCCATGTGGGGTTCACAGTCTTAATCCCCATTTTACAGATGAGGTAACTGAGGCTCAGAGAAGTTAAGTGACTTGCCCAAGGTCACACAGCAGACACGTGGTGGAGCGGGATTCGAACCTATGACCTCTGACTCCAAAGCCCGGGCTCTTTCCCACTGAGCCACGCTGCTTCTCATATTTATGGAGCACTTACTATGTGCAGAGTACTCTACTAGGCGCTTGGGAGAGTACGGAATCTAGACGACCTATTGAAGCTGCAAATCCACAGGGCTCTATCATTAGCTCCCCAGGTTAGACTTTTGTGTACTTCTCTCGGCTTTTTTTACAGTATGTGTTAATAATAATAATAAAGCGCTTACTATGTGCAAAGCACTGTTCTAAGTGCTGGGGAGGTTACAAGGTGATCAGGTTGTCCCACGTGGGGCTCACAGTCTTAATCCCCATTTTACAGATGAGGTAACTGAGGCACAGAGAAGGTAAGTGACTTGCCCAAAGTCACACAGCTGACAAGTGGTGGAGCTGGTATTTGAACCCATGACCTCTGACTCCAAAGCCCGGGCTCTTTCCACTGAGTCACGCTGCTTCTATATCTATAATTCTAATTATTCAGATGGTATTAACACCTGTCTACTTGATCTGTCTTGCTCTCCCCCTTCTAGACTGCGAGCTCACTGTTGGGTAGGGACCATCTCCATATGTTGCCGAATTGTACCCTCCAAGCGCTTAGTCCAGTGCTCTGCACACAGCAAGCGCTCAATAAATACGATCAAATGAATGAATGAAAGCGCTTACAATGTGCCAGGCACTGGGGTAGACACAAGGTAATCAGGTTGGTCACAGTCCCTGTCCCACATGGGGCTCACAGTCTTCATCCCCATTTTACGGATGAGGGAACTGAGGCCCAGAGAAGTTAAGTGACTTGCCCAAGGTCACACAACAGACAAGTGGTGGAACTGGGATTAGAACCCAGGCCCTTCTGACTCCCAGGCCGGTGCTCTATCCACTAGGCCACGTTGCCTCTGGACTGTAAGCTTGTTGTGAGCAGGGAATGTGTCTGTTTATTGTTATATTGTACTCTCCCAAGTGTTTAGCATAGTGCTTTGCGCACAGTAAGCGCTCACTAGATTCAGTTGAATGAATGAATGCTTTTCTGCCAAGGGCAGTCATCACCGCAACCTCTGAAGTGAGAGAATCGTAGGGCTGGTCTCTGTGACGTGCCCCAGGTCTGACTCCCCAAAAGTTCCCACCCATTTGCCCCAGAGCAGGGTGACTTTCTGTCCCCCTCAGCAAGCACCTCTGGACTGGTTTGTCTTTGTCACACCTCAGGAGGAAAGCTGGAAAGGAATGAATGCTTTCCAGGGATGTGACTGGCATTCCCCGCACAATCTGTGAAAGGGGCAGGATGAGAACTGAGAGCTCTCATCCTCTAGCAAACTGCCGGTAATAGAACAACTTAATCCAACAACAAGTCCTCGAGCTCTCATCCTCTAGCAAACTGCCGGTAATAGAACAACCTAATCCAACAAGTCCTAGAGCTCCAGACTCTACCTCTAGCCCTGACTTTGGCCTTTACATTGGCCCTGATCCCAACCCTAAGGTTTAATTACAGCAGAGGAGATTTCTATTGGTTATAATCAATCCCTTTGCACTTGGGTCTGTCCCCTTTAAGCCCTTAATATTCACCCCTCCCTCAGCCCCACAGCACTTATGTACACAGCCATAATTTAGTTTAAGGTCTGTCTCCCCCTCTAGACTGTAAACTCCCTGTGGGAGGGGAATACACTTACCAACTCTGTTGTAATACCATCTACCTATCGCTTAGTACAGTGTTCTACCCACGGTAAGCACTCAATAAATACCACTGATTTAGGGAGGCAAACCACTGAAACAGGTTATCAAGGAAGGTCACTGAGAGACCCTGGAGATCTCAAGAGAAAGAACCAACACTCTAGAAAGTAAGCTCGTTCTGCACAGGGAATGTGTCTGTTACGTTGTCATACTGTACTCTCCCAGCTGCTTAGTACAGTGCTCTGCACACAGTAAGCGCTCAATAGATGTGATTGACTGACTGACTGACACATCTTTCTTTGCTGTTTGTATAAGGTATTCACGTACATGGAGACCAAAGCTGGATCAGACTCTCTCTTAAGGTCCCTTCTAGCAGTTTAATTCTCTGGATTTTTGTTGGTGGGATTTGGTTTCCCTGGGTGCTTTGCACATAGTAAGTGCTTAACAAATGCCATCATTATTATTATTATTATTGGCCAAGAGGCTGACACATGCCACCTGCCTCCATCATCTTCCCCCTCCTTCTTTATTCGTCCATTCAGTCGAATTTATTGAGCATCTACTGTGTGCAGAGCACTGTACTAAGTGCTTGGGAGAGTACAACATAACAATAAACAGACACATTCTCTTCTCACAGAGAACTTACAGTTTAGAGGATGGGAGAAGGCAATGTAGCCCAACCTGAAATATGTTTATTTTGTTCTTTTGGTATTCGGAATATTGCCCTCAGTACTCCAGTGGGAACACAACTGGCAGGACAGAGAGTGCACCCAGGACTGCACAAATCACTAGCATTCAAATTCCCTCTTGCAGGTTCTTGCTCTTGTAATCTCAGGACCGAGGCTTCTTCATCATCCTCGACGGGAGGCTCCATCAGCATTGAGAATATTATTATTTTGTTGCCGTCTAAGTCTAATGCTAACCTTCTCACTGTACCTCGATCTCATCTACCTGGTGCTGACCCCTCACCCTCATCCTGCCTATGGCCTAGAATGCCGTCCCTCCTCGAATCTGACTCTCCCTCACTTCAAAGCCTTAATCAAGGCCCACCTCCTCCAATAATAATAATAATGACGGCATTTGTAAGCGCTTACTATGTGCAAAGCACTGTTCTAAGTGCTGGGGGGATACAAGGTGACCAGGTTGTCCTACGTGGGGCTCACAGTCTTAATCCCCATTTTGCAGATGAGGGAACTGAGGCACAGAGAAGTTAAGTTAAGGGAAGCAGCGTGACTCAGTGGAAAGAGCCCGGGCTTTGGAGTCGGAGGTCATGGGTTCAAATCCCAGCTCCACCAACTGTCAGCTGTGTGACTTTTGGCAAGTCACTTAACTTCTCTGTGCCTCAGTTACCTCAGCTGTAAAATGGGGATGAAGATTGTGAGCCCCCGTGGGACAACCCGATCACCTTGTAACCTCCCCAGCACTTAGAACAGTGCTTTGCACATAGTAAGCACTTAAAAATGCCATTATTATTATTATTATTATTATTAAGTGACTTGCCCAAAGTCACACAGCTGACAATTGGCAGAGTCGGAATTTGAACCCATGACGTCTGACTCCAAAGCCCGGGCTCTTTCCACTGAGCCATGCTGCTTCTCCAGTTTTAAAGTACTGAAAACATTGTGTGAATGTGGGATTGGGTGCACCCTCCTCTTTGAGTAAGTGTTAACATGCAGAGCGTTCTGCCACGCTGCTTCTCTAAGAGGCCTTCCCCGACTACGCCCTCCTTTCCTCTTTTGACACCCTCTTCTGCATCACCCTGACTTGCCCCCTTTATTCATCCCCCTTCCCAGCCCCACAGCACTTATGTATATATCTTTAATTTACTTATTTATATAAATGTCTGTCTCCCTTTCTAGACTGTAAGCTTACTGTGGGCAGAGAATGTGTCCATTTATTGTCGTATTGAACTCTCCTAAATGTTTAGTTCAGTGCTCTGCCCACAGTTAGCGCTCAATAAAAGTTGCAGGCACCAAACCATTCTTACATGAGAGATCTGTGTGTGCTGGAAGCTGATTCTTAACGCCCCCAATGAAGAAGTTCCTGATGATGACCAGAAAACCTCTCCATTCTGTTTTAATAATAATAATAATGGTATTTGTTAAGCACTTACTATGTGCAAAGCACTGTTCTAAGCGCTTGGGGAGGTTACAGGGTGATCAGGTTGTCCCATGGGGGGCTCACAGTTTTAATGCCCATTTTACAGATGAGGTAACTGAGGCACAGAAAAATTAAGTGACTTGCCCAAAATCACACAGCTGACAGTTGGCAGTGCCAGGATTTGAACCTATGACCTCTGACTCCAAAGCCCGTGCTCTTTCCACTGAGCCATGCTGCTTCTCCAGTTTTAAAGTACTGAAAACATTGTGTGAATGTGGGATTGGGCGCACCCTCCTCTTTGAGTAAGTTTTAACGTGCAGAGCGTTCTGCTTTAAGAGTTGAAATGATTGAATGAGCACGTTCCCCTCGTATTTTGTGTGAGTAGAATGCAGGACGTTCTGGGAAAGCCAAGTAGTTGAGATTTGAGGTGATGCCTATAGAAAGGTTATGTATATGTCTGTGAGTGGAGCGGGAATGAAGAAAGACTTGGGCATTTGTCCTTAAGGTGGGCAGAAATGAACATCTTGTTTGATACGGGAGAATTGGCTTTACCCCTGTGTCAGTGTGAAGGACTAGAACTGTGAGCCCGTTGTTGAGTAGGGACCGTCTCTATATGTTTCCGACTTGTACTTCCCAAGTGCTCTGCACACAGTAAGCGCTCAATAGGTACGATTGAATGAATGAATGAATGAATACAACTGAATTGAGTCCAGAAGGCACAAAGATGAACCCGCCATTAGTAGAAGGTGACAAGTCTTCCCATTCCTTTTAATGAATAATTCAGGGAGAAAAAATTGTAAGCTCCTCGAAGGCAGGGATCCTGTCTTTAGACTCTATTGTACTCTCCTAAGCGTTTCAGTGGTCTGCACAGGGTAAGGGCTCAGCAAATATAATTCATTTTCCAAAAGCTATTCCAATAGTTTTTCCACTTTGAAAACCAAAGTGGAACCAAACCTGCAGGACCGAACACAAATGTGAGTTCCTAAGTCAAGCGAGGAATCTGGTCCCAACTACAAAAGTACAGTTGATCTGCCAGTTGGGTGTTCTCCAGGGCAGATCCCAGGTTTTAGGTGCAGTATTCCCAGGGTAATATTCTTTTTATAACCTGCGTCTCCACTGGGTAGATCTCACATTTGGCAACAATCCAACAGTGGTTTGCGGTTTGAAAAATATTCTCATATTCCCCTCGGGACTCTACCCAAAAGCACTGGATTGGTGAGATCTGTTCTATACTAGCATGTGTAATAAGAGGAATAATACACTTAAAATTGCATGCCTGCCTTCTGCAGACAAGGATAATAGGTACTCAAGAAATGGTAACAGGAGGAGGGAAAACCAGTAGGCTAGGAAAGGCTAAATGGAGGGATGAGCCTTTATAATAAATCTTCCTACCCCTTCATTTAAATAACAGTCCAGAGCTCCCGGGCAGTCTCCAGAAGGAACATTACTGAGGAATTTTACTCCCCTCCCTCATTTTCCAATCTCACAGCTAAATTCGGCTCTGGACGCCGACTACTGAAGGATGTTTTCTGTGGAAATGGCCAACCAGCCATCCCCTTCTGTTCTGGCCAGGGGAGGGGAGCGGTTGGTTCCAGATTAATGAGTGCGACGAGGAAGGCAGGTCACAAGAGAAGGCTGCCGTCCCTCTGGATCTCCCACACCCACCAGTCCCACTCGGAAGGACGACGGGTGGTGACCCTTCGCTTGGGAAAAGAAGGGAGAGGAAATAGGATGTTCAAGCTGTGGGAATAACCCTCTACCTCTCCCTCCTTTTTTCCTAGGTCTCGCCAGTCTGATGAAGCTCCACTGGCCCAGGATGCAGCTCTGACCGGAGCCCGGGCCTCCCGCCCCCTGAGCTGGGGCAGTAGGCACGAGCTCTGAGGTACACCCCAAATTCCTGTGGCCCAACGCCCGTGACCCCTGACCTCCTCCTCCCTGCCATCGAGGCCCCCGCCTCCGCACCATGGCCATCGCCGTGCAGCCCAATGACCTGATGTTTGACTTCGCCAGCAATGGAATGGAGGTATGGCCACGGAGGAGACCTTAGGATTTTTGTGGAGAACAATCCGCCCAGGCGCAAAAAACATTTCCAGCCCTCCACCCCACTTAGCAGTGAGGATTCTGCTGGCAGGACAATCACCTGTTCGCTGGGAGCTTTATTTTCCAGCTCAATTCGCAGCCTTTCTTGTTTGAAGCACACCCTATTGTGGGCTCTGAGCCTGTGGGCCTTGGCTAATTTGCAAGGCTGAAATCAGTCTCCCTTGATTTATCTCACTCCCCTGTTCTTCTAGCCAATATTTCTGTGAAAACCTTCTAGTAGTAGTAATAATAATGATGGTATTTGTTAAGCACTTACTAAGTGCCAAGCACTGTTCTAAGCACTAACATGAGGGTATTTGTTAAGCGCTTACTATATGCCAAGCACCATTCTAAGCGTTAGGACAGCTACAAGGTAACCAGGTTGTCCCACTTGGAGCTCACAGTCTTAATCTCCATTTTACAGATGAGGAAACTGAGGCACAGAGAAGTTGAATGACTTGCCCAAAGTCACAAAGCTGACAAGTGGCGGGGCTGGGATTTGAACCCATGACCTCTGACTCCGAAACCCGTGCTCTATCTCACTAAGCCACCTGCTAATAGTATTTATTAAGTGCTTACTGTGTGCAGAGCACTGTACTGAGTGCTGGGGAAGAATATATAGGTGGAAATTGGACCTGGTCCCTGACCCATGCCAAGGACCTCACAGTGTAAAACTATAACGAGAGAGAGGGGGCCAGCAACAGACACATAAGGAGAGGAGGGTAAAAACACATTAAGATGACATAAAGAAAACAGATAAAAATAAGCCAAAATCAGTGGAGTAGTGAGATTAGATGAGCAGAAGTTCAGGCTCCTCACAGCTCAGAGTCTGACAGTTATATAATAATAATAATGGTATTTGTTAAGCACTTACTATGTGCCAAGAACTGTTCTAAGTACTGGAGTAGATACAAGGTAATGAAGTTGTCCCACGTGAGGCTCACAGTCTTCATCCCCATTTTACAGATGAGGTAACTGAGGCACAGAGAAGTTAAGTGACTTGCCCAAAGTCAATCAGCTGATAAGTGGCGGAGCTAGGATTAGAACCCACGACCTCTGACTCCCAAAGCTGTGCTCTTGCCACTAAGCCATAATGCTTCTCTAGGGACAAAAGGAGCTCATCCAGGATCTCTCCTCCAGTGGATTTATGGGCACAGAATGAAGCTCACCAGGATCCCCTTGAACTATGATGGAAATCACACCCGAGGGTCTCATTTTGTGCAGATGCAGCTTGGTGGGTCCTTAAGAAACATGCGCAGGTGCCTGTCATAGTTAAAGCGGAGCAGAGGAAGGCAGGAGGGATTTCCACCCCATCCCCAACCCCACAGCACTTATTCATTCAATCACATTTATTGAGCGCTTACTGTGTGCAGAGCACTGTACTAAGCGCTTGGGAAGTACAAGTTGGCAACATATAGAGAAAGTGTCCCTACCCAACAACGGGCTCACAGTCTGGAAGGGGGGAGACAGAGAACAAAACAAAGCATGTGGACAGGTGTCAAGTCATCAGAACAAACAGAATTACTTATGTAATTCTCTTAATTAAGAGAAGCATCGTGGCTCAGTGGAAAGAGCATGGGCTTTGGAGTCAGAGGTCATGGGTTCAAATCCTGGCTCCACCACTTGTCAGCTGGGTGGCCTTGGGCAAGTCACTTAACTTCTCTGGGCCTCAGTTACCTCATCTGTAAAATGGGGATGAAGACTGTGAGCCCCCGTGGGACAACCTGATCAACCTTGTAACTTCCCCAGCACTTAGAACAGTGCTTTGCACATAGTAAGTGCTTAATAAATGCCATTATTATTATGTATATATCTTTAAATTATATATTATAAATTACTTATTTATTCAGATTAAAGTCTGCTCCTTCTCTAATAATAATGATTATGGTATTCATTAAGCACTCGCTATGTGCCAGGCACTGTACTAAGCACTGGGGTGGATACAAGCAAATCAGGTTGGACACAATCCCTGTTTTACATGGGCTCACAGTCTTAATCCCCATTTTACAGATGAAGCAACTGCAGCACAGAGTGGTTAAATGACTTGTCCAAGGTCACACAGCAGACAAATTGCAGAGCTGGTATTAGAAAAAGAAACTCCTCACCCTGGGCTTCAAGGCTGTCCATCACCGCGCCCCCTCCTACCTCACCTCCCTTCTCTCCTTCTACAGCCCAGTCCGCACCCTCCGCTCCTCTCCCGCTAATCTCCTCACCTTACCTCGTTCTCGCCTGTCCCGCCATCGACCCCTGGCCCACGTCATCCCCCATGCCCTCCCTCTGCCCATCCGCCAAGCTAGCTCTCTTCCTCCCTTCAAGGCCCTACTGAGAGCTCACCTCCTCCAGGAGGCCTTCCCAGACTGAGCCCCTTCCTTCCTCTGCCCCTCGTCCCCCTCTAAATCCCCCCATCTTACCTCCTTCCCTTCCCCACAGCACCTGTATATATGGATATATGTTTGTACATATTTATTACTCTATTTATTTATTTATTTATTTTACCTGTACATATCTATTCTATTTATTTTATTTTGTTAGTATGTTTGGTTTTGTTCTCTGTCTCCCCCTTTTAGACTGTGAGCCCACTGTTGGGTAGGGACTGTCTCTATATGTTGCCAACTTGTCCTTCCCAAGCGCTTAGTACAGTGCTCTGCACACAGTAAGCGCTCAATAAATACGATTGATTGATTGACCTTCTGGCTTCCAGGCCCATGCTCTATCAATTACATCACGCTGCTTCTCCTAATTTGCAAATAGAAGGAAAACTGCTGGACTACCAGCCCAGTTAGTACTTCTTCCTTCTGCCCAGACTCAGGAGGCAGAGTGGAGGGGGCTGGGCTGGCCCCCATCCTCTTGCTGCCTCAAAAACAACCCTAGGAGATCCCAAAGAAATTGAATAATATACCTGAGGTCTCAAGGCAGATCAATGACGGAGTTGGAATTAGATCCCAGGACTCTTGATTCCCAGATGAGAGCTCTTTCCAGCAGGCCCCACTGCCTTTCTTGGATCGTGAACCTAATTTGGAACAAAGATAGGGTCCGATCTGATCATGTTTAGGCTGCAAGCACCTCCTCTAGACTGCAAAATCCTTGCGGACAGGGAACAAGTCTACCACCTCTGTTACATTACACTCTACCAAGGTGCTTACAGTGCTCTGCACACAAGAGCTCAATAAACATGATAGATTATTTGGTTTATCGTTCATCTACCCTGGCACTTTGCACACAGTAAGGGTTTAGTAGACTGTAAAACTCCTCTAGATTGTAAACTCATTTTGGGCAGGGAACGTGTTTATCAACTTGGTGGCACTGTACTGTCCCAAGTGTTTATACAGTGCTCTGCACTCAATAAATACCATTGATTAATAATAACCCTACCTACTCAAGATATTTTCATTTATTCATTCAATTATATTTACTGAGCACCTACTGTGTGCAAAGCACGCTACTAAGCTTTTGGGATGGTACAACAATAAACAGACACTTTCCCTGCCCACAGCGATATATTTTAGTTGTTCAGAGCTACCCTCTCAGGGCAACCAGCACTGCTAAAGCGGCCTAAAAGAGTATACGAGCTCTCCCTGCAGTGTCTACCTGTTCAATTGTAGACTCCCAAGTGTTTAGGACAATGCTCTGCACCCAGTAGGCACTCAATAAATACCACTCATTGATTGACTGATCAACTCTCCTCACTGTCGTAGCGGCAACAGAGATGATAACGGGGACCATTGGATGTGCAGAAATTACAGAATGGGCAAAGCCGCAGCTCAGGCTTTGAGTCTCACTGCCGGTCTCGCCTCCACAACATCGCCAAGATCTGTCCTTTCCTCTCCATCCAAACTGCCACTTTACTGGTTCAATCTCTCATCCTATCCCGACTGGATTACTGCATCAGCCTCCTCTCTGATCTCCCATCCTCCTGTCTCTCCCCGCTTCAGTCTATACCTTTTTTTATGGCATTTATGAAGCGCTTACTATGTGCAAAGCACTGTTCTTCATTCTGCTGCCCGGATTATCTTTGTACAGAAACGCTGTGGGCATGGCACTCTTTTAGACTGTGAGCCCACTGTTGGGTAGGGGCTATCTCTATATGTTGCCAACTTGTACTTCCCAAGCGCTTAGTACAGTGCTCTGCACACAGTAAGCGCTCAATAAATACGATTGATGATGATGATCCTTCCCCTCCCCACAGCACTTGTATATATCTGTACAGATTTATTACTCTATTTTACTGGTACATATTTACTACTCTATTTTATTAAGATGTGCATATAGCTATAATTCTATTTATTCTGATGGTTTTGACACCTGTCTACATGTTTTGTTGTCTGTCTCCCCCTTCTAGACTGTGAGCCTGTTGTTGGGTAGGGACCATCTCTATGTGTTGCCGACTTGTACTTCCCAAGTGTTTAGTACTGTGCTCTGCACACAGTAAGCGCTCAATAAATATGATTGAATGAATGAGTTGCGTAGAAGCAGCAAGGCCTAGTGGATGAAGCACAGGCCTGAGAGTCAGAGGACCTGAGTTTTAATCCCAGCTCTGCCACTTGTCCGCTGTGTGACCTTGGGCATATCACTTCACTTCTCTGTGCCTCTGTTACCTCATTTTTGCTTTTAATGGTATTTGTTAAGTGCTTACTATGTTCCCGGCACTGTACTAAGCACTGGGGTAGATACAAGATAACAGAGTTGTTCACAGTCCGTGACCCATGAGAGTCTCACAATCTTAATCCCCATTATACAGATGGAATTACTGAGGCACACAGAAGTGAAGTGAATTGCCCAAGGTCACACAGCAGATGAGCAGCAGAGCCAGAATTGGAACCCAGGTCCTCTTGACTCCCAGGCCTGTGCTCTAAACACTAGGTCACATTATGTTTCCTCATCTGTAAAATGGGGGTTAAGTCTTTGAGCCCCGTGTGGGACATGGACTGTGTCCAACTCATTCATTCACTCGTTTGTTTAATCACATTTATTGAGCGCTGTGTTCAGAGCACTGTACTGAGCACTTGGGAAATCAATCAATCAATCAATTGTATTTATTGAGTGCTTACTGTGTGCAGAGCACTGTACTAAGCACTTGGGAAGTACAAGTTGGCAACATATAGAGACAGTCCCTACCCAACAGTGGGCTCACAGTCTAAAAGGGGGAGACAGAGAACAAAACCAAACATACTAACAAAATAAAATAAATAGAATAGATATGTACAAGTAAGAGTAATAAATATGTACAAACATATATACATCTATACAGGTGCTGTGGGGAAGGGAAGGAGGTAAGATGGGGGGGAGGGAGAGGGGGACGAGGGGGAGAGGAAGGAAGGGACTCAGTCTGGGAAGGCCTCCTGGAGGAGGTGAGCTCTCAGTAGGGCCTTGAAGGGAGGAAGAGAGCTAGCTTGGCGGATAGGTAGAGGGAGGGTTTAGACTGTGAGCCCACTCTTTTAGACTGTGAGCCCACTGTTGGGTAGGGACTGTCTCTATATGTTGCCAATTTGTACTTCCCAAGCGCTTAGTACAGTGCTCTGCACATAGTAAGCGCTCAATAAATACGATTGATGATGATGATGATGAGGGCATTCGCTCGGGGGGGTCGGGAAAGTACACTACAACAATAAACAGAGACAATCTCTGCACATAAAGAGCTCACACTCTCAAGCAGCTTGTACCCCAGCGCTTAGTAGGGTGCCTAGCACATAGAAAGCGCTTAACGAATACATTTAAAAAAACCCAATGCCTCACTCACCGCCTTACTTCTTTTCTGGCCCTGGTTTGTGGGCTGGGTGAAACCAGGGCCCTGAGGAATAGTCTCTGTCGGGTGGGGATGGGGATTGGGCTGAGAATGGGGATGGGGGATAGAGAAGCAGCATGGCTTAGTAGACAGAGCACGGGCCTGGGAATGAGGTCATGGGTTCTATTCCCAGCCCTGCCACTTGTCCGCTGTGTGACTTTGGGCAAGTCGCTTACCGTCTCTGCGCCTCCGTTACCTCATCTGGAAAGTGGGGATTGAGACTGTGAGCCCCACGTGGGGCAGACAACCTGATGACCTCGTGGCTCAGTGGAAAGAGCACGGGCTTTGGAGTCAGAGGTCATGGGTTCAAATCCCGGCTCTGTCAATTGTCAGCTGTGTGACTTTGGGCAAGTCACTTAACTTCTCTGTGCCTCAGTTACCTCATCTGTAAAATGGGGATGAAGACTGTGAGCCCCCCCGTGGGACAACCTGATCACCTTGTAACCTCCCCAGCGCTTAGAACATTCATTCAATCGTATTTATTGAGCGCTTACTGTGTGCAGAGCACTGTACTAAGCGCTTGGGAAGTACAAGTTGGCAACATATAGAGACGGTCGCTACCCAACAGCAGGCTCACAGTCTAGAAGTGCTTGGCACATAATAAGCGCTTAATAAATTCCATTATCATTATTATTATTATTACCCCAGCGCTTATAACCCTCGTCCCGCTCTCCATCCCCCCATCTTACCTCCTTCCCTTCCCCACAGCACCTGTATATATGTATATATGTTTGTTTTATTTTATTTTATTTTATTTTGTTAGTACGTTTGGTTTTGTTCTCTGTCTCCCCCTTCTAGACTGTGAGCCCACTGTTGGGTAGGGACTGTCTCTATGTGTTGCCGACTTGTAGTTCCCAAGCGCTTAGTACAGTGCTCTGCACACAGTAAGTGCTCAATAAATACAATTGATTGATAGTACATATTTATTACTCTATTTATTTTACTTGTACATATCTATTCTCATTATTCGATTTTGTTAGTATGTTTGGTTTTGTTCTCTGTCTCCCCCTTTCAGACTGTGAGCCCACTGTTGGGTAGGGACCGTCTCTAGATGTTGCCAACTTGGACTTCCCAAGCGCTTCGTCCAGTGCTCTGCACACGGTCAGCGCTCAATAAATACGATTGATTGATTGACTGATTGACTTTGGGCAAGTCACAACTTCTCTGTGCCTCAGTCACCTCATCTGTAAAACGGGGATGAAGACTGTGAGCCCCTCCGTGGGACAACCTGATCACCCTGTAACCTCCCCTGCGCTTAGAACATTCATTCATTCATTCAATCGTATTTATTGAGCGCTTACTGTGTGCAGAGCACTGTACTAAGCGCTTGGGAAGTACAAGTTGGCAACATATAGAGACGGTCCCTACCCAACAGCGGGCTCACAGTCTAGAAGTGGTTGGCACATAGTAAGTGCTTAATAAATGCCATTATCATTATTATTATTATTACCCCAGTGCTTATAACCCTCGTCCCCCTCTCCATCCCCCCATCTTACCTCCTTCCCTTC
Organism: Tachyglossus aculeatus; assembly: GCF_015852505.1. Classification (NCBI taxonomy): domain Eukaryota; kingdom Metazoa; phylum Chordata; class Mammalia; order Monotremata; family Tachyglossidae; genus Tachyglossus; species Tachyglossus aculeatus. The sequence goes on from NC_052071.1 coordinate 40,590,644, forward strand.
CCCACAGCACCTGTATATATGTATGTATGTTTGTTTTATTTTATTTTATTTTGTTAGTATGTTTGGTTTTGTTCTCTGTCTCCCCCTTCTAGACTGTGAGCCCGCTGTTGGGTAGGGACTGTCTCTATGTGTTGCAGACTTATAGTTCCCAAGCGCTTAGTACAGTGCTCTGCACACAGTAAGCGCTCAATCAATACGATTGATTGATTGATTGTACATAGTTATTACTCTATTTTACTTGTACATATCTATTCTATTTATTTTATTTTGTTAGTATGTTTGGTTTTGTTCCCTGTCTCCCCCTTTTAGACTGTGAGCCCACTGTTGGGTAGGGACTGTCTCTAGATGTTGCCAACTTGGACTTCCCAAGCGCTTAGTACAGTGCTCTGCACACGGTCAGCGCTCAATAAATACGATTGATTGATTGGCACAGAGTAAGCGCTTAACAGATACCATCAATATTAGCAGTAGTAGTAGTAGTAAACGCTTAACAAGTACCATTATTCTTTGGGGGATGGAGAGGGGGGTTTCGGCCTCCGCCAGGCCTCGGCGCTGCTGCCCCCTGGTGGCATGTGGGGCGCGGCGACAGGCTCACGCGCATGCGCGCGGGCGGGCGGGGGGCCGGCCGGAAGTGCGCTGGAGGCGCTCGCTCTTCCCGCGCAGCCCCGCCCCTTGCGGCCTGTGGGCCTTGGCGCCTCGCCCCCACAGCGGGCATGGCCGAACCACACGAGGCCAATGCCACACGCCCCGAGCTCTCCGTCGCAAGGGAGAAATAATAATAATAATAATAATGATAACAATTACTGTTCTGATGGTATTTGTTCCAGGCACTGTTTTGAGCCCTGGGGTAGAGCCAAACTAAGCAGGTTACCTCACGTGGGGCTCACAGTCTTACTCCCCATTTTACAGATGAGGTAACAGAGAAGTTAAGTAGCTTGCCCAAGGATGGTCGAGTGGCCTAAGGTGCCAGATTCAAGGTATTTTCCTTCCCCGGAATGGGTGTTCTGGTCTCCGTATGAAGGAGTGGGTTCAAATCCCACTTCTGACACATTACATTTTCTCCCCTCCTCAAAAATCTCCAGTGGCTACCAATCAATCTGCGCATCAGGCAGAAACTCCTCACCCTGGGCTTCAAGGCTGTCCATCACTTCGCCCCCTCCTACCTCACCTCCCTTCTCTCCTTCTACTGCCCAGCCCGCACCCTCCGCTCCTCCACCGCTGATCTCCTCACCGTACCTCGTTCTCGCCTCTCCCGCCGTCGACCCCCGGCCCCCGTCCTCCCCCGGGCCTGGAATGCCCTCCCTCTGCCCCTCCGCCAAGCTAGCTCTCTTCCTCCCTTCAAGGCCCTGCTGAGAGCTCACCTCCTCCAGGAGGCCTTCCCACACTGAGCCCCTTCCTTCCTCTCCCCCTCGTCCCCCTCTCCATCCCCCCATCTTACCTCCTTCCCTTCCCCACAGCACCTGTTTATAAGTATATATGTTTGTACATATTTATTACTCTATTTTACTTGTACATATCTATTCTATTTATTTTATTTTGTTAGTATGTTTGGTTTTGTTCTCTGTCTCCCCCTTTTAGACTGTGAGCCCACTGTTGGGTAGGGACTGTTTCTATATGTTGCCAACTTGTACTTCCCAAGCGCTTAGTACAGTGCTCTGCACACAGTAAGCGCTCAAATACGATTGATTGATTAATTGATTGATTGATCACACAACAGCCAAGTGGCAGATTTTGAGCGCTGGGGTAGAGCCAAACTAATCAGGTTGCCTCACGTGGGGCTCACAGTCTTACTCCCCATTTTACAGATGAGGTAACAGAGAAGTTAAGTAGCCTGCCCAAGGATCACACAACAGCCAAGTGGCAGATTTTGAGCGCTGGTTGTAGAGACAAATTAATCAGGTTACCTCACATGGGGCTCACAGTCTTACTCCCCATTTTACAGATGAGGTAACAGAGAAGTTAAGTAGCCTCCCCAAGGATCACACGACAGCCAAGTGGCAGATCTGGGATTATTCATTCATTCAATTGTATTTATTGAGTGCTTATTGTGTGCAGAGCACTGTACTAAGCGCTTGGGAAGTACAAGGTGGCAACATATAGAGATGGTCCCTATCAATCAATTGTATTTATTGAGCGCTTACTGTGTGCAGAGCACTGTACTAAGCGCTTGGGAAGTACAAGGTGGCAACATATAGAGACAGTCCCTACCCAACAACGGGCTCACAGTCTAGAAGGGGGAGACAGACAACCAAACAAAACATGTGGACAGGTGTCAAGTCGTCAGAATAAATAGAAGTAAAGCTAGATGCACATCATTAACAAAATAAATAGAGTAGTAAATATGTACAAGTAAAATAAATGGAGTAATAAATCTGTACAAACATATATACAGGTGCTGTGGGGAGTGGAAGGAGGTAGGGAGGGGGATGGGGAGGGGGAGAGGAAGAAGGGGGCTCAGCGTGGGAAGGCCTCCTGGAGGAGGTGAGCTCTCAGTAGGGATTTGAAGGGAGGAAGAGAGCTAGCTTGGCGGATGGGCGGAGGGAGGGCATTCCGGGCCAGGGGGATGATGTGGGCCGGGGGTCGATGGCGGGACAGGTGAGAACGAGGCCTAACGGTGAGGAGATTAGCGGCAGAGGAGCGGAGGGTGCGGGCTGGGCTGGAGAAGGACAGAAGGGAGGTGAGGTAGGAGGGGGCGAGGGGATGGACAGCCTTAAAGCCGAGAGTGAGGAGTTTATGCTTGATTCGTAGGTTGACAGGCAACCACTGGAGATTTTTGAGGGGGGGAGTGACATGCCCAGCGTGGCTCAGTGGAAAGAGCCCGGGCTTTGGAGTCAGAGGTCATGGGTTCAAATCCCAGCTCCGCCAGTTGTCAGCTGTTTGACTTTGGGCAAGTCACTTCACTTCTCCGGGCCTCAGTTTCCTCATCTGTAAAATGGGGATGAAGCCTGTGAGCCCCCCGTGGGACAACCTGATCACCTTGTATCCCCCAAGCGCTTAGAACAGTGCTTTGCACATAGTAAGCGCTTAATAAATGCCATTATTATTATTATTATTATGCCCAGAGCATTTCTGTACAAAGACAATCCGGGCAGCAGAGTAAAGTGTAGACTGAAGCAGGGAGAGACAAGAGGATGGGAGATCAGAGAGGAGGCTGATGCAGTAATCCAGTCGGGATAGGATGAGAGATTGAACCAGCAAGGTAGCAGTTTGGATGAAGAGGAAAGGGCAGATCTTGGCGATGTAGTGGAGGTGAGACCGGCAGGTTTTGGTGACGGATTGGATGTGTGGGGTGAATGAGAGAGCAGAGTCGAGGATGACACCAAATTTGCGGGCTTGTGAGACGGGAAGGATGGTAGTGCCGTCTACAGTGACGGGAAAGTTAGGGAGAGGAAAAGTACATAGATAATGCAGCTTAACAAATAGCTTATTATCCTCAAGCTCTCGGTACAGGGCTCTGCCCACAGTAAGTGCTCAATAAATGTCCCCGATATATTCACAGCCCCAGTCCCAACGTTAGCTAACCCCTCTCATTGTCCCCTCCGCAGCTCGATGACCCCTCGGTATTCCCAGCTGTGATCGTGGAGCAGGTGCCCTGCACGGACCTGCTGCACGTGTACTCGGGGCTGGAGTCCGACGAGGCACCCAATGGCATCATGGCTGACCAGTCTCTGGACGTGGCGGAAGAGCAGATCCTTGGGGGTAGCATCTCCCTGGCCGGTCAGTACTCCTTCTGGTTGGGGTTGGATGGGCAGGAGAGGAGGAGTGTACGTGGACTCACCCCATTCCCCTGAGATCTCCCTGAGGCCCGTAGTCAGAGACAAGACCACTGTAACTTTCTACAGTGTTCACAGAGACCCCTATCTGCACTCCTTTCCTCCCCAACTTCCTTTCCCCTGGGGCCAGTGAACACCTGCCCCATCCCCTTCCCCCACTCAAGTCCAAGCTAATCTGACCCCGTTTATACAGATGTTAACAGAGCTTTCTCAAGGTGATGAGGGCATCTTTAGTGCCCTCTTACTGACAGCACCCACTGGCTCAATGCTTCCCTTATCCTGCCCTGCTGCTGGCCTTGCCCATTCAGGAGTCAGACCTTCTACCACCAAGCAAGGCCTGCTTTCCTCATCATCCACAGGGCTCCCCTTCCTAGCAGGTGAGTCCCCCTGCCAGCCCTGTGGGCCCCAGAAGGAGAGAAACCTGGAACTGTGCTTCAGATATTTTCTAGGAACTGCTTACACTCCAGTGGCTTCTTCTCCTCTGCCTTCTTATAACCAAGACCACTCAGCTGCTCCTGATACCTTGGACTATCCCTTTCTAGACGCAATAGCCAGCTTCGGCTTCAGCGACCACTAACACGGTTCTCCTATATCAATGGCTGGTCCTTCTCAGTTTCGTCCGCTGGCTCTCTTTCTGTCGGTCATCCTCTTATGGAGGGCACCCTGCCAGGCTCAGTTCCGGTTCCTTACTCTTCTCACTCTACACTCACTCTGTCCGGGAGCTCATCCGTTCACGTGGTTTCGGCGGCCATCTCTTTGCCCGATGACTCTCAAATCCATCTCTCTCACCCCGACCTCTCGTCCGTCCTGGAGTCCTGCATTTCTTCTTGCCTTCAGAACCTCTTCATTCCTCCCACGCTACCTTCTTAACTGTACCTCGCTCTTGACTCTCCCATCTCCATCCCCTCTTCCACGCTGTTTATATTTCTACCCATCCTCAGCACTGTACAGTCAATCATTTATTGTGACATCTCCTTTGACTTCTTTGGTTTGTTCTTCCCAAGTACAAATGCACTACACCCAGTGGCATTCGATAAATACAATTACACAGCTACTTCTCTGCTTCAAAACTCTGTTCACTACCCGCTTCCTCCCTGAATTTTCCCAGGTTTACCTCTATCATGTCAGCTGTAAACTAGGGGCAATCTATAGGCTCCTGCTGTTTGCGCTCTCTTGTTTCTTTAATGTTCAGAGCTCCTACTGGGTATTTTGACTGTTTCACACATCCCCCTCTTCCCCCTCAGGAGATTGTCCTTGTTCTCAGGGAGCTAAAAAGGAGCCTGTTTTGTTTTTCTTTTTGTAATGCCCCAGCACTCCCAATACCAACCCTTGACACAGAGTGGCCTTCACTAGATCCTTTCAACCCACTGACTGACTGGAAAATGATTGATTAATCCAGGGTTCCCATGAGGTCTAATATGCTAGCAGCCTGGTGAGGACAGCAAACCATCCAAGGAGCCCCTGACCCGAATGGGTCTTTTTCTTGGCCATGAACAAGAGAACCCAGAGCCCTTGTCTGAGGACTGACTTCAGAGTGACCATCCTCTCTTCCTCCTCTCCCTCCAGATGGTGTTGAGGAGACAGCCCAACCCACGGTGGCTGCTGAAGTCCTGTTGAACATGGAGTCCCCCAACAACATCCTGGATGAGAAGCGCATGTGTGCTCCGGCTCTTCTCTGCCCTGCAGGTGGAGTGGAGCAAGGATATCCTGCCTCTTCGGGAGGGGCTTGGGAGAGGCATGAAGGGACGGGGCCCTGCCTGCCAAATCTGAGCCCCCAGCCAGGGCCACAGATCACCAGTTGGTAGTGGAGGAAAGGGAGGGATCATCCCTTTCCTGTCAAGGGACGACCAGGGCTATGACTGGCCAAGGGACCAGCCGAGGGGCAGCTTTGGGTAGGCCAGGATTTCGATTTCTCCGAATGCTTTTAAAAAGATGGAGAGGAGCCACAGTCAGAGAAAGTTTCTGTAGCCTGCCGCTCCTGGTCAGCCCTCTTTGTGTGGCCCCACCCAATCAGGCCCAAGCAGGATCAGGCAGCAGCCTGGTTCCTGGCTTGGCCTCTGACTTCCCTCCTAGCAACCTGGACCGCTCCCCTTGGAAAGCTTCTGGCCTAGGAATGAGGCAGGCTTTGTGGAGAGGGTCCTGGGCAAACAGAAGGTTCTGACTTCAGTAGGAAAATGTCATTTTAAGGAACACCCTTAAAGCTCTAAACTAAGGCAGAGCAGAGCCAGGAACCGTCCCCCACTCAAAATCCACCAATTCCTTCCTCCGCAGTTCAGTTCTTTGGGCTCTATTTGTTGGCATAGTCATAAATGTCGCAGGCACGCTCCCTCACAGCCGGGCTGACGTTTCCTTCCTCACTGAGGGTTTGGATCATTTGGCCAAAAAAATATTTCCAGTTGGGAACCAGCTGGTTTCCACAGAACTCTAAAATTCAGGGCCCAGATTCTGCCCTGCCCTGCCTCAGTGAAGGCCAATGTTTTCTTTCTGCAGTCAATGGCTCTGGGATATTGCAGAATAGGGAGTCCTCTGCCCTCACCAGCTATGTATTCGTGGGACCCGGAGATTTCCAGAGTGAAGGGATTAGCAACGGAGTGTCCCTGGAGGAAGAAGACTCCATGGAGGAAGCCATAAGGAAGCCAGTGGCTGGGAAGCAGAGGAAAAAAGGTAATTGGTAATAACTGTGTTAATTGTTAAGGGCTTACTATGTGTTAAGCACTGGGATAGATTCAAGATAATGGACAATTCAGCTTTTCAGATTGAGGGGACTCAGGCTTAGACCAGTGAGGAATCTGGTCTACCATCATATAATAATAAGGTTATGCACTGTGTGCCAAGCACTGTACTATGTGCTAGGATATATATATATATATATATATATATAAGATAATCAGGTTGGACATAGTCCCTGTCACATAGGTCTCACAGTCTAAGTAGGAGGGAGCAGGATTTAATCCCCATTTTACTTAGAAAAGTTGAGGGGGGGGGGTTGTTTGTTTTTGTTTGGGGGTAGGGGTAAGTTCAAGGTATTTGTTAAGGTCTTACTCTGTGCCAGTCACTGTACTAAGTGCTGGGGTGGATACAAGCTAATCAGGTTGGACATAGTCCATGTCCCACATGGAGCTCACAGTTTTAATCCCCATTTTCCAGAACAGGTAACTGAGGCACAGAGAAGTCAAGTGACTTGCCCAAGGTCACACAACAGACAAGTGGTAGAGCCGGGATTATTATCCAGCTCCTCTGACTCCACCAGGCTATGTTGCTTCTATCCTAGCACTTGCTCGCCATGACTTATCAAAATCAGAGCTACTGACCAAGGAGAGAGCTATGAAATGGTACCAGGACAGCAAGGAATCTAACCCTGGCCACCCCCATTCTCAGAGTGGGAGAATGATTTCCCCACTCTGGCCCTCAATTTCTCTCCCTGTAAAATGGCACACTGACTGTCCCACCTCCACCGGAACACTGGGGAAATAAAAAAGTAATCATTTTCGTGCAGCATTTTTGGTCTGAGGGTGCTGTGCATAACCTCTTTTCTGTCTAAGGGCCCCAGGGCTGAAGAGGAAACTCCCAACTTGGATTAATTTGACGTGCAAAGTTAAAAAGAAGTTTTTGTTGCCCAGGACATATTGCGAGTTCTTGCCCATTTCATAATTCTTCAAGGTCCCTCACAGTATTTCCTTGCGCTCGCCCTGCCAGTACAACTCTTGCCTGCCTCTGCCAGGATGCAGGTTTTGACACTTCCTCCTCTAATTACACCACATACACAAGGTTTTAGTAAACCCTGAGAACCTGTGACCTCAAAACCCTCCTTTGCCCTGTGAAACGCTCCCTTTTTTTGGACAAGCTTTCTTACATTGAATTAGCATCAAGTTTTCCACTCTTCCCTCCCTTTTATCTGTCATTCCCTTCCCCTTGATAGTAAGGGGACCTGAGTGTTCTTTATCCGAACTTCTGGGTTGTAAAGTTGTGAAAGGGCAAGAGAAGACCACAGTTGGTCTAGTGAAAAGAGCACTTATTTAGGGAGCCCGGAAACTCCAAAGTTGCCCCATCTCTGCTATTAAGAAGTACTGTGTTCTAGTGGAACACATGGGCCTAGGAGTCTACCACTTGTCCATCATGTGACCTGGGGCAAGTCACTTAACTTCTCTGCCTCAGTTACCTCATCTGTAAAATAGGGATTAAGACTCTGAACCCTAAGTGGAACAGGGACTGTGTCCAACCTGATTATCTCATATCCATACAGTGCTTGGCACATAGTAAGCACTTAACAAATACCATTTAAAAAAGAAAAACTGAACAGCTATATGACCTGGGCCTCAGTATCAGCATCTTTAAAATAACTGCTGCCTTTCCCTGTTTCTCAGGGATAGTGTGACTTCAAGATGAAGTAATTAATGTCTATGCATTTTGGAAAAAGTGGTACATAATTCCATAAAAAAAATCTAGGTATTTATCCAGCGAAAGGAATATCAGAAAGGGAAGTTTGCAGTACAGATGCAATTCCCCACAATCGGGCTCTGCCTTCTCTAATTCTGTCAGACAGTTGTTGGGCACCTGAAGAGCAGAGCCAGTGCCAGGCCATGGAAACTAGGAAGCTTCGAGCCTAAGTGATCATTCATTCATTCATTTATTCATTCAACTGTATTTATCAAGCGCTGCTTGTGTGCAAAGCACTGTGCTAAGTGCTTTGGGAGTTCATTACAACAATAAACAGATACATTCCCTGCCCAAGATGAGCTGAGTGGTGGGGGCACTGACTTTTCCTGTTTCAGGAGGTGACATTACCGATCCCTTTCCTCAGGGGTCTTATCGCACCTCACTCTATGTTGCTCTAGGACTTGAAATTTCACCTGGGACCATCCCAGCACCGTGAACTTTAGTCCCTTCCTAAGAGCATCCCTGGACTGGGTATTTTGTTGGGCCTCCTAATCCTGCCTGAGTGACTCTTCCCAGCTAAGTGACTTGCCCAACCTAGGGGAGCAAAGCTTGGACTAGAACTTAGGTCTCTTGCCTCCTAGTTCTAAGTTCTTTCCACTAGACCACACTGTCACTGCTCCTCCCCCACCACCACACACACACACACACACTCGCTTAGGAACGAACAGCCATTAAATTATACTATGGCTTTTTCATTCATTCATTCAATCATATTTATTGAGCGCTTAACTGTGTGCAGAGCACTGTACTAAGCACTTGGAAAGTACAAGTCGGCAACAGATAAAGACAGTCCCTACCCAGCAACAGGCTCACAGTCTAGAAGGGGGAGACAGACAACAAAACATGTAGACAGGTGTCAAGATCATCAGAACAAACAGAATTAAAGCTATAATAATAATAATAATGGCATTTATTAAGCGCTTACTATGTGCAAAGCACTGTACTAAGCGCTGGAGAGGTTGCAAGGTGATCAGGTTGTCCCATGGTGGGGCTCACAGTCTTAATCCCCATTTTACAGATGCGGTAACTGAGGCCCAGAGAAGTGAAATGACTTGCCCAAAATCACACAGCTGACAATTGGTGGAGCCTGGATTTGAACCCATGACCTCTGACTCCAAAGCCTGAGCTCTTTCCACTGTGCCACGCTGCTATATGCACATCATTAACACAATACATAGAATAGTAAAAGTAGTCCAAGCATTCTATCCATTCATTCAGTCACTGAAGCGCTGTACTAAACAGTTGGAAGAGTGCAGTACAATGGAGTCGTTAGTCATGAGCCCTAGGATGCCAAGAGTAAGCCTCATCTTGACTTCCTCCTCCTTGAAAGCTGAGGCCTAATCAGCAGCTCCCACTGTCGCCGGTTGCATTGTCTGTCTTATCAGCTTCTGACGAGGGAAGGCTTTTTCTGAAAGGTAAAGGGACTCTTTGTGAGTGCTTGGGCCCCAGGCTGGGAATAATCATAATGATGATGATGATGACGACAGTGGTAGGGATGATGATGGTAATAATAATAATGTTTTAAGCACTTACCATGGTCCAAGCACCGGGCAAGATAATCGGGTCGGGTAGAGTCCCTGTCCATATGGGGGTCACGGTATAAGGGGGGGCGGGGGGGAGAAAAGGCATTAAATCCCCATTTTACAGAAGGGGAAACTGGGGCACAGAGAAGTTAAATGACATACCCAAGGTTGCCTAGCAGGCAAGTGTCAGGGGCTTGAGAGAGACAAGAGGGTGTGGAGCCCAAGACCCCCTGCTACAAGCTGACTGGTTCCTCCAGCCCAAGCAACCCCTCCCTTCTGGAGAGTACCCCAGATTGGGAATGGCCAGGCCCGGAGTGGCCCTCTAGGGATTGATCCAAACCCTTGAGTGTCCCTAACAGTCCCTGGACACTGGGCCGGGGCTCTGCAAGTCCCCATCTCTCAGCTGAGCTGTTAGGGAAACCAACCCTCCCCAGTCATAGTTCCCTGGGAAGTCACTCTGCCGGAAATGCTGGAATCAGCATATCCCTCACTGGGACCGGACTTTATCTGCCGGCTCATGTTGGGACCCTGCGGAAATGTAAAGGGAGGCCCAGAGGGAGTCCTCTCAGACTTGAAATTGGGATCTGTGAGTGTGCTCACATGCATGCACACACACATACACACACACACGCACACACACGCACACACCTCCACCCACCCACCCCCCAACCAGCCCAGGGTAGATATTACCAAGGCTAAGCCACCAGGTAGTCATCTTGCCCATGCCAATCAATCAATCCATCAATCAATGGTATTTGTTGAGTGCTTACTGTGTGCAGAACACTGTACTAGGCATTTTTGTTTTGTTTTGTTGTCCGTCTCCCCCTTGTAGACTGTGAGCCCGTTGTTGGGTAGGGACCGTCTCTATATGTTGCCAACTTGTACTTCCCAAGCGCTTAGTACAGTGCTCTGCACACAGTAAGCGCTCAATATGATTGATTGATTGTATTTATATTTGTTACTTGTACTTCCAAAGTGCTTAGTACAGTACTTTGCACACAGTAAGCACTCAATAAATATGATCAAATGAATGAATGAATTTGTGCCATTGCCACAAGGCTTAGAGAGGCCTGCAGGGAACCTCTAATCTAGTCATATTTATTAAATGCTTACCAAGTGCCAAGACAGAAGGTCATGGATTCTAATCCCAGCTCTGTCACTCGTCTGCTGTGTGACCTTGGGCAAGTCACTTCACTTCTCTGAGCCACAGTTACCTCATCTGTAACATGGAGCCCTGATTTTTTGTGTTTCAGACTGTGAGCCCCATGTGGGACAGGGTCTGTGTCCAACCCGATTTACTTGTGTCCACCCCGGTGCTTAATACAGTGCCTAGCACATAGTAAGCACTTAATAATAATAATGGCATTTATTAAGCGCTTACTATGTACAAAGCACTGTTCTAAGCACTGAATAATGATAACATTTGGAAAACACTTACTATGTTGTCCCACCAACAGGAATCCCAAGACACACTCTGGGAACCCAGGGAGTTAGCGCTTAACAAATACCACAGTTATTATTACTGTTATTATCTGCATGACCCACTCCAGCCACTACTCCAGCCCCATTCCTCGGGGCAGGGTACTGGACCTTAGTAGGTGTGGGCCTTTCCTGGTTTGTTTTCCCACCAAAGGCAGACCCCAACAACATCTCCAGAGACACCAGTTGCCTCAACACCCTTCAGCCAGCTCCACGCGCTTCCCTCACAACAGGAAAGGTGCATTGCCCCCAGGCTGCTACCACGCAGCCCAGGCCCCCACCCCGGCCCGATCTGGACATCAGTTCCTCCATGTTCTCGTTTCTTCTCCTGCAGTCCGGAAGCTGAAGCCTCCCCGCTGCCCCTCCCCCGTCACGGCCCCCAGCGTTCCCATCCGGAAGAAATCAAAGGATGGAAAAGGTACACTGTACTCCGCTCCCCCTTCTCCCTCCCTGACCCCCTCAGGTGTTTCTGGGCTCAGTAGGCAGGCACAGACCACCTTCCCTCCTCCCTCCCTCCCCAATCAGCGATTCGAACCCTCAGCAATGCCAGGCGCCACTTCAGAAGTCCGGCCAACAGTTGCAGCCTTGCCCGGGGGATCTTGCTGTCTGGCACAGTCGTCTCTCCCAGGGGGTGAAAAGGGAAACTCACCTCTCCTGCTACCAAATCAAGGCTGGGCCAGAAGAAGCCCAGGTGACCCCACTTGCTCAAGTCACTGAACTCCCAGCACATGACCTCCAAGCTCAGAGACTTCTCCTAGCCGGGCTGGAGAATGGGAGGAGGCTAGAATGAGGAGAATGAAGGGTTGAGGGGTGGGGGACATGATGGGCAGAAGCAGTGGAGTTCGCAGGGAGGCAGTGCAGCCAGTTGGGTTGAGCTGGTGGGCACCTCCACGGCTCCTGTTTTGTTGCTTCACTGAAGTCATGGCAGTGGAGGCAGGGGCCTCGGGCCTGGGTAATCTTCTTAGTCTAATAGGCCTTAGCTCGGTTCTCCTTTGGGAAATTCCTCCTAACTAAAGGCTGCAAGATGCAGGGTCATTCCATAGAACGTTGAGACTTGAGCTTTGACTATGGATCTGGTCACCCTCATTATCAAGTGCATTAACGGAGCACCGACTGCGTGTGGAGCACTGTAGTAGGTGCAAGAGGAGGCTCACCCTGCCACCTGGGCAGCAGGACCTAGACAGGACTACTTGTTCCGAGCAGCTGTCCCCACCCCGCCCCCACCATCAGCAATGCCTGGCCATGGGGGGAGGAGCAGAGCCATGGGGAGGTGAGGCTATTTGGTGCCTCTCACTTCCTGGGGCCAGGGACCTCTTTCTGACTGGGGGAGGGCTAAACGGGCTCTCGGGCCAAGTCAGGAGTACAAAGGTCAGATGGAACAGGCCTCGCCTGGGGCGTACGTGGGAAGTCCGGGCAGCATGGCAGAGAAGCAGCACATCCGCCCCTCCTGGCTTCCCTCCCGATGACTCGTTGCCCAGAACCAGCAAGGGGTGGGACGGAATCAGGGGGGCCGCTGGTTCCGGACTGCGACACTCTTTCTCTGGGGTCCGGCCCCCTCCCCAGCCCAACTCCAGTCATCCCCAGTCTACTCTGGGCTCCCACTCCTCTACTTAGCTCAACACTCACCTCCCTTTAGCTTCAGCTGAGTCTCCAGGGGGATTCTGATAGCCCTTCACCCACCCTGAAGGCCCAAGTGGGAAGAGGGAGGAGTCTGCTCCTTCCCCTCAAGGCCCCAGTTTTCCCTCCAGCTGCAGAGAGGTCCTCCCTCCCTCCCTCCCAACTGCCCCTCCGCTGACTCCAGGCCCATCCCTCAGGTAATACCATCTACCTGTGGGAGTTCCTCCTTGCTCTCCTCCAGGACAAGAATACCTGCCCCAAGTACATCAAGTGGACCCAGAGAGAAAAGGGCATCTTCAAGCTGGTGGACTCTAAGGCCGTATCCAAGCTGTGGGGAAAGCAGAAAAATAAGCCGGATATGAACTACGAGACCATGGGGCGGGCTCTGAGGTAATAACCGTGAATGGGCACAGGGTGACACCCTCAAGATTAGAGACCCCCAAGGCTCCCCGGGGGTTGACTCTCTCATACTGCCCCTTCCTCTCTCCGGGCAGAATGGTGCCCAAACCAACCAGACCCGGGGCTGCTTGCAGGCCACCGGTTTTCCCACTGTGGCCAGTGTGACACGGACGGGCAGAGAGTGGGAAAAATCAAGAGGCATAAATTCAAAGGCAGCAAGAGAGGGATACCAAGGGAAGGTTTTGTTTGTTTGTTTGATTTTATGGTATTTAAGCATTTACTATGTGCCAGGCACTGTAATAATAATAATAATTATGGCATTTGCTAAGTGCTTACTATGTGCAAAGCACTGTTCTAAGCACTGGGGAGGATACAAAGTGATCAGGTTGTCCCACGTGGGGCTTACAGTCTTAATCCCCATTTTACAGACTAGGTAAATGAAGCCCAGAGAAGTTAAGTGACTTGCCCAAAGTCACACAGCTGACAAGTGGCAGAGCCGGGATTTGAATCCACGACCTCGGACTCCCAAGCCCGGGCTCTCTCCACTGAGCCATGCTGCTTCTCTTCTCTTCTTCCGTACTAAGAGCTGGAGTAGATCCAAGCTAATAAAGTTGGACATAGTCCATGTCCCAAATGGGGCTCGCAGTCTTAATCCCCATATTACAGATGAGGGAATTAGCTCAACACTCACCTTCCTTTGGCTTCAACTAGAGAAGTGAAGAGACTTGCCCAAGGTCACACAGCAGACAAGTGTGACCACAGCAGACAAGCGCTCAATAAATACTATTGAATGATTAATGAAGTGGAATTAGAACCCAGATCCTTCTGACTCCAGGCTCATGCTAATGGTTCCCAAAGCCCGCCGGCTCCTCACCTATGTCAAGGCTTCACGTTGACCCCTCCTGGCCCTGGCTCTGAGGGGGAGTGAGAGGAGTTCCCTGTGCCTTCCTTCCTCCTCCTGTTGTTTAACAAGGAGGAGCAGAGGAAGATGAAAGGAACCAAAAATGGATGGTGGGGAAGGGGCGAGGAGGGTGACGGACAAGTTCCAACATGTCTTTGGACAGTAGAACTGGGTGGGGGAATGGGGGGAAGGCAGAGGACCCCCAGGGCAACTGTCTTCACTGTTCTTGGGTCTATGGATGTCAGCATGAACCAGAAAGAGCAGCTTGTGAACCACGACTCTTCCCCCAGGAAAAGGGAAAGAGAAAATCCAGGGCTGACTGGGTCCTTGGGACCCAGAACTTTCCAGGACCAAAATAATAATAATAATAATACTCAAGTGCTTACTATTTACCCGTCACTGTTCAAGGACTGCGGTAGATATATATTAATCAGGTTGGACACAGTCCCTCTCCCACTGGGGGCTCACACTCTTAATCCCCAGTTTCTAACTCTTCTCAAAACAGGCCCAATCTGATCCCACAGGGTCCTGGAGAATCGGAGCAGCCTTGGGCTGAAAGGGAGGGAAACAACCAGGGGAGGGCCCTCCGCCCCTAGGACGGACACTCCCCAGACCAGTCCGGCTACCCGGGCAGGAGCCGAGGGCAGCGTGTGCTCGGAGACAAGGCGGGGGTTTGGACCCAGGCTCCCTCCTCCAGCAGTCCACCGAGGCCACAGCTGTCTGCTCCTCCCCTGCCACTGCAGTAGCAATCAATCAATCAATCAATCGTATTTATTGAGCGCTTACTGTGTGCAGAGCACTGTACTAAGCGCTTGGGAAGTACAAGTTTGGTGGGAAAGGAGGATCGGGGAGGAAAGGAGGATGGGGGAAGGAGGATTGGGGGGAAAGGAGGATGGGGGGAAAGGAGGATTGGGGGGAAGGAGGATTGGGGGGAAAGGAGCAGGAGTTGGGGAGGGGCTGGAACTGGGAGGAAGTGGGTTCTGGGGGGGAGAGCAGGAGTTGAGGGGGAAGCAGGAGGTGGGTGGGGGGAGAGCAGGAGGTGGGGAGGAGAGCAGGAGTTTTGGGGGGGAGGAGAGCAGGAGTTAGGGGGGCAAGGAGGAGCTGGGGGAGAGTAGGAGGTGAGGAGGGTCTGGAGGTGGAAGGAAGCAGCAGGATCGGGCGGCAGCGGCAGCGTGGACCTCACGAGCAGACCTGTCTGGTTGACTGGGTCCTTCTTCATTTACTGAGCTCCCTCGGCGGGCAAGCAGTGTTGTAACACCCTGGGCTTGTGAAACCTGGCGTGGCAGGGCCTCAGAAGGGATTTTTTTCAACAGCTAAATGGGGTTTTTATTTTTTTTTCCTTTCTTACACATTTCTTTCCCAATCACCGGGTGGCCACGCGGGCCGGAGCCCTGGGCCATTGGGTTTTATCTGCTGCCATTGTTTTTCAGGGAGGAAGGATGTGCTTTCTTCACTGGTGCCTCTTAGAGGCTCCAGAGAGCGCTCCTACACTGCAGGCTCTCCCGAAACAACTCACCTTCTGGCTGAAAGCAGCTCAGCACCGTAACAAGCCGGCCAGCTGGCTTCCTGCCTCTTCCCTAGCAACCGCCCGGCTTAGGGAGGCCTCTTTGCATCAGGAAACAGTGCCCCTCAAAACGTCATCCATGAGCGAGGATATCAGGGGCGGGGGTGGCCAGTGGACAGCCATGGGCCGCTGAGATAAGCACCAGTCCCCCACTCCACCCCATCCCATTCCCAGACTGGGGCATAACAGTCAGCCAATCGTGTTTGTTAAACACTTATGATACCAGAGCTCTGTACTAAACGCTGGGGAGAGTACAATATAACAGACACTTTCCCTGGCCACACCGAGCTTACAGTCTAGAACAAAGCACTACTGCTTCTACTACCTACAGTGTGGCTCAGCAGACAGAGCATGGGCTTTGGAGTCAGAGGTCATGGGTTTGAAGCCCGGCTCTGCCAATTGTCAGCTGTGTGTCTTTGGGCAAGCCACCTAACTTCTCTGAGCCTCAGTTCCCTCATCTGTAAAAATGGTGATTAAGACTGTGAGCCTCCTGTGGGACAATCTGATCACTTTGTAACCTCCCCAGAGCTTAGAACAGTGCTTTGCACATAGTAAGTGCTTAATAAATGCCATTATGATTATTATTATTATTACAGACAATTTCCAAGGCATGCCATTCCCCTGGGGTGACTCGTCATCTCCCACAGTCTGAGACCTGGATGGGCCAGGATACCAGATGGGCACAGGGACCAGGTGAAGGCTCTGAGAGCTGATACTGCACTGGGTAAAGTGAGGAGCACAGAGGCAGCCTCCACAGACTTGCCTGCCCGTTAAATTCCCCTGGGTGCCTTTGGGCCGGTCTCATAGCTAGCAGCTCCCAGTCACTCTCAATAGCTCCCAGCAGCTCCCAACATCTCCCAGCCATTTCCAGCATCTCCCAGCTGCTCCCAGCAACACCCAACAGCTCCCAGCAGCACCCAGCCACTCCCAGCATCTCCCCACCATTCCAGCTGCTCCCAACAGCTCCCAGCAGCACCTGGCAGTGCCCAGTAGCTCCCAGTCACTCCCAGCAGCTCCCAACATCTCCCAGCCATTCCCAGCATCTCCCAGCTGCTCCCAGCAAGGCCTAACAGCTCCCAGCAGCACCCAGCCACTCCCAGCATCTCCCCACCATTCCAGCTGCTCCCAACAGCTCCCAGCAGCACCTGGCAGTGCCCAGTAGCTCCCAGTCACTCCCAGCAGCTCCCAGCAGCTCCCAACATCTCCCAGCCATTCCCAGCATCTCCCAGCTGCTCCCAGCAAGGCCCAGCCACTCCCAGCATCTCCCCGCCATTCCAGCTGCTCCCAACAGCTCCCAGCAGCACCTAGCAGTACCCAGTAGCTCCCAGTCGCTCCCGGCAGCTACCAGCCACTTCCAACAGCTCCCAGCAGCACACAATTCCACCCACCTCAGGCAGCTTCTCCCAGCCAAGAACTCCGGCTGATGGTGGAGGTGAAAGCAGATCCCTGGGTGTGTGATCAGAGCCCAGTGAAACCATCGGAGTCCCAAGGCCCTCACAAAAGATCCCAAGAGAGACGACAAAGTCGATCAGTCAATCAGTTGGCACTTGCCGAGCCCCAGGATACAGACCCCGCAAACAACTTTTTGAAGCCGTGTAGGAGGAAAGACCCAAGTCGAGATAGGCAGATTCAAAATCAGTGTAATTTTCACCGCAATTTTAAGAGAGAGTGGAGGAAGAGGGGTGGGTTGCATCATGCAGGTGTCTGCTGCCTGGCTACAGTTGACTGGGAAAACTTCCTGGAAAAGGTGCACCTTGAGCTGTGATTAAGTGTGGAAGGCAGGGTGGATCCGAGCCACGCAGAACAAGGGACTTGTTCATCATCATTGTCATCACTGTCACTGGTATTGACTGAGCGCTCATTATGTGCAGAGCACTGTACTAAGCACTTGGGAGAGTACAATACAAAGGAGTTGGTAGACAGGTTCCCTGCCCACAACAAGCTTACAGTCTAGAGGTTTGTTCCATTCATAGGAACAGTTGGGCAAAGGCAGGGAGGAGGAGACAGGCTACAGGAAGGCAAGCTCACTGGAATGGGAAGTGAGAAATGAGGCCAGTGGATGGAAGGCTTTGAAGGCCACTGGCAGAAGCTGGGATTGGTCCCCGGGGCCGGGCGGGGAGTGGGGGGGAGATGCTGGAGGGGTGATGGGCATGGAGAGAGCGGCTGGAATGAAAAATCATTTTAGCTGCCAAACCCGGCCGGCTGTGGAAGGGGAGGCTTGAAGCTGGGAGAACAGCTAGGTGGAGGGAAAGTTTTGGAGGAATGGACCTAACTTCCCTCCCCACAACCAGTCAGCAAGGAGCCACTGACACTTCACCAAACCAGGGTTTATCTGAGTCTGTAAACAGGCATGTGGCTGGACCTCGGGAGAGCAACATGGCCTAGTGGCCAGAGCACAGGCTTGGGAGTCAAAAGGGCCTGCATTTTAATCCCAGCTCTGCCACTTCTCTGCTATGTGACCTTGGGTAAATCACTTCACTTCTCTGAGCCTCAGATACCTAATCTGCAAAATGGAGATTAAGACTGTATCTAACCTGATCAGCTTGTATCTTCTCCAGAGTTTAATACAGTGCCTGGCACATAGTAAGTGCTTAACAAATACTATTTGCGTGGCTCAGTAGGAAAGAGCCCGGGCTTTGGAGTCGGAGGTCATGGGTTCAAATCCCGGCTCCGCCAATTGTCAGCTGTGTGACTTTGGGCAAGTCACTTAACTTCTCTGTGCCTCAGTTACCTCATCTGTAAAATGGGGATTGAGACTGTGAGCCCCATGAGGGACAACCTGATAATCTTGTAGCCTCCCCAGTGCTTAGAACAGTGGTTTGCACATAGTAAGCGCTTAATAAATGCCATTATTATTATTATTATTATTTTTAAAAAAGGCTCCGCCTCATTTCCCAAGATTCCTGGGACTCTCCCTTCAGGCTGCTGAGGATCGGCTTCCCAAGGCCACCCCAACGGGGACAATGTGGGACTGGGCCTAGCCCCTGCACCTCAGGAATGTGGGGAACCACAGGGCTGCTCACGGGGCCCTGCCTCATCCCACACTCACCCCCAGAATGTCTCCTTGGCAGGTATTACTATCAGCGGGGCATCCTGACCAAAGTGGAAGGGCAGAGGCTGGTTTACCAATTCAAGGATATGCCCAAGGACCTGGTGGTGATCGAAGATGAAGGAGACAGAGTGGCCGCGGCCCCCGCCGAACAGGCCCAGCCACCCAGCAGGCCTGAAGCCGGCCTGGCAGCCCCACCCCGGCCAGCCCGCAAAACCCCCTCGAAGACCGCGCCGCGGCCCAGCCAGCCCCGAGACCACCCTCAGCGGATCCCGGGGGAGCCTCTGGCTTCAGGGATGCAGCCTCCTCGGGAGCCCAGCCGGCTTCAGCAGGAAGAACCCAGGGCCAACTCACCTTTGCCAGTCTCTCTTCTGGGGCCCCAACAAGAGCCCCAGGTGGCTCTGGCCCGCACTGTGAGGTGAGATGTGGGGTCCCAGAGTGGGAGGGAAAGAGGGAGGGAGGGAAAGAGGGAAGGAGGGAGGGAAAAAGGGAAGGAGGGAAGAAGGAAGGAAAGGATGGAGGGAGGGAAAAAAGAAATAAGGGAGGAAAGAGGGAGGGAGGGAGGGAAGGAAGGAAAGGAGGGAGAGGGAAGGAGGAAAGAATGAAGGGAAAGAAGGGGGAGGGAGAAAAGAAGGAAGGGAGGGAGGGAGAAAAGAAGGGAGGGAGGGAGGGAGGGAGGAAAGAAGGAAGGGAGGGAGGAACGTACATTTTCTGGAGAGCCTACAAACCTGGGGCCCAGGAATCAGGGGTCTCAACTCCCCCACCCCATCTGATCAGTCAGTATCCCAGCAAGCCCAAGAAGATCTTGCCCACTGTCTGCCCTCGCTAGTCCAGGTGTCCCCAGCTGTCTCTTTGTCGAGAGCCCGCGGTGAGCCAAGCGCTCTGGCCAAACCCTGGATCAGAGGAGATGACGGCCACCGCCTCTGACTCCAGTTTCCCTCTGGACCGGGCTCTCCTGGGAAGTGGGAAGGTGCCCAGGGGGTGCTGAGGGCAGGGCGGGACGGGGCACCGGGGCTCAAGGCGTCCTGAGCTCAGAGCCGATTCCAGTTGAGCCATTGGAGAGAGCCCCCGACATCCACGGGGGGGAAATTCCCCTTCCCTGCACAGGGTTCCTGCATTTCGGGGGGCTCTGCCGCTCCGCTTTTCTGGCCCAGAAAGTCCAGGATGCAGGGCCAGGGAGAATAAGGGAGGGAAGGAAGGAGGAAGGGAAGGAAAGGAAGGAGAAAGGGAGGGAGGGAGCAAGGTAGGAAGGAACACAGGGAGGGAGGAAAGAAGTAAGACGTATCTACAGGGAGAGGGCACGGCTCATGCCCCCTCCAGCCTCACCCCCGCCTCCCAAGAGTAATTCATTCATTCATTCAATCGTATTTATTGAGTGCTTACTGTGCAGAGCACTGTACTAAGCGCTTGGAAAGTACAATTCGGCACAGTGCCCCTCACCCCCCACCCCCTTTGCGCCCGCGTCCTGACCATTCAACCCCCCTCCCCGACAACTGGTTCTTTCTGTTTGATCTTAGTTCTCCTTTGATGCCCGGCAGCATCCAACTGGGGGTGTCCCCGGGGGGCCCGGGGCTGGGAGCCCTAACCCTGCAGACCATCCCGCTCACCACGGTGCTCACCAACGGGCCGCCCCCAGCCGCCGGGACCCCCAAGGTCCTCCTGCAGGGCATCCCGGCCTCAGCGGCTTTCAAGGACGTCATCACCCTGCAGGCCGCCTTCCCGGTGAACCGGGGCTTCCCCGAAGGCCAGCCGCCCCCGCTGCCGCCCCAGCACGTCCTGGTCAGCGGCCTCCCATCGATGGGCAACAAGCTGGCCTCTTTCCTGGGCCCCGAAGGCCACCCCGGCCTCGCCCCCACGGTGACACTGAGTGCCCCGGGGCAGCCGGTGCTGGGCCCGCCAGCGAACACAGTCATTGCCACCATCATCAGAACTGCGGAAGGCGGACCCCAGGGCCCCAAGGAGGAGGTCCTGGGCCCCCAGTATCTGCAGGGCCTGGTGCCTGCCCCACCTGGCTCCCTGGATGGCATCCTCATCTCAGGCGAGGCCATGAAGGAGTTTCTGCAAGATCAGGCCCAGTTCCAGCAGCTCGGCCTCGGGCCGCACCACCAGGCCTTGCAGGCCTCCACCCCCGCCGGCGCCCACAGCTGCCCACAGCCCAGCAACCCAAGCATCGGGCTGACCCCGGTGGCGGAACTCGAACTCTCCTCCGGCTCGGGGACCCTGCTACCAGCCGAGCCGAGCCTGGGGCAGCCCGGGGCCCTCCTGGCGGTTTCCTCCCCTGCCTTCCCGGAGCCGTCTGGGAGCAGCCCCACCGCTCTCCTGTCTCTGAGCGGCCCGGCCGGCAAAGAGGACCAGAAGGATGGGAAGTGAAGCGGAGACGGGAGACGGAGCAGAGAAGCCAACGGCCTCTTTGGCGGGCATGATGCCCGGGGAGCTTGGCAAAGACCGCTGCAGAGCCACGGGCTGGAGAACAGCATTGGGATGCCGGGCCCCGGCCCCTTGTTCTACTCATCAGCCACGTCCCTCTCGCTGCCTCGGATTGCAGCCCCCAAACAGGGCAAGGCTCAGGGGTCAATCAGGTGGTTTTCCTTCACAGGCCTCCAGAAGGGAGCGAACCTCGAGTTGCTTCGCCCAGCCCAGAAAGGGCAACGTGGAGGCCCCGTCTCTCTCTCCCCACACCGCGCTGGATGATCAAACAAACCCAGGACGCCTGCCAAGCTGTGCCCTCCTCCCTGCCCTCCCCGCCTCTGCAGCCGCAGCCTAGTTAATAATAGTAATAATAATAATGATATTTGTTAAGCTCTTACTATGTGCCAAGCACTGTTCTAAGCGCTGGAGTAGATACAAAGTTATCAGGTTGCCCCATGTGGGGCTCACAGTCTTTATCCCCATTTTACAGATGAGGTAACCCAGGCCCAGAGAAGTGAAGCGATTTGCCCGAAGTCACACAGCTGACAAGCGGAGGAGCCGGGATTAGAACCCACGACCTCTGACTCCCAAGCCCGTGCTCTTTCCACTAAGCCACGCCGCTTCCCCGGTGATGGTGGCCGGAGGGTGCCACCCTCTGACAATAGACCCTGTCCACCGCCCAGCACTGAGTGCCCAGAAGAGAGACTGGACTGCTGAACTGGACGGGGGCCCCGGAGGCGGAAACACTGGGCACTGATTCACTTAAGCTGAACTGAGGGTAGCCCCTTGCAGAAGGGTCCCGGGGCACGGCGGGACTCGACTGGACTCTCCCCTTGTGCAGCATCAGTGCCCACCTCCTGAACTGAGAGAGGGGTTTGGGCTGGGCAAGAAGAAGGCAGCAGGCTTCGGCCCCAGGGCGGCCAGTCCCTTGCCCTCGGGCACAATCCTCCTCAAAAAACGAGAGGGGCAGATTATCCCTCCAGCCTGGGAAGCCTTGCCCCTCCAGGAAGTGCGGGGAGTAGAGCCAGCCGGGGGCCGGGCCACTCTGGTTGTCCGGATTTGTAAATACGAGTAAACCGCCTGATTGTATTTTTCCATCTCAAATCCCTCAGCTGGAAATGCTCTGTGTAATTCTGGATTGCAGGAAATTACAGCAGCCACTGGTGAGTTGTGATGTGGGGGAGAGAGAGAGAGAGAGAGAGAGACGCAGACAGAGGAAAAAAAGGGTGTGTGTGTGTGTGTGTGTGTGTGTGCGCGCGCTCGGACTGCAGCCGTGTACTTGGGCACGTCATGTTATGGGAGTGTCTGCAGTTGGGAGGGTGAGAGAGAGACAGAGAGAGTGAGTGTGTGTGTGTGTATTGGGTTGTTTTTTTTTAAGGTGGCCGTAGTGGGTGGCGCCAAAGGAACAATGCTTAAAAGGAGACTCAGAAACGGTGAAGGAAAGAGATAAATAGGGCTAGCGGAGGGGTGACTTTCGTCCTTCCCCTTTCTCCACCTGGGCCCAGACCTCCAGTGAGCTGCCACTCCTCACTCCTCCCCGGCACTGCCATTCCCCGCCCTTGGTTTGCTCCTCTCTGTTTTGCTCGGCTCACACTCCACAACAACAGAGGCAGGGACTGGAGCGAACAGAGTGACCAGGGACAGTCATGGCCAGTCGGCCACAGCAAAGCCAGCCCTGGGAGCCTGGACTGCCAGAAACATGCCGTCGGCTGCACAGGAAACTCCTCTCCGAGGCCTCAAGAGCCAGTTCTGCCACGTGGGCTCTTCCTCCTCCTCCTCTTCTTTAGCAGTGGAAACAACAGGCACACAAGTTCTTATCCCGGCTCTGCCGCTTATCTGCTGTGTGACCTCGGGCAGGCCACTTCACTTCTCTGGGCCTCACTTACCTCATCTGCAAAATGGGGACTGAGACCAGGGACAGGGACTGTGTCCAACCCGATTTGCTTGTATCCACTCCGGCGCTTAGCCCGGTGCCTCGCAGATAGTAAGCGCGTAACAACTACCACAGTTATGGCTATTATTATTGTCAGCCTCGGAGCTCAACCCAGAAGTCAGACACAAGAATGTCTGAGTGGCCGGCCGCCCAGCTGCTAGAAAGCCCTTTCTGGCACCCAGAGGGGCCTGGGGTGCCCGAGCCCTTGAGGGGGAAAGGGCACCAGCTCAGCCTGGGAAGGAGGGCACTCTGCGAGGGCCGAGGCCAACCCTCCATGCCTGCACCCGCTGCAGAAGAAGTTGAGGGAAAAGAACAGTGAGGCTGCAGGCCCTGGAGTACATTTTATTCCTAGTCAGCCTCTCCCCTGACCTTCCCGTCCCTCCCTCCCTTTCTCTGCGGCCCAGTCCGACCTCCCCTCTCCGAAATGGCAAACCCCATGTGTGCCATGTGTGTCCATCCACGTTGTGCCCCTGGTGCAGGAGACGAAGTGCCCGGCACAGCCAGGCCCGGGAGATGCCATCCATCACTCAGGAGGAAGCAGCCGATCGGCGGGCACATATGAAGGCGCCCCGCACATCCCCTGCTGCCTTCGTGAGCCTGTCAGCCGTGGGGGGAATGAAAAGTGAAAATGAAAAACCGTTCACTGGCCCCTGCAGCGACTGGAGGAGCCCTGGGACTCCCA
This sequence comes from Tachyglossus aculeatus, assembly GCF_015852505.1. Taxonomy (NCBI): domain Eukaryota; kingdom Metazoa; phylum Chordata; class Mammalia; order Monotremata; family Tachyglossidae; genus Tachyglossus; species Tachyglossus aculeatus. The sequence goes on from NC_052071.1 coordinate 40,614,410, forward strand.
CTGGGACAACAGCATACACCCTTTCCTCTCCATTGCCAAGTCGGCCGAGTCCCCTGGCCAGAAACAGAGCACGATGCCCCAATCATCATCATCATCAATCGTATTTATTGAGCGCTTACTGTGTGCAGAGCACTGTACTAAGTGCTTGGGAAGTACAAGTTGGCAACATATAGAGACAGTCCCTACCCAACAGTGGGCTCACAGTCTAAAAGGGGGAGACAGATCAATCGTTTGAGCACTTACTGTGTGCAGAACACTGTGCTAAGAGCTTGGAAGAGTACAATACAGAGTTGATAGCCATATTCCTTGCCCACAACAACTTTATAAGTGGTCACCTCAGACCCCCACCCCACTTCCCCTGTAGCCCCCAGGATTCATTCATTCAATCATATTTATTGAGCGCTTACTGTGTGCAGAGCACTGTACAAGCGCTTGGGAAGTACATATCGAGACGGTCCCTACGCAACAATGTAACCTCTCCAGCGCTTAGAATAGTGCTTTGCACATAGTAAGTGCTTAATAAATGCCATTACTATATTAGAATGGTGCTTTGCACATAGTAAGTGCTTAACAAATGCCATCATTATTATTATTATCTTTGGGTAGCAGACAGAAAAGATACCCAGGGATTAGAACAGTGCTTTGCAAACAGTATGCACTTAACAAATGCCATCATTATTATTATTACCTTTGGGTAGCAGACAGAAAAGATACCCAGGGATTAGAACAGTGCTTTGCACACAGTAAGCACTTAACAAATGCCATTATCATTATTATTAGAACAGTGCTTTGCACATAGTAAGCGCTTAACAAACACCATCATTATTATTATTATTATCTTTGGGTAGCAGATGGAAAAGATACCCAGGAATTAGAACAGTGCTTTGCACAAAGTAATTAACAAATGCCATTACTATTATTATTAGGACAGTGCTTTGCACACAGTAAGCACTTAAATGCCATCATTATTATTATTATCTTTGGGTAGCAGACAGAAAAGGGACTAGAACAGTGCTTTGCACACAGTAAGCACTTAACAAATGCCATCATTATTATTATTAGAACAGTGCTTTGCACACAGTAAGCACTTAACAAATGCCATTATTATTATTATTAGAACAGTGCTTTGCACACAGTAAGTGCTTAACAAATGCCATTATTATTATTAGAACAGTGCTTTGCACATAGTAAATGCTTAACAAATGCCATCATTATTATTATTATTATCTTTGGGTAGCAGACAGAAAAGATATCCAGGGATTAGAACAGTGCTTTGCACACAGTAAGCACTTAACAAATGTCATCATTATTACTATTAGAACAGTGCTTTGCACACAGTAAGCGCTTAACAAATGCCATCATTATTATTATTAGAACAGTGCTTTGCACACAGTAAGCACTTAACAAATGCCATCATTATTATTATTATCTTTGGGTAGCAAACAGAAAAGATACCCAGGGATTAGAACAGTGCTTTGCACACAGTAAGTGCTTAACAAATGCCATCATTATTATTATTAGAACAGTGCCTTGCACACGGTAAGCGCTTAATAAATGCCATCATTATTACTATTAGAACAGTGCTTTGCACATAATAAGCGCTTAACAAATGCCATCATTATTATTATTAGAACAGTGCTTTGCACACAGTAAACGCTTAACAAATGCCATCATTATTATTATTAGAACAGTGCTTTGCACACAAGTGCTTAACAAATGCCATTATTATTATTATTATTATTATTATTAGAACAGTGCTTTGCGCACAGTAAGCTCTTAATAAATGCTATTATTATTATTATTATTATTAGAACAGTGCTTTGCACATAGTAAGCGCTTAACAAATGCAGTAAGCGCTTAACGAATGCCATCATTATTAGAACAGTGCTTTGCACACAGTAAGCACTTAACAAATGCCATCATTATTATTATTATCTTTGGGTAGCAGAGGGAAAAGATACCTAAGGATTAGAACAGTGCTTTGCACACAGTAAGCACTTAACAAATGCCATCATTATTATTATTAGAACAGTGCTTTGCACACAGTAAGCGCTTAACAAATGCCATCATTATTATTATTAGAACAGTGCTTTGCACACAGTAAGCACTTAACAAATGCCATCATTATTATTATTATCTTTGAGTAGCAGACGGAAAAGATACCCAGGGATTAGAACAGTGCTTTACACACAGCAAGCGCTTAACAAATGCCATCATTATTATTATTATCTTTGGGTAGCAGACAGAAAAGATACCCATGGATTAGAACAGTGCTTTGCACACAGTAAGCGCTTAACAAATGCCATCATTAATATTATTATCTTTGGATAGCAGACAGAAAAGATACCCAGGGATTAGAACAGTGCTTTGCACACAGTAAGCGCTTAACAAATGCCATCATTAATATTATTATCTTTGGATAGCAGACAGAAAAGATTCCCAGGGATTAGAACAGTGCTTTGCACACAGCAAGCGCTTAACAAATGCCATCATTATTAGAACAGTGCTTTGCTCACAGTAAGCACTTAACAAATGCCATTATTATTATTATTAGAACAGTGCTTTGCACACAGTAAGCACTTAACAAATGCCATTATTATTATTATTATTATCTTTGAGTAGCAGATGGAAATGATACCCAGGGATTAGAACAGTGCTTTGCACACAGTAAGCGCTTAACAAACACCATCGTTATTATTATTAGAACAGTGCTTTGCACACAGTAAGCGCTTAACAAATGCCATTATAATTATTAGAACAGTGCTTTGCACACAGTAAGCATTTGTTAAGCGCTTACTGTGTGCAAAGCACTATTCCAATCCCTGGATATCTTTTCCGTCTGCTACCCGAAGATAATAATAATAATGATGGCATTTGTTAAGCGCTTACTGTGTTCAAAGCACTGTTCTAATGATAATGATAATGGCATTTAAGTGCTTACTGTGTGCAAAGCACTGTTCCAATCCCTGGGTATCTTTTCCGTCTGCTACCCAAAGATAATAATAATAATGATGGCATTTGTTAAGCGCTTACTGTGTTCAAAGCACTGTTCTAATGATAATGATAATGGCATTTAAGTGCTTACTGTGTGCAAAGCACTGTTCTAATCCTTGGGTATCTTTTCTGTCTGCTACCCAAAGATAACAATAATAATGATGGCATTTGTTAATCAATCAATCGTATTGATTGAGCGCTTACTGTGTGCAGGGCACTGCACTAAGCGCTTGGGAAGTCCAAGTTGGCAACATATAGAGACAGGCCCTACCCCACGGCGGGCTCACAGTCTATGTGGAAGCAGAGGGCGGCGGAGGGGAAAGATGCCCAGGGAGCCGGTCTGGGGGTGTGAAAGACCCAGAGGCAGAGCGTCCGATCTGGGGCTGACGAGGTGCGCCCCTCCGCCGGGTTGGAGGGTCGAAACTCCTCCCCCTGGGCTTCCAGGCTGTCCATCCCCTGGCCCCCTCCTACCTCACCTCCCTTCTCTCCTTCTCCAGCCCAGCCCGCACCCTCCGCCGCTAATCTCCTCCCCGTACCTCGTTCTCGCCTGTCCCGCCATGGACCCCCAGCCCACGTCCTCCCCCGGGCCGGGAACACCCTCCCTCCCAACATCCGCCAAGCTCGCTCTCTTCCTCCCTTCAAGGCCCTGCTGAGAGCTCACCTCCTCCAGGAGGCCTTCCCAGACTGAGCCCCTTCCTTCCTCTCCCCCTCGTCCCCCTCTCCATCCCCCCATCTTACCTCCCTCCCTTCCCCACAGCACCTGTATAGATGTATATATGTTTGTACATATTTTTTTTACTCTATTTATTTATTTAATTTATTTGTACATATCTATTCTATTTATTTTATTTTGTTCGTATGTTTGGTTTTGTTCTCTGTCTCCCCCTTTTAGACTGTGAGCCCGCTGTTGGGTAGGGACTGTCTCTAGATGTTGCCAATTCGTACTTCCTAAGCGCTTAGTACAGTGCTCTGCACATAGTAAGCGCTCAATAAATACGATTGATGATGATGATGATGATGAGAGCTCACCTCCTCCAGGAGGCCTTCCCAGACTGAGCCCCTTCCTTCCTCTCCCCCTCGTCCCCCTCTCCATCCCCCCCATCTTACCTCCTTCCCTTCCCCACAGCACCTGTATAGATGCATACATGCTTGTACATATTTATTACTCTATTTATTTTACTTGTCCATATCTATTCCATTTATTTTATTTTGTTAGTACGTTTGGTTTTGTTCTCTGTCTCCCCCTCTTAGACTGTGAGCCCACTGTTGGGTAGGGACTGTCTCTAGATGTTGCCAATTTGTACTTCCCAAGCGCTTAGTACAGTGCTCTGCACACAGTAAGCGCTCAATAAATGCGATTGATGATGCTGATGATGACTGAGGGGTTGGGGCCTGGCTCGGTGGCCGGTGGCTCGGTGGCCTGCGGGCCCGTGCAGGAGCGGGCCAGCGCCGCTAGGGGGCGGCCGAAGCCAGGGCGAGCTGGAGCCGGCCCACCATGGCCAGGGCCGCCCCCCAATCAATCAATCAATCAATCAATCGTATTTATTGAGCGCTTACTATGTGCAGAGCACTGTACTAAGCGCTTGGGAAGTACAAATTGGCATCACCCACCCACCCCCCGATGCCACCCCCAGCCCCGCCCCTGCCGCTGGGAAACCCCCGCAGGAAGGCCGAGCGAGGCCAGCCGGGCCGCCGGGAAGAATGATCATTCATTCAGTTTTAGACTGTGAGCCCACTGTTGGGTAGGGACTGTCTCTATATGTTGCCAATTTGTCCTTCCCAAGCGCTTAGTCCAGTGCTCTGCACATAGTAAGCGCTCAATAAATATGATTGATTGATTGATTCAGTTTTAGTCCAGGGCTCTGCACACAGTAAGCGCTCAATAAATACGATTGATGACGATGGTTCGGTCAGTCGTATTTCTTGAGCGCTTACTGTGTGCAGAGCACTGGACTAAGCGCTTGGGAAGGACAAGGCGGCGACATCGAGAGACAAATACGACTGAATGGATGAATGAATTATAATCATCATCATAACGGTGGTATTTTAGACTGGGAGCCCACTGTTGGGTAGGGACCGTCTCTATATGTTGCCAACTTGGACTTCCCAAGCGCTTAGTACAGTGCTCTGCACCCAGTAAGCGCTCAATAAATACGATTGATTGATTGATTTGTTAAGTGGCTACCAATCAATCTGCGCATCAGGCAGAAACTCCTCACCCTGGGCTTCCAGGCTGTCCATCCCCTCGCCCCCTTCTCCCTCCCCTCCCTTCTGTCCTTCTCCAGCCCAGCCCGCACCCTCCGCTCCTCCGCCACTGATCTCCTCACTGGGCCTCGTTCTCGCCTGTCCCGCCGTCGACCCCCGGCCCACGTCATCCCCCGGGCCTGGAATGCCCTCCCTCTTCCTCCCTTCAAGGCCCTGCTGAGAGCTCACCTCCTCCAGGAGGCCTTCCCACACTGAGCCCCTTCCTTCCTCTCCCCCTCGTCCCCCTCTCCATCCCCCCCATCTTACCTCCTTCCCTTCCCCACAGCACCTGTATATATGTATATATGTTTGTACATATTTATTACTCTATTTATTTACCTTACTTGTACATATCTATTCTATTTATTTTATTTTGTTAGTATGTTTGGTTTTGTTCTCTGTCTCCCCCTTCTAGACTGTGGGTAGGGACCATCTCTATATGTTGCCAACTTGTACTTCCCAAGCGCATAGTACAGTGCTCTACACACAGTAAGCGCTCAATAAATACGATTGTTTGATTGATGGGTTCAAACCCCGGGTCCGCCACTTGTCAGCTGTGTAACTTTGGGCAAGTCACTTCACTTCTCTGGGCCTCAGTTCCCTCATCTGGAAAATGGGGATGAAGATTGGGAGCCCCACGTGGGACAACCTCACCTCATCACCTTGGATCCTTCCCAGCGCTTAGAACAGTGCTTTGCACATAGTAAGCACTTAACAGATGCCATTCATTCATTCATTCAATCGCATTTATTGAGCACTTACTGTGTGCAGAGCACTGTAGTAAGTGCTTGGGAAGTACAAGTTGGCAACATACAGAGACGGTCCCTACCCAACAGCGGGCTTACAGTCTAGAAGGGGGAGACAGACAACAAAAAGCATATTAACAAAATAAAATAAATAGAATAGTAAATATGTACAAGTAAAATAGAATAATAAATCTGTACAAACATATATACAGGTGCTGTGGGGAGGGGAAGGAGGTAGGGTGGGGGGGATGGGGAGGGGGAGAGGAAGGAGGGGGCTCAGTCTGGGAAGGCCTCCTGGAGGAGGTGAAACATCATTATTGTTATTATTATCGGGCTCCCTCCGGGCACTCACCAGAACCCACCGGGCACCCACTGGGACCCACCGGTCGCAGCCCGGGCACCCACGGGGCTCCCACCGGGTACAGGGAAAGCAGCGTGGCTCAGCGGAAAAACCGCGGGCTTGGGAGTTAGAGGTCATGGGTTCGAATCCCGGATCAGCCCCTTGTCAGCTGGGTGACCTTGGGCAAGCCACTTAACTTCTCGGGGTCTCAGTTACCTCATCTGTAAAATGGGGATTAAGACTGTGAGCCCCACGTGGGACAACCTGATCATCTTGTATCACCCCCCAGCACTTATAACAGCGCTTAACAAATAGCACCATTATTATTACCATTAAACACCGAACTCTTACCGGACACACACCGGACTCCCATCGGACACCTCCCGGAACACAATGGGCACAGACCGGGCGCCCACCGGGCAGCGGTCTGAGCGCAGGCCTAAAGCGGGAGAGAGTTGTGAAGACTCAGTTCTTCAAAGCCCTAACCCCCTCTCCCCTTTCCCCCATGCCTACTCTCTTACCCCAGCCTTCCCTCATTTTATAATAATTGGAGAATTTGTTCAGCACTTAATAACAAATGATGTGCTAAGCACGGGAATAGATAGAGTATAATGAGAGCAGAGGCAGGCCTTGCCCCACGTGGGGCTCACAGTCTAAGCGGGAGGGCGAACAGGTGGGAAGCAACGAAGCCCAGAGGAGCCAGTGGGGGCTTGCCTTCTCTGCCACATGTCTTTGGGTGACCTTGGGCAAGTAATTTCACTTCTTGGTGATGGCGGTGGTTTTTCTGGATGGCCACCAAGGTCTCCGGGCGACTACAGAATTAGTCAGACAGCACGTAACTACCGAAAGTTTTAATAAAGTTTTATTGCTAAGGCCGAAGACCGAGTAGAGGGTAACGCACCCGGCGGGCTCATTTCCTTAAGGGAAAGGGCCCCGAGTGACCCATGCAACGGGCTTATATACTGCTGTTGCTGATCACAGTGTTTGGTAGATTTGAAAACAGCAGGGACCAGATTTGGTGCAGATTTGGTGCAGATTTGGTGCAGATTTGGTGCAGAGCTGGGCAGAGTCTATCTCCTTACTTGGTTTGGTTCCCGGACACAGCCAGTGGGCTGCAGGGTCTAAGATCCATACCAGATATGGCAACAGGACCGTGTACGTTCAAACGGTATCTGCAACTTTTCCATGGTGCATGGGGTCCCCATCATCGGTGCCTCAGTTCCCTCATCAAGAAAATGGGGATTAAGACTGCGAGCCCCATGTGGGACATGGACGGTGCCCGACCTGATTACCTTGTATCTACCCCAGCGCTTAGTACAGTGCCTGGCACAAAGTAAGTGGTTAACAAATACCATTTTTTAAAACCCAGGTATTCATTCATTCAATCGGATTTATTAAGCATTTACCCTGTGCAGAGCACTATGCTAAGTGCTAGGGAAAGAACAATACAACAATAAACCGGGAGAATCGCTGCCCACAATGAGCTCACAGTCTAGAGGCGGTGGTATCTAATAGCCATGAGTGGCTTCCCCAAGATCATTCGGAAGACAGGATTAGAACCTAGAGCTCCGGCCTCCCCAGGCTGTGCTCTTTTGGCTAGGCCACTATTCAGCCTCCTTAACTCTCTTTCCTCTCCACCTCCCCACTTCCATGGCGGGAGTTCTCCTGGGGAACTCCTTCTCCAGCCCAGCCCACACCCTCCGCTCCTCTGCCGCTAATCTCCTCACCGTACCTCGTTCTCGCCTGTCCCGCCATCGACCCCCGGCCCACGTCATCCCCCGGGCCTGGAATGCCCCCAATCCCTCTGCCCATCCGCCAAGATAGCTCTCTTCCTCCCTTCAAGGCCCTACTGAGAGCTCACCTCCTCCAGGAGGCCTTCCCAGACTGAGCCTCTTCCTTCCTCTCCCCCTCGTCCCCCCTCCATCCCCCCCATCTTACCTCCTTCCCTTCCCCACAGCACCTGTATATATGTATATATGTTTGTACATATTTATTACTCTATTTATTTATTTTACTTGTACATATCTATTCTACTTATTTTATTTTGTTAGTATGTTTGGTTTTATTCTCTGTCCCCCCCTTTTAGACTGTGAGCCCACTGTTGGGTAGGGACTGTCTCTATATGTTGCCAACTTGTACTTCCCAAGGGCTTAGTACAGTGCTCTGCACACAGTAAGCGCTCAATAAATACGATTGATTGATTGATTGGGGAACAGAGACCGGCTGATGAAGGTTCCAGCCAGCGGAGACTCTGAAGGAAGGCCACTTGCCCAACATGGGGCATTAGTGGCAGAGCTCTGGTTGTCGCCTGCCCCGGCCTGGAAGTGTCCTACAGGCCTGGGCTGCTCCACCTTCCATTCCCGTCTTAACCAAGGGGTCCGAGCCACCCTCACCCGAGTGGTCAGCGGCCGGAAAAGGCCCACTACCAAATTTCCATGGACAAACCTGCAAGACCACCACCACTCTCTCCATCTTCAAATAATAATAATTGTGGTATTTGTTAAGTGCTTATTACGTGCCAATCGATCGATCATTCATTCATTCAATAGTATTTATTAAGCACTTACTGCGTGCAGACAGCTGTACTAAGCGCCTGGGAAAGTACAATACAACAATAAACAGTGACATTCCTTGCCCACGACGAGCTCCCAGTCTAAAGGGGGGAGTCAGACATCAATGCAAATAAATAAAATGACAGATATATACATAAGTGAGGCTGGTGGGGCGGGGAGAGCAAAGGGAGCAAGTCGGGGTGATGAAAAGGGAGTGGGAGATTATTGAGGGCTTACTGTGTGCAGAGTAATAAAAATAATAATAATGGTATCTGTTATGCATTTACTATGTGCCAGGCACTGGACTAAGCAGTAGACTGGATCAATCAATCAATCAATCATATTTACTGAGCGCTTACTGTGTGCAGAGCACTGTACTAAGCACTTGGGAAGTTGGGAAGTACAAGTTGGCAACATATAGAGACAGTCCCTACCCAACAGTGGGCTCACAGTCTAGAAGAGTGGGCTCACAGTCTAAAAGACACAAGCAAATCAAGTTGGACACAGTCCCCGTCCCGTGTGGGGCTCACAGTCTCAATCCCCATTTTCCAGATGAGGAAACTGAGGCACAGAGAATGGAAGTGACTTGCCCAAGGTCACACTGCAGACAAGTGGCAGGGCTGGGAATAGAACCATGACCTTTTGTCTCCTAGGCCCTTGCTGTATCCACTACACCACACTACTCCTGAGCAGGCATATTCCCTGCCCACATCGAGCTTACAGCATAGAGGGGGAGACAGAAATATAAATATAAATAAATATAAATAAATACAATATGGATATGTACATAAGTGCTGTGGGGCTGGGGGGGGAGGATTCATTCATTCAGTCGTATTTATGGAGTGCTTGCTATGTGCAGAGCACTGTATTAAGTTTGGGGGAGAGTACAATATAACAATAAACAGACACATTCCCTATCTATTCCCTATATCTATTCTATTTATTTTATTTTGTTAATGTGTTTTGTTTTGTTCTCTGTCTCCCCCTTCTAGACTGTGAGCCCACTGTTGGGTAGGGACCGTCTCTATATGTTGCCAACTTGTACTTCCCTAGGGCTTAGTACAGTGCTCTGCACACAGTAAGCGCTCAATAACTACGATTGATTGATTGATTGATTGATTGATTATATTGTTATATTGTACTCTCCCGAGTGCTTAGTACAGTGCTCTGCACACAGTAAGGGCTCAATAAATATGATTGACTTGACCAACTGCCTCAACCGCCCTGATTACCTTATTTCCTTTTGGATGGGCTCCTGACAGGCCAGGGTTGGGAACTGCGCTGGCTTGATAGTAACTGTGGTATTTGTTAAGCGCTTACTATGTGCCAGACACTGTATTAAGCGCTGGATACGAGCAAATTGGATTGGACAAAGTCCCTGCCCCACATGGGCTCCCAGTCTTAATCCCCATTTTACAGATGAGGTAATAATAGTAATAATGATGGTATTTATTAAGCGCGTACTATGTGCAAAGCACTCTTCTAAGCACTGGGGAGGTTACAAGGTGATCAGGTTGCCCCACGGGGGGCTCACAGTCTTAATCCCCATTTTACAGATGAGGTAATGGAGGCATAGAAAAGTTAAGCGACTTGCCCAAAGTCACACAGCTAACAAGTGGCGGAGCCGGGATTTGAACCTGGCTGTGCACCAAGTTGAAAACTCTCCTTTAAATGGCCAAATCTCTTTCCTAAAGTTGTGATGAAATGTCAGCCTCTTATTTTCTGCATTTTATCAGCATCTATTAATAATGGTGGTATTTTTTTAAGCACTTATAATGTGTCAAGCACTGTTCTAAGTGCTGGGGAAGACACAAGATAAGCAGATCAGGCACGGTCCTTGTCCCACACAGGACTCACAGTTTAACAGGAGGGAGAATGAATATTGACTCCCCTTTCTACAGATGAGGTAACTGAGGCACAGAAGCGAAGTGACTTGCCCAATGTCACAACAGCAGACAAGTGGCAGTGCTGGGATCAGAACCCAGGTCCTCTTACTTCCAGGCCACGAGTTAGTTAAATGTTGGAGAATCGATATACTCTAGTGGTCCACAAAATTAGGACCATTCAGGACAAGAAAATAGCAGTAGTACTTGTAATGATAGTACTATTATTTTTTATTACTATTTATTGAGCAGCCACTAGCTGCAATGCATTGTACTAAGTACCTCAAAAGTACAAAACAGTGAAGTGAGCCACTTCTTGTCCATAAAGAATTTACACTTCAATGAGGGAAACTGACATACAATTTAAAATAATGAGAAGAAGTGAAGTGACTTGCCCAAGGTCTCACAGCAGACAAGTGGCAGAGCCGGAATTAGAACCCAGATCCTTCTGATTCCCAGGCCCGGGCTCTATCCACTAGGCCATGCTGCTTCTTTGGGAGCATCAACAGAACACACCTTCATCTCTCAGCACTCCAGCCTGCCTGTACCACAGGCACCCAAGGCCCAGTGAATGGATGGAACGTAGCACTAGTATTTATTAAGCACTTACTGAGTGCTGAGCACTGCACTAAGCGCTGGGAAAGAATACATAGGTGGAAATTAGACCCTCAATCTAAAAATTTTAGTGGGGGAAAGGGAAACCGAGAAAGACATAAGGAGAGATGACATAACAAAGCTCGAAGCAGCTTTAGAAGCAGCGTGGCTCAGTGGAAAAGAGCACGGGCTTTGGAGTCAGGGGTCATGGGTTCAAATCCCAGCTCTGCCGATTGTCAGCTGTGTGACTTCGGGCAAGTCGCTTAACTTCTCTGGGCCTCAGTTACCTCATCTGTAAAATGGGGATTAAGACCGTGAGCCCTCTGAGGGACAACCTGATCACCTTGTAACCTCCCCTGCGCTTAGAACAGTGCTTTGCACATAGTAAGCGCTTAATAAATGCCATCATTGTTATTAAAAGACAAGGACAAACACACAAAATAAAAACAAATCTGCAGCATGGCATAGTGGATAGAGCACGGGCCTGTACTTCCCAAGCGCTTAGTACAGTGCTCTGCACACAGTAAGCGCTCAATAAATACGATTGAGTGAATGAATGATTGGGAGCCAGAAGGTCATAGGATCTAATCCTGGCTCCGCCACTTGTCTGCTGTATGACCTTGGGCAAGTCTCTTCACTTCTCTATGCCTCCGTTACCTCATCTGTGAAATGGGGATTAAAACTTTGAGCCTCACACGGGATAGGGACAGAGTCCAACCTGATTAGCTTGTGTCCATCCCAGTGCTTAGTGCGGTGCCTGACACATAGTAAGTACTTAACAAATACCATAATTATTATTATTGTTATTTTCAAAGAAGAATTTCAGGCTCCCGACAGCTTGAGTCCAAGGCTCCAGCCTTCCTAGGGTTTCATGGAGTCTTCAGTTATTTTATTTGTACATGTTTATTTATTTAATATTTATTTTGTCAATGATGTGCTTCTAACTTTACTTCCATTTATTCTGATGACACCTGACCACATCATCATCATCATCATCAATCGTATTTATTGAGCGCTTACTATGTGCAGAGCACTGTACTAAGCGCTTGGGAAGTACAAATTGGCAACATATAGAGACAGTCCCTACCCAACAGTGGGCTCACAGCCTAAAAGGGGGAGACAGAGAACAAAACCAAACATACTAACAAAATAAATAGAATAGATATGTACAAATAAAATAAATAAATAAATAGAGTAATAAATATGTACAAACATATATACATATATACAGGTGCTGTGGGGAGTGCAGTGCTCTGCACACAGTAAGCGCTCAGTAAATACGATTGAATGAATAAATGAATGAGTGCTTTTCTTTATCCTGCCCAGATGGTGCTAGGCTGGATGGGATAGAGTCTCCTCGATCATGGAGTGAGGGAAGATGCCATGGACGCTCAGCTGCAGCTTATATTTCCATGTGCGCAGAGCCTGGTGTGAGTAGGGGCAGCTACCAGTTGCTTTGTTCTGTGGTGGTGAAAAGGAACCTGCAAACAGCTTTCCCCTTTCATTCAATCATATTTATTGAGCGCTTACTGTGTGCAGAGCACTGTACTAAGCGCTTGGGAAGTACAAGTTGGCAACATACAGAGACGGTCCCTACCCAACAACGGGCTCACAGTCTAGAAGTCCCCTTCTCCCACCGTCCACTGTCAGCGAGCATTAGAAGGTCATGGGTTTGAATCCCCACTCCACCTCTTGCGTGGTGGGTGATCTTGGGCAAGTCACTTAACTTCTCTGTGCCTCAGTTACCTCATCTGTAAAAAATGGGGACTAAAAGTGTGAGCCTAATGTGGGACGGGGACTGTGTCCCACTGATTAGCTTGTATCTACCCCAGTGCTTAGAACAGTGCTTGGCACATAGTAAAAATAATAATAATGTTGGTATTTGTTAAGCACTTACTATGTGCCAAGCACTGTTCTAAGCGCTGGGGGTATACAAGGTGATCAAGGTTGTCCCACGTGGGGCTCACAGTCTTAATCCCCATTTTACATATGAGGGAACTGAGGCACAGAGAAGTTAAGTGACTTGCCCACAGCTGACAAGTGGTGGAGCTGGGAGTAGAACCCATGACCTCTGACTGCCAAGCCTGTACTCTTTCCACTGAGCCATGCTGCCTGTTAAGTAAGCACTTTACAAGTAGTAGTAGTAGTAGTAGTAGTAGTAGTAGTAGTAGTAGTAGTAGTAGTAGTAGTAGTAGTAGTAGTAGTAGTAGTAGTAGTAGTAGTAGTCGTCTCTAACCCTGGGGCTTCAAAGTTCCAAGTAAAATTGTGGTGAAATACAATTTATCAGCTAAGGCATTCATTCATTCATTCTTTCATTCAATCACATTTATTGAGCACCTACTGTGTGCAGAGCACTGTACTGAGCACTTGGAAAAGTACAATTCATTCATTCATTCAATTGTATTTATTGAGTGCTTATTGTGTGCAGAGCACTGTACTGAGCGCTTGGGAAGGACAAAGCAACGTTAAACAATAAACTGTACCTCACTGTACCTCGTTCTCACCTATCAATCAATCAATCAATCGTATTTATTGAGTGCTTACTGTGTGCAGAGCACTGTACTATGCGCTTGGGAAGTACAAGTTGGCAACATATAGAGACGGTCCCTACCCAACAGTGGGCTCACAGTCTAGAAGGGGGAGACAGAGAACAAAACCAAACATATTAACAAAATAAAATAAATAGAATAGATATGTACAAGTAGAATAAATAAATAGAGTAATAAGTACGTACAAACGTATATACATATATACAGGTGCTGTGGGGAAGGGAAGGAGGTAAGATTGGGGGATGGAAAGGGGGATGGGGGGAGAGGAAGGAAGGGGCTCAGTGTGGGAAGGCCTCCTGGAGGAGGTGAGCTCTCAGTAGGGCCTTGAAGGGAGGAAGAGAGTTAGCTTGGCGGATGGGCAGAGGGATTGGGGGCATTCCAGGCCCGGGGGAGGACGTGGGCCGGGGGTCCATAGCGGGACAGGTGAGAACGAGGCACGGGGAGGAGAGTAGCGGCAGGGGAGCGGAGGGTGCGGGCTGGGCTGGAGAAGGACAGAAGGGAGGTGAGGTAGGAGGGGGCCAGGGGATGGACAGCCTGGAAGCCCAGGGGGAGGAGTTTCTGCCTGATGCGCAGATTGATTGGTAGCCACTGGAGATTTTGGAGGAGGGGAGTAACATGCCCAGAGCGTTTCTGGACAAAGACCATCCGGGCAGCGGCGTGAAGTATGGATTGAAGTGGGGAGAGACACGAGGATGGGAGATCGGAGAGGAGGCTGATACAGACCCGATATTCATGGCTCCTCCTTCGTGCTGGCGAGGGAGGGCGGCGGGGGGCTGGGGGCCTTCGGCCCCGCTGGCCCCCGCCGCCGGGCGGCTGGTCGGGGATGGCCAAGTCCGGCAGCTGCCCACTCGCCACCGCCTGGCGACGCAGCCTCATCGACCCCCGGCTCATGGCCTCCCCCGGCCCGGAATGCCCTCCCTCTGCCCATCTGCCAAGCTAGCTCTCTTCCTCCCTTCCAGGCCCTACTGAGAGCTCACCTCCTCCAGGAGGCCTTCCCACACTGAGTCCCCTTTTTCCTCTCCTCCTCCCCATCCCCCCAGCCCTACCTCCTTCCCCTCCCCACAGCACCTGTATATATGTTTGTACAGATTTATTACTCTATTTTACTTGTACATATTTACTATTCTATTTTTTGAGAATGATGTACATATAGCTTTAATTCTATTTGTTCTGACGATTTTGACAACCGTCTACAAGTTTTGTTTTGTTGTCTGTCTCCCCCTTCTAGACTGTGAGCCCGTTGTTGGGTAGGGACCGTCTCTATATGTTAACGACTTGTACTTCCCAAGCGCTTAGCACAGTGCTGTACACACAGTAATCGCTCAATAAATACGACTGAATGAATGAATGAATGTGGGAATTGATTATCATGGATCTACGCGACCGCTTAGTTACTTCCCAGACTGAGCCCCTTCCTTCCTCTCCTCCTCGTCCCCCTCTCCATCCCCCCATCTTACCTCCTTCCCTTCCCCACAGCTCCTGTATATATGTTTGTACATATTCATTACTCTATTTATTTATATTTTACTTGTACATATCTATTCTATTTATTTTATTTTGTTAGTATGTTTTTGTTCTGTCTCCCCCTTTTAGACTGTGAGCCCACTGTTGGGTAGGTACAGTCCCTATATGTTGCCAACTTGTACTTCCCAAGCACTTAGTACAGTGCTCAGCACACAGTAAGTGCTCAATAAATATGATTGATTGATTGATTCGGTGCTTGGCATATAGTAAGCACTTAACAAATGCCCTAATAATAATAATTGTTATTATGGAGAAATGGGAGGGTCCCTCCATTTCCAGACAGCCTTGGACTCCCCCAGGGAATTTGGACTGAGACAACGAAGGATCTGAAGGACCCAAGTCCAGACTGGCTGGCCTCGTGAACTCGGCTCCTGTACCATTCATTCATCATTCAATCGTATTTATTGAGCACTTACAGGATGCAAAGCACTGTACTGAGTGCTTGGGAAGTACAAGTTGGCAACATATAGAGATGGTCCCTACCCACCTCTCCTAATCCCCTGGGGCTTCTGAGCCTACCAGGGGCCTGCAGAGGTTGGAGAGAATGGGCCACCGCTGGACCCAGGGGAACCTGGCCAGGCCTCTGGACTAGGCGGGTGAATGCCATCAGAGCATTCATATCCAAATGAAGCCCCCCTGGGAGTCAGGTCGCTGACACTTGGTGGCTCTGTGTAAGGGAACAAGAACTGTTCATCCAACATCCGACGCCCAAGCGCTCAGTACAGTGCTCTGCACAAAGTAAGTGCTCAGTAAATATGATTGAATGAATGAATGGAGAGGAGGCAGGTGACACCCATTAGTGGGCAGTGGTTTACCAGCCAAAACCTCAGCGGGCTCAGAGACTCAATGGACCTGCTCCCCACTGGCCCAAGCATCCCACTAATGTCTACTCAAGGGAGTGACTACAAGCACCAGAATAAGGGCAGACAGCAGCTCCCAGCCATACCTGCATAAAAAACCACACTCAGCTCCCGCTTTTGTTAAACTCTCCTTTCAACTCCACTGACCATTTCCTCCCAAGGTTTCTGATTTCCCGATAGTGATCACCTTTGAAGAATTTTCCCTCCTATCCCCACCCCCAAATCAAACAATTTCCCTATTTTAAGGGGGTTTAGAACCCCCCATTTAACCAATAATATTAATAACAGTGGTATTTGGGATTTTTCGGTTTGGTTTTGTTATTACGGTATTTGTTAAGCACTTACTATGCACCAGACACTATACTAAGTGCCGAGATAGGGGACAAACCAGATTGGACACAATCCCTGTCCCACATGGGGCTCAGTATTAATCCCCATTTTACAGATGAAAGTGACTCACCCAAGGTCACACAGCAGACAGCCGGCAGACTTGGGGTGAGGACCCAGCTCCTTCGGACTCCCAGGCCTGTGCTTTTTTCAATAGGCCACGCTGCTTTTTGCACCACTTCGTTAAGCACTATGTGCCAAGCTCTGTACTAAGCACTGGGGTAGATGAGATAATCAAGTCCCAAATGGAGTTCACAGTCTAACTAGGAGGGAGAACAGGTATTGAATCCCCATTTTGCAGATGAGAGAACTGAGGCACGGAAGTAAAACGGCTTCCCCAAGGAAGGTCTCACAGTAGACCAGTGGTGGAGTCCTCATCATCATCAATCGTATTTATTGAGCGCTTACTATGTGCAGAGCACTGTACTAAGCGCTTGGGAAGTACAAATTGGCAACATATAGAGACAGTCCCTACCCAACACTGGGCTCACAGTCTAAAAGGGGGAGACAGAGAACAAAACCAAACATACTAACAAAATAAAATAAATAATAGAACCCAGGTCCTCACACTCCCAAGCCTGGGCTCTTTTCACTAGGCCACACTGCTTCTCCAAACAATTCTTATGTTACTTTTCAGGCTGAGTTCATTCTTTGGTACCCCTGGATCTGAGTTCCGGAATTGCTGAAAAATAGGCCTCAGCAATAGGGCAAATGCCACGCCAAATGTCTAAAGGGCTTAGACTTCTTAAAAAAGAAGAAATTTATTAAGGTTTGCAGGAATTAGACCCCCACCATTACCTAACCACCCCTTCCAATAATTCATTCACTCGATCGCATTTATTGAGCGCTTCCTGTACTAAGCGCTTGGGAAGTACAAGTCGGCAATGTATAGAGACGGTCCCTACCCAACAACGGGTTCATAGTCTAGAAGATGCCCAGCCCGTTGCAGGTAAAGCAAAATGGCACCTCCTTTCCTAACCCAATACATAGCAACTACCGAGAGATAGTGAGCTAATCAATGAGGCAAGGTACCTTGTTGGAAAGAATATAAGAATAATAATAATAATAATTGGTATTTGTTAAGCGCTTACTATGTGCAAAGCACTGTTCTAAGCGCTGGGGAGGATACAGGCTGATCAGGTTGTCCCACGTGGGGCTCACAGTCTTAATCCCCATTTTACAGATGAGGTAACTGAGGCCCAGAGAAGTTAAGTGACTTGCCCAAGATCACACAGCAGACGTGGTGGAGTCGGAATTCAAACCCGTGACCTCTGACTCCAAAGCCTGTGCTCTTTCCACTGAGCCACGCTGCCACTGGCCTGCTTTGTGATCTTGAACAACTGACATGCTCTCTCTGGGTCTATTATGTCTTCTGTAAAATGAGGATACCTCTTAGATTGTGAATCTCTTGTGGGAAAGGAACCAGGTCTGATCTGGCTACCTTGTGTCTATCCCTGCATTTATCACAGAGTAGGTGCTTAATACCAATAATACTAGTATTGTTTGTGTGTGTGTGTGTGTGTGTGTGTGTGTGTATGGGGGTTTTAGCTCCATTCAGGGCCAAAATAGTGTGGGGGCAGGGCAGGGGTAGGGTGGACTGGAAAAGCCAGTCACTCAACCCCCTGTGGGGCTGGTCTTACTGCTCCCTAAAACCTTAGTTTTAGTTGTTTGGTTGTGTAATTATCAGTATTTTTTCCATTAATATTGAACTGAAACTTCCATTCTTTCACCTGAGTCCATTACTTCTATTATTTCTCTCAATGGCTTGCAAGTGACCATCCTTCCCCCAAACTTTTTCGCCCAGGTCCTGCCTCTGGCTTGGAATGCCCTCCCTCTTCATACCCAACAGACAACTACTCTCTCCACCTTCAAAGCCTTACTGAAGGCACATCTGATTCAAGAGGATGAGTTCCCTGACCAAGCCCTCATTTCCTCTTTTCCCACTTCCCTTCTGCCTTGATTTACTCCCTCACTGAGCCCCACATCATCATCATCATCAATCGTATTTATTGAGCGCTTACTGTGTGCAGAGCACTGTACTAAGCGCTTGGGAAGTACAAGTTGGCAACATATAGAGACAGTCCCTACCCAACAGTGGGCTCACTTACGCACATATCCATAATTTATATTAATGTTTGCCTCCCCTGCTAGGCTTTGAGCTCAATGTGGGCAGAGAATGTGTCTACCAATTCTGTTATACTGTATTCCCCAAGCGCTTAGTACAGTGCTCTGAACACAGTATGCACCCAATAAGTGTGTGTGTGTACACACCTGACTGCTCACGGTTCTCCCTTGACCTCTTCCTAAGGCCAAATATGCCTAGTTCTTTGGCTCTCTTTCAGAAGTTTCTACCCAATTCGGCATTCTTTTGCTAAAGCTCACCTTTCCGTTTTGGTGGGGAGACTACCCCATGCCTATACTGGGGTACTATTAGGTTCTTTCCCCTTTTTAACTTTGTTAAAGCAGCAGCATGGATCAGTGGAAAGAGCACGGACTTGGGAGTCAGAGGTCATGGGTTCTAATCCTGACTCCGCCGCTTGTCAGCTGTGTGACCTCGGGCAAGTCACAACTTCTCTGTGCCTCAGTTACCTCATCTATAAAATGGGGATGAAGACTGTGAGTCCTACGTGGGACAACCTGATTACCTTGTATCTACCCCAGCGCTTAGACCAGTGCTTGGCACGTAGTAAGCGCTTAACAAATACCAACGTTATTATTATTATTATTATTATTATTATTATTAAAGGTTCAGTGAATGGAAGCCATATTAGACACCCGGACCCAGCAAACCAAAACAGAGGCAGTCTTACTCTTAAAAAGCACACATATCCTCAAAGAAGGACTTTACTCGGAATTGGAAGATTTTTCCACCTGAGACTTTTTGACAGATTTTTTAATAGTGACAAGGCCAAGTTACACACATCTCCGGAAACGAGTGTAAAAGCACTTGTTGGTAGCTAAAGTGCTGTAGAAATCCCTTTAAAACAAGCTGGGGGAGAGCAGGGATGACACTCTCTAGAACGTAAAGCATAGCTCTAGAACTTTCCTTGCAACCCTGCTGAGGGAGAGGGACGGGGCGGGGGAGAAGGTGAGAGGAGGAGGAGGACAGCAGAGTGGCTCCGGCTTTGGATCCCATTGGATGGCGATTTCACAGAAAGGTCTGTGTTGCCTTACGGAAAAACAAATGTCCTCCCTTTACCACGGAGGAAGCTAGGGGTTGAGATCGAAGCATTTTGGGGCCCAAGGAGTGGGACTGAAGGCAGGACTCAGGTGAGCAATGACGATTCTGAGAAACGGAGCGGAGCTTGATTCTCCGGGGCGGTGGGTACCCGTCTGCAGGCCCTGTCTGCAGGGTGGGCGTGATGGCTTCAGTAATGCGGGCCAGGTAGGGGAGAAACACCTGGATGTGAACTGTCCCCACCCCGGTACTCCCAGGATCCCTTCCCTCGGGAACGATCCCGCTGCCGAGTTGAATGCCGGGGACTGAAGTTCACCCGCCTACAACAGTCACCCTCCGCTTCTGGGCTTCGGGGGTGGCCCCTTTCCCAGCTGGCCAGCACAGGTACAGTCTCATTCACAGATTCCACTCCTCGATGACGGGGTCTGGTCCTCGTCTCTGAGCCAACCGCGTTCCAAGGGCGAATGCACCGAAGAGTGGATTCTTAAACTCCTCCGGAGATGTGAGCCAGAGAGGCCTCCGAATATGCCCGCGGTCCCCTGCTTGGGGCAGACGAGCCACCCGCGGGCACACAGTCTCGGTGCCCGGGAGGCCACATTTTCTGCAGTGCTCCAACTGGACGAGGTCTTAGCCCCTATCACCTCCTTTACCGTTGCTGCCACCCGTCCCCTCGGGTGCCCTACCCCTCTGTCTTCTGCTCAGGAGACGAAGGAGCCGTGTGGGCCTGGAAAGGCGACTCCAGAGGTGGGCCGGTGCGGAGATATGGGAGGCGGGGGCGGAGGGGGCATCCCCCGTTCCCCACCGTGGACCCTGGGAAACAAACGCAGTGAGGAAAGCCTTCGCTGGCACCACTCTGTACTACAGGATCAAAGATCTTGGCAACGGGCAGGGGTTCTGTGCAGGGAATGTGGGCGGGCCAGGAATCACTAAGCGGATTCGGGGAGAGAGAGGCTGTCGCCTGCTCGGAGGTTGAGCGGCCCCTGAGTACACGCCTCCTGCAGAAAGGCCCTCCCAGAACCCAGGCGGGGCAAGGGAGCGTCCCAGTGGCCAACGCCATGTGCCAGAGAGACCGGCCAGAGGAGCAAGGGCCGGGCCACTTTTCCCCATTCCCATTCTCTTAGGTGCAGGATCACCATTCCCTGTTCCCTGCAGAATAGGGAAAAAGGAGACTGCTTGGTGGGCAAGGCAGAGGGAGCAATCCACCCTCCCCAAGCTCCCCCCAACCCAGCACTCCTTTTTCCACAATTCCCACCCCAAACATAGCTTTTTCTGGAGAGAGCTAGGAAAACACCTTCCTCTACTTCCAACCTATTTCTACCACATTCATCCATGCCTGGGTCGAATCAGGAGGTCCAGGGTCCAGCCCCGCTGCAGACAGGTATTCCTCAAAACCCCAAGGCAGAGAGTGAAAGGAGAGACAGGAGACAGGAGCCCTGATGCAGGTTTTTCTATACATAAGTGTTTTTGACACCACAGCCTGTTGCTTATAATAAAACAGAAACAGCAGCCAGAATACACACCCAAATGCAAAAAAAAAAAGGTGGGGGGGGGGGGGGGGAGAAGAACAAAACACCCAAACCAAAAAAAAAAAAATCCTTTGTTTTATATATTAAAATAGGAAAGAAAAAATATCTGTCCAAAACCAGGTGGCTCCAGACAGTGCAAGAAAGAGGAAAGTCCAAGAGGAGAGAACTGCTAGGCTGGGAAATAAACACAACACAAAGAAAAATCATCAGCGAAGCTCCCACCCTGGGGCACTGGAAACTGGAGATAACAGATTGTCCGATCCTCACGCTTGGTTTTTTTGTGTTTTGTGTTTTTAGCACCTGTACAATAAAACTGTACCATCTACAACCCGAGACCCCCTGACTCCGTCTCGCTCACGGGCGGGCGGTCCACTCCTGCCCCGGGACAGCCTGCTCTAATAGGATTGCTTTTAAAAATAGCATCTGATATAAAAGTAAGAAGCGCACGTGTGTGAAATAGAATGCATGGGGGTGGGAGGGGAGAGAACAGAGAGGGCCCCTCCCATTTCCTGTCTCCAAATAAACACTGAGCCACGGAGGGGAGAGAGTTATGCCTGGGCCGTGTTCCTTTGTGGCTTAGCTGGAGCCTGGAGGACTTTCTTCTGCTTCTAAAGCAGCCCAGTTTGGACTTTATATCTAGAGGGGCTCCCGGGCTCAGGCTGGATAGTGGAGTCGATGGAGGTTGGAAGAAAGAAGCAGCCGTATAGGTGGGGAGGTGGGTCGCGATGGGGAGGGGACGGGAAGGGGAGAAGATGATGATATTAAATTTGCTAAACCCAGGAGGGACAGGAAGGAAGGGGAGTCCTGCCCCTACGACCAAGCCTCGACAAGGGACCGCTCCCTCTTCCCTCCCCGCCCCCAACACCACAGTCCTCCTTCAGAGAGCCCTGCCCACAAACAGCAGGGTGGTGGTCTTGGAGGGAGGGGAGAGGAGTTGCTGGGTGGGGATGGGGAGGGGAGAGGGTGGCTGGAAGGGGGTGGCGGGGAGAAATGAGAAAGACAGGGGTGAGCACCGAATCTCAGCTCCCAGGCCATGGAGAAAGCCGCTCCAGCGGCTCAGTCTACTTGATCATATCATCTGACTGGCTTGAGAACTGCCCGTGGGGGTAGCAAGAATAATTTGGGTCTTGGTGGGATGGGGGCGGGAGGGCGGGGAGGAGGAGGCCCTCAAATGGTGCTTCTCAAAGGAGCAAAGGGAGGGGAGGCTGGGGAGGGAAAAGGAACCCTTGGTACAACAAGTTGATGTCACAACGGATCACAGTGATACAGACTTATCCGAAACGAATGAAATAATACAAATTAAATACTAATTAAATAAATACTATGGAAGACACGGAGGAGGAGAACGGGGGTGGGGAGGGGGAGGATCGAGAGCGAAGAGCATTTCCGCGGGGCAGGCCGAAGGCGCCCATTGCACCTGAAGGTTCTTCTGTCTCCCGGGTCCCGGATTTGGTCACACAAAATCCCTCCGTGATCGAGAGACTCTCAGGAGATATGTGCCCGTCTGGGTTGGGGGAGAAGGAGGAAGAGGAGGGGGAGGAGGGGCAGCGGGCCCGTCGCCTCTGCCAGGGGGAGGCGGTTCCAGCTCCATGGGACCACCGATCCCCGAGGCGGAGCCCCCGGCCCGCCCGCCACTCGCCATCCCCTCCGACCCTCCTCGCGGCTTCAGAGACGGGCCAGCCCCCAGCCGCTAAAGCTGGCACTGATAAGGCTGCTTCTCGTTGGTCCGTATTATTGCCTCATATTGCAGTCTGCTGCCCTGGAGGGTTCTCTTCCCGTCAGCTGCTCCAGGCCTGAAATTCAACCTCTGAGCCCAGCAGCTGAAGCAGCTCTGGTTCGGACCTCACCAGCTCCACACTGTCCGCGCTGCCCAGAGGGCCGGGCTCCAGGCCCTCCGGGGGCCCCCCGGCCTGGGGCGGCGCCGGCAGCAGCTGGCTGGAGGACACCTGGCGGTGGAACTCCGTCTTGGGCAAGGTGGCCACTTCAAAGTGCGGGAAACGAGCCTGAAATATCCGCGAGGAAAGCTTCAGCCTCTTCAGGATGTCGGAGAACAGGAACCAGTTGCAGGGCCTGGGAAGACGGGGAGAGCGGTTGCTGAGTCGGAAGGAAAATGTCTGCGCCGGCCGCGGGGCCCGGCCCGAGCCAGAGGCCACGTTTAATCCCCTCCGCAGGATGCCGCCGCCGCTCCTGCTGCAACTCCCGCTATCCATGCCCTTCCTACACCCCACCTCTCCCAGCTGCCTCGGAGCTTCCAGACCAGACAAGGCAGCTCTGGCCCCTTTGCTGGCTGGACTCTGCTATCCTGTTTCGGGCAGGAAGTGCCGGGTACTTCAAAGAGACGAATTAACTGTGCTTAATGCTACCCTGCGGAAGCACCCCTCCCGGCCCCCACACCGGCCAGTGCTCAGGATGACCTCACCCAACCGGGTGTGGCCTCGCCTAGACGGAAAGGGGGTTTTGCCCTTTAATTTGCTCAAGTGGTCGTTTTGTACCGCAACGTAGGGAATTTAGCTCTCCACTTGGGGAGCTTTCTTCTCAAAGGATCTTGCACTTGATCAAGTCAATGCCTAGGATCCAGGCAACAATTCCATAGCAACAGCTGCTGCTCTTTCATGAGGATTTGCTCTTCCCGTTAAGACCAGGGGAAACACTGCTAAATGCCTTGTCAATCATTACACCTATCTGAATTCTCCTGCACTTTTCACCATATAACATTACTCGCTCTCTACATCTCGTCACCCTCCCCACCTCCCATCTTAGTTTCTGAACAAACCAGGCTTGCCTCAGAACCTTTTCATTGAGATCCCCTTACCCTGCAGACCCCCCCACCCCGCCAAGCTTCTCCCCGCTCAATTTGCGGATTGCCTAAAAATCTGTTTCCAGAGGTTCTGGAAGCTCTTAGGCCCCCTTCGGTTCTCCTTTACTGTGTAGGTAGCCCACTTGGTCCTTCACGGCTCCTCCCACCTCTAGGTGTCTTTCCGTTTCAAACTTAACTTTCCTCCCAGCCACCACCTTATGGATACATAAGGAAGACCTGCAGAGGGAGGTGGAGGGGGATTCCTTGGCCACTCCATTCTGGGAAAGTCTGCTCTAAGCTGAAAATTCAAATGGCTAGAAATCTTGGCATGGCCCTAGAAATAACACGCCTGTGACCGAGACCGGACGCCCCTAGCTCCCAGAACACTGCGGGCTGAAAGCCCGAATGGGAGCGGGAGCTGGGGTGAGCACTCCCTTCTCTCTCTACACCCCAGCTCACATTCTTTGTTCCTCTCAAGCTAACCCACTCACTTTGTCTTGATCTTGCCTCTCCTGCTGCCACCCTCTGGCTCACGCCCTTCTCTTGCCCACACCATATCCAGCAGACCACAACACTTTCCATCTTCAGAGCCCTTCCCCGAAATCACATCTCCTCCAGACAGGCTTCCCCGATTATTCTCCCATCTACCCATTTTAGATCCTTCACCTGCCATTTTCGCCCTTCCACACCACCTAAGGATTTACACTTACGTATATATCTTGTACACTTTATTACTTCCTCCAACTATACTGTATTTATATTTCTGTTAAAACACCATCTAGAGCTAGACTGTAAGCTCTTAAAACACCATCTAGAGCTAGACTGTAAGCTCTTCAAGGGCACACATCACAGACACGAATTCTGCTATCCTCTCCCAAGGGTTACTGCTCTGCCCACAGAAGGTTCTCAATTCATACTACTGTTTGACTTACTGATGTGACCTCCTAACCCCTTTAGGACCAGGAACTCTGGTGTCAGTCAGTGAAATTTACTAAGCGCTGACTGTGTGAAGAGCACTGTACTAAGCACTTGGGAAAATAAAATATAACAAACACAATCACTGCTCACAACGAGCTTACTGCCTAGAGTGTCTCCGCTGCCTGAAGCCCAACTGGTCTCACCTGGGGCCCAGAAAATAGCCCAATGGAAGCCCCATTCCGGCATCTTGAGCATTTACAATGCTGGGGAAGCAACTAACTGGAGCAGTGAGGATTACCACTCCGAGGACGGCTTATTTACTTAACACTGTTATCTGGATTGGTTGGCTATGTTTCTCACTGTTGCTACCAATGCACCGTTATTTGTTCTTCATATCCGTCTCACTGCGTAGCTGTAGCCACTTAGATCATGAACCCTTGTGGGACGGGGACCAGTTTGAAAAAATTACACTGCTTCTACCCCGGCAGGTGGCAAAAAGCATAGCATACGGTGAGCGCTTAATTAATGCCAAACCCCACCAGCCAATCAAACAAATAACCACAGGTAAAAAAGAATTTCCTTTTCCGGTTCATCTTATAATCTAGAAACCCATTCAGGGTTCTGTTGCTGGACTCTGGCACCATCTGTGCCCCTCGATATTATCTATCATTATTATTATTCATTCAATCATATTTATTAAGCGCTTACTGCATGCACAGCACTTTGCTAAGCGCTTGGGAAGTACAAGTTGGCAACATATAGAGATGGTCCCTACCCAACGATGGGCTCACAGACTCGAAGGGGGAGACAGACAACAAAATAAAACATGTAGACAGGTGTCAAAACCGTCAGAATAAATAGAGTTATAGCTATATGCACATCATTGTTGTATTTGTTAAGCACTTAACTATGTGCCAAGCACTGTTCTAAGTGCTGGGGAAGATACAAGGTAATCGGGTTGTCCCATGAGGGGCTCACAGGCTTAATTCCCATTTTACAGGTGTAGTAACTGAGGCACAGAGAAATTAAGTGGCTTGCCCAAGGTCAGGCAGCAGACAAGTGGCAGAGACGGGATTAGAACCCATGTCCTCTGACTCCCAAGCCCGCGCTCTTTCACCAAGCCACGCTGCTTCCCTAGTGTCTCCGTTCCCAGCCCACAGCCTTAGCGTCCAAGGAGAAGAGGCACACTCACCCACGAGACACTGACACCTGAAGATTATAACACGGGAGCAGTGGCTTGTCTGAGAATTCGAACATGAAGTTGTCTGAATCCTGTTCATCCTCTTGATCGGAGCTTCCCGGAGGATTGAGAAGAAGGTTGCACCCGATTCCATCCTTCCCCTCTGCAGACAGAGAAAACCCGGGGAATCAGCCTTCTTCCGGCAGAGGGATCGCCGTGGGAAGGGCACGCACCCAAACAGCCGCCCGATCTGACCCGAGGTCAGAGGCTGGACAGTCCCGGCTGCCCACCCCGCTGTGGATTTCCTCTCCCGGGTCCCTTCCCAGCTGCGGGATCCTACTTTCCACCTCTCCTCCATCCCCAACCTGCCCAGCCCACCAGTGTTGGGGTTCTGCTTTGTAAAGGTGCTCGGCCCAGGTGCCTAACCAAGAGGCAAGAGATGGCACCCGCCCCAAAAACAGTTCTGAGGGTGGAAGAGAAGGGGGCTTCTCCTCTCCCTCGTGACCCGGGTGGCCCGGTTTAGAGTGGACCACACAGGAAACCCCTGCGGAGTTTGGGGTTCCCTCCCGTCCCCACCCGCTCCTCTGTTAAGGCTGAGCTGGGAGGGCCAAGCCCAAGGGGCTCCCCTCTGGACCCATGAGGAGAAGGGAGGTCGCCTGACTCACCCAGTGTGGAACTGCTGTAGAAGTCCCAGGCCACGTGGGGATCACCCTCAGCCCGGCCCTGGAGGTCAGAGAGATGATCTGGAGAGGGAACAGCGGAGGGTGAGACCGAGGGGGAGCAGGGGCAACCAGGCTAAGCACTGAGCTAGGCTCTTTACAAAATGAATCAATCAATCATATTTATTGAGCGCTTACTGTGTGCAGAGCACTGTACTAAGCACTTGGGAAGTACAAGTTGGCAACATATAGAGATAGTCCCTACCCAACAGTGGGCTCACAGTCTAGAATCAACCCCGTCCCGGTGGTTTCTGCTATTCATTCACTCATTCCTATTTATTAAGCGCTTACTGTATGCAGAGCACTGAACTAAGCATTTGGAAAAGTACAGTACAACAATAAACAGTGACATTCCCTACCCACAACGAGCTCACAACCTAGAGGTGGGAGACAGACATCAATACAAATAAATAAAATTACAGACATATACACAAGTGCTGTGGGGTTGGGAGGGGGGAAGAGCAAAGGGAGCAAAGTCAGGGTGACGCAGAAGGGAACGGGAGATGAGAAAAAGTGGAGCTTAGTCTGGGAAGGCCTCTTGGAGATGTGCCTTCGGTGAGGCTTTGAAGGAAGGGAGAGTAACTGCTATCAAAGGCAGACCAACCTGGACATCCACTCTAAGCAGGACTTCTCTCCCCAGAGAGGGGCTCACTTAACTGGGTGAGCCACGGGTGCCACTGTTCTATGGCAACTGGCCAGATGGCTGCCGATCCACCCTTCCCCAAAAACCCCAGAGACCCAAGGTCTAAAGGAGTCTTCCCACAGAAGGGGAATGGACATTGTAGGAGACATCACAGCAGCCAGGTGGGAGACTGGTGGTATTCGATGCTTGTTTAGTGTTTCCGCTCTTCTAAGCGCTGAGATATTACAAATTAATACAGTTAGATGGGAAGGAATCAAAGGAACCGGGATAGTTGAGCCAAGAGAAGAGAAGGCTAAGGGAGTTTCAGAACCACTTGAGTCTCCAGAGCCCTTCATTATTATTATTACTGTGGCATTTGTTAAGCGCTTACTATGTGCCAAGCACTGTTCTAAGTGCTGGGGTAGTTACAAGGTAATCAGGTTGTCCCAAGTGTGGCTCACAGTCTTAATCCCCATTTTCCAGATGAGGTAACTGTGGCACAGAGAAGTTAAGTGGCTTGCCCAGACAGCAGACAAGTGCTAGAGGCGGGGTAAGAGCCCTCGTCCTGTGGCTCCCAAGCCCAGGCTCCTTCCACAAAGCCACCCTGCTTCTCTGCTTCTTCATCCATCACGACAGTGTGATGGGCTACTGGATGCACGGCCAATCGAACAGCTGTTTCACTGTATGCTTGACGTGCGCAGGGCACTTGTCTACCAACTTTGTGGTACACTCCCAAGTGCTTAGCCTGGAGCTCTGCACACAGTTAAATGCTCAGTCAATACTACTTGCGGCTCCCGTTTCTGGAGGTTCTCTCTAGGCTTCCCAGAGACGGTCACAACCCCCTTGAGGCACGTTGGTGGGGGCAGAGGCTGTGATGGCTGGCTGCCGATCAGCCCTGGAGGTCAGAGCCAGGGAGGAGCTGCTTTAAACCAGGGGGGCGTCTGTGAGGATTCGAACAGAGCCTTGGGCCGGCTGGGTTCCCGAGGGGAAAGGCACCTAGCCGTGACCAAGCGGCAGGCCAGGGGCCACCATCTCAGTGGTCCATTAGGGAGAAAATAGTTGTGTTTCTGCCCTCAGATCTCATGAGCATCTGGACCCTGGACACTTTCACATCAAATCATGGGATTTGAACCCATGACCTCTGATTCCAAAGCCCATGCTCTTTCCACTGAGCCATGCTGCTTCTCAATCTACCCCAGCGCTTAGTACAGTGCTTGCTGCACAGTAAGTGTTTAGCAAAGACCATAAAAATGAGAAAATAAAAGAAAAGGGACTAGCCTGCTGTGCGACTGGCAGGCTCTGAAAACACCATTCTCTGCCCCGCCTCAACCAATTCGCAGGCCACTGGCCCAAAAAGGCAATCTGAAGCCAAAAGTGATCGAGAATGCCTGAGCAACGCGTCCCGATGTGACCCCGAGGCCTGAGACCCCCCGCTCGCTCCCTTCCTGCCAGGCCCGTGCTTACCACTGAGGAAGCGTTTCATCACCTCGCTGCTGGCCAGCTTCATGGCCGTCTGCCCTGAGTAGGTGGCCAGCGTGGGATCGGCACCGTAGGACAGCAAGAGCCAGATGGTCTCCAGGTTGTCATTAACCACCGCGTCATGGACCGGCCTGCGGAGCAAAGGCAAGAGGGAGGGTCAGCAGCAGTGAGCGGGGCGGGCCGCGCCTGGGGGAATGGGGGCCTTTGACCTCTGAAGGCCTACAAATGAAACCACCAGTCCAAACGAAAACCAGTTCGGGTTTACGAAAGAGACGCACGATGGAGTGTGCGCAATGTTGTTAATGATGAATTGATAATGAAGAGAAAGGTATTTATTAGGCAGTGGGAAGCAGCGTGGCCTCGTGGAAAGAGCTCAGGCCAGGAGTCATAGAACCCGAATCTGCCACATAATAATAATAGTGATGATGACAATAACAATAATAACAACAATAATAAAACTGTGGTATTTGTAAATTGCTTATTATGTTCCAGGAACTGTTTCAAGCGCTGGGGTGGACACAAGCTAATCAGGTTGGACACAGTCCCCGTCCCACATGGGGCTCACAGTCGACACAGTCCCTGTCCCACATGGGGCTCACAGTCTTAATCCCCATTTGACAGAAGAGGCTGTGTGACCTTGAGAAGCAGCGTGGCTCAGTGGAAAGAGCCCGGGCTTTGGAGTCAGAGGTCATGGGTTCAAATCCCGGCTCTGCCACTTGTCAGCTGTGTGACTTTGGGCAAGTCACTTAACTTCTCTGGGCCTCAGTTACCCCATCTGTAAAATGGGGATGAAGACTGTGAGCCCCCCGTGGGACAACCTGATCACCCTGTAACCTCCCCAGCGCTTAGAACAGTGCTTTGCACATAGTAAGCGCTTAATAAATGCCATCATTATTATTATTATTATTACCTTGAGGAAGTCACTTCACTTCTGTGCTTCAGTTCCCTCATGTGGAAAATGAAGATTAAGTCCATGAGCACCATGTGGGATATAGATTGGGTCCAACCTGATTAGCCTATATCTACCCCAGTGCTTACTACAGTGTAAGCACTTAAAAAATACCTAAAGAAAAAAGAAAAAGCCGCGCTATGCTGCCGCTGGCCCGCCGTCTGCTTTACCAATCATCAATTTTTAATGAGGGGGAGAAGCCCCCAGCGCTGACTTGCCTGGTGCCATCCTGGGCGCTGCAGTTCACGTTGGCGCCGTGCTCCAGAAGGATGTTTAAGATGTCCGTCCAGCCCCGGGCACACGCCTCATGCAGGGCTGTGTAGCCGGCATTGTCCCGATGATTTACGTCCCGGCTCTCTTTCTGCAGGCAATACAGCACCACGTCCTGGCGGGGCAAAAACACTTGGCTCACTTGTGAAGGGTCACACGACATGCCTTTCGGCGGGAATCCCGGGAGGCCGCAGAGTCAGGGAAGACCTGATCAGACTGCACGGATCCCATCGTCCCCTGCTCACTCTTCTCTGCTCTTTCAGATGGCAGGGGCCCAGAAGCGGGCCGAACCACACCCGTTCGATGCCAGTTTGAAAGCTGGCATTTTAGGGAAGGAAAGAGTGTCCGTAAAGGAGCTGGGGTGGTGAGTTAAGATGTGCTTCCCACGCTGCCCGCAGACTGAACTGCTTTAACGCCACTACCTGGTACGCTCCTTCAACCAACCAAGGAAATGACTGTGGGTCCCAGCTGCGGCCGCCACATCCCAGCCTTAAGCCGGAGATTCAGATCATCATCATCAATCGCATTTATTGAGCGCTTACTATGTGCAGAGCACTGTACTAAGCGCTTGGGAAGTACAAATTGGCAACATATAGAGACAGTCCCTACCC
The DNA here is from genome assembly GCF_015852505.1 of Tachyglossus aculeatus. Lineage (NCBI taxonomy): Eukaryota > Metazoa > Chordata > Mammalia > Monotremata > Tachyglossidae > Tachyglossus > Tachyglossus aculeatus. Next base: position 40,645,332 of record NC_052071.1, read on the forward strand.
AACAGTGGGCTCACAGTCTAAAAGATGGATCAAATGGTGAGCCCGCTCCCAAAGCCTAGCAGCAATGGTTATTAGTGCCTACATGAGGCCCGGCTTTTCAACGGTTCTATCCCACCATGCAATTTCCTGAACCCTACTGGGGATCTGTGATGGTTCAGGGCCCTTTTTTCGGTGGCAGCCCCAATTTTTCCCAGCTAGAATAGAGGGAGCGGGGAGAGGCGAAGGCCTGAAACAATCAGATCATTAAGTGCAGGATAAGAGGTTCAGCGTGGCTCAGTGGAAGGAGCCCGGGCTTGGGAGTCAGAGGTCATGGGTTCAAATCCCGGCTCTGCCAATTGTCAGCTGTGGGACTTTGGGCAAGTCACTTCACTTCTCAGTGCCTCAGTAAACTGGGGATTAAGACTGTGAGCCCCACGTGGGACAACTTGATCACCTTGTATCCTCCTTAGTGCTTAGAACAGTGCTTTGCACATAGTAAGCGTTTAACAAATGCCATCATTATTATTATTATTATTATTATTACCACCCTTTCTGCCAATGTGCTGCCTTTCTCCCTGCTCTCTACCTTCAGTGGAATCCAAATATATTTATAAAAGCTTCTAACTCCTTCTTAAAAAAAAAAAGCACGAGTTAGAGCCTGGTTCTCTCAAATCTCCCAGGTGGCAGCATAGCTCCTCCAGCTGCCGTCTGGAAGAGCAGGACGGCAAACCGAATGGCGGCAACGCAAGCATCAGCAGCACCGACCTCAGTGGGCCTCATGGCCCGGGGACTCTTACTGGGCAGTAAATAACCGGCTGTGACACGAGCCGGAGAGCTGGGCGTGTGCGGGGGCTTCATGGCCAATTCCTGGAAACTCACGTGGTTTAAAGCCAATCTTTTTCCTTAGGAAGACCGGTGGTGTCGGAACGGTTTCGCGTATGCCGAGAGTCAGGGGTCAGCTGTTAATTGGATTAGTGCAGACCTGCCCTCTGAAGGAATTACCCTAATCCCCTTCTAACACCAGCAGAAACCTTGGTGGGAGTAGAGTTGGTGGAGCAGACAGAGTAAATACACCTATAATCTCCCAACCTGCGCTCTCTCCCTCCTCCCCTCCCCACCTCGGCCCGTGGATCTCTTACCTTGTAGCCAAGCCGGGCTGCCCGCTGCAAGAGAGTCTCCCCAGCGTTCTTATTCACAATCAGCCGACGGGCTTCCGGAGGGACGTGGAGAGCGCCTGGGGAGTCGGCGGAGTTCTCGGCCCCCACCCACCGGGACTTGTACGGAGACCACCGGTCTGTTGGCTTCACCGGAGATGGGGATTTGGGCGAATGTGTCTTTAGTTGATTCCACTGCCCTTTCATCTGGAAAAGAATAATAATAATACTCGTGGTATTTGTTGAGCGCTTACTAGGTGCCAGGGACTGTACTAAGCGCTGGGGTGGATACAAGCAAAATGGGTTGGACGCAGTCCCTATCCCACATGGTGCTCATGGTCTCAATCACCATTTTACAGATGAGGTAACTGAGGCACAGAGAAGTGAAGTGACTTGCCTAAGGTCACACAGCAGACAAGGGGTGGAGCCCGGATTTGAACCCATGACCTTCTGTCTCCCAGGCCCGTGCTCTATCCATTATGCCATGCTGCTAGCCATTGTTGCTTTCTAGAGTAACTAGCCATGGTACCACCTGTTTCCCACACCACACCAGCCCTGGATGCCACACCATCTTTTCAGCAGTCTCAGGTTGGGATTCTGTCACCTCCTCTTTCCCCGCACAGTAGCAAGATTGTTGTTTTTCTCTGTAGAGTACTCACCACGAGTGGCTTAGAACATTGCTCCGAGCCCAAAAACTCCTCATCCCCATAAGCCCTTAGAGGTGTGGTGTTTTTCTGTACGCGGTTAAGTGCTCAGTAAAATGCCACTGATTTTTTTCTTTTTTATGGTATTTGTTAATTGCTTACTATGTGCCCAGAACTGTTCTAAGCACTAGGATAGATACGAGTTAATCAGGTCGGCCACAGTCCCTGCCCCACGTGGGGGCTCACAGTCTACTTATAAGGGAGAACAGGGATTGAATCCTCATTTTACAGTTGAGAAAACTGGCCACAGAAAAGATAAGAGGCCACAGCAGGCAGGTGTCAGAGACCGAGTCAGAACCCAGGTCCTCTGATTCCCGGGCCCGGCCTCTTACTCCTAGGCCATGCTGCTTCCCTGATTGACTGAGCCACTCTACATGCTTTCCTTCTGATTCTGTGATCCAGGAATACCAAATAGCATACCAGTAATACCATCTCCACAGTCAACAACTTCCTTTCTGCAGCTTCAGAAAGAGAAGCAGACCATCAAACTCAATACCTGGATTTGAAAGCAGGAAACATTTACAGAGCCCGGATCAATCATTCAATCATATTTGAGTGCTTACTTGTGCGCAGGGCACGGCTCCATCCATTAAATCAGTCAATCATATTTATTGAGCGCTTACCGTGTGCACAGCACTGTACTAAGCGATTGGGAAGTACAAAATAACAACAGACACATTTGCTGCCCACAACACGCTTACAGTCTAGAGGGGGAGACAGACATTAATATAAACAAATTACGGATCTGAACATAAGTGCCATGGGGCTGGGGTTAGACCTTTCTTCCCAAATGCCTCTCCCCGACCCACTTTCGGCTTGGGAGTCAGCCCCACCCTAAACCCCTCCAATCACACCTCCCTCCCAGGGGGCCACATTCATTCATTCAATCGTATTTATTGAGCGCTTACTGTGTGCAGAGCACTGTCCTAAGCGCTTGGAAAGTACATATGAGTCTGGTTCCCTCTCTGGGCCCGAGGAGGCTGTGGACCTTTGCTTCCTGCAGAACCCTGTTTAGCTCTATCTCCCCTAAGGTGGCTATGGTGGTAAGCTGCATATGCCCACTCACCTCCAGTCCTTTTAAGCAGGGACTAATGTCCCTAGGGAACAGACCAACAAAAGCAGGAGAAACAAATGAAATTCACTGCGGGAGAGGAACGTGGCTACCAACTCTGTTATACTGTCCTCTGCACACAGACAGTACTTTATAAATACGATTGACTGATTAATTGAAACCACAATGGTGGGAACTAACAGAAATCTGGCCGCTGATATCTCCCAAGACTGAGGGAAGCGTAAGCCTTCGCTGCTCATTCCCTGGAGAGAGGCATGGTGGTTTGTCAAAGAAAGACAAGGAAGTGCCAGAAGCCTCTCCCTTGGTCCACACCCTGTGTGTTCCCAATCCCTCATCCCCTGAGCCACTGAATTCTCCTCCTGCCACTTGATCCACGAGCCACAAGACGGGCCTCTCTCCCGGGCTGTTGGACCAGGCTGCTGGGTTCAGCAGGGAGGTGACATCCTTGCCTCCGGGCACCACCATTTTACCTCAAGCTCGGCTTCCCTCCGCTCCACGTGACGGCCTGTCCCGCGGCTTCTATTCCCATCATGCCAACAGGAGGGCACCTTCTCCCCCTGGCTCCTCCCTGGCCCCACCTCAACCCAGGACACGTCAGGCGGCATTCTGGGGGCAACTTAATTTTGGGGTTTGCTTCTTCACATCCTCTGGATGCCGGTCCGTCTCCCCCTCTAGACTGTAAACTTGTTGTGGTCAGGGAATGTGTCCATTTATTGTTACACTGTACTCTCCAAGCGCTTAGTGCAGTTCTTTGCACACAGTAAGTGTTCGATAAATTCGACTGAATTGAATTATATCGTCCATTTTCCCACATCTCTCAGATGCTACTTTCTCCCTACTCTTAACTGCACTGCCATCATAATAATGCCACAAAGGATGAGAGAAAACCAGATGACACGTGAACCAAAAAAAGTAAAATGGCCCAAATTTTGCCTTTTGTGTTGGTGTCTAAATGTTTATCTTCCTTTTCTCTTAGCTGTATGTTTTTTTTAAGGGCAGGAGCCGTGACTTCCTTAGTTTAACCTTCTCGACAGGACTCAGGTCCTCTGGGGCACACCTGACGTTCTTTGAGAGCATGACAATCGGGATGCAAGGGACGGGAGAAAGGAGGGAGTAGGGATTGGGCCTGATGTTACTGTGGGCAGGGAATGTGTCTACCAACCCTGTTTTATTGTACTCTTCCAAGGGTTTAGTATAGTGCTCCGCACTCAGTAAATGCTCAATTAATAAATCCACCCACAACTGATACTTCCCCCGTTCAGTGGGTTTGCTAATCCCTGGGGATCAACGTGTCACTGAACCAAAAAGAGAGAAGAGGGGTCTGCTGAGAGAAACCAGGTCAAAAATTGGGCAGATTCTCATGCTGGGAGTCAAGGTCGACGTGGGAGGAAAGGCCCCATGGCACTCTTTTCTGATAGCTAGTGTGCTTTTCCTAATCTTCTGCACTTTTTCCCTTTGGAGAACCTCTGTTCTATCTTGTCTAATGGGACCAGCAGGTGAGAAATGCAATGGAGGAAGGGGAAAAGGGAGAGAGAAGTCAGGTGTCGGAGCACAGGGAGAGGGAAGAAGGGGAAAGGGAGACCGTAATAATATTAATAATGGTATTTGTTCAGCGCTCACTCTGTGCCAGGCACTGTACTAAGCGCTGGGATGGATACAAGCAAATCGGGTTGGACAGTCTCTGTCCCACATGGGATTCCCCCTTCTAGACTGTGAGCCCACTGTTGGGTAGGGACTGTCTCTATATGTTGCCAACTTGTACTTCCCAAGCGCTTAGTACAGTGCTCTGCACACAGTAAGCGCTCAATAAATACAATTGATTGATTGATTGATTCACAGTCTTAATCCCCATTTTAGAGATGAGGGAACTGAGGCCCAGAGAAGCGAAGTGAATTTCCCAAGGTCACACGGCAGACAAGAGGTATACAGACTGCCTATCGCTGAGGGTAAGGATTACGTCTACCAACTCTATTTTACTGCATTTTCCCACGTAAATTCAAGTTCAATAAATACCACTGATTGATTAAAGAGGTCGTGAGTATCCCCAAATCCAGCCTTTCTCCCCCCCACCCCCAGAACCATACCTTTTCCTCCTCAGAGACTCCTGCCAGGTGCTTGGTTTTACACTTGCGTTTTCCTGATGGCTTTTCCAGAGCTTCGTGGCAAGATGAATTTTCGGGATGATTAGCGAGGAAACCATTAGGGAAGTCTGGGATCTCCTGGGGCTTGCGGGAGGATGAAGAATGTCTGCTCTTCGGGTGTAGCTCAGAATCCAGGATGCCCTTCTGCTTCCGAAACTTGAAATCTACAGCCCAAATGGGAGAGGGAGACAACAGGAATCGGTGGTCTGGAGCAGCAAAACCCTACATGAGCTATGCCAGGGGCGGGGGTGGGGGGGTTTCATCCCTAACATCGACCAAGAGGTGGCTTTAAGGAATCAAGCAGCCCAAGCTTGAATCTGGGCTGAGGAAGAGAATGGGTCCAATCCAGGCGGCAGCAGCCTTGGGAGATCCGTTTTGGTTCCGGCAATCCAGGCCATCCTGAGTTCATCATAATTATTAAAAACACATCTCTTCCAAGAGGCCTTCCCTGGTTAAGCCCTCTCCTTTTCCCTTCTGTGTTGTCTATGCATTTGGAGCTGTGATCTTTAAGCCCTTGATATTCACTCCACCCTCAGCCCCACAACACTTTACGGCATGCCTGTAATTTATTTATTTAATGACTGCCTCCCCCTCTACATTGGAAGCTCCTTGCAGGCAGGGAACGTGTCTAGCAACTCTGTTGCACTGTACTCTTCCAAGCACTTAGTGCGGTTCTCTGCACAACGTAAGCACTCAGTAAATACCACTGATTGATTGATTTCCCAAGTGCTCAATGCATATGGTAAGCCCTCAGTAAATACCATTGACTGACAGTTTCCCAGTTCCTGAGAAGCCCCATCTGGCAACTTCCTCTCCCACACTGGGTTCAGCAGAGGGCCGAGACTGGTGGGTTTTAACGGGATGGGGAAAACCCCTGCACATAGAGATAAGGATCTCAGTCTGAGAGCAGCACCTTCCAACACAAAAGGAGCTACACACTGACTCTCCCCAGGGTAATCCATCTTGGACGGGATGACCATTTGCGTTCGCTTCCCGGGAGCCCCAGGAAAAGTCACCGCGTGGGGCTAAAAGGGTTTTCTCTCAGCCAGAGGACCAGCCTCTTAGGTTCGCCTTTTCTCCATCTTTAAGAGGTGATGCTGCTCTGGTGATCGGGGGATGGACTGTTGAGACCTCAGCCAGGCCTAGAGCAGTTAAAGCCCGGCTCTCACACTCACACACAGGAAACTGCAGCCTGTGCTAGATTTGGGTGACACCTTATGGCAGAAGCTCTGTACAACACCAGGCCTTTCTGACTCAAAGCGGGATCGACCGACACACACATACAAACACGGAGCAGAAGCCAGGGAAGCCCCGCGCGCACCCTGAATTCACCCCCCTGGTCTGAGGCGACCTCCGGGGGAGGGACTAGCCCAGGGCCGTTCCACTGGGGCAGAAGCCCCCACCTCACTCCCACAACCCGACTTACCTCCTCGAATTTTCCGTCGGCTCTGGCAGAAAGAAACGTGCTCTTCCTCCTCTCTTTCGGTCAAGTACTCCCCGGTCTGGTATTTCCGGTTTTTTTGCCGCCTCCTCTTCTTTCTCTTGACGTGCCCTTCCTCCTCTTCTTCCTCCTCGTTGGGGTCCCACAGCTGCCGAGCGGCCTCCGCTCTCCAGGGCAGCGGCCGGCTTCTCCGCAGGTGGTGACCGTCCCTTCCTGTCGAGGACCGGTCTCTGGGGCGGCGGCCCCGGTATCTGGAGGCTCGGTGGGCCTTCCGGAGCTTCTGACGCTTCGAGGCCTCTTCCTCTCGCTCCTCTAGCATGGGGAAGAGCTCTTGGCTGGCCATGTCATGCTCTGTCATGCTCGCAAAGGGGCTACAGATGCTTCCTAAAGACAAAATGCAGACCGAAAGATATACGTTCTGGGGAAATCTCTCGGCCGGCAAGGCAGACGGAATCCCTGCCGAAACCAGTACCAGGAATTCGGGGTACGTTCTCACGTGTCGTCCCCCGGACATCCCCAACGGATTTCTAGCTCTGTCCACTTCCCCACAGCTACGTGCTGAGTCTCCAGTAGTTCTCTAATGGGAGCTGCCCCAACTGCCTTCAGTTGTCTCTCTTAAGAGGGCAAGAACAAGGGCCAGAAGGACTCTCGTAATTCCCCTGCTTCAAAAATCAACCTACTCGCTTTAATCAGAAGTTAGAAGAAACGATTCCCCCAACCCTGGCAGTTCTTTCCATGGTGGGGCAGCAAGAGGAAAGAGTACGCAGAAGCTTCTCTCGGCAAGAATGTTAAAGGGAATTCTGTCATACTTTTTTTTTTAAATGGCATTTGTTAAACACTCACTATGTGTCAAGCACTATTCTAAACACTGAGGTAGAGACAAGATAATCGGGTCCCATTAGGGTTCACACTCTAAACAGGAGGAAGAACAGGTACTGATTCCTCATTTTGCAGACAAGGGAGCTGAGGCCCAGAGAAGTTACATGACTTGCCCAAGGTCACCCAGCAGACGAGTAGTCTGACTCCCAGGCCGGGCCACTCATTCATACTTCCCTCTGAGAATTCTCCTTGCTGACACCACCTTAACTCTATCTAGCACCTCTCTTTCCACAGAGCTCAAAGTACTTTGGAAATGCCACCCTCATTCAACAGAAAGCCAACTGGCCCAACTAATTGACATTAAAGTTTAGATAGTTGAAAAAAAAAATCTAGACGACGGAACCAACTTATACTTGGGTTTGGCTCTCTTGGACAGCAGCCCCACCCAATTCCGTTCAGCTTCTTGACCTTTATTTGTTTTGTGGGGGATGGAAAGAGGTAGGGGGATTATTTGAAATAGCCACAATTTGGTTAACAAAGTTCGAAATACCAGTTTCCTACTAAAATCTGAAAATCCAGGAGCCTAGGGATTTTGTTAAAACCAAGAAAATAAGCATAGGTTCAGAGGGGTTAAGGAAATCAGGTAGTGGGCATAGAAGAGATGCTACCAACTTTTGGTTTAGTTTTCGTAGAAATTTATGTTTGTGGCTGTTCTCTGAAAGCCAGCTACAAGGTAGATATGGTTTGCTTTGCCCAGCAGCACGGAGAGCAGCAGAATAGGGTGCAGAATGTCCAGATGGGGGAAGAGGGAAGTCAATGCAAACGTTGGTGGCCAAGTAAAATTTTGGTGATCAATTCTGACCACTCCTGCCAAGTTGGATTGTCCCTGTTTTCTAAGAGGAAAGGTCAATCAACCAATCAATCAACAGTATTTAAAAGTTAAGATGGGAAAAGATGGATTTCCCCACGATCACCCAGGGGTGTCAGTCCCAGAGCCAAGACTAGTCCTCGAGTCTCCCGTTTCCAGTGCTTTGCCCACCCAATAAGGTCTATGGTTTGTTCTCTTTCTGCAAATTTGAATTTCAAAATCACTGAAATCGTCTATGCACTCGGATCTTGTCTCTGCCCTTAGATGTGTGACCTTTGGATATTTGATAGTCACCCCACCCTCACAACACTTACATACGTATCTTAGAATTCTATATGATAAATTATTTATTTATATTAATGTCTGTCTCCCCTTCTAGACTGATAGCTCATTAAGGGCAGGGAACTTGACCGCTGCTTCTGTTGTATTGTACTCTCCCTTAGTACAATACATAGAAAATGCTCAATAAATACCATGGACCGATTGATCTGAAATGCTCACGTTACACTTTGCCCAGGGTCAAGAATCTGCCTCAGTGTGACTGGGCCAACAATAGCTCCTGGCTTCATGTCTGGGAAAGGGTCTGTGGCTTGCCGGCAGAAGTGTCTCTTTCAAAGTGAGATCGGGTCCCCTTCTTTCCATTCCCCATCAGCCATGGCCCCAAGCGGGCTTTAAAGTAAGCATTTCAGGTGCTTGTCATCCCATCAGGCATGGCTATAACCCATCCACGAGTTCACGGACTATTCAACTGACTCAGAACGAGGTGCCCTTCCCCCCTCTTTCCTGGCCCCTACAAATGGGTGGTGGCTGAGAAACCCAGTTGGCTTTTTTTAGCTTGCCCCAAGCCCAGGGAAACCGGGAGTCCCCACGAGTTGACCCACACCCTGGCTAAAGAGCTCTTTCGGCTCCCCGAAAAGTTGGGATCTCAGAGGTGGCAAATCGAGTCACAGGGCACTGCAACTGGTGAAGACAAACCACACTCAGCTCCACCCTTCTCCCGCAAGCCTTCCTGACATTTTCACCTCAATGAGATTAGGGCAGAGCATCACAACGGAGAAATCACTCACCGGATTGACTGCGTGTCCGACTGCTCAGCACCACTGGGATAAAGTCACGGAAATTGTTTTTGGCTTTCTTCTCAAGGAAGCCTGGGGTGGGAGAAGAGAAAGGAGCGAAAAAGAAAGAAAATGAGATACAAAGAACTGAAAAGCTCATTTGTGGGACATACGAAGCAACGAGGGAAGAGTTGGTCTACCTTTCCTGGCTTCTTGGAACCTGTTGAGATATATCTATCCTACTCGCCCCGAACCACCAACCACACAGAACTCTTAAAGAGTGAGAACTTCTGGACGGATCCAACAAACAGAGCATATGGTCAGTTTCACCGACTCTGAAAAGGCCAATTAACTGGGTTTGGTTGTACTGACCGTTACTCCTGGCATTTCTACTGACCTGGTGAATATCCTCAGGGGAAGCGCTAAACCAGGCTGGCAGTGTGGCCTTGGCGTGTGATCTAACAGCCATTGGGGTACCGGGCCGAACACACCAGGCCCTGACTGGGTAAGTGCGGCCTTGGAAACTGATCCGATGCCAGATCAAAGAGGCGGTTCCAGTCAGGGGTGGTGCCTGTCACCACCTGGCCTGCCGCCTCCCAGAATTCCAATTCATTGTAACGAGGAGGGGGTTCTATACTTCCAGTCAATGAGGAAGTGTGAGAGGATTCTCAAATCTACCGTGGACACCCTAGGGATTTTCCAGGCTGGGGGTCACTCCCAACTGAGAGAGCAATAACCGCTTGGAGTCAATCTTGCCCTCTGGATACCCCCACCAGATCGTGTACAGAGAAACGGACCGTACCTTCTTCGTGGCTGTCTCGGCGGCCAGGGGACGGAGGCTCTGTCTTTATCAGTTTCTTCCGCTTGTGTTTGACCCTCACGCCATTGTGTTCTTTCCCTGTAACTATCCCCGCCCGGCTGGATTTCTTGCTGGATTCACGCGGTTCGCCATGATGCTTTCGCCACTGGAGACAAGGGAAGCCCCGTCAGGGGAGTCAGTAGTTGAAATAGTACTGGGTTCAGGGAGGCCTACCTTCGTCATCAGCTAACCGTGATATCCAATCACCAGGGCTGGAGGAATGGGGTGCTGATTTAAGTAGGGTTCACGCTTTGTCGTTTAACTACTCCAAGACCAAAAAAAAAGTGTGAACACATACCCAGGTCTGGGCGTCTAGCTAAAGCGAGAATTTAACAAGGTTCAAGATGAAAAAAAGGGACTGCACCGTAAATTGAACCTAAACCCAAAAATTGCTAGGGGGAAAGAGGCTTAAAAGGGCCTTTTTTTTTTTTTTACCCCCCCACCCCACCCCGGAAAACTGGGGATAGGGAAATGTTAATCTAAATCACTTGGGTAATTATCGGTGCAGTCTGAATAATCTAGAGAAAAAGAATTTTGTCTCCCTGTGGCCATTTCGTCAAACTTCTGAAACAAAATAAAGTTTTACATCTCGATTGCAAAACGCGACAAAATGAAATTGGCCTCAGTATTCCATTGGCAAAACTCCAATATATTTTCAACGAAAGAAAGATGTGAAACACCTCTCTCTCTATTGGTTTAAATGGGATGTAAGCCATTTCAGTACTGTTATCTGAAATGCCAATCTACTGTGCCAATTCAAATCATTGTCTGTGCAGTTGAAAGCATGCTCAATAAATTTAAAAGAAACATTTCGAACAAAGCAAGATTCTTGAAATGTGTATACAGAAGTGCTTTTTTATATCCACCTCTCCCCATACTGATTTCAAATTAATTTTATCCTCACAGCATCCTTGGAAGGTGGCATGAGATACGTACTACTGTCAATGTTTTATAGATGTCCTAAGTAACACCACAAGCCAATGGCAGAGCTGAGATTAGAACCCGGTTATTCTAACACCCAGACCTCTCTACTCTTTCCCACTACATCATTTCTGAATACGTTACTACGTTGACTTCACAAAGATCCTCAAATAGTCCAATTAATCGCAGTAATTTTTCTGTGTTCACAGGTTGCCTTTCAGTCACTCAGGCTTACAAGTATAGTCCAAGTGGTACAGTGGTTTGATTACCCAACAAACTAGTGTCAACCAGGTGACCTAATCCTCAAACCCTGATTTTGGCCCCAAAACCAATCAATCAATCAATCGTATTTATTGAGTGCTTACTGTGTGCAGAGCACTATACTAAGTGCTTGGGAAGTACAAGCTGGCAACATATAGAGACAGTCCCTACCCAACGGTGGGCTCACAGTCTAGAAGGGGGAGACAGAGAACAAAAGCAAACATACTAACAAAATAAAATAGAAGACATAGGCACAAGTAAAATAAATAAATAGAGTAATAATGGTATTAACCCTCTCCCACTTTGGGACTGCCCAGAGCTTCCCGGGACAGGGGCAGGGAGTGGGAGGTTAATACAAATATTTCCCTCGGCTCTCTGAGCGTCTACAAAAAATCAAGCACCAATCAACAGTATTTAATTGAACGCTACTTTACGCAAAGCACTGAACTAAGGCTTGGGAGAGTATAATAGGAGTAGACATGATCCTTGGCCTTGAGGCATTTACCATCCAGCGGTAAACACAGAGGGCAGGAGGTGGTTGAGAGGAAGGAGCAGGCTTTTTGGTCAGGGAGGGCCACCGACGCTGAAGCCATCTTTGCTTTGCACATAGTAAGCGCTTAATAAATGCCATTATTATTACTATTATTATTATCTTTCCTGCCAACAATCTCCTAAAAAGAGATGTGGCCACCGTGGTGCTTAACTGGAAGCGAGCTGAACACTGGTGGCCCTTAAATTCACCTCTCCATTTGCAACTCACTGTCAGGAAGCGCTGTAACAGAACAGAGTTAGAAGGCCCTTATTACATGGGGACACATGAGAAGCAGCATGAGCTAGGATAGAACATGGGCCTGGGAGCCAGAAGGACCTGGGTTCTAATCCTGCCTCCACCACGTGCCTGCTGTGTGACCCTGGGCAAGTCACTTAGCTTCTCTGTGCCTCAGTTACTCCATCTATAAAGTGCAGATTAAGTCTGTGAGCCCCATGTGGGGCACAATTTGATTATCTCATATCTACCCCGGTGCTAAGTACAGTACCTGGCACGTAGGAAGTTCTTAAACAAATGCCATTAAACATAATGTTGCTACAAATCTGTCTTAGTTACAGGTTAGGACTATTAGGCCCCGTCACAGAATTTAAAAGACCAAGTTTTTCCCCCATCCTCAACCTCACTTCCACCATGTCACCAGGTGGAAACTTGAAAGACAGTGATGAGAGAGAACTGGAGCCGACAAGGGCTATTTTTATCCCGATCCCTTTCCTGGTCCCCTCGCGGTTGGCTGTTCATTCACCTCTGTTTATGTTCTGCTTAATGTTATTGTTGATCCGTGTTCCGGTTTCTTCCCTCCTGTCTTCCCCTTTAGAATGAAAGCTGCTTAAGGGCAGGGATCACCCTTGTCCCTTCTCTGTTCATTTCCCCAACTTCTTGGGACAGGATTTTGCCCAAGGGCCTGTTTGTAATCAATAATCAGTGCAATTACTGTGCTCATCAACCCCGACGCGGCCATTCTTTGTGAATTTTTTAACTGCCCCATTTAACTACCAGGGGAACCGTCCCAGCAGCACCCTGAAATGCTCTGGGACAGGGAGAGGTAAAGATGCAGTTAAAACTGCAGCTTAGGAAAATAAGGACATCAAGAAGAAATCTTATTCAGAGATACCCAAAAGGCCTGGCCTGACTTCTGCATACAATTTGAGGCGACTGCGAAACCCAATATTTTGCATGAATGAAGGCACCATCCCAATCTGAAATATCCAAGGAAAACTTTCACATTCTCCCTGAGCCAAGCAGCGTGGCTTAGTGGATAGAGCATGGGCCCGGGAGTCAGAAGGACCTGGGATCTGATCCAGCTCTGCCACTTGTCTGCCGTGTGGCCTTGGGCAAGTCACTTCATTTCTCTGGGCTTCAGTTACCTCATCTGTAAAATGGAGATTAAGAGGATGAGCCCCCTGTGGGTCAGGGACTCTGTCCAACCTGATTAACTTAGTAATTAGTATCTATTCCAGTGCTTAGACTGGTGCTTGGCACATAGTGATTATTATTATTATTGTTATTATTAATAAGAGATAGTCCACCTCAACCAATGGCCAGAGCTGGGAACCAAAAATAGGGGGAGTGGCAGGGGGTGACTCCAGTCTTCCAGGTTAATAGGCGGAGACCTCAGGACTCTCTCTCACACTACCTGATAATAATAATAATAATAATAATAATAATGATAGTATTTGTTAAGCGCTTACTCTGTGCGAAGCACTGTTCTAAGCGCTGGGGGATACAAGGTGATCAGGTTGTCCCACGTGGGGCTCACAGTCTTAATCCCCATTTTACAGATGAGGCAACTGAGGCCAAGAGAAGTTAAGTGGCTTGCCCAAGGTCACACAGCTGACAAGTGACGGAGCCGGGATTCAAACCCATGACCTCTGACTCCCAAGCCCGTGCTCTTTCGTGCTACACCAAAGGGAGAGTCAGGGGCATCATCACTTCCTAATGGAGCTCAAAAGCGATTCGATTTCATTTTCAAATTTTCTATCGACACGATTTTAGTCATGATATCTTTCTTGCTAACATGGGAAAAAAGCCAGGAGACTGCTACAGGAATCTAGCCCCTACAACAGAGGTGTGGCCTTATCAGTGGTGGCCAGCCCCTTTCCCTTGCCCTATAACTGACTCTGGAGGCACACCCTCTTGAGAAAGAGGGGCAGTCACAGATGACTTGGTGGTGGCCTCGGTGGCCTCGACCAGCCATTGCCCTGGCAGGAAGCGGTGGAGGAACAACTCTTGGAAAAAGAGAAGAGCAAGAGCCGTCAATCAGGAAAGGTCTGCGACTGGGCTTTTCAAATTTCTCTTCTGCTCCCGGAGAAATAAAAATAACAATAACCATTTATTATGAGCCGGGTATTGTACGAAGCCCTGGGGTAATAATAATAATGATGACGGCATTTGTTAAGTGCTTGCTATGTGCAAAGCACTGTTCTAAGCGTTGGGGAGGATACAAGGTGATCAGGTTGTTCCACGTGGGACTCACAGTCTTCATCCCCATTTTACAGATGAGGGAACTGTAAAGTCACACAGGCGACAAGCGGCAGAGCCGGGATTTGAACCCATGACCTCTGACTCCCGAGCCCACGCTCTTGCCACTAGGCCACGGCAGACACAACTCATCCCACAGGGGACTCAAAATCTAAGAGACATTTCATTCCCATCTTACAGATGAGACCCAGAGAGGCCAAAGTGACTTGCCCACGGTCAAACAGCGGACAAGTGGTGGAGTCCTGACGTCCAGACCCAGGCTCTATCCTGCAAAGAATGGCCACCTAAGTTTCGAGACAGGAACACATCCCGCGGGGCCCCTCGCCCGGGGTCAAATCTTTTCTTGGGCAGGCAGACACGGGCAATGCTAACCCCTGGCTCGCCCGCTGCCCCATGCGGGCCGAGGCGGTCACCCACCTTGCGACTGTGAAGACCGTGTCCTGACCCGTTGGGGGAGTCGTCTCCGTCCCTGGCTCGGCTGCATTTCATTTTCTTCAGGGGAGGCTGGATCAGTTCCTCCGCCTGCCACTTGCCTTTGCACTGGAAACCGGGCTCCTGTTTGATCCGGGCCTGGCTCTTGGCCCTGCCCTCGGCGTGCCCTCTCTGGGGGGCGGCCGAGAACCGTTCGGCCCGGAGGCAGGCCGTCGGGGCAAACACCGCGTCCCCGTCCACCTTCTCCTTTTTCACGCGGCCCAGGTCTACCTCGTTCCCACACTGGGGAGGGAGCGGACCGGCAGCCCTCTTCTTGCCGCTCTGCTGCTCGCGGGGCACATCCAAAAGCCGTTCCTTCGGGGAGCCGTCCGGAGGTAGCAAAGGCAACTCGGGCAGTTTGTGGAGGCCCTGCGGGGCAGCCAGGTAGGATGCCAGCACTTTGTTTTGGGGCTTGGCGTCTACGGCCAACTTCGAGCCGCAGCCCCCTTGGGCGTTCCGGGCGGCCCCCTCTTGGCAAGGATTGCCCGCCGCCGGCTGCTCCCGCTCCTGCATCCCGCAAGGGCTCTCCACCTTCCCCTTCGGGCCTCTCAGCTCGCCACCGCCACTGGGTGGAAGGGGCAGGGCGGGGCTGCCCGTTGGGGGGCCTGGGCCCAAGACGGCGTTGACCGGCTCTTCGTAGGCCTTTCCCATGGCCTTGCAGGTCCTGCCCCTGGCGACCGCATCCTGCTCTAGGGGAAATGAGCCACTGGGCCTCAGCTGCCCCTCGGGGATCCTGCGGGCCGTCTCGCTGGCACCGGCCGGGGGCACGCTGGGGAAATCTCCCGCGGCGCCCAACGGTTTGGGGGGCCCTCCCTGATTCGAGGGGAGCTGCCCCGGGCCGGAGATGCCGATGGAGAACAGGGAGGCCTGGTGATACGGAGACCAACCCACTGGCAAAGCCTGGGCGCCGGAGGGCTTCCCGTTGACCGGGCACCGGGAATAGAAGCTCCCTTGACCGGGAGGATTCCATCCCGAGACTTCCTTGGCCGGGCACAGCGGGGCCCCCGGGGCGATCCGGGCCTGCAGGTAGCGCTTGGCCGTGCCCTGCTGGCCCTCGGGGCCGGGCTGGCCGGCCTTCTTCCCACAGGGAGGGCTGGTGCCCTTGGGGTCTCCCTGATCGATGACGGAAATGGGCTCCTGCCGGGGCAGGTGCGGCGCATCTCGGCTCAGGCCCGTGCTCGGGTCCTTGTTCAGCAGGACGGAAGCGGGCACCGGGTTGGCCACCCCAACGTAGGTGCCTGGGATTGTACTGATCAGAGCGGTGGAGTTTTTCACCCAAGAACTCGGGTCGCCGTTCCTCAGGAACTCCGGGAAGATGACATAGGGGGGCGTGGGGCCCAGGCACGACGTGACGCTGCTAGCGGCCCCCTGGGCGGCGCGCTGGGATTTGGATAAGACCGTGGTGAGAAGTGCTTTGCCGCTGGTGTGCACGGGAGTCAACACGGGCATGGGTGGGGTCTTGCGCTGGTTTGGGGGCGGGAGCTTCTGGCGATTGGATTTAGAGGAGAGGTCCAGGGGCATCTCATTGCACTCGGGGGGGGACACCATTTCCCGCTCTAGTTGCGGGGGTGACTTGAGAGGGGAGAACGTCACCGAGCCCCTCTCCCCATGCTGCTCCGAGCTGCCCGGGGCCTTGGTCGGGTGCGACTGGACGGCGCCCCCACCTGGGCCAGGCAGGGACGGCTGCGGGGGCAAAAGGGGCTTGGCCGAAGGCGAGGGGGACGCGCCGTCGGCCGGTGGGGCCGGGCCGCTCTCGGCGGGAGGCTGGCAGGTGGGCCCGCTGGACGGCGGGGCCCGGGAGAGCTGATTCACCTCCACGGAGACCAGCTTGGAATCAGAACCCAGCGGCCTGGTCACCGAGAAAGTATAAGGGTAAGAGCGGAGCTCCGGGGAAGCAAGAACACTTGGGAGACACCTTTCCTGCAGGTACGAGGGTAGCATGGGCAGCGTGAGGGTGGACGAGACACCCAGTGTGGCGGGCAGCGTCGCCACGCTCAGGGGCTGCCCGCAGCTGGGCGGTGGGATGTAGACCAGCGGCTGGCTCGGCGTGAGGCCCGCCCCAGGCTGGAAGGGCAGGGGCGCTTTTTGCATAGCGGGGACCTGAGCTGTGGGGAAACACACGCGATTCAAGCCGAAGGGGGCGGGGATCGGGGTGGGGGTGGGAGCGGGAGAGGGGGCGGGGGTGGGAGCGAGGGCGGGCGCAGGGGCCGGGGTGGGAGCGAGAGCTGGGGAGGGGGCGGGAGGGGGGATCGAGCCAGGGGGAGTTCCGGGCAGCGCCCCGTCCACAGGGACCCCTGCTCCTTGTGGGCCCAAATCCAAATCCTCTGGCCCGGAGGGCTCGCTAACCGACGCCTCGACCCGGGCGAGAGAGCGGTCCGCCTGCCGGTCAACTTGGGGCGCCTCCGGAGCCGGGGTGCCGTCGGTCCTACTGCCGCGGTCCTGCTCTGGAACGTCCGGGGCCGAAGGCTTCAGCCCTCTACTGTCTTCCGGGCCGATCGGGGCGGCCGAGACGCCGTCAACTTTGGCCACGTTTCCCATGTGGTCCATTTTTTGTTGGCCGTCCGATGGCTTCTCCTCTGACTTGAGCCCAGGTTTCTCCTTTGTGCTGCCATCTGCACCTGCCCCTCGGGCACCGCTGCCACCACCAACTGCCGGGAGCTCCACCTGCAAAAACGGAGACAACGGGATGGCATCTTGCCCCGCACGAGGGGAACTCGAAAAGGGGGGGCTCCGTTGCCTCTAAAGACCAGTGCCCTGGGTTTTAATATTCGGACTGCGAGCCCCGTGTGGGATAGGGACTGTGTGTGCCCTGATGATCTCAGATCTACCCTGTTACTCGGCACAGTGTATGGCACACGGCGAAGACTTAAAAAATACCATTATTAATACAGGGGACTGCTGATCTGCTTTTGTCTGTCTTGCAGTAATCTTTGTTTTCATGGTATCTGTTAAGCACTTACTCTGTGCCAGGCACCGTACTGAACACTGAGGTAGATAGAAGATCATCAGTTTGGACACAGTCCGTGTCCCACACGGGGCTCACAGTCTTAATCCTCATTTTACAAATGAGAGAACTGAAGCACAGAGAAATGAAGTGAGTTGCCCAAGGTCACGCAGCAGATAAGTGGCGGAGCCGGGATTAGAACACAGGTCCTTCTGATTCCCAGGCCTGTGCTCTTCCACTAGGCCACACTGTTTTCTCAGAAACACAGAGGTCTTCTTGTCTGCACCACTGCCTTGGAGGGAGCTTCAATTAATTTGTATTGTACTCTCCCAAGTGCCCAGTACAGCGTTCTGCACATTGTAAGCGCTCCATAAATATCATCGACTGATGGATTAGGGCCTTCCTCTCGAGGCCCCGCGGCTGTTGGCCTGTGGCTCACCTTGGAAAGGCTGCTGCTGACACAAAACTCCTGGGACCCCACTCGCTGACAGCCGCCCGTCTTGGAATCCTCATCAGAAAGAGGTGCTCTCCTACCACGCGGAGACACAACCAGAGATGCAAATGAAATCTAAGCACCGATTCAATTCCATCATTTCTATTGAGCGCTTACCGTGTGTAAAGCGCTGTGCTGAGCACTTGGGAGAGTACAGTATAACAATAAAAAGACACATTCCCTGCCCACAAAAAGCTTACAGTCTAGAAGGAGCCTAACGATCCAACAGCTAAGTGAAAACGAACAAATTACATGAAATACTGGTATAAATAAAACCCTTCGGAAAAACAGGCCTACTTTTCCAGAAATGAACTGCCGAGCTGATTCCACAGCTCTGATGTTCTCATGGTCGCCGACGGCTTCTGGGCTCCAGGAGCCAAGCGAGCTGACGAACCTGAGGACTTTACGTCACCTAAAACGGCCCTCCCCATTCAAACTGCCCCCAAACCGCTCCATCTGTCCGCCCCTAAACGCCCTCGACAGTGGGGTGACATGGCGCACCTGGCTGCCAACCCCTCTCATCTCGACCACTGCTTTGAGGGTCTCTAACTGATGCAGTCACAAGATGAACTGTCGAGCGAGCAATTGTGTCCACCCCTAAAGCCGGGGTTGGATTTCACTTCTCACCCACCATTCCAAAGCCGCTGCTTTCCCCCGTCCGCATCTCCGCCCGCTCCTGCCATCTCGTACCCATCGACTTCTCCCATCTTCGTTCCCCTTATTCCACACCAAGCTTCTCCTCAGATTCCAGTCAAAACCAAATCCATTCTCAGAATGCAGAGTAGATCCTAAGTTGAAGGTGGCCCTTACCCAATGCACACTATACTACTGTCAGGTAAACCCTGAAGCTGGGAATAAAGATTTTATTTCGTACAGTACTGAGCCTCAGGTTGAGTGATCAGACTTTCAAAAGGGGAAAAAACACAGATACACTTTCTACTCCAGAAGGATTTTTGACGACACCAGGTCAAAGTACCTACCGGATGATATAGGACAATGAAGAAAATATGAGCTGGCTGGTCAAACCTGGAGTAATTTGCACAAAGAGTGCAATGTAAAAAAAATCAAATCAAATAAAAAAAACTCACCATCTTGGAAGAGCTGAACACCGAGGCACCACCCTCCCAACTCAGCAGTATGCTAACTCATTTTCCAAGAGCGGAGAAAACTAATGTCGTCCACAGGCTGCCCAAGAGAGTCAGTCAACAGAACCAGGAGGAGGAATTCAACAGAAGCTGTGAATCTACTGGGCTGGTCGTCTCCTTGCACTCCAACAAACTAGGTAAACTACCCAGTTCCACCCTTTGTGACCAAGATAGCAGCCCCACATCTAACCCTTTGCCTGCAGGGCATGGCCCCCCAGACAGGCTCTGGCACCTGCTGGGTTCCTACTGCTCTCATCAGGTTGTGGGATTGGGCTGTCCGGGGTCGCCACTGACCTCCTCCCTGCCTTCCAGGGGAGGAAGGTGAGCAGCGGGGGGGGAGAATTCCTCCTCCTGGCCAACAAATTCCTGGACTTTGGACATCGCCGATGTTACAAAATGATGGTGATGGCACGGAGCTACTCTGGTTGCCAGTCTCTGCCCTTCAAGCTGCGTGGCAGAGTGGAAAAAGCGCAGGTCTGAGAATCAGAGGACTTGGGTTCTAATCCTGGCTCTGCTCCAGGTCTGCTGTGTGACCATGGGCAAGTCACTTCACATCTCTGAGCCTCGGCTACTTCGTCTGTAAAACGAGGCCAAAATCCTACTTCTTTCTACTCAGACTGTGAGCTCCTTGTGTGACAGGGACTGTGTCCAACCTAACTTGTATCTACCCCAGCACTTAGAACAAGATCTTGGTACTCATTCATTCATCCATATTTAAGTGCTTACTGTGTTTAAAGCACTGTACTAAGCGCTTGGGAGAGTACAGCACAACAACAGACACATTCCCTTCCCACAATGAGCTCACAGTCTAGAGGCATACAGCTAGTGTTTGACAAGTACCATAATTATTGTCGTTATAGTTACTAAATGTCCAAGTGGCTTTCCTGCCATGTCAATCCAGGCCAGGCCAGAGGGAAAGCTTCCCAGTGTACCAGAGATGACAATGCTGTACGTAGGATAACTTCTCCTAATCGGTCAATGCTACTTACTGAGCACTTACTGTACGCAGAGCACTGTACTACACTCTTGGGAGAGTACAAGCCAGCGGAGTTGCTTAAACATGTTCCCTGACGGCAATGAACTGAAAGTCTAGAGGACTGTTACCTCGAGTCTGGAGCTACAGTCTCAGCCAACAGAAAGTTGCTCACCTAGTTGACCTGGCTGCTGGAAGGATTCAAAATCATTTGAAGGTCACTTTGAGTCCCTGGAACGTAGTGTAAAGTAGTGTTTGAATGAGCCAGAATCCATCTGGAGGAAGCGCCTGTCCTGATGGGTCCCTAGGCACCAATTAATGCAGCTCCTTACAACAATCAAGCGTATTTAGTGAATGCCTACTGTGTGCAGAGCACAGTACTAAGCACTTGGGAGAGTACAATGTAACAGACACCTTCTCTGCCCACAACGAGCCTACATCCTCAACGTCCTTCCCGTAATCTCCCTGCCTCAAAGACAGAGCCCATCCGGCCCAGTTTTTCCCTGCCAAAAGCTCAGCCTTCAAATGACTGAAAACTCGCTCTGGGCAGGAGCTGTGTCTGCTAATTCTGTTTTACTGTTCTCTCCCAGGTGCTTAGTACCGTGCTCTGCACCTGGAAAGCTCTCAGTAAATACCACCGATTGAGGTAGTGATGGAAATGACTGGGAGGAGGGATGGTTCATGTGTGGCAGCAACGAGAAATGCACAGTAGCCCCAGACTGATCATATGATTAGATCCCGCTAAAGGGAACCACCCAACATTCTGCCCTATCACGTTTCTCATATCCTGGGCCCTGGTTAAGCGTCCAGTGACTCTCCCCCTCACTCCCTTGACCTCCCCATGGGCAGCTAGTCCCTAACAATAATAATGGTACTTGCTGAGCGCTTATTATGTGCCAAGCACTGTTCTAAGCACTGAGGTAGATACTCAAAGCCTTACTGAAAGCAGATCTCCTCCCTGAGGCCTTCCCAGACTAAGCCCCTCCTTTCCTCTTCTCTCACTCCCTTCTGCATCACCCTGACTTGCTCCTTTAGTTCTTGCCCCGTCCCAGCCCCACAGCACTTATGGACATATCTGTCATTTATTTATTTGTATTGATGTCTGTCTCCCCACCTCTAGACTGTAAGCTTGTTGTGGGCAGGGAATGCCTCTATTTCTTGTTGTATTGTACTCTCCCAAGCGCTTAGTACAGAGCTCTGCACACAGTAAGCGCTCAAAAAATATGATTGAATGACTACAAGTTAATCAGGTTGGACACGGTCCCTGCCCCACATGGGGCTCCCACTCTTTATCCCCATTTTATAGACGAGGGAACTGAGGCCCAGAGAAGTGAAGTGACTTGATCAGTCACACGGCAGACAAGTGGCGGAGCCGGGATTAGAACCCAGGTCCTTCTGATTCCCAGGCCCGTGCTCTACCGACTTAGCCAAGCTGCTTCTCCTCACTGGCCACTACTCACCTCTCTTCGTTGATGCCGCACATGCGAATGCGGTCAGTGCCAGTCCAGTTGTGCACCCCGCTGTAGAGCGGAGCTGTAGAGATCATGACAGCCGATCGCCACCCACCGGGACCCGCTCGGGACACTCCGCCTGGAAACCGGAAAGCAAAGGAGTCAGGAAACCCTTCTAGGGACGATTCAATCAGCCGCTTTGACGGATCGTTCCCGGAAACGTTTACTCCAACAAAGTCACACGACACCCGCGAGAAAATAGCCTTTGGGCCGGCCTGATGATCCTGGGAAACTGGGTTCTAGAGGGCAGAATGGGGGATCAATCGATCAGTCAGTCACTCAGTCAGTTGTATTTATTGACCGCTTGCTGTATGCAGAGCACGATATAACAGAAACATTCCCTACCTACAATGAGCTTACAGTCTAGAGGGGAAGATGGGCATTAATATACATGAATAAACGACAGATACGTACATAACTGCTGTAGCGCTGGCGGGGGGGGCGGTGGTGGTGATGAATAAAGGGAGCAAGTCAGGGTGAAGCAGAAAGAAGCTGAAGAAAAGGAAAAGAGGGCTTAGGCACAGAAGGCCTCTTGGAGGAGATGCGCCTTCAATAAGGCTTTGAAGCGGGGGAGAGTAATTGTCTGTCGGACATGAAGAGGGAGGGTGTCCCAGGCTAGAGACAGGACGTGGGTGAGAGGTCGGCGGCGAGATAGACGAGACTGAAGTACAGTGAGAAGCTTAGCATTAGAGGAGAATCACATTTACTGAGCTCTTTCTGGGTGCAGAAGACTGGACCAAGTGCTTGGAAGAATTCAATAAAACAGTTGGTTGGCATGTTCCCCACCCATAAGGAACTCACAGTCTGGAGGGATCCAGGCAATCGTATAAGCAGGTGGATGTGAGACCTAGACCCTCATCAGTGATACTTATTGAGCCCTTACTCTGGACTGTCTGCTTTGTGTTCTGCTCATTTGCTGAATGTCCATCTGTTTACAACAAAGAGAAAGGCATATTTATTTGCTTCCCCTCAGCCTCTGAGGCCCAGGTGGGACAGGGACTGTGTCCAACCTGATTAACTTGTATCTACCCCAGTGCTTAGAAAAGTGTTTGACACTTTGTAAGTGCTTAACACATATTATTATTATTATTATTATTACTGGTCTTTTCCACCAGACCCGCCCCAGTGGAGGGCTTCTGCTGTTGGCTGAACCACCTTGGAATACGAAGGAAGATATGTATGTACATATACAGTGATAAAATGCCGTGACACTTCGAAGGTTTGAACAGAGAAACCTCATCTTAAGAAAGAATGGACCACTCCATTAACTGAGACACCAAGTGGAAACCCCTCCTTCCTCCCCAAAAAAGGTTCAGATGAAAACAGTACAAGAGGGGAATTACTCTGTGCGGTCCCTTTGGATTTCATTTTTATTATTATTATTATTGTTAATATTATTAATAATAATAATGGTACTGTTAACTGCTTACTATGTGTCGAGAACTGTTCTAAGCACTGGGGTAGATACAAGCTAATCAATCAATCAATTAATCAATCATATTTATTGAGCGCTTACTGTGTGCAGAGCACTGTACTAAGCACTTGGGAAGTACAAGTCGGCAACATATAGAGACAGTCCCTACCCAACAGTGGGCTCACAGTCTAGAAGGGGGAGACAGAGAACAAAACCAAACATATTAACAAAATAAAATAAACAGAATAGATATGTACAAGCAAAATAGAGTAATAAATATGTACAAACATATATACATATATACAGGTGCTGTGGGGAAGGGAAGGAGGTAAGATGTGGGGGATGGAGGGGGGATGAGGGGGAGAGGAAGGAGGAGGCTCAGTCTGGGAAGGCCTCCAATCAGGTTGGACATGGTCCCTGTCCCATATGGAGCTCAGAGTCTTAGTCCTCATTTTATAGATGAGGTAACTGAGGCACAGAGAAGTCGAGTGACTTGCCTAAGGTCACACAGCAGACACTGAACTGCCTCCCAGAGAGCCTATGTTCAGTCTTAGCCATGATATGATGGCATCAGGGAAGGGAACCTGTTTCTAACAGACCACCTGTTTCAACACGACCAGTGCTCCTCGCCCCCACATTCTGGTGATTCTGGACAAGTGGACACGATGATCTCTGGTACCACTTCCCGCCCACAGCTGCTAATCTCCTCACCGTGCCTCGTTCTCGCCTGTCCCGCCATCAATCCCTGGCCCACGTCCTCCCCCTGGCCTGGAATGCCCTCCCTCTGCACATCCGCCCAGCTAGCTCTCTT
This sequence comes from Tachyglossus aculeatus, assembly GCF_015852505.1. Lineage (NCBI taxonomy): Eukaryota > Metazoa > Chordata > Mammalia > Monotremata > Tachyglossidae > Tachyglossus > Tachyglossus aculeatus. Next base: position 40,669,396 of record NC_052071.1, read on the forward strand.
CCTCCCTTCAAGGCCCTACTGAGAGCTCACCTCTTCCAGGAGGCCTTCCCACACTGAGCCCCCTCTTTCCTCTCACCCTCCTCCCCCTCCCCGTCCCCCCACCTTACCTCCTTCCCCTCCCCACAGCACCTGTATATATGTATATATGTTTGTACGAATTTATTACTCTATTTTACTTGTGCATATTTATTCTACTTATATTATTTTGTTAATATGTTTGGTTTTGTTCTCTGTCTCCCCCTTCTAGACCATGAGCCCACTGGTGGGTAGGGACCGTCTCTTTATGTTGCCAACTTGTACTTCCCAAGCGCTTAGTACAGTGCTCTGCACACAGTAAGCGCTCAATAAATACAATTGAATGAATGAATGAAGTGGTGGGGTCAGGATTAGAACCCAGGTCCTTCCGACTCCAGGCCTGTGACCTAACCACTAGACCACGCTGCTTCTCACATTTTAACATATAGGGTTGGTTTCGCTTGGGCCTGAGGATTTGCAGGAAGTCTCGCATTTCCTCCTGGCTCCAGGACAACTTAACACGCACATCCACCGGCGCCCCAAGCCCGACAGATCCAAAACTCACCATCTTCCCTCCCAAACCCTCTCTCACCCCTGACCTCCCCATCACTGTTGAAACCACTGCCATCCTCCCTATCTCTCCAGCTCCGTAATCTTGGCATTATCATGGAGGAGTCAGGATAATATTCATATTCAGTCAGTTGCAATTCAGTCAGTAAGTCAGATATTCAGTCAGTCACCAATTTCTATGGGTTCTTTCTCCATAACATCTCCAGAATCGCCCCTTCCTCCCCCCATCCAAACTGCCAACCCACTGGTCAATAATCCAGCACGACTACTGCATATCAGTCTCCTCCCTCTCCCCACTCCCACCCATATTAAACTCTAATAATAATAACAATAATAGAGACGGTACTTGTTAAGGGCTTACTATGCGCCAAGCACTGTTCTAAGCGCTGGGGTTGATACAAGGCAATCAGGTTGTCCCACGTGGGGCTTACAGTCTTAATCCCCATTTTACAGATGAGGTAGCTGAGGCACTGAGAAGTGAAGTGGTTTGCCCAAGGTCACAGAGCAGACAAGTGGCAGAGCTGGGATTAGAAACCACGTCCTCTAACTTTCAAGCCCGTACTCTTTCCATTACGCCGAGCCTGTAACACTCTTCTAAAACATTGCTTCTTGCACCTCTGTCCGCTCCTCAAAATCTTCCAGTGGCTGCCCGTTCCTCTCCGCATCAAGCAGAAAATCCTGGCCATTTAAAGCACCCGCTCAGCTCTCTCTGCTCCACTTATCCTCACTCCCCTCCCACTACAGCCCAGCTAGAACACTTTGCTCCTCCCAAGCAGACTTACTCATTATTCTTCATTCCTGTCTCTCTTGCCACTGAACTCTTGCTCACACACTCAATCCATCGGTGGCATTTATCGAACACTTACTATGCGCAGAGCACTGTACTATGCGCTTGGGAGAGTACAATACAACCAAACTAGTAGACATGTTCCATCTGCCTGTCTGAAACTCCCTTCCTCTTTCCACCTGGAGATGCAGCATAGCTTAGTGAACAGAGCACGGGCCTGGGAATCAGAAGGTCATGGGTTCTAATGCCAGCTCTGCCACCTGTTTGCTGTGTGCCTTTAGGCAAGTCACTTCACTTCTCTGGACCTCAGTTACCACATCGTAAAATGGGGATTAAGAGCGTGCACCCTATGTGGGACAGGGACTGCATCCAACCTAACCTGAATCTACCCCAGCACTTAAAACCCAGGTTGTATCTACCCCAACGCTTAGAACAATGTTTGACATAGTAAGCGCTTAGCAAATACCATCATCATCAATTTAATACCTGGAAACAAGGGGCCAACTGAGTTTTGGGGGAATTAAACAAATACATAGTAATGCTAAGTAGGAGTAGGTTGTTAGTGGTTATCTATCCAGAAACCAACAGACTAGAAATATCAGGGAAATGAAACAGCCAGTGAGCTAACGAGAAGGAAGTCACATTAAAGAGCAAAAGAATCCCGGCTAGGCAAAGTGTGAGCAGTGGGGGGAGACCCCTCCACCACAAATCATCCTGAGAATTGGGAGCAAACCCCAGCATAAAAAGATTAACCCGAGGAGGAGGTGAACTTGAGCCTTACACATAAAAAGTATAAAAAAGAAATAGGGGAACTTGAAGTATCTGCAAACAAAGGATTTCACCATCATGGGCTAAACTGAAAAAGGATGGAGACAGACATTTTCAAAAATCTCGGAGGTTGGGGTGGAGGGGCGTTAAACGAGCCATTGTAAAGTTAGTTGGGGGAGATAAGAAATGTTTAAAGGACCAGATGGAGAAGAAGTATTGTGGCTCGAAAGGAAGATGCCAAAAGAACAGGTTGAGAGCAAGATTTCACAAAAATACAATCAAGACTGTTTATCAGACATATGACGATGAAGAGGAGGTTGGTCTAGAGAGGGATCGGTAGGGAGGACCTCGAGCCAGTAGTGGACAATTTGATGGAGATGGACCGCGGAAAAGTTCTTTACCTAGAAAAACACATGGCAGAAGATGGGGATGTCAACCTAGGCCAACCTACTCACCGTACCTTGATCTCATCTAACTTACCGCCGACCTCCGGCCCACATCCTATCTTTGGCCTGGAACACCCTCCCTCTTCAAATCTGACATTCACTCTCAGTCATTCTCCCCACTTCAAAGCCTCACTAAAAGTACACCTCCTCCAAGAAGCCTGCTCCGACTAAACCCTCATTTCCTCTTCTCCTTCTCCATTGTCCTTGCACTTGGATTTGCTCCCTTTAGCTACCCCTCCCTCAGTCCCACATAAGTACATGTTCAAAATTATTTTTGTTTTTCTATTAATGTCTACCTCCCCTTCTAGACTGAAAGCTCGTTGTGGGCAAGGAACGTGTCTACTAACTCTGATCTACTATACTCTCCCAAGCGCTTAATCCAGGGCTCTGCAAACGGTAAGCACTCCTCAATAAATACCACCGACTGACTGATGTGCCGAGGAAAGACACTTCCCAGGGTCACCTAGGCTCATCTGCAGCATCTGTACCATCTAAGGGATTGGATACCAATTTTGGGCCAGATCAGGCAGTGGTTTAAGGTTGAGTCCCACCATGCAGTGAAATCCAGTGCAGCCCTCTCAGGCCTTGATTAGCCATTTAGACCTGTTCTCCCTCCCTCTTACACTGTGAGCCCACGTGTGAGACAGGGGCTGAGTCTGACCCGATTTTCTTGTACCTAACCAAGTGCTCAGTACACTTCTTGACACATAGTAAGCGCTTAACAAACCTCACAGTTATCATTATAGACAGGACACTCGCCCCCAGCAGGCACCCCATTAGCCACCATGGCCCCAGAACCCAGGCAGAACCACACTTACACTAACAATCTCCCCACTGACTCATTTCCCTTCCAAAGTACTGCCCTCCCCGACACTCGCCCTCTTGTTTATCATCTCCGGCCCCCTAGTAAGGATAGTGCCTCACCCCATAAGATCAGTCCCCCCCACTCCCTTCATGGGTGGCCTCAGACCTGATGTGCCTAGATCTGCTAGAGCCCACTTCTCTCTCAAATTAGTCTTCATTTGCAGCCACTATGAAGTGGCTACGAAGACCAGAGCAGAAAGGGAGTCAGAGCCGCGTGGGGAAGTCAAGGAAGCGGGGAAGGAGCCCAAGAGATCCTGAGGGCAATGAGACCCAGAAAAGGTCAAGCCAAGAAGGAGGAAGACTGGCCGGGGTGATCCAATTCCACAGGCAGTGTGAGAAATAAGAAACCAGTAAAACAATATTCCCAATATAGTCCTCAAGTCTTCCCTAATATCCTATTAATCAATCATATTTATGGAACATTTTCTGTGTACAGAGCATTGTGCCAAGCACTGGAGAGAGTACAATATAGCGGATTTGGTAAACATGTTCCCTGTCCTTAAGGAGCTTACAGTTTAGAGGGGGAGACTGACGTGAAACTACATGACAGCTATCCTAATCCTAAAACATCCCTCTCTTTGGCCAAAAGTTATTTTTCCCTAGAACCCTCCCATTGCCAGTTCTCAGTCTGTGTTGCAGTGACCGCCTTCTACCCAGAAATTTCCTGGACCCCCTACTATCTCTTTGTTCCCAGAGACCCTAAAAGAAACTCCCGGGAGTTGGGGGGAGCCGGGGTGGGGGGTTCTCCCCACATCACCTGTTAGCATCAAGCAAAATCCCGGGGAGTAGCAGAAAAATCAAGTTTTCTACAGTTCCCTTGAGACTGGAAGCATCTTGTGGGGATGGTCTAAAAAACTGTTTTAGTGTAATCTCCCAAGCGCTTAGTACAGTGCTCTGTACACAGTATAAGTGCTCAATAAATACTATCAATTTGGTATAGAGGATAGAGCATTGGCCTGAGAGTCAGAAGGTCCTAGGTTCTAATTCTAGCTCCGCCACTTTGCTGTGTGACCTTGGTTAAGTCATTTCACTTCTCTGGGTCTCAGTTACCTCATTTGGAAAATGGGGATTGAGACTGTGAGCCCCACGTGGGACAGGGACTGTGTCCAACCCCATTTGCTAGCATCCACCCCAGTGCTCGGCACATAGTAAGCACTTAGCAAATATCATTATTACTATTATTATTATTATTATTATTATTATTATTATAGCCATGTGACCGGCAACAGCCGAATACAAGAGTCACTTACTCTAAGAGTCTCTGTGCCCCAGTAATAATAATAATAATAATATTGATGATGGGATTTGTTAAGCGCTTTCTTCGTGCTGAGCACTGTTCCAAGCACTGAGCACCGTTCTAAGGGCTGGTAGGCTACTGTGGAGTTGGATGGGTGGAGAGTGCTCCAGTACATTAACAATACCAGTCCTTTCACTACTCAGCCACTTTTCCCCAGTGGGAAATAAAAGGAAAACATTTTTCTTTCTTTTTTTTACTACAGTATTTGTTAAGTGTTTACCGTGTGTCAGGCACTGTACAAGTGCTGGGGTAGACACGAGTTAATTAGATTGGACACAGTGCCTGTCGCACATGGAGCTCATAGATTTAACTTCCATTTTATAGATGAGGTAACTGAGGCACAGGGAAATGAAATGACTTGCCCAAGGTCATGCAGCAGATGAGTGGTGGAGCCGGAATTAGAACCCAGGTCATCGGACTCCCAGGCTAGGGCTCTTTCCACTAGGTCACGCTGCTTCTCCTTGGGGCAGATCTCAGACAGCAAAAAGTCCCACTTCCCAAGAGCTAGGATCCAATAGATGGGCCACCCTCTGATGATGGCATTTGTTAAGCGCTTACTATGTGCAAAGCACTGTTCTAAGCACTGGGGGGGATACAAGGTGCTCAGGTTGTCCCACGTGGGGCTCACAGGCTTCATCCCCATTTTACAGATGAGGTAATTGAGGCTCCGAGAAGTTAAGTGACTTGCCCAAGGTCACACAGCAGACACGTGGTGGAGCCGGGGCTCGAACCCATGACCTCTGACTCCAAAGCCCGTGCTCTTCCCACTGAGCCACGGTGTTCCTTTTTGTCTCAATTACAAATGCTTCAGCTGACGTTCGGCACCCAATTTTTCTAACTTTGGTCCAACCTTCCCCCTGTTGTGCGTCCCCTTCAAAGTGTTATGCAAATAGCCACGGTTTTCTCCCATTTTTCTTTCGTCACTGGCACAAATTCCAACAATCTCCCACACTAAATGCTGGTCATGGCTGCACACGGTACACCTAATCACAGGTTGAAAAACTTTCCCAGAGTCTTGTCAGTCAAATGTTATTTGGCAGCGGACGTTAGGATTTTGATACGAGTGCTTTCTGTCTCAATTCAGCACAGGTTAAAAACATTAGATTCAGAGTGAGCAGACTGGGTCTTTTTGCCACAACACTGGGGGGTTTTTTGTTGTTTTATAATGCTATCTGTTAAATAACAATAATAATGATGGTATTTGTTAAGTGCTTACTATGTGCCAAGCACTGTTCTAAATACTGGATGTTTACTATGTGCCAGGCACTGTACTAAGTGCTGGGATAGATACAAGATAACCAGGTTGGATACAGTCCATGTCCCAAATAGGTCAGTCTTCATCCCCATCTCATGGAGGAGGGAACTGAGGCCCAGAGAAGTGAAGTGACTTGCCCAAGGTCACAGCAGACATGTGGCACAGCTGGGATTAAAACCGAGGTCCTTCTGACTTCCAGGCTTGTGCTCTAGCCACTAGACCAGGCTGTTTCGGCGAGGCTCTTGGCCAGGCAGGGAATTCATTCAATCGTATTTATTATGCGCTTACTGTGTGCAGAGCACTGGTGGCTGGGGATGATGAGGACTAGGCCCCAGTCCCCTGATGAAGGACCCCAGGACCAAACTTCACGGCCCCCGCAGAGAGAGCAGGGCTGGAGCAGAAGGGTGACAACGGTTCATCGTGCAGAACCGCCGCACCTCCTTCCAACAAAGAGTTTTGCTCATTACGCGCCATCCCTCACCTCGAATCCCCGGCTGCAATGGTCCTGCACTAGCCAGGCCAGTTTAGCTGATAGCTTGGTGCTTCCCCTCAACGTCTGCCCAATCTTTCTGGATCCTGGCAAGGGTCCTGTGGCCAACTTGGTGGCATCGGGGTAGGGTGAAGTGGATAGGGGAGGGAGGTCAGGGTAGAGAGGGAAGGAATTGGGACAGGAGATGGAAAAGCCCAAAATACAGTCTGCCCCGTTAGAACACCGGGGAGCTAACTTAAGGGTTCCTGGGCCAGGCTTATGGTGCTATTTGGGGTTCCCAGCTCCAAAAGCCCTGACTATTATTATATTGTACTCTCCCAAGCGCTTAGCCCAGTGCTGTGCACACAGTGAGTGCTCAATAAATACCACTGAATGAACTGAATGATTCTGTCTGCATCTCAACCCCGATAAATGCTACAGTGGTGTTTAATATTTGGTTTGTTTGGTAGGTCCAAGCCAATATAAGAAGAATAGTACTTGCTGAGCGCTTACTGTGTGCTAAGCCTGTAATGAACGGGTTGCTGGTAATAGAGTTTAAGCAGTCCCTGCCCGACATGGGCTCACTGACTAAGGGGGAGGGAGTATGGATGCCTTATCCCCTTTTTACAGTTGAGGAAACTGAGGCACAGAGAAGTTAAGTGACTTGCCCGAGGTAACACGGCAGTCAAGTGGCAAAGCCGAAATCAGAATCCAGGTCTCCCGACTTCCAGGTCCTTGCTCTTTCCACTGGGCCGTGCTACTTCTCGGAAATAGAAGTCGCTACAAGAAAATTTCCTTCCCAATTTACCTTGTGCAGAACAAGCCGTTCCATTTGACTACCAAATATTTTCACCTATGACCACACCCTGGGGGGATTAGGTGACCACAGAGTTTGGGGGATGAGGGCAGAGTCTAAAGAGGTTAGGTCCAAAGAGAGGAGAGGAAGACAAAGGAGGAGGAGGACGGAGGCAGGAGTCAATCATCAGTTTGCCCCTCCTGCGTCACTTTACTGATTTCCTACTACAGTCCAGCCCACACACTTGGCTCCTCTAGCACCAGTTTACTCACTGTGCCCTGTTCTCGCCTACTTCGCTGCCACCCCCTCTCTTACTTCCTTCCCTTAGCCTGGAAGTCCCTCCCCCTCCATATACACCAGACCACCACTCTCCCCACCAAGCGTGGCTCAGTGGAAAGAGCACGGGCTTTGGAGTCAGAGGTCATGGGTTCAAATCCCAGCTCCGCCAATTGTCAGCTGTGTGACTCTGGGCAAGTCACTTAACTTCTCTGGGTCCCAGTTACCTCATCTGTTAAATGGGGATTAAGACTGTGAGCCCCACGAGGGACAACCTGATCACCTTGTAACCTCCCCAGCGCTTATAACAGTGCTTTGCACATAGTAAGCGCTTAATAAATGTCATTATAAAAAAAAAGCCTTATTAAGGCCCCATCTCCTCCAAGAGGCCTTCCCCAATTAAGCATTCTTTCCCCGACTCCCTCTCCCTTCTGTGTCATCTATGCACTTGGAATTTTACCCTTTTGGCACTTGGTATTCACCCCGCCCTCAGTCCCAGGGCACTTATGTACATGTCTGCAATTTATTTATATTCCTGTCTTCCCCCTTAGACTGTAAGCTTACTGTGAGTAGGGAAGGTGTCTCTCGGCTCCGTTGTACTGTACTTTCCCAAGCACTGAGTACAGTGCTGTGCACACAGTAAGTGCTCAGTAAATAGCACCGATTGATTGAATAGAGGGAGGAAGGGAAAGGAAGGATGAGAGTAAAAGGGGATAGGAAGAAAAGGAAAAGAAAAAAAAGGGAGGGAGGGGAAGGGAGGTGGAGAAGGGAGAGGGTACTCACTCTTCCTTTCTGCTATCCTTCACAACTACCTAGTTGGAAGAAACTGCGGCTGCAGAAACTGAGCAGCAACATGGCCTAGTGAAAAGAGCACAGGCCTGGGAGTCAGAGGATCTGGATTCTAATCCCACCTCCACCACTTGTCTGCTGCATGACCTCGGACAAGTCACTTCACTGCTCTGTGACTCACTTTCCTCATCTATAAAATAGGGATGAAGATACCTGTTCTCTTTCCCTCTTAAGACTATAAACCCCACGAGGGACAGGGCCTGTGTCCAACCCGATTGTCTTGTAAATACCCCAGCACTTAGTACAGTGCTTGGTACATAGCAAACGCTTAACGAACATCCTAAAAAAAAAACACAAAAAAACAAAAAACTGGGTCACAGTCAGAGCAGCTAAATCAGGACCATTGCCACTTCCAACTAAGTGGTCAGACAGTCAATGGTATTTATAATAACTGTGGTATTTGTTAGGCGCTTACTATGTGCCAGGCACTGTACTAAGTGCCGGGTGGGGATATAATCAGATCGGGTTGGACACAGCTTCTGTCCCACATGGGGCTCACAACCTCAATCCCCATTTTATAGACGAGGCAAATGAGGCTCAGAGAAGTGAAGTGACTTGCCCAGGGTCACACAGCAGACAAGTGGCAGAGCTGGCATTAGCACCCATTACCTTCTGACTCCCGGGCCTGTGCTCTATCCACTATGGCATGCTGCTTCTCTATTGAGCGCTTACTGGGCGCAGAGCACCGTACTGAACACTTGAGACAGTACAATACAATAGACACATTCCCTACCCATGACAAGCTTGCAGTCTAGAGTGGTGGCAGCCTTGACCCAAGTGGTCCATCCTGGAGAGGTCTGCGGCGACGCCTGGGTCACCCAACAGGAGTGGCGACTTCCTCATTAGCTTGAGTAGGGCCGGTTGAGTTGGGATCACCACCAGCGCCAAGCATGAATGGCCCAAGCAGCGTGGCCTGACGGACAGAACATGGAACTGGGAGTCAGAAGGTTCTGGGTTCTAATCCCAGCTCTGCCACTTTGCTGTGTGACCCTGGACAAGTCATTTCACTTCCCTGTGCCTCAGTTACCTCATCTGTGAAATAGGCATAAGGGTTTGATCCCCATATAGGACAGAGATTGAGTCCAACCTCATTAACTTGTATCCACCTGAGTGTTTAGAACAGTGCTTGGCACAGAGTAAGCACTCAATAAGTACAATTATTATTATTATAATTGTTAATAATGAAGCCTGGCCAGAAGCAGGGCTGGGCCACCACCCGCGCCAACACCCAACTGGGCCTGACCAGCTTGCTGGGAAAGGAGAAGGGAAGTGGGAAACCGAGTGCAAAGTGGGTAGAGAAGCAGTGCGGCTTAGTGGATAGAGCACGAGCCTGGGAGTCAGAAGGACCTGGGTTCTAATCCCACCTCCACCACATGTCTGCTGTGTGACCTCGGGCAAGTCACTGCACTTCCCTGGGCCTCAGTTACCTCATCTGGGGATTTGTGAGCCCCATGTGGGGCAGGGACTGTGTCTCACTTGATTAACTTGTATCCCCCTCAGTGCTCAGAACAGGGCTTGGCACAGAATAAGCACTCAGCAAGTACCATAATTATTATTATTACTACATGCCCAGTTGCCACTAAATGCTCCTGAGACTCTGAGTCCCAGAAGGGGCACAACCCAGTGGACTTGCCAGGAACCCCCACCCGGCCCCAGGCTCACCAGCAGGAGACTGGAAGAAAAGTGAGATGAGGACACCCCTGCCACGCTCCGGCAAGTTCTCTGGCCTGCGTCTAGCTCCCCTTTCTGTGGTCCGAGGTCCCCGGGTCAGAACCGAGACCCTGGAGGACCCTACTTCGGGACAATCTTACCTCAGTTCAAATTTACCACCGCATTTTTCCACGGACTCAAATCTATCCAAGTCCCCATGCCGCTCAGGGCCCGGCTCCCTTGACGGGATTCCTTGAATATATTCCGTACAGCCGAGATCCCAATCACGCACCAGGGTGAAGCGACTCGGCACGGGGGTCAAAACGCAGTCGGTTCTTGGAATGTCAAACTCGGCACTCGGTCCCAATTTTGAGCCGGGTAATTATTTCTCGCTGTCTTCAGTTCCCTCATCGGTTGCAGTGGGCTAGCCATCCCTCTCACGAATGGCTGGGCAGTGCTGCCATCCTACTGTCAAGGCGCCGCTGGTTCTACTTCAGGGTGGCTGCGACGGCATGATGAACGAAAACATTTCTTCCCACCACTACATCGACGCTAAAGAGACTATCGGCACGACAGGAAAGTAGAGCAAAGCCATAAAAAGCAAAGCATCAGAAAGGACAGGACCCTTTAGCGATATTACACTGGCCACATTTCTTACACGTACAGTAGCCGAGTTAAGGAGATGGCAGTACATTACGGTATCAGGGGGAAAAACAAAATTACAACACGTATACAATGACTAACAGCTTGGGATTGGGGGGGCATTAAATCAATCAATCAATGGTATTCACTGAGCGCTTTCTGTGTGCAGAGCACTGTACTAAGCACTTGGGAGAGCACAATATAACAGAGTTGGTAGACACATTCCCTGCTCACACTGAGCTTACAGTCCAGATGGGGAGATGTCATGGGACTTCAAGCTACAGTCAATATTACCTCAGCCCTTGAAATATTTATGACTGTAGTCCAAAGACCCCTACACAGTCCTCTATTTCATGCTTGTGTATTTGTCATTTCCTACCTTAGGCATCTGCCAGTGGAACTTTGCTTCCCTACCCTCTGGGGGGGAGCACATCTCAATTACAGCACCACACCATGCCGTCCGTACATTCAGTGGTATTTACTCAACGCTCACTGTGGGCAGAAGAGTGTTCCAAGCGCTTGGGAGAGTACAACAGAGTTTGCTGAAACGTTCCCTGTCTACCACGAGCTAGTATCAAAACCCCAATCTAGGGTTCCCCCTAACTTACAGGACCTCAACTGTCCGAGGAACTCCTTCCTCGCTTGGAGCCTCTGGAAAACCCAAATGAAAAATGTTCTGCCACAGGTGCTGAGGTACGAAAATTGCCACGTTTTGCAAGTATTAATTTCTCTTCAAATTTACCACAACTTTTTCATTATCCGGAGGAAGTATGATCCTAAAACGCAACTGTCTTTAAGTTAACTGAGTCCTTCCGGCAATAGGGTTTCTTTTTTGTTTTGTCTTTTTCAAATGTTCTACAAGGAGGAGGTGACTTGTTTCTTGGTTGGGGTGGAGGGAGGATTTTTTTTAAAAGGTTTCCTTCTTTATCACCATAGCTAATACAGAGCCAAAGTCTCTCAGTCACTAAACATACACCCTGCTTATTAAGTCGGGTACTGGCGGGGGGAGAAATGAAACTCATCCAGATCACCTATAGACCGCTGAGTGCATGGAAACTTAAGACACTTCTGGGAAACTCAGATACTGAGGGAATTGCAATCAAATTTACATTCAAATCCCATCTTCACCTGGAATCCAACCCCCCATTTCTATTTTTTTTAAGCTGCACCTGCAGCTCTGATCTGGGCAGGTTCTTGCCACCCACATTCCTTTGGTTAAAGCATTGAGGGACAAGAGCAAGTGAGCAGGGTTTGGACCAGGGTCTGATCTCCTGCCATTATCACTTCTGAGGTGGTAGCGGTGAGAACAGAGAAGCCAAACCCCGTGTCGGTTCACGTCGGTTGCTTGAACGGGGATTTTGGGTTGTTGTTCTTTAAAGGGGAGGTCCAGTGGTCCTTCCCCTGCCACATGTGCACGCCTCGGCTGCAGGCCGGCCGGCGGAGCCTCTGCCCAGACCGGAAATCTGAGTCCTGGCTAAACCTGACCCACGCCAGACAGACCCCGCCCAGTCCTGACCCCGGGGGACCGGGCGAGAGCTCCACTGGACCACAAGGGAGTGCAGTCAGGCCTGGAAATTCATTCGGGGTCTTTCCCGGGGGGCACTACTGCTCTTGTGGGGGCTCCCCATCAGTTCGGTTCCCTCCGGGGAGGCTGGGACTACGTTTCGTAGTAGTCCCGGGGTAGCACTTACGCTGAGGTGAAGCCACTCTATGTACCTGCTAACACGGCTCTCCCGGCCAAAATTCCTCAAAATGGCCTGGGAAGCGGGAGGCTGTTTCAATTCTCCACAGACCTAGCTGAATTTCGCTTGGGGCTGGCCTGATCTATTCCCAAGGGCTAAAACTTAGGGGATACTCGGTCCAGGCCGGCCTAGCGGGGGTGGGGGGCGGTGTCAACTTATTTGTCCATCATGGTAGCCAGAGTCCAGAGCAAATGATCTCTGCCTGATTCATTTTGGAGACGAGGCACTGGAAAGCCTCCTCCTCTTTCAACTCCTGAAAAGATCTCTCCCACTCTTTTGGCTCTGGGAGCACGGAGGGACAGACAAGGGTGGAGCCGGATGGAACTGGAAGGAAAAAGGGGAGAAAACGAGGAAGGGAAAGGAGGGCGGGTTTGGGGGATAGCAGGGCGGGTTTGGGGGATGGGGGGTAAATGAAGGAGGGAAGGGAGGAACCACGGACAGAAGGGACAGATGAAAGGAAGAGAACACATAATGGCGAGAGACGGAGAGATCAAAAGAGGAGGTGGAAGGCAGGAGGAATCGGGAGCCTAAATACCCTGAGAATTTTTCAAGAGTCTCAGTTTCAATCTAAAAGGAATTATTTTGAAAAAAAGTTATGAGAAAGTGAAAAAGCAGTAGACATTATAAAGGACAGTGCTACATTAAATAGGAATTATAATATAAGAATTGTACAATGTGCTAGAAAGGTTATATTGAAAAAAACAACAACAAAAAACTGGCAAGTCAGTGGCGGAAAAACAGGTCTCCCACAATCTCCCCACAATCTGAATGGCCATAAAGCCTTCCTGCTATCATCTATTAAGACCCAAACCCTCTGGAACTAAAACAAGGTTTTCACTTCCTTTGTGTCAGAACACAGACTTAGGATCACCCGACTCCTTCATTTTGATATTTGCAACAATCTCCCCTCTTTCTCCCAGGCATGTCTCTCCTTCCCATAAAACTCTATCACTCTATACCGGTAATTTCCAGCAGGAACCCAGTCGGCAGGGACGAGAGACTGTGAATGACGTCGGGCAATCCACTAGCACTACGATCGATTCCCCTGGGAGGGTCCTCGGGCTTGAAGTCTCAGGAGTTGGGCCTGTCAGCCTATCCCCCCGGGGGGGCCTCCGTCATCTTGATCGATATTCACCCCCGTACCACACCATCTCATTTCTGGCTCAACCCGAACCCTATCAGAAAGTCGTTCTCCTTCTTCGCCGCTCTGTTCTGCTGAGCACCCCTCCCCAAGCCCTGAGTAGGTTCTGGGACCAATAAGTGCCCGTATGGGGCAGGCTTGCAGGCCTGGGCCCCAACTTGAAAAGTTGCTTGGGCAGTGGACTCTAAGAAAGATGTAGTTTCTTCACTCTCAGTTGGGTGGACCAGGCGGGCATCTAGGAGTAGCCTGACTTTCCCCTCGGAGCTAGAGTGGGGGCTAATACAAACTGTAGCAGCAAGGAAGCCATAGGGAGCTTAGCCGCTACTCTGTCCCTTTTTTCTTTCTTTTTCTTTCAATCGTATTTATTGAGCGCTTACTGTGTGCAGAGCACTGTACTAAGCGCTTGGGAAGTACAAGTTGGCTACATATAGAGACGGTCCCTACCCAACAGCAGGCTCACAGTCTAGAAGGGGGAGACAGACAACAAAACAAAACATATTAACAAAACAAAATAAATAGAATAGTAAATATGTACAAGTAAAATAAATAGAGTAATAAATCTGTACAAACATATGTACAGGTGCTGTGGGGAGGGGAAGGAGGTAGGGCTGGGGGGTGTGGAAAGGAAGGAGGGGGCTCAGTCTGGGAAGGCCTCCTGGAGGAGGTGAGCTCTCATTAGGGGAAGGAACCAGTGGAGAGTGAGGGGTTGAATATGGAAGTGAAGGAGGTGAGGAGGGACTGGGCGAGAGATTTCGTAAGATGAGAGAGAATGGGGTCAGAAGCACAGGTGGCCGGAGTAGCACTTGAGAGGAGGGAGGAGATCTCATCTGAGGATACTGCTGGGAAAGATGGGAGAATAGTGGAGAGGGCTGAGAGCTGGGGGGTTGGAGAAGGGGGAGGAGTGACTTTGGGGAGCTCAGACCTGATGGAGTTAATTTTACTAATGAAGTAGGAGGCCAGATCGTTGGGGTTGAGGGAAGGAGGAGGGGGAGGAACAGGAGGCCTGAGAAGGGAGTTAAATATAAGGAAGAGCTGACGGGGATGATGGGCATGGGTGTCAATAAGGGAAGAGAAATAGTTTGTCCTGATCCTTCATGATCCTTCAGAGCTCTGAGTCCTCCAATAAGGTTGCTCCCAATCAATCCATCATAGTTACTCCCCCCTATTCCTGAAGGAAGCTACCTGTCTGCTGTGTGACCTTGGGCCAGTCACTTCACTTCTCTGTGCCTCAGTCTCCTCAGCTGTAAAATGGGAATCTGATACCTGCTCTCCCTCCTACTAAGATCGTGAGCCCCCGATTGAGATCTGATCATCTGCTATCTACCCCAGCGCTTCGTACAGTGCTTGGCCCACAGTAAGCACTTCATTCATTCAATCGTATTTATTGAGAGCTTACTGTGTGCAGAGCACTGCACTAAGCGCTTGGGAAGTACAAGTTGGCAACATATAGAGACGGACCCTACCCAACAGCGGGCTCACAGTCCAGAAGGCGGGCTCACACTTAAACACCACAATAACTATTACTCCTAGGCTGGCTATGAGGGTATGTCCTTTCCCCTGCAGGGCTTTTCACACCTCCACCAGTCTCTAGAGGCAGGCCGGAAAGCTGAAGCCCTAAAAGCCCCACCCCTTTGAAACCTCGCCCCCGTCAAAGCCACACCCTCTCAAAACCTCCCTCCCACATTCAAAAGGCAAAGCGGACTCTGCAACCGCCAGGGAGGTTCAGGTATAGGTAGCTAGGTAGTGGCTTCCCGAGGTTAGTGGGGTGTAGGGTGTGGGGTCTGGGGCCTGGGGCGGTGAAGGAGCAGAGGAAAGCGGGGAAGGCCTATAAGAATAATAATTACGGCATTTGTTAAGCGCTTACTATGTGCCAGGCACTGTACTAAGCACAGGGGTGGATACAACTAAATCAGGTTGGACACTGTCCCACGTCCCTGTCCCTGTCCCACGTAGGGCTCACAGTCTCAATCCCCATTTTACAGATGAAGTAACTGAGGCACAGAGAATTGAAGCCCACTGTTGGGTAGGGACTGTCTCTATATGTTGCCAACTTGTACTTCCCAAGCGCTTAGTACAGTGCTCTGCACACAGTAAGCACTCAATAAATACGACTGATTGATTGATTGATTGATTGAAGCGACTTACCCAGGGTCACACAGTAGGCAAGAGACAAAATTAAAACCCATGACCTTCTAACTCCCAGACCGGGGCTCTACCCATTACTGCAGCACCCCTAGGATGGGCTGCCAATCGCTGCTCTGGGCTCATTCAAGCCTCGGGGGGCACTTCTCACTCCCATGCCTTGTGGACAGTCCCCTGTGATCGCTGGCTCACAGGTGCCCCCCTTCCCCAGCCTTTTTTAATGGTTTTTGTTAAGCGCATACTATGTGCCAGACACTGTACTAAGCACTACAGTAGAATCGGGTTGGACACAGTCCCTGCCCACACGGGGATCACAGTCTTAACCCTCATTTTACAGTGGCCGTAACGAAGACACAAAAAAGTAAAGTGATTGCCCAAGGTTACGCGGCAGACAAGTGGCAGAGGCAGGATTAGAACCCAGGTCCTTCTGATTCCCAGGCCCGTGCTCTATCCATTAGGCCACGCTGCTTCTCTTCCAGTAATGCTCCCAAAACAAGTCCCCACTCCCACCCCATTCTGTCCTAGGACCTTTCGTTTGATGCACTGTCCCACTTCACCTTCGCCTTTTAACCTTTCACCTCTACTGGGTTCAGGACTCCCACCCACAACCGACATTCCTAATCCTCTCTGTCCCTTTTAGAGTCAGTCTGGCTCTCGCTTTCTCTTTATTTCAAGACCATCATTGTTTGCTATAAGATTCCACTCCCCAACTCTTCCTCAGTTTAGGGATCGCTCTCTTTGCACTGGAAACACATCCTGAAAAGAAAGGTGCATTAACACGCATCCGTTCGGCCGAATCTAAGTCTTCGCAGTAAAAGTGGGGTTCGGTTCCAGGACCAAAGGCCGTAGGCTGGTCACACTGCTGAAGCTGACAGGGATGTCCTAAGGGTTTGTGGGGTGATCGGGTTAAAGGTCAAGGACCCGAAGCTTAGCTTTTCCCCTTCTCCCTCTCGAGGAGGTAATGTAAAAGCCATTTTTTTCCCCCTCATAAAAACAGGTCCTGGAAGTATTGCCTCCCAGGTCTGAGCGCTAAAGGGCTGAGTGAGAAAATTCCTTGGGAAAATTGGGCCCAGAGATAGGGAGTGGCAGGACAATTCTTTACAAAAACAAAAACCAACCCTCACCGGGTAGCTTTCTCCAGCCTAGGTGTTTCCTCTCCGGCTCCTCGCATTTATTGAGCACCTCTATGTCTTTCTCCAACCTGGCTAACAGAAGGATGAATTCTGGTGTGCTCCTAGAGGGGGGCAAAAAGTCCTTTTAAGGCCAAGGTTTGCTGAGTACTGTATATTTATATACACACACACCCACAGGTGGCTATATCCTTCATATTCAAAGATGACACCGCTGACGGTCAGATTCCAGCCATGTGTATCTTCAAAGGCTGCATCTCTTCCACACTCTGCCCGCAAAATTAAAATAGAGTTTGGTTTGGAACTCTCTTTCCCACTGGTGGGAATGCGGAACCCCGAGATACCAGGGGCCAACCAGAAACCAAGGGTGCTGCGGAGTCCATAGTCCAACAGCGGATCACCCACTCAAACCAGCCATTATCTGAGGGATGAGAAAGGATGGGAAAGAGAGACAGAGACCCTACCCGCAGCTGGACATGCCCCTGCATGTCCATAGAAGCTGCGTGGCTCAGTGGAAAGAGCCTGGGCTTTGGAGTCAAGAGTCATGGATTCAAATCCCGGCTCCACCAACCGTCAGCTGTGTGACTTCGGGCAAGTCACAACTTCTCTGGGCCTCAGTTCCCTCGTCTGTCAAATGGGGTTGAAGACTGTGAACCCCCCATGGGACAACCTGATCACCCTGTAACCTCCCCAGCGCTTAGAACAATGCTTTGCACGTAGTTATTATTATTATTATTATTATTTGGGCTTCCAGGTGATAGTCGCGCTGAACCATCCCCACAATCTCATACCACCTCCACTAGCCAACGGCAGGGACCATAACCTGGTTTTAATTCCAGCTCCACCATTTGTCTGCTGTGTTACCTTGGGCAAGTCACTCAGCTACTCTGGGCCTCGGTTTCCCCGCTGGTAAAAACGGCGATAAAGCATCTGTTGTCCTTTAGACCGTAAGCCCTCGTGGGACAGGAACTGCATCTGATCTGCTTCTATTCCAACTCCCCCAACGTTAGTACACAATTTGGTACATAGTTAACGCTTAACAAATACCACTACTACTATTATTATTATTATTCAGTGGAACAAAGAACTTAAAAACAAAAGCACGAGAGAATGGAAAATGCACTTCGCGTACAGACTAGCCTGTGCGGTTTTTTTCTTGAAGAAAAATCTGTAGGACTGTGTCGTTCCCCTTCGTTCCCCCACCCCCCACACGAAAAAGCTCCCATCCCTCCCGCTACTCACTCTCAAGAAACAAAAAGCAAATGTTGTTTAACTGCTAGGTCCATGTTACAGAGGTGGCCCTCGCTTTATATTGGGAATACCTTCTGAGAAAGGGAAAACCCATGCCAAGCGGAGCCGGCTTTTACAAGTGACAAGGAGACGAGGTTCCAGATCAAAAGAAACGGTACAATATGAAGGAAGGGACTGTGACAGGTTCTGCTCAACGTTTTTGAGAGCTGAGCCTGGCAGGACGGGCAGTGGAAGAAGTGGGTGGAGCATGAGCTAGTGGGGAAGAAGCAATACTTTGGCCACCCATACGAGGCAGGAGGCGACAAGAGGGTGGCAGAGAGCTTGAAAGTGACGCTGGAGTCCGACGGCCTCTCCCGTCAGGAGCGACGGACGAGCCTCGGACCTGCGACTTCAAGCCTGAGAACCCGAGTGGAGGAAATGAGGAGCAGCGTGGCCTAGTGGATCGAGCCCGGGCCCGGGAGTCAGAGGACCTGGTTTCTAATCCCGGCTCTGCCACTTGCCGACTGTGTGACCTTGGGTAAGTCACTTCCCTTCTCTGGGCCTCTGTTACCTCGTCTGTAAAATGGGGATTAAGACCGTCGTGAGCCCCATGTGGGACACGGTCCTTATCTGACTTGATTAGCTTATCTACCATCTACCCCACTGCTTAGTACAGTGCCTGGCACATAAGAGCTTAACAAATGAGAGACAGAGCGAGAGGGGGAGAGAGGGAGGGAGAGAGGGGGAGAGAGGGAGGGAGAGAGGGGGAGAGAGAGAGAGAGAGAGAATCTGAAGAAGCACCCAGAACTATGGGAAAAACAGTAATCTCAAGCAACCGTGCCACTTCAGGATGCCATCAGGACCACATAATAATGACATTTATTAAGCGCTTACTACGTGCAGAGCACTGTTCTCTTTGCTTCAGTTCCCCGATGTGCCACCCTCCGAAACTTGGGCTGGGTCCTGCTTGGACACCGTGGACTTCTGAGTCCCAACCTTTGTCTTAATCTAAGATTTCCAGTTATTGCTGGCCTTATTCCTAGGATCCCTTCGTTGTTCTCCACAAGGCTGCCAAACTCAAGGACCCTTTCTGGCACCTAATAGTATTTCCCAGAACCCTATTCTGTTAGATGCTGGTTTCCCCTTTCCACAATTCCCATTTTCTTTACCTTTTATCACATTCCAGCCCCCACCACCCACCCCCTAACCACACAAACACACTTCTCTTTTCCCTATGGCTTCTCTCAGTTCCCTTCAATTTACTATTACCCTACTCCACGTTAGTACACCCTTCTCATGGCAATACCCGGCCCTAGCTGCGCCTCACATGACATGGGAAGGTCCCAGACAGTCCCTCAATTCCAACGTGGAAGACGGCGAACTAGGGGATTAAGAGTTTCCCTCAATTCTCCTTACCTCGTCCAGCCACTGGATCACACTCTATCCCTTTGATGGTTACCCTCTTCTTCCTCGCTCACTATCTAACCAGGAAAGATCTCCCTTTCCTGTCTTCTCCCTCAGGACTTCCCTCTGCCATCTTTCCTCACAAAGTATACTCTGTCATTCCCTTAAAGGATCTCTCGACCTTGCTTTAGAAGTCACCTTTTCCACAGCAACATCCAGACAGGGTCTTTGCATTCACACTGTAAAAATTCTGGGCTACTTAGCCTAACCCAGGTCCTTTCTCTCTATCTTCTACTGAACCGATAGACGGCGGAACCTCTTTTTTCTGCCCATTCAGGAAAACCAGAGTACCATCTTTCACTCTAACGTTGCTGCCAAACCAGAAGTTCTGACTACTTATGAGACTCGGTCTCTTTGGCACTTTCCTTTTTGGATTCCCCCTCACTCTGCCACAAACCGAGGTCCAACCCTGAATTCACCTAGTTGCACAACAGGAAGGCAGCTTCTATTCTTCTTATCCCAACCCCAAACAAGTCCCCTTCTTCCTCTGGACCTGGGTCCCACTCACTCTGGCCTATTACGAGGAAACGTTCCCGCTTCTCCAGCTCGGACCCCTTGCTCCGCTGCTCTTATGAGATCAGCAATCCTCTGCCCCGGCTCCGGCCCAAAGCCGAGGCAGAACATTCCCATTTCTGCTTCAGCATGTGAACTTTACTCAGTGGTAAAGAACCGTTGATACGCGCTGTTTCTGTCCCTTTACAAAATCCTGACAGTTTCAGTCCCGCCACAAGATAACCACAAGTCTCCTCAGCGCTACCTTTCTGGGGACGGCCTGCCTCTAGTTTCTTTCACATAAGTACGATTGATGGATATCTCATTGGCCCTCACTCCAACGCTTGGCTGCTCTGCCCTGATCTCTCCCTAAATTCTCCTTCTCCGGGCGCTCCTCACAGACCCCGCAGACTCTCCCTTCCACTTTTTAGTCCCGAGTGGCAGACACGTTGTCCGCCTTCTAGGGCCGGCTCGATTCCACGGGCTATCATTTTACCCCTCGACCGGTCCCCTCCCCTGGAAAACCCGAAAAACCCTTGGTACATACTGAGCGCTTACTGAGTGCGGAGCACTGTACTAAGCACTTGGGAGGATCCCCTGCCCATTAGGTAACACCCCACCGCCGGCATCCTCCTTCACGTGGACCCTACTCCTCTCTGGCTTCACACAAACTTCTAAGTTGAGACCTCCCGCTATAACCTCACCATATGTTGAACTATCAGGAAGTCTTTCTATCATCTCTCACACGCCGCATAACAGCCCATCCAAACATCCTTCACTTCTGCCCTCCCCCCGCGGAGGGTCCCTTGCTGGCCCCGCGGGGAGGCTGGGGAGGCTGGCGGGTATTCTTTAGACATCGAGGTGCCGATTTGCCCCGAGGCGGCAAGCCCACCCTGACGGCCCCCTCCCCCGAATCCTGCCCTGCCAAACTGCCGCCCACACCGTCCCAACCCCTCCGGGGCCCGTCCCCACCCTTGCACCCCTCGTCTCCCCCAGCCCCACATCGTCTCAGAAAACCCGGCCTTAAACTTTGGGGTTCCCTTCCCTCCCCCAGCCCCACATCACCTCACAAAACCCGGCCTTAAACTTTGGGGTTCCCCTGCTCCCCCAAACCCACACCGCCTCACAAAACTCAGCCCTGGCTTTCAGGGCCCCCCTCTCTCCCCCAGCCCCACATCGCCTCGCAAAACCCGGCCTTAGCTTTCGGGGTCCCCCCGCCTCCCCCAGCCCCACATCGCCTCACAAAACCCGGCCTTAACCCCTGGGGTCCCCCTCTCCCCCGGCCCCACGTCGCCTCACAAAATCCGCCCCGAACCCCCGGGGTCCCCCTCTCCCCCAACCCCACGTCGCCTCGCAAAACTCGGCCTCGGCTTTTAGGGTCCCCCCCTCTCCCCCCAGCCCCACACGGCCTTACGAAACCCCCGCCTTCAGCCTTGGGGTCGCCCTGCCTCCGGCCTCTGCCTTCGGAGCCCCGGTGGAGTTTCCGTTTTTTGTTGGGGTTTGGTTTGGTTTTTTTTTTTTCTTTGGTTGTTGTTTTGCTGGGCTGCTTTTTTTTTTTTTAACGCTAGCGCCCCTCACCCGGTTGGGCCCGGCCTTCACCGGGGCCGAGATGCTTCTCCGCGCGGGGCGGCGGTGTCGGCGGCGGCGTTGGGTCCCCGGTTGCCGGGCCACGCCCACCGCGTTGCCCCCGGTTGTGCGGCCGCCCCCCGCCCCTCGCGCCGGCCGGGAGCCCTCCCCCTCCCCACCTTCCGGCCGCCGGGGGCCCCTCCCAGCCGCCCGCCCGCCCGTTCGCCCGCCCGCCGGCCGTCCGTCCGGCCCCCGGGGCTCCGCGCTGCGCTGCGCTGCGCTCCGCCGTGCTCCTCTCCGCGGGACCGACCCTCGGCGCCCTCCCGTCCCCCGCCCCGCCCCCCGGGCCGCGGCCCGACGGCCCCCGGTGTGGCGCCCGCCCCCGGTGTCCCTCCCCCCCCTTGGCCCCGGCCGGGCCCCCCGCCGCGGGACGCCTCCCTCCCCGCTTCCGCCCCGCCCCGCGGCCCCGGGGCTCACGGTCGTCGCCTCCTCGGCGTCGTCCTCCTCCTCCTCCTCCTCGTCGTCGTCTTCTCGTCCTCGTCCCGTCCCGTCCCGTCCCGGGCGGCGCGGCCGCCCTCTGCCCCGGCACGGGACTCCCGCCCCGCTCCGCCCCGCCCCGGCCCGCCCCGGAGCCCTCCACCCCGCCTCCCGGACGGCCTCTTCTTCCCCCCTCGCTCGCCGCCCTCCTGCTCGTCCTCCTGGTCTCCCGGTCCCGGTGGGACCGCCCCCCACCCCCCGCCCCCCGGGCTCAGCCCCTTGGCGGGACCGCCCCTCCTCTCCCCGGGTCCCCTCCGCGGGACCTCGGGAGGGCGAAGCCGTGAGCGCCCGGGGCCGAGGGCGATCCCGCACTCTTCCACCGGCCCCGTTTCCATGGAGACCCCCGCCCGCCCCGGGAAGAGACTCGGTCCGGAGCCCGGGCGACGAAGTCTCACCTGGCGAGGGGCGGGCGGCGGGCGGGGAGCCCCCGGCGGAGGCAGAGCCGCCCGGGCTGCCGGGGGCTGCGGGGGCTGCCGGGGGCTGCGGGGGGCTGCCGGGCTCCGGAGCCGGGCTGAGGGGACGCGGGGAGGACGGAGCGAGCCCCGGGGAGGGACCCGCGCGGCCGGCGGCAACAGGACCAGGACCAGGACGGCGACGGCGAGGGAGAGGAGAGGAGGGAGGAGAGGAAGACGCACCTGTTCCCGGGTCGGCTCCGCCAGGAGCTCAGGCCGCCCCGCTCCTCCTCCTCCTTCTCCTCCTCCTCCTCCTCGTCGCCGTCGCCGTCGTCCCTCCCGGCGGCGGCTCGGACTCCGGGAACTGCGAGAGGAGGCTCGGCAGCCGAGGAGACACTGGCAGCGGCAGCGGCGAGAGCGAGGGGGAGAGCCGGCGGGGGCCGCCGCGGGGCCCGACGGGAAGTGCAGTCCGCCCGCCGCGCGGCCCCCGCGCTCTCCGGAGCGGGCACGGCCCGCAAGGGGACTACAACTCCCACAATGCCGCGCGACACCCCCCGACACCCCGCCCGCCCGCCCGCCCGGGAACCGCCGCCGCCGCCGCCGCCGCCGCCGCGGGGGCAGAGCCAGCAGCCCCGGTGACACGGGGAGGGGAGGGGGGGGGAGCGCGGCGAGGACGGAGCGGATTCCGGAGAGGGAGGAGGAGGAGGGGGAGGGAGGCTGCGGCGGCGGCGGCGGCCGCCCAGGGGTCACTGCCCCCCGAGCTGGGTCTTCCTCCGGCCGTGCCCCCGCCGCCGATCCGGAGCCCCGAGCCTCGCCTCGCCTCGCCTCCCCTCGCCTCGCCTCTCCTCCGCCGGCAGCACTGAGCAGCCGCATGAAGTCCCCTCCTCCCAGGGGCCGGAGCGGAGGGAGGCTCCCCTGCCTGGCTGGGCGTGACTCCCCCCCCCCTCCCCCCCTTTCTCCCTCCCCGGAACCCCTCCCCCGGAGCCGCGGCGGCTCCTCTCCTCTCCTCTCCCCGCCGGGAAACCGAGGCAGTCCGGGGGTCACTTTCCCCTCCCCCCCGCCGAAGTAAGGCCGGGGGCGACCCTAGTTTGTCCCTTGGCCACTTTCCCTTCCGAGGCGAGCCCTCCTCCGCCACGCCGACCCTTAGGACGAAAGATAAATAACCCCCACCCGTTCCCGACCCGGATCCCCCCCCATCCGTGGAAACATCCCGCGGGGAAAAGGGGGGATGGGGGGCGACTCGGTCCCCCCCCGGCGTGGCTCTCCGGGGATTAAGTCCCGATCCTCGAGACCCATCGGGTGGCTCGTCGTAGGGATGGAGGACACGATCCCCGATCCCGGTGCTGGCCGGCTGGCTCGCTCGGCCGCACTCGAAACCGGCTCGGGAGGGATACGGGGCCGGTGGGGGCGCCGCCCCCCGCCACAGCCCGGGCGAGGCCGAGGCCCCGGGGGGCCCGGGGGTCAAGGGGAGGCGGATCCGGGGAGTGGGGGGGGGGGGAGGGTCAGGAGGCCGGGCCCGAGGCATCACCGGGGGCGGCGTGGGCTCCTGTTCCCGGAATCGGCGCCCGACCCCGTCTAACGCTGGGAGTTGCTTTCCCGGTGCCCACCCCGGGATGTGCAGGAGCCGGTGGGCGCGGGGAAGCCCGGGCATCGGCCCGGGGGCCTCGCCCCGTCCCGCCCCACCCCATCCCACCCCGCCACCGGGCAAAACTCCTCCGAGGCCGGACGCCCTGAGCCTGCCAGCCCGGCCGCGCCGTTCGGCCTCCGGCCCCGGCCCCGGCCCCGGCCCCGGCCCGCCTCCATCCCCGGGGCTGGGCTCCCATTGCCCGGCCCGGCCCCGGCCCCAGCGTGGACGCCCCACCCCTCGGCCTGGCCCCGCAGCCCACCCGGTACGGGCCCGGGCCCGGGCCCCGTTCCGGTCCCGGTCGTGGTCCCGGTCCCGGCCCGCCGTCTCCCGTGAGGTCACGGCCCAAGTCGGGTCGGAACCGAGGGAAGGAGGAGGGCAACTTTCTTCCTGCCCATGCCCTGCCCTGCCCTGCCCTGGCCCTGCCCGCAGCCCCCGGAGCCAGCTGGCCCCACCCCTCACCTGGCCCATCCCCACCCTGGCCCCGACAGCGCCCCCCGGCGGCAGGGCAAGTTCCCCCCGTAGGCGAGCCCTCTTCTCACCTGGCCCCGCCCCGCCCCGCCGGCGCCCCCCGGCGGCAGGGCAAGATCCCCCGTAGGCGGGCCCTCCTCTCACCTGGCCCCCGCCCCGCCCCGCCGGCGCCCCCAGGCGGCAGGGCAACTTTCCCCTTGGCGGGGCCCCGCCCCTCACCTGGCCCCGCCAGCGCCCCCCGGCGGCAGGGCAAGTTCCCCCGCGTCCGGGCCCGGCCGTTGGGGGCCAGTGGCGGCGGGGCCCCGGGACGGGCGCGGGGGGCCGGGGGCGCCGGGGGCCGGGGGTCGGGGGCCGGAGGCCGGGCGCCGGGCCTGCAGGTCTCGGGGCCTCCCGAGCCGCCCCGGGAAGCCGGAACCTCGGGCCGGGCCGGGCCGGGCCGGGCCGGGCCGCGCCGGGCCGGGGGAGGAGACGCCGCCCGCGGATCCCGGCTCCAGGCTCCAGGCCCCCGGATCCCCGCTCCCCGCTCCCGCCTGCCCCAGGCCCGGCCCGGCCCGGGCGCCTCCAGCCCCGATCCGCTCCCACCGAGCCTCCCGGCGCGGGAGGAGGGGGAGGAGGGCGAGGAGGAGGAGGGAGGGAGGGAGGGAGGGAGGTGGAAAGCAACGGCCCCGCCGTAGGGGCGGCCGAGACCGAGACCCCGGGCCCGGGCCCGGCCGGAGAGCCGGTGCGAGGCTCCGGGCGCCATCCGCGCCCGCTGCCCGGTGGGACAGGTGCTGCCCGGGGGAACGGCCGAGCTGCCCCCCCAAGGCAGGCAGGCCGGCCGGGAAGGCGCCCCCCCCCTTCCCGCCTCCCCTCCGGGTCACGGGGAGCGAGGGCGCGGGGGACCGGGGAGCGGGGGGGAGGGCACCGGCGGGCCGGGCCGGGCCGGTCAGGGCAGGACTCCGCCTCCACCGGCTCGCCCCCCGACGCTCCCCTTTCACGTGGGCCCCTTCGACCCACCTCCCGCGGGTCCGGAGCCCCCGGGTCCCCCGTTGTCCCTCGGGGGGCACGGGGCCGCTCCCCCGGCCGCCTGCCCGCTCCGAGCCGCCCCTGCCACGCCGCCTCGGAGCGCTGCCCACGGAGGAGGCGGGAGGCGGCGGCGGCGGCGGCGGCGGCGTTGTGCCCCTTTCTGCCTTCGGTTGGCCCGAGCGGCTTCCACCGGAGCCCTGCTCGCTTCCAAGGCATCGCCGCCTCGGAGGGCGGAAGGGCTTTCCAGGCTGCATCCAGCGCTCTGCACAAATCCGCTTACACTCATTAGCTCGAATTTTTTTAAAAAAACTAATCGTCATCATCATCATCATCATCCAGCCCGGGGCGGCCTTAGAATCGTTCGGTCTCGAAAGGGACCCGCTCGCCTAGCCTGGCCCCTCGGCCCCCTAACAGCCTTCTTTCCCCCATCCTGGGCCCTGAGCTAGGACTGCCCCCATTCCGGCCCTCAGGCATTCTCCCCCGAAAAATAGACGCCTCTTCTTCAGGACGACTCCGGGGGATGCCGCTTCTGCAGGCTGAGGGGCCCCGGGTTGGTCGCTCAAACCGTGTTCGCGGCCGCTGAAAACTTTTTGTTTGCTTCCAACCTGGGCTTTCTCTGCTGCAGCCTGTGCCTACCGTTCTTCTCTCTCTCTCTCTCAGCCCGAGTCTTGTAGATGTTGGCATCGGGATCGATTCTGTCTCCCCATCCTGCCCTTCCTTCCCACCGAACCTGCCCTGGGCCCGTCCTCACCGCCCTGGACACGGTCTTCCACTCCGGAGGTTTCCCTATGTAAAGTT
Organism: Tachyglossus aculeatus; assembly: GCF_015852505.1. Lineage (NCBI taxonomy): Eukaryota > Metazoa > Chordata > Mammalia > Monotremata > Tachyglossidae > Tachyglossus > Tachyglossus aculeatus. Next base: position 40,695,814 of record NC_052071.1, read on the forward strand.
CCCCGGCCGCTGATAAAGCCTTGATGATTTATTCCGGGGGTTACGTCTGGTGGCATCATTTTTCCGGAGGAATAGAGTTTGGAGTAAATTGGCTCTTTTTGTATGTAAGTACCGGATCCTTTGAGCGGCTCCCTCGGGTGGAGCTCGGAGTGACAAAGGGCCGCCGCCTCCTTTCATCCCAGTGACGGAAGGTTGAAGAGGAGGGGAGAGAGCAAATATTCCAAAATATGTAGAATTCGACGACTCTTCCATTGTTTGGCTAAAATCCTAAAACACAAATATGCCTTTCTGCCATTTTCTTTCCCCTCCAAAATTGCTGCTCCCGTCTATAAAATCTAACTTGGGCCTGCGGTCTCAGAGGCCACATCTCTTCCAACAGTACCGCACAGGGCACCGAGGCAATTATTCAAATGATTCAAGCAAAAATTCCACTTTGCCCGAATAATCTAGGTAATTTCCTCAATCTCTTGCCTTGTTTTCCCACTGGAGATAGTGTTTAACAGTGCGCCTTATTTTACTCCTGTGTTACCCTGGTTTAAAAAAAATTAAATCCTTCAAAGTCTAGGCCTCGAACACCAAGCGATGGGGACTCGTCAAACTTCTTGTACTCTATCAGATTCCCTCGGGATGGCGGTAGGATTCCTCACGTTAATTTCTGTGACACAACTGCAAAAAATCAAGGAAAAAGAATGACACTGCACTTCAGAGAGAGAGAGAGAGTCAGTCGACAAATATTTAGTAAACTCGATGAACAGAGTACCGTTGTTCAGTCTTGGGATTACAAGGTATAGCAAAGATATGGTTCTTGTCCTCCAGAAGCTCCCAGTCAAAAGCAAGAGAAAAGACACATCAGTAAATTAACCATTTTCATAAAGATCGCTCTTAAAAGATGTGGCAGCACGATAGAGAAATTCAGACCGGAAAAGGACTTAGGCTTTGGGCCTCTCTTTAGATCAATCACCATGAGGCTGCCGTGTTTCTACCCTTTCTGCCCCTGGATTTTTTTTTTTTTAATTGTAACAAGAGAGTGACCCTCCCCCTTCCTCCAGGAGTCTCTAGAAGCAGGGAGACCCCCTCACAACCCAGCTTCTGTGCATTCTTGACTCCTACATAGCCCCCGCATAGGGAACGTGAAGTTAATTCCAAACCCGGGCAAGTACTTATGCCTGTAATCATTCAGTGATGCTGAGTGGAGGGCCTGGGATTAAGCAATATGAGTTATTTTGTTTCTTCTGGGTTTAATTGCACTATCGAAATGCTAACCTAGATTTTCTTCTGCCCGTGTCTTTTCATCTATTTCCGTTGTCCTTATTGCTGTAGTGCCAGGACTTAAATCAGTCAGAATCTCACAAGGCTCTTCATTCTCCATCCTCGTCATCATAAATAGCATTTATTGAGCACCAACTGTGTGCAGGCCACCGAACTAGGCTCCTGGGCACAGCCACTAGTAGTAAAAAACAGCGTCCTGGTCCTCCAATGGCAGCTCGTTCTTCACAGAGAGCAGAAATTTGAAACCGTCTCCTTTAAGGCACTCAATCCGCTCTCTCCCCTCTATTTACCCACTCTCTTCTCCCAGTAAACCCCAGCTTGTACGCCTCAGGACCACCTACTCACTTGTGTCTCATTCTCATCTCGCCTCACCCCGACCTCTTCCTCACGCTCTCCTCCCTACCTGAAATTTCCTCCCCTTTCACCTCTGACAGATCACGGCTCTCCCCATATTCAACGCCCTTCTGAAAACACATCATCTTCCCGAGGCCTTCCCTGATGAATTTCTAATCTCCCACTTGATATTTCCCCAACTGCTACTGTAGCATTTCCATGCTACCTAAGGATTTGGGTGCCCACCATCACCTCAGCCTGTAGCCTTTACGTGCTTATGTCCCGTTCATTACTTCCTCCTGTCTGTAAAATGTCCGTCTGCCCCCAAAAGATTGTACATTTCTTGAGGGCAGGGATCACGTTTATTAATTCTATTATACTCTCCCAAGAGCTTGGTACAATACTGTGCACACAGTAGGTGCTCAATAAATACTTTTGATTGATTTATTAATGGGTTCTTGCCCTTAAGAACTTTCAATTTAATGAGACCGGAGGTTATACATTCTTATATCAGATTCCTTTTTTTATGGACCTGTTATCTTTGTGTGGGCAGGGGGCACAAAATTGAGTGAAATTACCATAGCTAGTGTGACAAAAGATGAATCTCTCCTTTCTTTTTAATAGCAAATCCCTTTTGCCAACAGAGTGCCCTTCCAGCCCAGCCCCGTGCTGCAGAAACGACAACAAGGAGAAAGATCCTTCCTGTCCTAAACTATCTGATCTGAAAGCAGTTCATATAAAGGATTCTCGGACTCTGACGTGACGGTTAAAAGGCTATTGCAAAACATGGGTCTTGCATCCCCTCCTGAACATTTTAAATTACAAAGTCCCAATTCCAGTATCAATTTTCCATCCAGGTAGAGTTGGGAGAGAACATTCTCCTAAGCTACTAATGAGGCAGATGATGCATTTAGGTCCTGATCCCTAGGGACCCAGGCGGAACGGTGATATGTGTGCAAAACCTACCGTTCCTAAAGTTCCAGACTCACCCACTCTAAGACGCTGGTGTTAGCAGTAGAGGGGGTGGGGAGTGATTGATCAATCAATCAATCAATCGTATTTATTGAGCGCTTACTGTGTGCAGAGCACTGTACTAAGCACTTGGGAAGTACAAGTTGGCAACATACAGAGACAGTCCCTACCCAACAGTGGGCTCACAGTCTAAAAGGGGGAGACAGAGAACAAAACCAAACATACTAACAAAATAAATAGAATAGATATGTACAGGTAAAATAAATAAATAGAGTAATAAATAAGTACAAACATATATACATATATACAGGTGCTGTGTGGAAGGGAAGGAGGTAAGATGGGGGGACGAGGGGGAGAGGAAGGAAGGGGCTCAGGGATCCCTCAGCCCTCACACTCTCCCATACACTAAGGACGTCTCGTGAGTGGAGCACCTTAGTTTTCTAAGAAATGAGTGGGGAAGAGTCTGGGCACGGAAAGATGTACTCCAACGGGCATGACATTGAGAAGCAGCATGGCCTAGTGGATAGAGCACGAGCCTGGGAGTCAGAAGGTCATGGGTTCTAATCTCAGCTCTGTCGCATATCTGCTGTGTGACCTTGGGTAAGTCACTTCCCTTCTCTGTGCCTCAGTTCCCTCATCTGTCAAATGGGGATTGAAACTGTGAGCCCCACGTGGGACAGAGACAGGATCCACCCTGATTTGCTTGTATCCACCCCAGTGCTTAGTACAGTACTTGGCACCTTGTGAGCGCTTAACAAATACCATTATTATTCCCCGCTCCGGCTCGGTTTAAGCCAAGAGGGGCATCTGGTGGGAGACAGGGATGACTGGATCCCCACTGTGGAGCTGGGCGGTAGCAGCCTAGCTCCTGGATCGTCTGATGGCTACGGCTCTGGTGCTGGTGGGGGAGGGTCTGCTTTGGGTGACCCCCTGTTCTACCCTGGGTCCCGCTTAGGGTGGCCCCTGATGACACTCGAGAATACCAGATGTGAGATGCCCTGGACATCATACACCGTTTTGCTGAAGAACCCAGGATTTGCCCCAATTTAGAATATTACTCTTGGGGGTGGGGGGGGCGTGGAAGGGGCGGAGGGGGCAGTCCCGACTCCTCCACTTTCTCCCAAACTGTCGTGTTCTATTCTGAGGTATGTGCGAACATGGAAGCCGCTCCCTGGCTAAAGCGCTTTGGCAGTAATAGTTACGATTACGGTACTTGTTAAGCACTGGGGTATATACAAGTTAATCAGATCGGACACAGTCCCTGTCCCACGTGGGGCTCACACTCTTCATCCCCATTGTACAGGTGAGGGAACTGAGGCACAGACAAGTGAAATGACTTGCCCAAGGTCACACAGCAGACACGCGGCGGAGTCGGGATTAGAACCCAGGTCCTTTCATTCAATCGTATTTACTGAGCGCTTACTGTGTGCACAGCACTGTACTAAGCGCTTGGAAAGTACAATTCGGCCACAGATAGAGACAATCCCTACCCAACAACTGGCTGACAGTCTAGAAGGGGGTGACGAACAAAACACAACTGTGCTGTACCCACTAAGACACTCTTCCCTGTAGGAGCCAAGGTAGAGGGAGGCTGTACCGGACTGGGAACAGGCCAGTTGAAAAATGGACTTTCCAGTATCAACCAATCAATCAATGGTATTTATTGAACACTTACCGTGTGTAGAGCACTGTACTGATGCTTGAGAGAGTATGATAAAACAGAGTTGGTAAATACATTCTCTGCCCACAACAATCTAGCGGGGAAGCCAGATATTCATATAAATAAATAATTTAGAATATATTATTTATAGATACGTACATAGTTGTCCGGTATAATGCGGGACGAGGGGCCACCTTAGCCCCGCCCCTTCCGGAGGCTCCGCAATCTGGAGAAAGGCCAAGCTCAATGCCTCCACACCCATGAGCTGGGGAAGTAAGTTCTGCCACCTCTCACATTCCACCTAGGAGCGTGTAAACTCATTCTTCCTCAAGGAAAGCGTGGTCAAACAATTAATCAATGCTAATTTATGGCTCAGTGGAAAGAGCTCGGGCTTTGGAGTCAGAGGTCATGGGTTCAAATGCCAGCTCTGCCAATTGTCAGCTGTGTGACTTTGAGCAAGTCACTCAGCTTCTCTGTGCCTCAGTTACCTCATCTGGAAAATGGGGATTAAGACTGTGAGCCCCCCGTGGTACAACCTGATCACCTTGTAACCTCCCCAGCGCTTAGAGCAGTGCTTTGCACATAGTAAGTGCTTAATAAATGCCATCATTATTATTATGCAGAGCACTGTACTAAGTGCTTCAGAGACTACACTATATAACAGAATTAGTCCTCTATGCTAAGTACTTCCTGAGTGAAAGATCTTAGGACAGGATTTTTCCAAGTTGGAGCCTAGAAACTTGGGTGATTCTGTCAGGATTAGGGATATCATATAATTTTTCAGAAAAACTGGAACTTTCCAGGGAGTGGTGCCTCAAGATAACCTTTTCCTCCTAGTGGAAAAGCCCCCGGAGTCCACTTTAGGGGAGGCAATGGGACCCAGGAGTCCCTTAGTTTCTCCACAGCCTGGAATTCTTCTATATATTTTTGTATTTTCACCCCCCCTCTTTCTCTTGCTTTTTACATTTATTTGTCTATCTGCATGGACCCTGTCAGATTGCAAACAGTTCAACGACATAGAAGACATCTATTTCTTTTTCCTTTTCTTCACAAGCGGATGCACGGCTAGGCAAGGGCCCCTCCGTTTATTTGGAGCCAGGGGAAGGCAGAGATCAGTACGGTGTTTCATTCAGAGAAAGTGGTCGAGAAGTGCAATTGATTGATTGGTTGAGAGGTTCAGGCACAAAGAGACATTGGTAGGTAGTTTAGACACTCCCTCCCAAAGCCACCGAACCCCATTTCACTCCATTGTGGGCCCCCGTCCCTGTTTTTCATTCATTCATTTATTCAATCAGTCATATTTATTGAGCGCTTACTGGGTGCAAAGCACTGTACTAAGCACTTGGGATAGTACAATATAACAACAGACACATCCCTGCCCACAACGAGCTTACAGTCCGGAGGGACTGGACGCACCCTAGAACCACTAGCCTGCTGTCTCTTTAGCTTCCCCACCTCTGCTCCTCTTTTTTCCAGACATTCAGCCCCTGCCCCTCCCCAAACCTTATCCTCGGCCAATGCCATCAATGCCAGCTGTTCTTAAATATGGCCAGTGGAAAATATTCTCAAGTCCATGGCACAAATGGAACATTTTTTTTAAAAAAATGTGCTTATGGATTTATTTGAACGCATCCCCAGCAGTTATGTATAGACACTTATCCAACTGTACACTGGATTATTGATTTTGATTACTCTGTAGATACTCTTACATCTGTCTCCCCTGTTAAGAGTGTAAGCTCCTTGTGGGCAAGGAATGTATCACTTCCTGGTTTAAAACTTCCCAAGAGCTCAATGCAGCATAGGACATCCATTGAGCACTCAATAAATGCTATTAGCACTACTACTACTACTACTACTACTACTACTGCTACTACTATTAATACAAATGAAAGACTTAACTGAGCATGAAAGTATAAAATGTAGCCCAAAACAATTGAAAAAATTCTTTCGTCAAAATTCTCATAACTGCTGAAGAAAGACATTGCATCCAGGCCCCTAAGGGATTACAGACACGCTATTAAAGAAACCCTCCACGCTGAAAGATGAAAAAGTCATCTTCACATTAACCGTGGGTGAGCGATCATTTTCCACTCTTGCTCCAAAGAGAAAAATTAAGCCAGAGAATTTCAGAGTCTCTGAAACGTCTAAGATGTCTGGATGGCCCGCGTGGATAATGTCATCCTCACTCTGTCGAGGACAGAAGGACCGCCTGCCTCCAGGGACGGACAAAAGACGCCGGAGAGGAGAGACCCCATCAAGACAGGCCAGAATCGAGGTGGGGGGTGGGGTGGGGGGAGGAGGCGGTCCTCTTGGATCGTGACCTCAGATAAGAAAGCAGCTGCTTGCCTGGTCCTCTCACTCCCTCACCCTCCCCGGCTCAGAATTCACCTCTTGGTGTGTTGGCACCAGCTGGGGGGGGAGTGGGTCTAAGGTTTGGGCCAGCTGATTCTTTGGCCTTGGACCCTGGCTTCCCCGTTCTCCTGTCTTCCCTCCTCCTCCTCCCATTCTTCACACACACACACACACACACCACAGACCCACACACATTTCCACATAGCGATTTTCCACGCGTTCCCCCGCTTCCCCACGCATGCACCGAGCACGTTCACCCGGACTCGGCTGATGGCAGCTTCCTCTCTGCTCCGTTGAAGGGCAGCAGGCTGTGTCCTGCTGGCTGGGGGAGGGATCAGACAAGTGGTCGGGAGGCTCTCCCTCCTCGGCAGGATGACGGCCGTATTGAGGTCGCAGGGCAGCAGCGAGGAGCAGGCCTGGGCTGGCGGCCAGCTGTCTCCGGGTAGCCAGGGTGGTGGTCGGGGGTGGGGGTGGGGGGGCATATTGGTGGTCGGGCCTCCTTGCCTCTCAGCTGATTGCTGGTCACGTGGACGAGGAGGTGGGCTGGCAGTGAAACTCTTCTGTAGGGTCCCGCCGAGACTTCAGGCGAGCCGGAACATTTGAAGAAATTCCGAGCAGTTGGCCGGGGACGGTTTGCAGATTCCAGGACGTGGATCACAAAGGGGATCCCCAGGACCTCCAGAAGCTCCCGAGTCGGCCGGGGCCTCGGCACCGCGGAGGGAGGGCTGGGAGCGGGGAGGGGGATGTAACTATAAAACAACTCAAGAAGGTCTGGAAAATTTAGTTCAACGTGAAAGGGGCTAGTGGCGGCAAGAATTAGAAATCACTAGGCTGAGTGGACGAAAGAGAGATTCAGGAGATTTCAAAAGGACAGCTCCAGACAGATATTGAGGTTTAAAGAAGGAAAGAATGGGTGGGGGGGCACGGGGGGGGATGGAGGGGGAGTGGGGGACTAGCCAGTCAATCAGTTAGTCATCAAGCATTTATTGCTTCTCCCACTAGAGCGGAACAGGATAATAATGATGATGACGATGATAACAATAATACTAATAATAGTTAAGCACTTACTGTGGTCCAAGTACTGTATTAAGCACCGGGGTCAACATAAGATAGTCAGGCTGGACAAAGTTTCGGTCCCACATGGGGCTCCCCATCTAAGGGGGGAAGGAGAACAGGTACTTCCCATTTCACAGATGAGGAAACTCAGGCACAGAGAAGTGAAGTGACTTGCCCAAAGCAAATGGTGGAGCCGGGAGGAAAACCCAGGTCCACTGACTCCCAAAGCCACGCTCTTTCCACATGAGACCTGAGGAAACCTGGGTTCTAATCTCAGCTCCGCCACTGGCCTGCGGTGTGCCCTTCGGTGAATTACCTAGCCCCTCTGGGCTTCAGTTCCCTCATTTGTAAAATGGTCTTCCTATCTTTCAGACTGTAAGCCCAGTGTGGGTCAGGATCTAATTATCTTGTATCCACCCCAGCAATTAGCACATGCTTTGACACCTAGAAAGCCTTAATAAATGACAAATTATTATTACTGATCCTTCAATCATTCAGCAATGTTTTCTGAGTGCTTATTCTGGAGAGCACTGTATTAAACACTTGGAAGAGTACCAAAGTGTCAATAGACATGACCCCTACCCTCAGGGAGCTTATACTCTACGAGGAGAGACAGACACTAAAATAAGTTACAGGTAAGGGGAAGCAACAGAGTTTAAATATACATACATAAGTCCTACCTGGTGGTGCCTAAGTGCTTAGGGGCTTTTGTTTTTGTTCTGATAGTGTTTGTTAGGCACTTACTACATGCCAGGCACTGTACTAAGTGTTGAGGTAGATAGAAGACTCAGTCCATGTCCCACACGGGGCTCACAGTCTTAATTCCCACTTTACAGATGGGAAAACTGAGGCATGGAGAATAATAATAATAATAATGGCATTTATTAAGTGCTTACTATGTGCCAAGCACTGTTCTAAGCACTGGGGAAGTACAGGGTGATCAGGTTGTCCCATGGGGGGGCTCACAGTCTTAATCCCCATTTTACAGATGAGGTAACTGAGGCACAGAGAAGTGAAATGACTTGCCCAAAGTCACACAGCTGACAATTTGTGAAGTGACTTGCCCAAGGTCACCCAGGAGACAAGTGGCAGAGCTGGGACTAGAACCTAGGTCCAGGCTCTATCCACTAGGCAATGCTGTTTCTCTATTTCTCTGCTTCTCCAGTTATTAATCAATCAATCATATTTATTGAGCACTTACTGGGTGCAGAGCACTGTACTAAGTGCTTGGGTGGGTACGAAATAACAATATAGCAGATACATTCCCTGCCCACAGTGAGATGTGGTGGGGGAGAGGAGAGGTTCGAATCGGGTGGGGAGGTGAGAGATTAATCAGGGAAGGCCCCCTGGAGGAGATGTGCTGGGTGTTTGAATTCATTCATTCATCCAATCATATTTATTGAGCGCTTACTGTGTGCAGAGCACTGTACTAAGTGTTTGAATAGAAAAGAGGCCCGAGGAAAGGCCTAAGAAAGAGCGGGACCAGAGACCGGAATGAAGGCAGATGAGAGCTGGAGTGGCACGGTGCTTAGGAAAACTAAGGGGTGTCTGGTGGGCAGAGGATCAAAGAAGGCTCCCTGAGGGACGGAAGGACCACAAATGTCTGTCCTGGCAGCAGAGTGCGGGAGACCCATCTGGGAAGGGCTGCTTATTAGCCAGGATAATAAGAGGGATAATGGTGATGAAGGACTTTCACGCTGACCGAGGAAGACATCTTGCAGTCAGGACAGACGGGCCCCTCTTTTGGTCAGAGAAGCTCAGGCCGCCGCCAGCACTTAGAAGTCCTAGCTGTGAAAAAGCCTTATTTTGAGTTGATTGAAACGGGGTCCGGCCGAAAACCCGTTTTCTCATTTTTCTTTCCCGATGCCCCCCCCCCGCCACCTCCCCGGTGGGGAGAAGCCCCTTTGCTTGGCGTTTAACTTTTGGCCTGAGGAGGTTTGGGTTTTAGCCACGGCAGCTGCTCAGAAAGTGTAACTCAAACCACTTCCTGCCGCAGACTGCCAGAGGGCTGGTACCGCCCCTCACCCAGGGATGAGGAAGGGGTTGAGGAGGGGGTCTGAGAGACAGGTATGGAGAAAGAACCTCCAAGGGACTGCTGAGGGATGGGAGCGGACCAGGTCGACGAATCGAGGCGAGAGACGGCAGCGTACGACAACGGCTAAGTGCCCACATTGAATGTGGGAAAGAGGGTGAGACTGGAATAAGCTGGATGCTAAAATCATTAGCATCTGCCCTGCCTTCTAGCATTTTATTGGCAAGATACGTTCTGCGAAAAAAGGCAGTTCGCATTAGAACCTCCTCTAGCTAACGGGCATATCGGACTGAATAACGAACCTCTAAACAGGGAGAGGTCTCGTCCTCGATCAATCAATCCGTGGCATTTAACGAGCGCTTATCGTGTGCGGAGCACTGTACTAAGCGCTTGGGAGAGTACACTACAATAGAGTTGGTAGACGTGTTCCCTGCCCACAGTGAGCTTACGGTCCAGACGGGAAGACATTAAGTCAAGTACCCTCTGGGCAAGTTGTCCCGCACTGGAGTTGTCTGGAGTCACCTGGTAATAATAATGATGGCATTTGTTAAGCGCTTACTACGTGCAGAGCACTGTTCTAAGCTCTGGTGGGGGGCGGGATTCAAGGTGATCAGGTTGTCCCACGTGGAGCTCACAGTCTTAATCCCCATTTTACAGATGAGGTAACTGAGACACAGAGAAGTGAAGTGACTTGCCCAAAGTCACACAGCTGACAAGCGGCAGAACTGGGATTAGAACCCATGATCTCTGACTCCCAAGCCCGTGCTCTTTCCATTGAGCCACGCTGCTTCTACCTGGTAGCCGCTTTGTCAACTGCAGGATGAGAGGCGAGGGTAGCTAGTGAAGAGGAAGGGAAAGTTCTTTTCTCAAGGGCCTGGGGGGGTTCGACCCCCTCTCTTCCTCTAATAAGAGGAGGGCAAGTAAGAGACTGTCCTTGTGCTTGAATTTTCCCCATTTTTTTTTCTCAGCCCCAAAGTATAAGCAAGCAATTATTTCGATGTCTCATGAACGTCATAGTCACACGTTGCTTTTGTAGGAAATGAGGTGAGAAGTCAGACTCCTTACTCTGAGGAAGGAACGCCGTTACTATACAGAATCAAAGGAGGGAACGTTTGAGTTGGTGGAATCATTTTGAATGTTGTCAGGTAGTGGCTCCAATGAACCACTGCCCTCTTCTAGATAGGATCCCAGACCCACATTTCGGAAAAATAGTGAAAATAGATCTATCCCCCTCTTTCCAGGAGACGCGATTCAATCGTAAGAGCCCCAAGAGAGGGAGCTGTGCCTTTAAAAACATTTTTACTTTCCCAAGCACCTACTGCACTGTTCTGCCCATAGGCGGAGCTTAGTAAATACCGATGATGATAACGGTGGTGGTGGTAGCGATGGTACTTACATCTTTTGCTTCAGGAGAAGCAGCGTGGCTTAGTGGAAAGAGCACAGCCTTGGGCGTCAGAGGTCGTGGGTTCTAATGCCGGTTCTGCCACTTAGCTGTGTGACTTTGGGCAAGGCACTTAACTTCTCTGTGCCTCAGTTCCCTCATCTGTAAAATGGGGATTAAGACTGTGAGCCCCTCGTGGGACAACCCGATTACCTTGTGTCTACCCCAGCGCTTGGAACAGTGCTTGGCATATAGTAAGTGCTTAACAAATACCATTATTATTATTATTCTCCTTGCTTTTGTGGATGGATGGATGGTTGGGGGAATGGATGGGTGGAGGTCGTTTGCGTATGATTGAATGAATGAATGTTATAAAGGCAGGGACATATTTTGCTTTTGTTTGTTTCTGTAGACTCAGAAAAATTTCGAGCAAGTGTTACTGTAATATATGTTAGATTATGTGCTCCTTGAAGGCAGGGATCGTGTCTACTAATTCTTTTATAGTCTCTATAAGGCTTAGTATAGTATTCAGCTCATGGCAGGTGCTCAATAAATATCTCTAGTTGATTGATACTGTTTGTAACTGTTAGTGGTACTGTAACCTAATGTACGCATTGGTGATATTGTATATCTGCACCTAGCGAGAGCTCAGTATACAGTGGCTCTCATGGCTCTAAATTGAAAGCCCTGATTTGTGATGTTTTATGGCCAGTGAAGTTTAATTTTGGGTGAGAGAGGTGGAATTGATTCCTCTGAGAAGGAAAGAGGAAGGGAGGGAAAGAGGAGAAGGGAGAGGAGACAGAGACAAAGGCAGGGAGACTGAGGCACAGTGAGAGACAGATAAAAGGGGGGAGGTTTGGGCTGAGAGGAGTTGGGAAAGTGATGGCTCAAACTGAGGACGGTTGAGTTATAAGACTAAGCTATCCCATAAAATACCTCACCTGGAAAGAGTCTACTAGGTTCCCTGTTAGGAGAGGCAGCACTGAGTGTTGGGAAAATCACCAGTCGGGAAGGTAGTAGACTCAAGGACTCAAGTGGACTGGGTTCAAGTTCCACGGCCTACTGTAAAGAACAGAGGCCTAGGAGTCAGGGGACCTAGATTCTAATCCTTGCCTTTTCTTATGGTTTTTATTAAGCACTAAATATACACCGGGCACTGTACTACACGCTGGTAAAGATACAAGGTAATCAGGTTGGGCACAGTTCCTGTCCCAAATGGATCTCACAGTCTTAATCCCAGTTTTATAGATCAAGTAACTGAGGCACAGCAAAATTAAGTGACTTACCCGAGGTCACACAGCAGACAAGTAGTGGCACCGGGATTAGAACCCAGGTCCTTCTGACTCCCAGGCCTGTGCTCTGTCCGCTAGGCCACGCCGCTTCATAAGTGACTCTGCCATTTGCCTGCTGTGTGACCTTGGGTGAGTCACTTAACTTTGCTGTTCCTCAGTTACTTGATCTACAAAATGGGGATTAAGACAATAATTATGGCCTCATCTGTAAAATGGGGGATTAAAAATAGCTGTTCTCTGCTGCCCCCCCCCCCCCTTAGAAGATGAACCCCATGTGGACAGGGACTGTGTCGGATATGATGGCACTGCATGTACCCCAGTGTTTAATACAGAGTTTAGCATATAATAAGCACTTCACAAATGCCATAATCATCATTATTATTATTATTTTTATAAATCCCAGCTCTAACACTAGCCTGCTGGGTGACCTTGGCTAGTCACTTAACCTCACTGGTAAAATGAGAATAATACCTGCTATTCCCTCCCTCACAGGATTGTTTTGAGGATGAATTTGAGATGTCGTGTGAGAGGGCTTTGGGGATTAAAGCACGTTATCAAAACAAGGTGATATCATCAGAAGCCAGACCACTACACTTTCTCCAATCCAATCGATCAAGTCAATCGATCGATTAGAGAAGCAGTATGGCTTAGTGGAAAGAGCCCGGGGCTTGGGAGTCAGAGGTCATGGGTTCTAATCCCGGCTCTGCCACTTGGCTGCTGTGTGACTTTGTGCAAGCCCCTTAACTCTCTGGGCCCCAGTTCCCTCGTCTGTAAAATGGGGATTAAGACTGTGAGCTCCACGTGGGACAACCTGATTACCTTGTAAATACCCCAGTGCTTAGAACAGTGCTTGGCACATAGTAAGTGCTTAACAATTACCATCATTAATATTATTATTATCAATCAATCAATCGTATGAATAGAGAGCTTACTGTACGCAGAGCGCTGTAACCTCTGGGGAGGTGGTCGACACTTGGGATGGGGATTGGGTCTGATTTGATAAACTCGAATCCACCCCAGCGCTCAGAACAGTGCTTGGCTTGGGTCCAACCCGATTTGCTCGAATCTACCTCCAGCGTTTAAGCGCTTAATACAGTCCCTGGCGCACAGTAAGCACTTAACAAATACCACAATTATTACTATAGCTCATAACAAATATTATAATAATAACGATGATGGTAATAAAAGGCGACCCCTGCTCACAAGAAGCTTAGGGGAAAGGGAGCCCTCCAGGGACGCCCCTCACTGTCGAGGGGTGGGGGGGGGGGGGGGCGGTGAGGCAATATTCCGGAGCCCCCAGTCCCCTCCCCTGGATGTGGGGCTTGGAGGGGATTCAGTGAGGGGGTCAACCTTTGGATTTTGGAGCTCGAGAGGGGGTCCCGGGGTGGAGGACCTGGTGTGGGGGTCCCGGGGTGGGAATGTGGGAGGGATCTGGGGCTTGGGTGGGAAGGGGGGCGGACGGACGGTGGGTCTCAGGCTTCCTGTTGGGGCCGGGGCGGGGGTTGGGGGGGGGGGCTCGGGGGGGCCGGGGCCGGGGGGTGGGGGTGGGGGGCCGGGAAGTGCATGCTGGGAACCCGCCCGGCCTGCTCCACCAGCCCGGGGGGAGGGGGAGGGGGCGGGGGGCCACGGGGGCCCGCAGCCCCGTAGCCCCCGCCTCTCCCATCCTCCGTGTGGACTACACTGGCCGCCCGCTTGAACCTGGGTTACGGACCAAACGGGAAAAAACAAAACCCTAAAAGAGAGAACTAATCCCCACCCCCACCCCCCGCCACCTCCTCCACCCCCGGCTCGTTCGTTCTCTAGACTGCGAGATCCTCTCTCCCCTAATTCGCTTCCATTCTGCTCTCCCGAGCGCTTAGGACAGCGCTCGGCGCACGGTAAGCGCTCAATAAATACCATATTGATGGATTCAGCTTAGACCCCCCCCTTCCCCCCCCCCCGCCAGCGAAGAGGAAAGAGGGCAAAAAGTCGGCAGCGTGGGCTAGTGGAAAGAGCGCGGGCCTGGGTTCTAACCCCGGCCGTGCCAACTGCTGGCCAACTGTGACTTTGGGCAAGTCGATTACCTTCTCTAGGCCTCAGTTTCCCCAGCTGTAAAATAGGGATTCAGTACCTATTCTCCCTCCTGCCTAAACTGGGAGCCTCATGAGGGACTGCGTCCAACCTGATTAACTTGTATCTACCCCAGGGCTAAGAACAGTGCTTTACACACAGTAAGTGCTTAATAAATATGATTATTATTATTATTATTATGATGAAGAAAAGGAAGAATTATTATTAGAAGGGGCGGGAGATCTGCCTCACTTTCCCCACCAGTAAAATGGGGATTCAGTAATTAGATCAGTGCTTGGCACATAGTAAGCACTTAACAAATACCATAATTATTATTCTCCCTCCTACCTAACTGGGAGCTTCATGAGGGACAGGGACTGTGTCCAACCTGATTACTTGTATCTACCCCAGGGCTAAGAACAGTGCTTTACACATAGTAAATGCTTAATAAATATTAGTATTATGGCGATGAAGAAGAAGAAAAAGAATAATTATTATTAGAAGGAGCAGGAGATCTGCCTCAGTTTCCCCAGCTGTAAAATGGGGATTCAGTAATTAGAACAGTGCTTGGCACATAGTAAGCACTTAATAAATACCATAATTATTATTCTCCCTCCTACCTAAACTGGGAGCCTCATGAGGGACAGGGACTGTGTCCAACCTGATTAGTTGTATCTACCCCAGGGCTAAGAACAGTGCTTTACACACAGTAAGTGCTTAATAAATATTAGTATTATGGCAATGAAGAAGAAAAAGAATAATTATTATTAGAAGGGGCAGGAGATCTGCCTCACTTTCCCCACCAGTAAAATGGGGATTCAGTAATTAGAACAGTGCTTGGCACATGGTAAACACTTAACAAATACCATAATTATTATTCTCCCTCATACCTAAACTGGGAGCTTCATGAGGGACAGGGACTGTGTCCAACCTGATTACTTGTATCTACCCCAGGGCTAAGAACAGTGCTTTACACACAGTAAGTGCTTAATAAATATTATTATTATGGTGATGAAGAAGAAGAAAAAGAATAATTACTATTAGAAGGGGCAGGAGATCTGCCTCAGTTTCCCCAGCTGTAAAATGGGGATTCAGTACCTATTTTCCCTCCTACCTAAACTGGGAGCCTCATGAGGGACAGGGATTGTGTCCAACCTGATTACCTGTATCTACCCCAGGGCTAAGAACAGTGCTTTACACACAGTAACTGCTTAATAAATATTAGTATTATGGTGATGAAGAAGAAGAAAAAGAATAATTATTATTAGAAGGGGCAGGAGATCTGCGTCAATTTCCCCATCTGTAAAATGGGGATTCAGTAATTAGAACAGTGCTTGGCACATAGTAAGCACTTAATAAATACCATAATTATTATTCTCCCTCCTACCTAAACTGGGAGTCTCATGAGGGATGGGGACTCTGTCCAACCTGATTACTTGTATCTACCCCAGGGCTAAGAACAGTACTTTATACACAGTAAGTGCTTAATAAATATTATTATTATGACAATGAAGAAAAAGAAAAAGAATAATTATTATTAGAAGGGGCAGGAGATCTGCCTCAGTTTCCCCAGCTGTAAAATGGGGATTCAGTACCTATTCTCCCTCCTACCTAAACTGGGAGCCTCATGAGGGGCAGGGATTGTGCCCAACCTGATTAACTTGTATCTACCCCAGTGCTAAGAATAGTGCTTTACAAACAGTAAGTGCTTAATAAATATTATGACGATGATGAAGAAGTAGAAGAAAAGGAAGAAGTATTATCAGAAGGGGCAGGAGATCTGCCCCAGTTTCCAACTTCAGCCAATTACTTCCGGAAGGGACTGTGTGAAGGAGGCAGAACAGGGAAGCACAGGGTGGAGCAGTAATTCTCCGGAGCCCGGTTTCCATCTCCGTCGCGGAAGATGGGAGACACAGGAGTCGGAAAACTGTCACGAGCCGTGTGGCCTAGGAAGGGATTAGCATCGGGACCAAAGATTTCGTTTAGAGCATTCCAGGATGGGGGAGGGTCTCCGCCTCCCCCTCCATCCCAAAAAGCCCAGGCAGGCCCACAGGCCACCGGACGGACGTTTTACACTAATTCCCTCCGGGCTAGTCCTTCACGGCTTCTCTTGCCCTTTAAACTGCCCTCAGAAATTTGAAGCTGGGAAACTGCAGCGGGCTGGAGCCAGGATCATGTGCAAAAGATTCCTGTGGAACAATAACAGCCACCGAGCTGCGTTTCAGTCCCGGTTTGTGTGCGTGTGTGCGGGCAGCCAAGCACATGTGTATGCCTGTGTGGGTTGGGGGCGGGAGAAGAGGAGATATCTGTTTTGTTCTGTGTTTCAATTGAACAGAAGGAGAAAATAAGTCCTGAAGATGAAGGAGAGGCGCCCAGGTCAAATTCTTGCTTCTAAGACAGAGCCATAAGGGGTTCGTTGGGTCCTGAAGCACATGCAAGTTGCCAGCACAAGCAGCGTGGTTCAGTGGAAAGAGGCCGGGCTTGGGAGTCAGAGGTCATGGGTTCTAATCCTGGCTCCAACGCTTGTCAGCTGTGTGACTTTGGGCAAGTCACTTTGCTTCTCTGGGCCTCATTACTTCCTCTGTAAAATGGGGATTAAGACTGTGAGCCCCACGTGGGACAACCTGATCACCTTGTATCCACCCCAGCGCTTAGAACAGTGCTTGGCACATAGTAAGCACTTAACAAATGCCATTACTATTATACGAGGTCTTCTCTGCCTACTCTACTACCTTGAGAAGCAGCGTGGTTCAGTGGAAAGAGCCTGGGCTTTGGCGTCAGAGGTCATCGGTTCAAATCCCGGCTCCACCACTTGTCAGCTGTGTGACTTTGGGCAAGTCACTTCACTTCTCGGGGCCTCAGTTCCCTCATCTGTAAAATGGGGATGAAGACTGTGAGCCCCACGTGGGACAACCTGATCACCTTGTAAACTCCCCAGCGCTTAGAACAGTGCTTTGCACATAGTAAGCACTTAATAAATGCCATCATTATTATTATTATTCAGTAGGGCTTCCTGGGGATTCTACCTAAACCACAGGATTCTCTGGTCTTCTGTATCTCAAGGCTTCAACCACAGAGTAGGCAGCAGCTTAGCCTAGAGGAAAGAGCATGGGCTTGGGAGGCAGGGGTCCTGGGTTCTAATGCTGCCTCCACCACTTACCTGCTGTGTGACCTTGGGGAAGTCACTTAACTTCTCTGTGCTTCAGTTCCCATATCTGCAAAATGGGGATTCAATACCTGTTCTCCTTCCTACTCAGACTGGGAGCCACATGTGTCTACCCCAGCGCACAGTACAGTATTTGGCATATAGTAAGCGCTTAACAAATACTATTTTAATTAATAATAACAATAATAATAATAATAATGATAATAAGGGAAAGATGACTCTAAGGTAGCACCCTGCTGCCCCTTCAGAGGTACTAATTGAAGTTATTGTTTTTATTGTTATCATTATTATTATTATCTAGACTGCAAGCTCTCTCAAGACAGTAAGCTCACTGTGGGCAGGGGACATGTCTACCAACTGTCTTGTGTTGTGCTCTCCCAAGCACTTAGAATGGTATTCTGCACATAGTAAGAATTCAACAAATACCATCGATGATGGTGGAAGTTAAGTGACTTGCCCAGGGTCATTCAGCAGATAAGCAGCAGAGCTGATTTTAGAACCCAGGCCTTCTGACTCCCGGGCCTGTACTCTTTCCACTAGGACACTCTGCCCCAGCTCCAGCCCCACTGTTTTAGCCAATGGAGGGCTCTACCAGTTGGTTCTGGGTTCAATAAATAATTCTTGTATTTTCTAGGTGCCTACTATGTGCCAAGGACTGTATTAAGTGGTGGGATATAAACAGATCAGACAGAATCCCTGTCCCGCATCGATCTCATAGTGGGAGGGGGAGAGAGAACAGATATTTTTTCCCCCTTTTGACAGTTGATGAAACAAGCACAGAGAAGTCAAGTAACTTACCCAAGGTAACAGAGCAGGCAAGTGGTGGAACTGGGATTAGAATCCACATCCTCTGACTCCCAGTCTCTGCTCTTTCCCCTTGCTGCTTGCTTTTAAAGATGCTATTGCAAAGTTCAGTAGCTCCACACACATCCCCCAGAATGACACCTGGGGTCTGGGGGTTGGGGAGGAGAATGACAATAAAAATAGTAACATTGGCATTGGTTCAACACATACTATATGCCAAGCACTGTACTAAGTAATTTGGTAGATTGGTATTGGTTGGACAGGTCCCTATCCCTCATGGGGCTCATAGGGAGGGAGAACAGGTTTTGAACTCCCATTTTACAGATGAGGACCTGAAGCACAGAAATAAAGAAAGTTGCCTCAAGTCACACACCAGGCTAGTGGCAGAGTCAGCATTAGAACCCAAGTCCTCTGACTCTCAGGCCTGTGATAGTGGGGTAGGTGAAAAAGGATGAGAGAAGCAGCCAGAGGAAGGGAGAGGACCTGGGGCAGGGTGGGGTGGTGGGGGGAAGCAAAGTAGATATGGTGGCATTTTTAGGAAGGAAAATGGGGAGGAAGGAAATCCCATCCTGTTAGAAACAGTAAAGCATCTTTTGTTACCAGCACAAAGTCCTACTGCAGTGCTACTTCAGGAAGAGGCCATTGGAGGCTTGGACAATGGCAGTCATGTGATCTAAGGAGGAAAGTAGGAGCTGGGATTAGAATGAGAAGATTTATGGTCTGTACCTGGCTTCAAGACTTCTCTTTCTCCTCAGTGTCTCAGT
Source organism: Tachyglossus aculeatus (assembly GCF_015852505.1). Lineage (NCBI taxonomy): Eukaryota > Metazoa > Chordata > Mammalia > Monotremata > Tachyglossidae > Tachyglossus > Tachyglossus aculeatus. Next base: position 40,714,944 of record NC_052071.1, read on the forward strand.
TTTCTCATCTGTAGAAGGGGCTTTATATCTGCCCCTGAATTTGCTCAGGGGGAGAAAGGGCTTGTACAAACACGTGCTGTCCTGATGTTGTCAATGATGTGCATCTAGCTTTACTTCTATTTATTCTGATGACTTGACACCTGACCACGTTTTGTTTTGTTGTCTGTCTCCCCTTTCTAGACTGTGAGCCCGTTCATTCATTCATTCAATCATATTTATTGAGCACTTACTGTGTGCAGAGAGCACTGTACTAAGCGCTTGGGAAGTACAAGTTGGCAACATATAGACAGTCCCTACCCAACAGCGGGCTCACAGTCTAGAAGGGGGAGACAGACAACAAAACAAAACATGTTAACAAAATAAAATAAATAGAATAGTAAATATGTACAAGTAAAATAAATAGAGTAATAAATATGTACAAACATATATACAAGTGCTGTGGGGAGGGGAAGGAGGTAAGATGGGGGGATGGGGAGTCTTTTAGACTGTGAGCCCACTGTTGGGTAGGGACTGTCTCTATATGTTGCCAATTTGTACTTCCCAAGCGCTTAGTACAGTGCTCTGCACATAGTAAGCGCTCAATAAATACGATTGATGATGATGATGATGGGGAGGGGGAGAGGAAGGAGGGGGCTCAGTCTGGGAAGGCCTCCTGGAGGAGGTGAGCTCTCAGTAGGGCTTTGTAGGGAGGAAGAGAGCTAGCTTGGCGGATGTGCGGAGGGCGGGCATTCCAGGCCAGGGGGAGGACGTGAGACTTCCTGACTCCCAGTTCTGTGTCATCTGCTCTTCATTTTTCATCTTTCCTTTACTTGTAAGCTGTTTCAACTGCTCAAATATCTATTAGCAGCAATAAAGCAAGAATGTTTTCAATCCAGAAAATAAAGCAATCTGCATCTGCTGAAAGACCCGTCAATGGATAGCCTGGGACTTGGATAACCTTGATAGTTCATGTGGCGTCTTCATAATTGTGCTGAAGCAGCAGAGGAAAGTCTTCCTTTTCTCCATTGCTATCATCATGACTGCGGATCCTTGGAGAAGTTGCTGTGGTTTCCCCCCAGGCCACGTGGACAGGGACTACACCGTCCATCGGATAACACGGGTGCCACTGCGGCAGCAGCGCTCCCGGGAAGAGAGCAAGGGTGGAGGGTCCCGGGGATCCAGAGGCCTCGGCCACAAACAGCGGAAGGAAACCTCGCCATCAGCCCCGTGCGAAGCAGCCCTCAGGCTCTCGACTCCATCGGCCGCACCTCGCCCGTCTCTGGACCCACCATGGCCATGAGCTGCGGGCGCAAAAAAGAGGGAGGCGTTGTTGGCTAGGGACCATCTCAGAGAAGCAGCGTGGCTCAGTGGAAGGAGCCTGAGCTTGGGAGTCAGAGGTCATGGGTTCAAATCCCGGCTCCACCGCTTGTCAGCTGCGTGACTTTGGGCAAGTCACTTAACTTCTCTGTGCCTCGGTTACCTCATCTGTAAAATGGGGATGAAGACTGTGAGCCCCCCGTGGGACAACCTGATCACCTTGTAACCTCCCCAGCGCTTAGAATAGCGCTTTACACATAGTAAGCGCTTAATAAATGCCATTATTATTATTATTATTATTATTATTATATGTTGCCAACTTGTACTTCCCAAGCACTTAATACAGTGCTCTGCACACAGTAAGTACTCAGTAAATACGATTGAATGAATGAATGAATGAATGATGACAGACATTTACCCAAGTTGGGACTGAGGGAAGGGAAACATTTCTCCCTTATGCATGACCATATCTGGGGCTTGATCCAGGTCCAACTCCGAGAGGCACTGATCAATCAGTGGTATTTACTAAGCGCTACTGTGTGCAGAGCACTGTACTAAGCGCTTGGTAGAGTACAATATAACAGAGCTGATAAACACATTCCTTGCCCACAAGGAGCTTCCAGCTTAGAGGATCCTCCAGGTTGTCCTCCTGGATCTTTACAAGAGGGTCAGGGTGGTGTTGATTCCCTTTTTTTAAATGGTATTTATTAAGTGTTTACTGTGTGCCAGGCACTGTACTAAGCGCTGGGGGGGAGATTCAAGCTAATGAGTTCGGATACAGTCCCTGTCCCACATGGGGCTCACAGTCTTAATCCCCATTTTATAGATGAGGTAACTGAGGTACAGAGAAGTGAAGTGACTTGCCCAAGGTCATGCAGCAGACAAGTGGTGGAGTCAGGATTAGAACCCAGGTCCTTCTGACTTCCAGGCCTGGGTTCTACCTACTGGGTCATGCTGCCTCCCTCTATATATAGTCTGGGATAAGCTCTCTAAACTGTAAGCTCGTAATGGGCAGGGAATGTGTCTGTTACATCATTACACTGTACTCCAAGCTCTCAGTACAGTGCCCTGCACACAGTAGGCGCTCAATAAATACGATTGACTGACTGTTCCTCCTCTTCCAACCAGGTGCGAGCCCAGGACAAGTGGAGAATTCAGGAAGCCAAAGGAGAGGTTTCTTCTCACCTTGGCAGCCAGAGGCCACCCATTTCCTGGGTGAAGGAGAGATCTCAACGGGCTGGGCCAAGGTGGGAAATATCTCCCTCCGGCCTAGAGGAAGAAGGAGGAGGGGAGCTAGCTTGTTTGTTTGTTTATGGTATTTGTTAAGCACATACTATGGGCCAGGCACTGTTCTAAGCACCGGGGTTGGTACAGGTGAAGCAGCTTGGCCTAGAGGATAGAGCACAGGCCTGGGAGTCAGAAGGTCATGGGTTCTAATCCTGTCTGCTGTGTGACCTTGAGCAAATCATTTCTCTGTGCTTCAGTTCCCTCATCTGTAAAATGGGGATTAGGACTGTGAGCCCCATGTTGGACAGGGACTGTGTTCATCCTGCTTACCTTGCACCACAGTGCTTAGCACACAGTAAGTGCTTTTTAACAAATACCATAATTATAATTGCAATTATTAGGTTGGTCACAGTCCCTGTCCCCCATAATAATAATAATAGCATTTATTAAGCGTTTACTATGTGCAAAGCACTGTTCTAAGCGCTGGGGAGGTTACAAGGTAATCAGGTTGTCCCACGTGGGGCTCACAGTCTTCATCCCCATTTTCCAGATGAGGGAACTGAGCCCCAGAGAAGTGAAGTGACTCGCCCAAAGTCCCCCAGCTGACAATTGGCGGGGCCGGGATTTGAACCCATGACCTCTGACTCCAAAGCCCGGGCTCTCTCCACCGAGCCACGCTGCTTCTCCGGCGTCTCTTGCCATGTGGCTCTCAGTCTTAATTCTCATTTTACAGTTAGGGCTCAGAGAAGTAAAGAGACCTGTCCAAAGTTGCCCAGCAGACAAATGGTGGGGATGAGATTAGAACCCAGGTCCTCTGACTCCCAAGCCCGGGCTCTTATCCATTATGCCGCACTGCTTCTCTGCCAGAGGACGAGGTCGAGCCAGCTGCCACGCCTCCTGTGGCCCCCGGAGCCGGGCCGCAGGTCGGCTCTGGGCCACGGGATCTGCACTCTGAGCCCAGGCCTCGGGGTCCTGGGCAGCGGTAGAGTCCAGGGGCGGCAAGCGATCTCTCCCAGCTGCAAAGCAATGCCGCCTTCTGGCTCTGGGCTGCCGCCACCTGTGCCCATCCCTCTACCCCAGGCCAGGGTCCCTGCTGGCCTCCCCCAGCCCCGAGCGGGACTGGTTTGGGGGTGTGGGGATTCAATTCCTGGTCCCCCTGCCCCCCACTTACACTGTGAGCCTCATGTGGGACAGGGATATGAGTCCAACCTGATTTTCAATCAATCCATCAGTTGTATTTATTGAGTGCTTACTGTGTGCAGAGCACCATACTAAGCACTTGGGAGAGTACAATATAAACAGCTTGACTCTTCCCAGCACTTAGTACATTGCTCACCCCCCCCCCCCAACAAACACCACAATTATAATTATAGTGTACTCTATAGTATATAATGGCAGATAGATATTGCAACTCCATTTAACAATGAGGAAGTAGGCACGGAGAAGTTCAATGACTTGCCCAAGTTCACAAAGCAGGAAAGTGGTAGAACAGAGAAGCAGCGTGGCTCAGTGGAAAGATCATGGGCTTTGGAGTCAGAGGTCAGGGGTTCAAATCCCTGCTCCACCACATGTCTGCTGTGTGACCTTGGGCAAGTCACAACTTCTCTGAGCCTCAGTTACCTCATCTGTAAAATGGGGATTAAGACTGTGAGCCCCACGTGGGACCACCTGATCACCTGGTATCCCCCCAGCGCTTAGAACAGTGCTTTGCACATAGTAAGCGCTTCAAAAATGCCATTATTATTATTATTATTATTAGAACCCAGGATTGGTTTTTTGGACGATGGTTTTTGTTAAGTGCTTACTATGTGCCAAGCATTTGTCCAATCTGATTTGGTTGTATGCACCCCAGCGCTTCCCCTCTCAGGGTTGCACCTGGAGAGTTTCCAGTCCTCTATCAGTCTTGGCTATGGGAGAGAGAGTCAAGCAGAGGCCTACCCATTCCATTCCTAGCTTGGCCAGTGGCTAGCGAGTGGCAGGCCATCTGCTACAAGTCAAAACTCACCCATGCCGGGCAGCAGCGGCACGGGAGAGAGTCGAGGGAGGAGACTCGAGTTTACTGCGTGGAAGGTGGCCATGGCAAACCACTTCTGGATTTTTACCAAAAAAACCTCCCTGGATCCACTACCAGAACGATTGCAGATGGAGAGCGGGGCGTTCTGGGAGAGATGCATCCGTGGTGTCACTATGGGTCGGATATGACTCGACGGCATAAGGCAAGACCCCAGCGCTTAGTACAGTGACTGGCACATAGTAAGCACTTAATAAATGCCACCATGATCGTTTAGTATTGGAGTAGATGCAAGCACATAGGGTTGGATATGGCACACGACCCACACGGGGCTCCCAGTTTTAATCCCCATTTGACAGGTGAGGTGATTGAGGTCCAGAGAAGTGAAGTGACTTGCCTAAAGTCACACAGCAGACAAGTGACTCCCAGAGCTGGTTCTATCCACTAGATCATGCTGCTTCACGCAACACCCAGCTGGCCCTGCTCTCCCCCATTCTCCCTTGTCTTCGTTGCTTTTCTCATCTCCCACCTTGACATTATCTCCTTCCCTTCAATCCAGGCACCCTCCTCTTCACATTCATGCCCTCCTTACAGACCTGCCTCTGTATGCCTTCTCCCAAGCTACGTCTTTCCTCCCTTGTCACATCTGCAAGTTTTTTTCCTTCTTTGCCTTCTCAAATAACTACCTCCTCCTGAGGTTATCACACAGTGAGATTCTCATACGGTAAAGTTACCCAGGCTCCTATCCATCCCAAATTTATTCTGAAAACTCTGGTCCTCTGCTGGCACCACTCCTACAAAGCAAATTGAAGAAATTAAAAATGTTACCAGAAAACAACCCCCTCCAATCCCTAAGGAATACACATAAACAATAAAGGTGTGCACTTGCCCATTTTGACTTTTAGGAAATAAACCGGTCAATTTTATATTCTCTCCCACAGTTCAGCCAATAATACACAAGTAGATGATAGATATTCAACCGACCTTGCAGGTAAGCTCACAAGCTCTACCGGCCCACTACAAATGTTCACTAGCCTGCTCTTCCTTCAAGAAATACTAAAGATATGAAAATGAAAGAACCCCACATTATTTTCCACTTGTCAGTCAATCCATGATATTCATTGACTGCTTTGTGCTGAGCACTGTACCGAGCACATGGGCGAGTCCATTATTACAGAGTTGGTTGATGCAACTTGTACATATTTATTATTGTCTTTATTTTATTTGTACATATTTACTACTCTTTTATTAATGTTGTGTAGATAGTTATAATTCTATTTATTCTGACAGTTTTGACACCTGTCTACTTGTTTTGTTTTGTTGTCTGTCTCCCCCTTTTAGACTATGAGCCCATTGTTGGGTAGGGACCATCTCTATATATTGCTGACTTGTACTTTCCAAGTGCTTAGTACAGTGCTCTGCACACAGTAAGCGCTCAATAAATATGATTGAATGAATGAATGAATGAATGAATGAATTCACAATACGTTTACATTCTAGATAGAGCTTACCTATCTACATCTTTACTCTCCAGGGACCAGTAGAATGGCTACTGGCAAGGCTGTTAACCAGTCACTGGCATAATCATTATCATCTTGAAAGGGGTGTCAGCTCCTCTCAAATAGGTACTCTGCTAATACACCATCATCATCCCTTGAAAATACTACTCGCCTACTACTATTACTGTACTAATAGTGGTAGTAAAGTGGTACCTCCCAAGAAAGAGGAGTGGGGACTGGATGAAAAGGGTGCAGTAGGGAAAAAGGCCCCATTTTTAATTAATGGCTGGGCCCAAAGGATCCAGCGACACCATTTATTATTTAACATTTATACATTCCGAGTGCTACACCCTCCTTAATTAGCTCCTTCCTACATGCCTGGAAGGTGGATCTGTAGAATATCCTCCTCCTTTAAGAAGCGATTCAATTGAGACATGGAGCGTGGCAAAGCGCCTATGCATATTAATGTCTGTTTCCCCACCCATAAACTGTAAGCTTGTTGTGGGCAGGGAATGTGCCTGTTTATTGTTGTATTGTATTCTCCCAAGTGCTTAGTAGTAGTAGTAGTAGTGGTAGTAGTAGTAGTAGTAGTAGTAGTAGTAGTAGTAGTAGTAGTAGTAGTAGTACAGTGCTCTGCATGCAGTAAGGTCTCAATAAATACGATTGATTGATTGAATGAATGAATGAATGAGTGAATGAATGAATGAATGAATGAATGAATGAATGAATGAATGAATGAAAGCACTCAAGTCCATGTCATAGCATTGGTTAGGAACCAAGAATCCCCGCATTCCAGCCTGGTGCAAGTTTTTCTGAGCAAAGAGGCATCTCTGGGCTACAATCAGTTGACCAATCAATGGTATTTATTGAGTGCTTCTCATGGGGCAGGGGGCATTCTGGACTGTGAGACCTCGCTTAACTCTAAAAGTTCTCTGAATGCTCATTTGCTGTCTTATGGAGAGAAGATTTGTAAACTCCTTTTGGGCAGGGATCACATTTACCAACTCTATTATACTGTACTTTCCAAGTGCTTGGTACAGTGCTCTACACACAGTCAGTGCTCAATAAATTCCATTTTTATTATTATTAAATAATAGTAATAATAACAATAAAATAAATAATAAAATAACAAGTAATGAGATTACTTGTAATAAAATAATGAGTAAAATAACAAGTAGCTTCCTATTTACTATGTGCCATCTCTGGAGTAGGTACAAGAAGTCACTTCCCTTCTCTGTGCCTCAGTTATCTCATCTGTAAAATGGGATTGAAGACTGTGAGCCCCACGTGGGACAACCTGATTACCCTGTATCTACCCCAGTGCTTAGAACAGTGCTTGGCACATAGTAAGCACTTAACAAATATCATTATTATTATAATCAGATTATTCACAGTCCCTGTCCCACATGGGCCTCACAGTCTAAGTAGGAGGGAGTAGGATATAATTCTTATTTTACAGATGAGGAAACTAAGACACAGAGAAGTGAAGTGACTTACCCAAGGTCACACAGCAGACAAGTAGGGGAGCCAGGATTAGAACCCTGGTTCTATGACCCCCAGGCCCGGGCTCTATCCATTAGGCCACACTATGTCCCACTGACTGAAATACCATTGATTTATTGAAGATCAAGTGAAGGCCTATGAGGCAGTTAGATTCCTTCTCATATTTCACTGTGGGTAATGGGCAGGGGTTCTATCTTTCCTTTCAATCAATCAACCAATCAGTCATATTTATTGAACATTTACTATGCACAAAACACTGTACAATGCACTTGGGAAAGTACGATGTAGCAGAGTTGGCAGATACGTTCCCTGCCCACAAAAAGCTTTCGGTCTAGAGAGGGGAGACAGAAATCGGTACAAATAAACATGAGCCTTCCAAAAAGCCTTCCCAGACTAAGCCCCACTTTTCCTCATCTCCCACTCCGTTCTGCATCACCCTTACTTGTTCCCTTTGCTCTTGTTCCTGACTTGTTCCTCAGCTCCTCCTCCCCTCTGCATCACACTGACTCTCTCCCTTTGCTCTAGCCCCCTCCCCCCACCCCACAGCACTTGTGTATATATGTTCATATCTACAATTCTATTTATTTATATTGATGCCTGTTTACTTGTTTTGATGTCTGTCTCTTCCCTTCTAAACTGTAAGCCCGGTGTGGGCAGGAATTGTCCCTATTGCTCTCTTTCTCCCTTCAAAGCCCTACTGAGAGCTCACCTCCTCCAGGAGGCCTTCCCACACTGAGCCCCCTCCTTCCTCCCCCCCCTCCTCCCCCTCCCCATCCCCTCCGCCTTACCTCCTTCCCCTCCCCACAGCACCTGTATATATGTATATATGTTTGTACGTATTTATTACTCTATTTATTTTATTTGTACATATTTGTTCTATTTATTTTATTTTGTTAATATGTTTTGTTTTGTTCTCTGTCTCCCCCTTCTAGACTGTGAGTCCACTGTTGGGTAGGGACCATCTCTATATGTTGCCAACTTGGACTTCCCAAGCGCTTAGTACAGTGTTCTGCACACAGTAAGTGCTCAATAAATACGATTGGATGAATGAATGAATTGCTGAACTGGACTTTCCAAGCACTTAGTACAGTGCTCTGCACACAGTAAGTGCTCAATAAATACAATTGAATGGATTGAACAAATGAATGAATTAATCTTGCCCCAACCAGGCCTTCCCAAGGGATGCTGAGAGTTCACCCAATATCTGCTCTTGGCTTGGGTGCTAGAGCGATCCTTCCCCGACCACGTTTGCCATGGTCTGGAAAGCCCAAGCCCCGAGTTTGAGCCTGGCATGGACTAAGAGGCTTTCTGCCAGCAGTGGGGGTGAGGTAGGGGGGCTTCCAAACCTCCTTATGCAGGATGCCTCCTTTCGGTAAACTTCATTTCGCTGTCGTCTGGAAAATAGGCCAGTAAGCAAGATCTGCAGCCACTTGCAGCCCTCTGGAGAGATGATCGTGAGTCTAGAAAATGGCACGGGTGTTAATAGATCCCTTCTCTGCATGCTGTTTCCACATGCAACATGAGAATTATGTAAGGAGGGGAGGGGGTTTGCTTTCTTTTTCAGTTTCCCCTTATCGTCACAAATGGTTCTCACAAAACGGGGAGCTGAATTTTCCAGCAGCTTTCACTGAGAAATGCCCTGATCACCAAGTGCTCTCCAGACTCGGAAAAAGGAGGCTCCTCTAGAGAGGGAGAGGATGCCTTATTCAGCCCCTAGCCCGATGTTGGAGACTAGAGGGATTTCCAGAAGATTGAGATGAAACTGAGATGATTGAGGCCAGGGGGTCAAAAATGAGATATGGGTTCTAGGGCAGAGAAAGAATTCTTTCCAGTCAGGAATGAAAGGGATCCCACATAATAACTGTTCCACAACTCCAGAGACGGTACCATGAATTTCTAGAAAAGAAATTCCTCGTGAGTATTTTATTTCAGAACGGGAGTAAACTGAGAAAGAACCATCCAAGAAACAGAAAGTTTCAACCTCAATACGGTTTTCACACAAGTGAGCCCTACTCCACCACATCTGATGTCTGTGTCACCTCCTTAGAATGAGAAGCAGTGTCATCAAGTGGGAAGAGCCCGGGCCTGGGAATCAGAGGACCTGGGTTCTAATCCCAGCTCCAGCATTTACATGCTGTGCTGACCTCGGGCAAGTCCTTTAGCTTCTCTGTGTCTCAGTTACCTCATCTGTAAAATGGGGATGAAGACTGTGAGCCCCATGTGGGACAGGGACTGTGTCTGACCTGATTATCTTGTACCAATCCCAGCGCTTAATACAGTGTCTGGCACATAGTATACATTTAAAAAATACCATAAAAATAAAATACGATAAATGTGAGCCCTATTAACCATTTCAAGCCACTAGGAAGATTTCTAGTACCATTGTCCCCAAACTGTTTTGAGCAAAGGAAACTGTTTTTCATGGTGTTCCCCCCTTCTGTGGTATAAATGGAGGGGGTACAGTGGGGCCCAGGAGAGACGGGGGGAGGGCAGGGTCCTTGTTGCTAGGACAATTCTGTCATCCACAGGGCTGAACAAAGATTCTGCTGATTCTGAATTCTGCTGCCTGACACTGGGTAGTTAGCAGGTGCCAGTGGGGGTTGGGGGGGCTGGAGGTCCCTGAAGGGAGGAGCCACTAGCCCCCAGGCCTTCTCTTCATGGTATTTATTGAGCACCTACTGTGTGCAGAACACTGTACTAAGCTCTTGGGAGAGTACAATATAGCAATAAACAGAAATATTCACCACTCACAGTAAGCATACAGTCCCTGACTTGTGCCACTTCATAATTCTGTACTTCCCAAGTGCCTAATATAGTATATCACACCAAGTAGATGCTCAATAAATGCTACCACTATTAAGGTGTTGCCCTCCAACCTGAGCCCCTGAAAGGCTCCATAGGCTCCATGAGGAATTCAAGGACTTTTTGGAGGGGCCGCCCCCCCTCAAGATGGGTCAGTTTCTGGCCCAGAGAACTCCTGAGGAGTGGGAAACTCCAGATAAAATCTTATCATTATTATTGTTATTACTATTATTGCATTGCAAGTACTTAACAAATACCATTAAAAACCCCCAAACCTGCGTTATTTCCTCCCTGTAATCATCCACTATAGATCCCCCTCTGGACATTAGAGGGCCTGCCCTGGGTGGAGAGATGTGCATGCATCACCTCCAGCCAGCAGGCCTAAAACGGGTCCCCAGGCCGGGCGGCCCTGAGGGAATGGGCGGAGAGCTGTGTGCCGGGCAGTGGATGATCCGGATCGGCCGAGCCGGAGACGGTGCCCAGCCCTTCCGCTGCCCCTCACCCCCCACCCCTGGACCCTTCTGTTTCCCCAAGAAAATGGTGGGGAGGACAGGGATCGCGACTACCAACTCTATTGGATTGTCCTCTCCCAAGCCCTTAATTCAGTGCTCTGTCCACGGTAAGCACTCACTAAATCCCACTGATTGATTGGCGGAAGGGGCTGACTGCAATACATTTTGTCTTGCCCCCCCGCAGACCGTCAACCAAAGGCCCTGAGGGTCTGCACCATTCCCAGATCAGTGGAGACCCCCCGGACCTCCAAGAGGTTGGCTAGTCCTCTCCAGGACACATCCCTCTGTAACTGTAGGCTTGTTACTGGGCTGTTGTATCATACTCTCTCAAGTGCTTAGTACAGCGCTCTGAACTTAGTAAGTGCTCAATAAATATGATTGATTGATTGACTGACGGGACCCTTGGGCTCGCCTGACTTCAAGGCCCAAGAGTGGACCTTTCCCGGCGCCTCAGGCCGGAATCATCCTGACCCAACCCTGGGCCTGCCAGGAGGAAAACAAAGAGACGGCTGTTCCCTTGGTTCCCTGGGTCCATCTCCTCGTGACGCAGTCTGGCAGGGCACAGCCCTCTTCCCAGACTTGGACTGATGATTGACAGTGGCGGGAGTTCTTCCTACAATCTAATCAACATCCCCGCCCCGCCCCTGCCTGCGATTCAAGACTCCACCCTCTCCCCCTGCTCCCCCCACTATGATAAATACTTGAGGTATTTGTTAAGTGCTTACTATATGCCAAGCACTATACCGAGCGCTGGGGTAGATACAAAATAATCAGGTCAGACACAGTCCCTGGCCCACATGAGACTCGTAATCTAAGGGGGTGGGAGAACGGGGATTTAATCCCCATTTTATGGGTGAGGAAAGTGAGGTATGGAGCCATTAAAATTAAGTGACCTGCCCAAAGTCACATAAGCAGGCGAATGGCAGAGCTGGAACTAGAACTCAGGTCCTCTGACTCCCAAGCCCTTGCTCTTTCCACTATGCAGCATGACCTAGTGGAAGGAGCGCTAGGCCTAGGAATCAGAGGACCTGGATTCTGATCTCAGTTATGCCAGTTGCCTGCTGAGTGATCTTGGGCGGGTCACTTAACATCTCTTTGCCTCAGTTCCCTCATGTGTAAAAAGGGGATTCAGTTATCCTATTCTTCCCCCTAACTAGACTGTGAACCCCATTATGGGACAGGAACTGTGTCCAACCTGATTAACTTGCATCTACCTCAGTACTTAGAACAGTGCGAGACACATAGCAAGCACTTAACAAATACCATAATAAGAACAATATTCATTCATTCATTCAATTGTATTTATTGAGCGCTTACTGTGTGCACAGCACTGTACTAAGCACTTGGGAAGTACAAGTCGGCAACATATAGAGATGGTCCCTACCCAACAACGGGCTCACAGTCTAGAAGGGGTAGAATAAAAAGCCACACTGCTTCACCAGGAAGTGAAAATAGCTTATCATTCTCACTCTTGCACCCTCCACTCATAGAAGTGAAATGAGTTTGAACTGGGATTTCCTGAACCTCTATGAACTGGGTTCAGTTATTCCTGAGCCAGAGCACCATCTCTCTCTCTCCAGCTTGTCATCATCCCTTGTTCTTTCTCACTTACCCGCTCCCCAGTGCCCTCCCTCCCCACCTCTCGCAAAGGCTCTGCACATTCCCTCCCTCCCTCCCCCTCCCCAGAAAACTCACCTTCCACAAACACACCTTGACACATACAAATATCTGAACACAAAACATTCACGAGCAAACTGTATTCTTTAACAAGACTCTGTCTCCTCTTCTTCCACCTCCTTGACCTCCTCCACCTCTTTCTCCTCCTCCTCTTCCTGAACCTCCTCCACCTCTTCTCGTCTTGTGCCTCTTCCTCCTCCTGTACATCTCCTTCCTCCTGAGCCTTTTCCTCCTCCACCTCTTCCTGCTCTTCCTCCTTCTCCTCTTGCTCCTCCTCCTCCTCCTCCTCCTTTTATTTCTCCTCCATCTCCTTCTCCTCCTTTTATTCCTCCTCCACTCTTTCTCTTCCTCCTCTCGCCAGTGACCCTCCAAGTCCCGCAAAGCCAACCCGCCCACCCCCAGCCCATCCCAGCCACGCGACTCAGTAATCATTCTTGGTTTCCCCATCCTCCCCAGACTTCCCAGCGGAGCCCCTTCCCTATCTGAGGGCTGGTCTCCAGGTCCTCACACTTAGTAGCCTGGAGAAGGGAGAACAGGGCCCCATTCCGGTAAATCATTCAGCTTCCGACTAGAAGACCCCACCCTGACCAGCGCTAAGACATTGTTTGAAACTGCATTTGGGTAGAACTCATTCAGATCCCTTCAGACATTTTTAAAACTCCCCCTCCCCCTGCACCATCCCACAGCTCACTGCCCCTATTCATTCATTCATTCAATTGTATTTATTGAGCGCTTACTGTGTGCAGAGCACTGTACTAAGTGCTTGGGAAATACAGGTTGGCAACATATAGAGACGGTCTCTACCCAACAGTGGGCTCACAATCTAGAAGGGGGAGACAGAGAACAAAACAAAACATATTAACAAAATGAAATAAATAGAATAAATATGTACAAATAAAATAGAGTAATAAATATGTACAAACATATATACATATATACAGGTGCTGTGGGGAGGGGAAGGAGGTAAGGCGGGGGGGATGGGGAGGGGGAGAGGAAGGAGGGGGCTCAGTGTGGGAAGGCCTCCTGGAGGAGGTGAGCTCTCAGTAGGGCTTTGAAGGGAGGAAGAGAGCTAACTTGGCGGACGTGCAGAGGGAGGGCATTCCAGGCCAGGGGGATGATGTGGGCTGGGGGTCGATGGCGGGACAGGTGAAAATGAGGCACGGTGAGGAGATTAGTGGCAGAGGAGTGGAGGGTGTGGGCTGGGCTGTAGAAGGAGAGAAGGGAGGTGAGGTAGGAGGGGGCGAGGTGATGGACAGCCTTGAAGCCCAGGGTGAGGAGTTTTTGCCTGAGTGAGGAGTTTTTCCCTACTGGCCACTGCCTGGCACCCATCTCTGGTAGCCAACAAGTCGCCCTCGCCACCCCCTTGGGGTCGTTCTGGCCTTCACCTTTCTCTTCTCCAGGTAAAACAACTTCGATTCCTTTTGCCTTCCCTCAGGGGACGTATTTTCCAGTCCTTAAATCATTTTCATTGCTTTCCCTTGGACGCTCTCCCAGCTTTCCGTATCTCGCTTCGGTTGTGGGCCACTGTTCTCTTTGTCCTTAAAACAAAAGCTTCCAAACTCCGGCTCTCATAGCATTGCAACCTCTGCCGTCAGTCAAGAACGGCCTCCCCTCAACCACTTTGGGGCAATTTTCCTTCAAAATAGTCAGTCCAGCAAAAACTAAAAAAAAATCCAAAAAACTGGTGAAAAATGTTTTGTTCAAAGCCAGCATCTTGTTAAGGTTGCTCCCTGGGTTCTGTTGTCCTTGGCATGAAGGAGGTACCTTCCTTCATTCAGACCACTAGTAATAATAACTGTGGTATTTGTTAAGTGCTTACTATGTGCCAGGCACTGTACTAAGCGCTGGGGTAGATAGAAGGTAATCGGGGTGGACACAGTCCCCATTCCATATTGGTTCACAGTGTGGACACAATCCCCGTCCCATAGTGGCTCGCAGTCCTAATCCCTATTTTACAGATGAGGTAACTGAGGCCCAGAGATGGTAAGAGACTTGCTCAAGGTCACTCAGCTGGCAAGTGGCAGAGCCAGGGTTAGAACCCAGGTCCTTCTGACTCCCAGACACGTGCTCTATCCACTAGGCCACATGGCTTCTCCTACCAACCAGTCAATGGCTGGCAACAGTAATGTACATAATGGCTTAGTGGGGCTACCAGCACATGGTGGACACAGGCCCAGGAGACGGTGGTCATGGCATCCACCTGACGAGGAGCAGTCAGGTGTCTCATCACATTTTGTTTGCTTTTGTTTTTAATGAGATCTGTTAAGCACTTACTATGTCCCCGACCCTGTTTTAAGCACTGGGGTGGATACAAGCTAATCAGGTTGGACACAGTCCCTGTCCAATAGGGGGATCCCGGTCTTAATCCCCATTTTACAGATGAGGTAACTGAGGCCCAGAGAAGGTAAGTGACTTTTCCAAGGTCACACAGCAGGCAAGGTGGTAGAATTGGGATTAGAACCCAGGTCCTTCTGATTCCCAGGCCTGTCCTCTGTCCACTAGGCCATGGCTGCTTCTCACTGGTCCCGCTGCCTCAGACATCACAGACGATCCAGATCCTTTCCACCTTTGCCTCCCTCTTCCCCTCTAGACCTAATCGCAATCCCACAGTTCCACTTCCTTCCTGTAGGAAGTGGTGGGTGGAAAAGGTTGGGAGGGGGCCCAAGTGATCTTTTCATAGGTATTCAATCAATCAATCAATCAATCAATCACCTAGTGGAAAGAGCAGGAGCCTGGGAATCAGAGGACCTAGGTTCTAATCCCAGCTCTGCCACATGTCTGCTGGGTGACCTTGGGAAAGTCACTTAACTTCTTTGTGCCTCAGTTACCCCATCCCATTAAATCCTACTTCCTCCTACTTAGACTGTGAGCCCATATGAGACAGGCACTGTGTCCAACCTGATTAAATTTTATCTACCCCAGCTCATAGAACAGTGCTTGACACAAAGTAAGCATGAAACAAGTACCATTATTATTTTATTATTATTGTTACTTAATGGGAATTTACTATGTGCAGAGCACTGTACTAATCACTTGGGAGAGTACAACAGAATTAGCTAACACAATCCCTACTCATAATGAGTTTACAGTACAGAGGGGGAGACAGACATTAATATAAATATATAATTTATAAGAATAATAATAATGGTATTTGTTAAGCATTTACTATGTGCCAAGCACTGTTCTAAGCATTGAGGTAGATCAGGGTAATCAGATTGTCCCAAGTGGGGCTCACAGTTTTAATCCCCATTTTACAGATCAGGAAACTGAGGCACAGATAAGTTAAGTGGCTTGCCCAAGGTCACACAGCAGGCAAGTGGCGGAGCCAGGATTAGAACCTTTGTCTTCTGATTCCCAAGCTCGTGCTCTTTCCACTAAGCCATGGTTATAATATGTAATTTAAAGATATGTGCATAAATGCTGTGGGGTCAGGGGTGGGGCAAAAATCAAATGTAAATGTCATATCAGGTGTGGCTGCTATCACTTGCATTGGGGCTACTGTCCCCCTCATGCTGGGTCATGGCTGTTTTGGAGGCAGCACTAGTGATAGTAGTGAGAGCAGCAGTAACAGCACCAGTAATAATAATAATAATAATAATAATAATAATGATAGCATTTATTAAGTGCTTACTATGTGCAAAGCACTGTTCTAAGCGCTGGAGAGGTTACAAGGTGATGAGATTGTCCCACAGGGGGCTCACAGTCTTCATTCCCATTTTACAGATGAGGGAACTGAGGCCCAGAGAAGTTAAGTAACTTGCCCAAAGTAACACAGCTGACAAGTGGTGGAGGCGGGATTTGAACCCATGACCTCTGACTCCAAAGCCCGGGCTCTTTCCACTGAGCCATGCTGCTTCTCATAAGAATGCCACACAAGATGCCCTGGAAGTGTTTTCCATGGAGGAGTCAGAAAGTTTCCAAAACCAAAGTTTCCCTCCTGTGGAAGTTCTCTCCATTCATTCATTCATTCATTCAATCATATTTTTTGAGCGCTTACTGTGTGCAGAGCACTGTACTAAGCGCTTGGGCAGTACAAGTTGGCAACATACAGGGACGGTCCCTACCCAACAGCGGGCTTACAGTCTAGAAGGGGGAGACAGACAACAAAACAAAACAAACAAAATAAAATAAATAGAATAGTAAATAAGTACAAGTAAAATAGAGTAATAATTATGTACAAACATATATTCAGGGCTATGGGGAGGGGAAGGAGGTAGGGTTGGGGGGGGGGATGGGGAGGAGAGGGAGAGGAAGGAGGGGGCTCAGTCTGGGAAGGTCATCCCAGAGCCTGTATTTGGTGACTGGAATATTTAGGGGAAAGATAAAATAGACAACGATGGTGTAGTTCTGGAGAGAACAGCCTTAAGAGAGAAGCAGCATGGCCCAGTGGAAAGAGCATGGGTTTGGGAGTCAGAGGACCTGGGACCTAATCCCGGCTCCACCACGTACCTGCTGTGTGACCTTGGGCAAGTCACTTCACTTCTCTGGGCCTCAGTTTCCTTAACTGAAAGGTGTAGAGTTAATACCTGTTCTCCCACTTACGCTGTGAGCCCCATTTGGGACAGGGACTGTATCTGGCCTGATTAATCTGAATCTACCCCAGTACTTAGAACTGTACTTGATGCATAGAGATACCATTAAAAAAAGAGAGAAAGTAAAAGTACGGTCAAACGGCAAGCCTAAGGGGGCAAGCCCAAACCCTGGGAAGATCTGATGGTTTTTCAAGACTTTTTTTAATGATATTTGTTAAATGTTTACTATGTATCAATCAATCAATCGTATTTATTGAGCGCTTACTGTGTGCAGAGCACTGTACTAAGTGCTTGGGAAGTACAAGTTGGCAACATATAGAGACAGTCCCTACCCAACAGTGGGCTCACAGTCTAGAAGGGGGGGACAGAGAACAAAACCAAACATACTAACAAAATAAAATAAATAGAATAGATATGTACAAGTAAAATAAATCAATCAATAAACAGAGTAATAAATATGTACAAACATATATACATATATACAGGTGCTGTGGGGAAGGGAAGGAGGTAAGATAGGGGGATGGAGAGGGGGACGAGGGGGAGAGGAAGGAAGGGGCTCAGTCTGGGAAGGCCTCCTGGAGGAGGTGAGCTCTCAGTAGGGCCTTGAAGGGAGGAAGAGAGCTACAGTATCAGCCACTGTACTAAGGACAGGGATAGACACAAGATAATCAGGTTGGATATAGTACCTGTCCCACATGGGGTTCACAGTCTTAATCCCTATTTTAAGATGAGGGAACTGAGGCACAGAGAAGTTAAGTGACATACCCACTGTCACACAGCAGACAATGGGAGAGCTGGGATTAGAACCCAGGTCCTCTGATTCCCTGGCCTGGGCTCTTTCTTCATCTGAGGGACTGGGAAAAGCCAGATTTTTAACGTAAAGAAAACCACAATGGTCCATCTTCAGAAACAAGTTCTGGAAGACAGAATTGCACCTCAAACCACACTGACTTCCATACCCGTGCTCTATCCACTCGACTAACGAACAGGACCTGAAGCAGATTGGTGAGAAAGCCGCGGAGACGGTATCATAAACACCACCTCACCAGGGGACGAGGAGAAAAGGGTGGGTTGAAAATGCAGGTAGCAGAATCTTGCTAACAATCAGGATAAAAGATGAAAATCAAACCCAGCCTTTTTCCCTCGGCTAGAAAAGCGATTTCCTTCCTTGGTGTTGAGGAGGAAAATACAACACCATTTGCTAGTTTGAAGATTGCCCTCCAACCATTATCCTGAATGTCATTCCTAGAGTAAGAAATGCCTCTAACGGGATTGCTTTTGGAAAAGGGAATTGTGCAGGGAGACTGTGCCCCCAGGGTCATAGAGAGGGTCCAGACACTGAGAAAAGACATCTACAGCTTCCTTTGGAGCAAACACAGCCTCCTTCTCTACCCTTAGAGAAACAGCAAGGCATAGTGGAGAAAGCAACGGCCTGGGAGTCAGAAGGTCATGGGTTCTAATCCTCACTCTGCCAATTGTCTGCTGTGTGACTGTGGGGAAGTCACCTCACTTCTCTGGGCTCCAGTTCCCTCACCTGTAAAATAGGGATTCTAGACTGTGAGCCCGCTGTTGGGTAGGGACTGTCTCTATGTGTTGCCGACTTGTACTTCCCAAGCGCTTAGTACAGTGCTCTGCACACAGTAAGAGCTCAGTAAATACGATTGATTGATTGATTGATTAAGACTGTGAGCCCCAGGGGGAATAGGGAGTGTCCAACCCGATTTGCTTGTTTCCACCCCAGCTTAGTACAGTGCCTGGCACATAGTAAGCATATAACAGCATGGCTCAGGGGAAAGAGCAGGGGCTTGGGAGTCAGAGGTCATGGGTTCTAATCCGGACTCCACCACTTGTCAGCTGTGTGACTTTGGGCGAGTCACTTAACTTCTCCATGCCTCAGTTACCTCATCTGTAAAATGGGGATTAAGACTGTGAGCCCCACGTGGGACAATCTGATCACATTGTAATAATAATAATAATAATAATGGCATTTGTTAAGCGCTTACTATGTGCAAAGCACTGTTCTAAGCGCTGGGTATTCCCCCCTAGTGCTTAGAACAGTGCTTTGCACATAGTAAGCGCTTAACAAATGCCATCATTATTATTATTGTTATAACAAATACTGTAATTATTACTATTATTATTTCCCTGTAGATTTGGAAGGTTTTTATACTACCATGAATTCTGAACCCTAAAAAGTATATTCCTTGCTCCTTCCTGCTTGGGTTGGGTTCTTTCCTGGTATCTGGGGTCGCTGTCTCCCTGGTCTTCTGAGAAGATCCCTTAGGAAGCTACGGTGCAAATGAGAAATCTTCAAAAGGATGGCTCGAATTGGTGCCAGGCTAGGGGGGTTGGGTCTGAGACTTCACCTTCAAACCCTTATTAAAGGCACATCTCCTCCAAGAGGCCTTTACTGACTAAGCCCTCATTTCCTCTTCTCCCACTCTCTTCTGCGTCACCCTTGCATTTGGATTTGCACCTTTTATTCACCCCTCGGCCCCACATCAATTATATTCATATTCATAATTTATTTACTCATATTAATGACTGTTTCCCCCTCTAGACTGCAAGTTCATTGTGGGCAGGGAACATGTCTACCAACTCTGTTATATCGGGGTCTCCCTAGTGCTTAGTACAGTGCTCTACACACAGTAAGCACTTAATAAATCCGATCGATGGATTGATCAGGAAGCTTTCCAATTGTGGGTAGAAGAAATAAGAACTGCGAGTGTTGGTAAGGAACCCTTTGGTTCGATGTGCCCCTTGGTCAGTCCCTTGTTAGAGAACTGTGCTCTGTGTGGCCACTGAATTTGAAAAAGTGATATGGCCGGAGGGCCCTTTCAGAAAGACAGTGCCTGGCACATAGTAAGCGCTTAACAGTCATTCACTTATTCAATTGTATTTATTGAGCACTTACTGTGTGCAGAGCACTGTACTAAGTGCTTAACAAATACTATTCCAAAAAAAAAAGGACACCATCCGACAGCAGCTTGGGATTGATTGCATGTGGCTTCTAGGGTGATGGTTCAGGACTGTGCCCCAAGGCATCATGAGTTTTTTTTTTTAATGGTAATAATAATTGTGGTATTTAAGTGGTTCCTATGTGCCAAGCACTGTACTAAATGCTGTGGCAGATGTAAGATCATCAGGTCTCACATGGGGCTCATAGTTTAAGTAGGAGGGAGACCAGGTATTGACTCCCCATTTTGCAGATGAAGGAACTGAGGCCAGAATTTTAGTGACTTGCCCAAGGTCACACAACAGGTAAGTGGTGGAGTCAGCATTAGAACTCAGGTCCTCTGACTGTTTGCACTTACTACATACCAGGCACTGTACTAAGTGCTGGGATAGATACAAGCTAATCAGTCCATGTCACCTATGGGGCTCACAGTCTTAATCCCCATTTTACAGATGAGGTAATTGAGGCACAGAGAAGTTAAGTGACTTGCCCAAGGTCACCCAGTGGACAAGTGGAGGAGCGAGGATTACAAACCAAGTCCCAAGCGAATACTACTACTACTAATATTTCTTAAGCAAATATTAGAGAAGCAGTGTGGCTCAGTGAAAAAAACATGGGTTTGGGAGTCAGAGGTCATGGGTTCTAATCCCAGCTCCACCGCTTGTCAGATGTGTGACTTTGGGCAAGTCACTTAACTTCTCTGTGCCTCAGTTACCTCATCTGTAAAATGGGGATTAAGACTGTGAGCCCCACGTGGGACAACCTGATTACCTTGTATCCCCCCAGTGCTTAAAACAGTGCTTCGCACATAGTAAGCGCTTAACAAATACCGTCATTATTATCAAGCACATACTATGTGTCGAGCACTGTTCTAAGCACTGGGGTAGGTACAAGCTAATCGTTTTGGACACAGTCCCTGTCCCACATCATCATCATCATCAACAATCGCATTTATTGAGCGTTTACTATGTGCAGAGCACTGTACTAAGCGCTTGGGAAGTACAAATTGGCAACATATGGGGCTCTCAGTCTTAATCCCCGTTCTACAGATGAGGTAACCGAGACCCAAAGAAGTGTAATGATTTGCCCGAGGTCACACACACAGCACAGACAATAATATTAATGATGGTATTTGTTAAGCACTTACAACAGCAAAAGCGCTGTTCTAAACCCTGGGGGGATACAAGCTGATCAGGTTGTCCCACGTGGGGCTCACAGTCTTAATCCTCATTCTACAGATGAGGTAACCGAGGCCCAAAGAAGTGTAATGACTTGCCCGAGGTCACACAGACAATAATAACAATAATGATGGTATTTGTTAAGCACTTAAAACAGCAACAGCGCTGATCTAAGCGCTGGGGGGATACAAGCTGATCAGGTTGTCCCACGTGGGGCTCACAGTCTTAATCCCCATTTTCCAGATTAGGGAACTGAGGCCCAGAGAAGTGAAGTGACTTGCCCAAAGTCACCCAGCTGACAATTGGCAGAGCCGGGATTTGAACCCACGACCTCTAACTCCACAGGCCGTGCTCTTTCCACTGAGTCTTTTAGACTGTGAGCCCACCGTTGGGTAGGGACTGTCTCTATACGTTGCCAACTTGTACTTCCCAAGCGCTTAGTACAGTGCTCCGCACACAGTAAGCGCTCAATAAATACGATTGATTGATTGAGCCACGCTGCTTCTCTGGTGGCGGATTAGATCGGGAACGGGACCTGAAGCAGCCTGGAGAGAAAGCGGGCACACAGTGAGCCTTTAACAACTCCCCCAATCATGATTAATGATGATTAAAGCCGCGGAGGCGGCGTCACAAACACCACCTCACCGGTGGCCATTTCCCTCAGCTTGCTGGCCATTCATTCATTCATTCCGTCGTATTTATTGAGCGCTTGCCGTGTGCGGGGCACTGGACTAAGCGCTTGGGATGGACAAGTCGGCAACATAGACGGTCCCTAAGCATCGTTCACCCCCCCAAAAAAGAAACAAAAATGTCTAAAAGTCCATCCCTTCGTCCGTGGTCACTTGGGTGGCTTTCAGGAGGAGAAAGATTCTCCCCCCCGCCACCCGCCACGGTGGGTCCTGGGGCGGGAGGGGCGGGAGGAAGGCCCCGCGGAGGGCTCGCGCACGCGCACACGCGCGCGCGCCCCGCATCGGCCGCTCGGCCACTGGCCCCGCGCTCCCCTGCGGTTGGTCGGGTCAGTGGCGGCCCGGATGCTGATTGGCCCGGGCTAGGGAAAGGGGGCGGGGCCTGGGCGCGGGCCCGGGGGGCAGACTCTCCCTCCCGCCCCCTGCCGGACCTTCCCCGCTCCTCCAGCCCGCTGGGGGCTGGGGCCGGGGGGGGAGGATGGGGAGGAGGGAGAGGAGGAAGATGGGGAGGAGGGAGAGGAGGAGAAGTTGGGTGGGGACGAGGTGGAGGAGGGGAAGAAAGAGGAGGAAGGGGAGAATCAGGGGAAAATGGGGGGCGGTGAGGAGGGGGAGGAGGAAGAAGAGGAGAAATTGGGTGGGGGCGAGGTGGAGGAGGAAGGGAAGAAGGAGGAGGGGGAGAATCGGCAAGATGGAGTGGTGAAGAGGAAGAGGAGGATGGGGAGGAGGGAGAGGAGGAGACGTCTGGAGGGGAAGAGGTGAAGGAGGCGGGGAAGAAAGGAGGTGGGACAAGGTGGAGGGGGAGAATCGGGAAGATTGGCGGGTGAGGAGGGTGGGGAGGACCAAGAGGAGGAGAAGTTGGGTGGAGACGAGGTGGGGAAGAAAGATTAGATGGGACAAGGTGGAGGGGGAGAATCGGGAAGATTCGGGGTGCGGTGGGGAGGAGGAAGAGGAGGAGAAGTTGGGTGGGGATGAGGTGGAGGAGGAAGGGAAGAAAGACGAGGAGATGGGGGAGGAGGGGGAGAATCGGGAAAATGGGGGAGGGAGGGTAAGGAGGAAGAGGAGAAGTTGGATGGGGACGAGGTGGAGGAGGAGGAGAAGAAAGAGGAGATGGGGAGAATCGGGAAAATGGGGGGCGGTGAGGAGGAAGAGGAGGATGATGAAGGCGAGCAGAAGTTGGGTGGGGACGAGGTGGAGGAGGAGGGGAAGAAATCAATCAATCAATCATATTGAGCGCTTACTGTGTGCAGAGCACTGTACTAAGCGCTTGAAAGAAGAGGAGGGGGAGATTCGGGAAGATGGAGTGGTGAAGAGGGTGGGGAGGAGGGAGAGGAGGAGACGGGAGGGGACGAGGTGGAGGAGGAGGGGAGAATCGGGGAGATTGGTGAGGAAGAAGAGGAGGATAGGGAGGAGGGAGAGGAGGAGACGTTGGGAGGGGATGAGGTGAAGGAGGCGGGGAAGAAAGGAGGAGATGGGACAAGGTGGAGGGAGGAGAATCGGGAAGATTGGGGGGTGAGGAGGATGGGGAGGAGGAAGAGGAGGAGAAGTTGGGTGGAGACGAGGTGGAGGAGGGGGGAGGAAAGAGGAGATGGGGCAAGATGGAGGGGGAGAATCAGGAAGATTGGGGGGTGAGGAGGATGGGGAGGAGGAAGAGGAGGAGAAGTTGGGTGGAGACGAGGTGGAGGGGGAGGAAAGAGGAGATGGGACAAGATGGAGGGGGAGAATCGGGAAGATTCGGGGGCGATGAGGAGGGGGACGAGAAAGAGGAGGAGAAGTTGGGTGGAGACGAGGTGGAGGAGGAAGGGAAGAAAGGGGGAGGAGGGGGAGAATCGGGAAAATGAGGGGAGGGAGGGTAAGGAGGAAGAGGAGGAGAAGTTGGATGGGGACGAGGTAGAGGAGGAGGGGAAGAAAGACGAGAAGGGGGAGAATCGGGAAGATTGAGTGGTGAGGAGGAAGAAGAAGAGGATGGGGAGGAGGGGAAGAAAGAGGAGGAGATGGGACAAGGTGGAGGGGGAGAATCGGGAAGATTGGGGTGAGGAGGATGGGAAGGAGGAAGAGGAGGAGAAGTTGGGTGGGGACAAGGTGGAGGAGGAGGCGAAGAAAGAGGAGGAGATGGGGGAGGAGGAGAAGGAGGGGGAGAATCAGGAGAAGATTGGGGTGAGGAGGAAGAAGATGAGGATGGAGAGGAGGAAGAAGAGAAGTTGGATGAGGATCAGTGGAGGAGAATAAAGAGTGGTGAGAAGGAAGAGATGAGGGGATGAGGAGGAGGAAGAGGGTGAAGGAGGAGGAGGAAGAAGCCTTGCTGGCCTCTCTGCCTCCTGTCTCTCCCCATTCCAGTTCATACTTCACTCTGCTGCCCGGATCATTTTTCTACAAAAACATTCAGGACGTGTCACTCCAAAAAACTCCAGTGGTTGCCCAGCCACCTCCACATCAAACAAAAACTCCTCATCAATGGCTTTAAAGCAGTCCACCACCTTGCCCCTTCCTGCCTCACCTCGCTTTTCTCCTTCTACAACCAGCCGGAACACTTCGCTCCTTTAGTGCTAACCTTCTCACTGTGCCTTGATCTCGCCTGTCTCGCTGCCGACCCCTCACCTACATCCTGCCGCTGGCTTGAAACATCCTCCCTCCTCAAATCCGACAGACAATGACTCTCTCCCTTTCAAAGCCATACTGAAGGCACATCTCTTCCAAGAGGCCTTCCCAGTCTAAGCCCTACTTTTCCTCATCTCCCTCTCCCTTCTGCGTCTCCCTGAACTTGCTCCCTTTGCTCTTCCCTCATCCCAGTCCCACAGCATGGATGTACATATCTGTAATTTTATTTCATTCATTCATATTTATTGAGCGCTTACTGTGTGCAGATCACTGTACTAAGGCTTGAAAAGTACAGTTCAGCAGTAGAGACAATCCCTGCCCACAATGGGCTTACAGTCTAGAAGGGGGGAGACAGACATCAAAACAAGTAAACAGGCATTAATATAAATAAATAGAACTCTAAATAGATACACATCAAAACAAGCTATTTGTACTGTCTCCCCCACCTAGACTTGGAAGTTCGTCGTGGGCAGGGAATGTGACTGTTTATTGTTGCATTGCACTCTCCCAAGTGCTTAGTACAGTGCTTTGCACACAGTAAGCGTTCAATAAATATGATTGAATGAATGACGTGGAGGAGATGGGGGATGAGGAAGAGGATGGGGAGGAGAAGGAAGAGGGGAGAAGGAGGAGGTTGAAGGAGGAGGGGTGGAGAAGGAGGAAGAGAGGAGAAGACGGGGGACAAGAAGGAGGAAAAGTTGGAGGAAGGAGGAGGAGAGTAGGGGAATGATGAGGAGGCGGAGAAGTTGGAGAGTGGAAAGTGGGAGGAGGAGGAGGAGGAAAACTTGGAGTGGGGATGGGGGTGTGTGGATGAGTAAGAGGAACGGGACAGGGAGGAGGAGGAGAAGTGGGAGTGCCCTGGAAGCTGCAGGACTAAACTTTGGAGACAGGATTTGCCACCGCACGAAAACCAGGAGCCTCAGCAGAAAGGGCAGTCTCCTAGCACTGTGGGGTGTCATGCTACTGCCACAGAACTGGCTGAGGCCTGTCTTGGTTTCCCCAACTTTTGTCCTTCCCCAAATGCCACAGCACCAAAGTAAAATTGTCAGAGAAGGAGAATAAAATGATTAAAAGGTCGGGGGCGGGGGAATGGTATAGGTCCTATGAAGAAAGATGAAAGGTATTGGGGTCCAATGAAGAGAAGTCTGAAGGGTGTTTTCAGGGTCTTATGCAAGGCGTGCTGGCTAGGGCTTTGCTCAACGAGGACCAAGATGGAGGGTGAAAGATTAGGTTAAAGCAGGAGACAGTTAGCCATAAGGAAGAATTTATTGACAGGTGATAAAACGCCGCAGAAGGAGAAATTTAAGTAAAGAAATAGACACATCTGTCCTGGATGGCTTAGGCTGATCAGATGACCTTCTAAGGTCCTGTCTGCTTCTGTGACTCTGTGTGTCTAAAGCCCTCTCAAATTGACAGGAAATGAGAGTATCTCTCAACTCACCAAATCAAATCAAAACTCCTGACCAAGGGATTCAAGGTTCTACTATCCCCTCAACTTGTAATACACCCCAGCTGGCCCTCTGCTCCTGCTAATTGGTCCCCTTCATTTGACATGTCCACTTGGGGCCTTGGCACAAGGACAGTAGAATTAGTAGACATATGATCCATGCCCTCAAGGAGTTTACAACCTCTAGACCAAATGTTTATCTGCTCTGCTTGTTTGTATTTATGTACTTATGCAAATATGCATCATACTAGATAGATTTGTCCTATTAGGTTTCTTTTCTTACAGTAGCGTTTTTTGTGTTTGTTGTGTCTTGCTCCTTTGGATGATAAAATCCTGAAGGGCAGAGCCTGGCCAGACTCTCCTTCTGAAATCTCCCCTCGGGCCTGGTTCATGTTCAGTCAGTCAATCGTAGTTGTTGAGTGCTTACTGCGTGCAGAGCACTGAATTAAGCACTTGGGATAGAACAATATAACAGACACATGCCCTGCCCATTCAGCCTTCAGTGAACTCCCAGTAAATGCTACTGGGGCAGTCGGGCAGATCTGTCCTAGGCCAAACGTCTGCAGGACGGCTGTTCTTGTTCATTTGATTTATAGTACTTGCTAAGCGCTTACTATGTGTTAAACAATGTTCTAAGCGCTGGGTAGGTGCGAGTCAATTAAGTTGACTTAAGTCAATAGAGAAGCAGCTTGGCCTAGTGGAAAGAGCACGGGCTTGGGACTCAGGAGGTGTGAGTTCGATCCCGGCTCTGCCACTTGTCTGCTGTGTGACCTTGGGCAAGTCACTTAACTTCTCTTAGTTACTTCATTTGTAAAATGGGAATTAAGACTGTAAGCCCCATGTGGGACAACCTGATTACCTTGTATCTACCCCAGGGTTTAGAACAGAGCTTGGCACATAAAGTGCTTCACAAATAGCATTAAAAAAAAAAAATTGGACACAGTCCCTGTCCTGCTTGGGGCCCACAGTCTAAAGTGGGAGGGAGAACAGGTATTGAATCCCCATTTTACAATTAAGGAAACTGGGCCTCAGTTAAGTGACTTGTTCAAGGTCACACATGTCACGCAGAACCAATCAATCAATCGTATTTATTGAGCGCTTACTGTGTGCAGAGCACTGTACTAAGCGCTTGGGAAGTACAAGTTGGCCACATATTAGAACCAGGATTAGAACTCAGGTCCCCTGACTCCCAGGTCCGTGCTCTTTTCACTAGGCCACGCAGCTTTTTGCCTGAAGAAAGATCAATTTGGGAAGCAACATGACCTAGTGGATACAGCATGGCCCTGGGAGTCAGGAGGTCCTGGGTTCTAATCCTCACTCTACCACATGTTTGCGTGTGACCTGGGGCAAGTCCCGTACCTTCTCTGCACCTCAGTTCCCTCATCTGTAAAATGGGGATTAAGACTGTGAGCCCCATGTGGGACAGGGACTGTGTCTAACCTGATTATCTTGTATCTACCCCATTGCTTAGAACAGTGCTAGGCACATAGTAAGTGCCATTATTATTATTATTATTCTGCTCACCTTTCTGTTACCTTTTGTGACTGATTATCTAGAGCAGGCAGGGAGGGATGGCATGTATGGAAATGAAAAATTGGGCTGGACATGCTCAAAGTACAAGCTCCTTGTGGGTAGGGAACATGTCTACCAACTCTGTTAATACTGTACTCTCCCAAGCACTTAATACGATGTTCTGCACACAGTAAGCACTCAATAAAAACAATCGATTGATTAATTTTGCCCAGGGTGCTCCCTAGAAATAGAGCACCTGCAGGATGATGATGATGATGGTATTTGTTCAGCACTTACTATGTGCAAAGCACTGTTCTAAGCGCTGGGGGGATACAGGGTGATCAGGTTGTCTCCCATGGGGCTCACAATCTTAATTCCCATTTTTTACAGATGAGGTAACTGAGGCACAGAGAAGTGAAGTGACTTGCCCAAAGTCACACAGCCTATAAGTGGCAGAGCTGGGATTAGAAGATAGCCAGGGAATAATCAATCCAGGGAGGAAAACTCTCAGCCATAATAATAGTAATAATGGTATTTAAGTGCTTACTATGTGTCAAGCACTGTTCTAAGCGCTGGGATAGAAACAAGGTTATCAGATTGTCTCACGTGGGGCTTATAGTATTAATCCCCATTTTACAGATGAGGTAACTGAGGCCCAGAGAAGTGAAGTGACTTGCCCAAAGTCACACAGCCGATAAGTGGCAGAGTCGGGATTAGAAAATAGCCAGGGAATGATCAATCCAGGGAGGAAAACTCTCAGCCATAATAATAATGGTATTTAAGTGCTTACTATGTGTCAAGCACTGTTCTAAGCACTGGGATAGAAACAAGGTTATCAGGTTGTCTCACGTGGGGTTTATAGTATTAATCCCCATTTTACAGATGAGGTAACTGAGGCCCAGAGAAGTGAAGTGACTTGCCCAAAGTCCCCCAGCTATCAAGTGGCGGAGCCGGGATTAGAACCCATGACCTCTGACTCCGAAACCCATGCTCCTTCCATGAAGCCATGCTGCTTCCATATAACCGCGCTTCTGTTTATTGTTTTGTTGCCCTCTCCCAAGCGTTCAGCTCATTGCTCTGCACACAGTCAGCGCTCAATAAAAACGATCGCTCGATTAATAAATACTGAGAAGCACTGTGGCTCAGTGGAAAGAGCAAGGGCTTCAGAGTCGGAGGTCATGGGTTCTAATCCCGGGTCCACCAACTGTCAGCTGTGTGACTTTGGGCAAGTCACTTCATTTCTCTGGGCCTCAGTTCCCTCATCTGTAAAATGGGGATGAAGACTGTGAGCCCCCCGGGGACAACCAGATCACCTTGTAACCTCCCTAGCGCTTAGAACAGTGC
Organism: Tachyglossus aculeatus; assembly: GCF_015852505.1. Lineage (NCBI taxonomy): Eukaryota > Metazoa > Chordata > Mammalia > Monotremata > Tachyglossidae > Tachyglossus > Tachyglossus aculeatus. Next base: position 40,743,721 of record NC_052071.1, read on the forward strand.
TTCGCACATAGTAAGTGCTTAATAAATGCCATCATTATTATTATTATTAATGAAGCCCAGGGTGCTCCCCCGAAACCGAGCCCCTGCAGGAAGCAGCATGGCTCAGTGAAAAGAGCCCGGGCTTGGGAGTCAGAGGTCATGGGTTCGAATCATCATCATCAATCGTATTTATTGAGCGCTTACTTTGTGCAGAGCACTGTACTAAGTGCTTGGGAAGTACAAATTGGCAACATATAGAGAGAGTCCCTACCCAACAGTGGGCTCACAGCTCCACCACTTGTCAGCTGTGTGACCTTGGGCAAGCCACTTCTCTGTGCCTCAGTGACCTCATCTGTAAAATGGGGATGAAGACTGTGAGCCCCCCGAGGGACAACCTGATCACCTTGTAACCTCCCCAGCGCTTAGAACAGTGCTTTGCACATAGTAAGCGCTTAATAAATGCCATCATTATTATTATTATTAATGTAGCCCAGGGTGCTCGCCCGAAACCGAGCCCCTGCAGGAAGCAGCATGGCTCAGTGAAAAGAGCCCGGGCTTGGGAGTCAGAGGTCATGGGTTCGAATCATCATCATCAATCGTATTTATTGAGCACTTACTATGTGCAGAGCACTGTACTAAGCGCTTGGGAAGTACAAATTGGCAACATATAGAGACAGTCCCTACCCAACAGTGGGCTCACAGCTCCACCACTTGTCAGCTGTGTGACCTTGGGCAAGCCACTTCTCTGTGCCTCAGTGACCTCATCTGTAAAATGGGGATGAAGACTGTGAGCCCCCCGAGGGACAACCTGATCACCTTGTAACCTCCCCAGCGCTTAGAACAGTGCTTTGCACAGAGTAAGCGCTTAATAAATGCCATCATTATTATTATTATTAATGTAGCCCAGGGTGCTCCCCTGAAACCGAGCCCCTGCAGGAAGCAGCATGGCTCAGTGAAAAGAGCCCGGGCTTGGGAGTCAGAGGTCATGGGTTCGAATCATCATCATCAATCGTATTTATTGAGCGCTTACTATGTGCAGAGCACTGTACTAAGCGCTTGGGAAGTACAAATTGGCAACATATAGAGACAGTCCCTACCCAACAGTGGGCTCACAGCTCCACCACTTGTCAGCTGTGTGACCTTGGGCAAGCCACTTCTCTGTGCCTCAGTGACCTCATCTGTAAAATGGGGATGAAGACTGTGAGCCCCCCGAGGGACAACCTGATCACCTTGTAACCTCCCCAGCGCTTAGAACAGTGCTTTGCACATAGTAAGCGCTTAATAAATGCCATCATCATTATTATTAAGACAGCCAGGGAATCGAGGGAGGAAAACTCTGGGCCCTATAACCACCACGCGCCTGGTTGTTGTTCCGCTGCCGCCTCCCAAGCGTTAAGCACAGCGCTGCGCCCCCGGGGAGCGCCCAGCTGACGGCCAAAGGAGCCTCAGGGGGCGTCTCGCAGATAGCAGCCGGGGGCAAACAGCTGGAGGATCAACCCGAAGGGGAGGAGCCCCACTTGCGGCGGAGAAAGCGACGGGGGAAAAGACAACGAGCTCCACCCGGAGGAGAATTCGCCAACTCGGAGGCGGCCTGGGGGAAACGCCTCCCGGCCTCCCAAACCACTGCAGGGGCGTCCATCCAGTAGCCGGGGGGCGGGGCGGCCTCTCGCCACTCGGACTCGGCCCGGGTCCGGACTTCGGCCGCCGCCACGAGGAGGGGAGGGGGCGTCTAGTACGGCCCGGCAGGCGGCCACTAAGGCTAGCGTTACCCCCGCAGCCGGGACAGCCAGATTACACCCAACCCGCTGGAGAGGAGCCGGGGGATTTGAACCCATGACCTCTGACTCCAAAGCCCCTGCTCTTTCCGCTGAGCCACGCTGCTTCTCTGTGATGATGATATTTGTTAAGCCAGTGCTTAGCACAGAGTAAGCGCTTAATAAATGTCATTATTTCACTTGTCCGTATCTATTCTATTTATTTTATTTTGTTAGTATGTTTGGTTTTGTTCTCTGTCTCCCCCTTTTAGACTGTGAGCCCAATGTTGGGTAGGGACTGTCTCTAGATGTTGCCAATTTGTACTTCCCAAGCGCTTAGTACAGTGCTCTGCACATAGCAAGTGCTCAATAAATACGATTGATGATGATTATTATTATTATTAAGCGCTTACTCTGTGCCAAGCACTGTTCTAAGCGTTGGGGTAGATACAAGGTGATCAGGTTGTCCCACGTGGGGCTCACATTTTCCAGATGAGGGAACTGAGGCACAGAGAAGTGAAGTGACTTGCCCAAAGTCACACAGCTGGCAATAATAATAATAATGGCATTTGTTAAGCGCTTACTATGTGCAAAGCACTGTTTTAAGCGCAGGGGGGGGGATACAAGGTGATCAGGTTGTCCCACGTGGGGCTCACAGTCTTCATCCCCATTTGACAGGTGAGGGAACTGAGGCTCCGAGAAGTTAAGTGACTTGCCCAAGGTCACACAGCAGACATGTGGTGGAGTCGGGATTCGAACCCATGACCTCTGACTCCAAAGCCCGGGCTCGTTCCACTGAGCCACGCTGCTTCTCACTGAGCCACACTGCTTCTCGGATATGAACCGGGGACCTCTTGATAGTGATGGAGCAGGATTTGAACCCACAACCTCCGACTCCTAAGCCCGTGCCCTTTTCACTGAGCCACTCTGCTCTTGCTGCTTCTACTCTGCATAAAAACGGGGAGAATAATAATAATAATAATAATTGTCAGTTATATTGAGCGCTTACTGTATGCAGAGTACTGCATTAAGCACTTGGAAAGTACAATTCGGCAACAGATAGAGACAATCCCTACCCAACAACGGGCTCACAGTCTAGAAGGGGGGGACACACAACAAAACTAAACAAGTAGACACACATTAATAGCATCAAATTGGATAAATAGAATTATAGATATATACACATCATTAATAAAATATAGAGTAATAAATATGTACAAATATACACCAGTGCTGTGGGGAGGGGAAGGAGGTAGAGCAGAGGGAGGGAGTAGGAGCAATGGGGAGGGGAGGAGGAGCAGAGGAAAGGGGGGGAGTTCAGTCAGGGAAGGCCTCCTGGAGGAGGTGAGCTCTCAGTAGGGCTTTGAAGAGGGGAAGAGAGCTGGTTTGGCGGATGTGTGGAGGGAGGGCATTCCAGGCCAGGGGGAGGATGTGGGCCGGGGGTCGACGGCGGGACGGGCGAGAACGAGGCCCAGTGAGGAGGTTAGCGGCAGCGGAGGAGCAGAGGGTGCGGGCTGGGCTGGAGAAGGACAGAAGGGAGGTGAAGGAGGAGGGGGCAAGGTGATGGAGAGCTTTGAAGCCAATAATGATGGTGGTATTTGAAAAGCGCTTAATCTGTGTCAAGCACTGTTCTAAGCGTTGGGGTAGATACAAGGTAATCGCACGTGGGGCTCACAGTTTTAATCCCCATTTTACAGATGAGGTACCTGAGGCACAGAGAAGTTAAGCGACTTGTCCAAAGTCACACAGCTGCCAAGTGACGGAGTGAGATTAGAACCCATGACCTCTGACTCCCAAGCCCGTGCTCTTTCCACTAAACTCTTTCCCCCTCGTCCCCCTCTCCATCCCCCCATCTTACCTCCTTCCCTTCCCCACAGCACCTGTATATATGTATATATGTTTGTACATATTTTTTACTCTATTTATTTATTTGTACATATCTATTCTATTTATTTTATTTTGTTAGTATGTTTGGTTTTGTTCTCTGTCTCCCCCTTTTAGACTGTGAGCCCACTGTTGGGTAGGGACTGTCTCTATATGTTGCCAATTTGTACTTCCCAAGCGCTTAGTACAGTGCTCTGGACATAGTAAGCGCTCAATAAATACGATTGATGATGATGATGATGATGATGATAAACCAGGCTCAGATAGTATAACAAACGGATTCCCTGCCCACAGTGAGTCTACAGTCTAGAGGGGGTGCTTGTCATTTCTCCACGGACACACACTCTGTGCCTCAAAACGTCCCTGGGCTACATGCACCGGGCTGACCTGTTCCATCCCAACCCCGAGACTCCCAGAGAAGGAGGTGGGCTGGCCTCAGGAAAAATTCATTCTTTCAATCGTACTTATTAAGCGCTTACTGTGTGCAGAGCACTGTAAAAAGGCACCAAACCACTGAGTTCTCAGGTGTCTGCTTTAAGGAATTCAATTTTCTTGGCCTTGGTGTCCCTGGCCCACAGCCCCAAAGGCTCATTAAACGCTGGTACTCCTGAATGAATGGACAAGGCTGGAGAGAGGCCAGACTGGGGGGCTGGTGAACAGGGTGGAGCGGCCAGGAAAATGGGTAAAGTGGAAGACTCCCAAAAAGGCGAATTGGAGGTGGCTCGAACTGCTGTATCTTTGAAGCGCTTACTGTATGCAGAGCACTGTACTAAGCACTTGGGAAAGTACAATAGAAGAATAAAGGACACATTCCCTGCCCACAATGAGCTTACAGTGTAGATGGGGAGACAGATAGTCCGACACCATACCTTGCATTAATAATAATAATGATAGCGTTTATTAAGCGCTTACTATGTGCAAAGCACTGTTCTAAGCGCTGGGGAGGATACAAGGTGATCAGGTTGTCCCACGTGGGGCTCACAATCTTCATCCCCATTTGACAGATGAGGGAACTGAGGCCCAGAGAAGTGAAGTGATTTGCCCAGAGTCACTCAGCTGACAATTGGTGGAGCCGGGATTTGAACCCATGACCTCTGACTCCAAAGCCCGGGCTCTTTCCACTGAGCCATGCTGCTTCTCTTAAATGCATTAAGGGCATTTGGCATTTTTTTTTTCCATACCAGTAGGAGTCTGTTCTCTGTCTCCCCCTTTTAGACTGTGAGCCCACTGTTGGGTAGGGACTGTCTCTATGTGATGCCAATTTGTACTTCCCAAGCGCTTAGTACAGTGCTCTGCACATAGTAAGCGCTCAATAAATACGATTGATTGATTGATTGATTGATTGAGTCTGAAAGTTCAGGATCACCTCTGCTCAATCACTTTCCTTCACCAGGAAAGTAGCACAGCTATTTCAAAACAAAATAAAACACAATAATCTAACCATCACCTGCTACTTAATGCCAGGTAAGAATAATTGTATTGTTTGTTAAGTGCTAACTATGTGCCAAGCACTGTAACTAAGCCCTGGTGTAGATACAAGATAATCAGATCAGATCTATTCCAGCCTTGTTTTGAGCCCAGTGAGAGGGGATCAATAACTAGATTTTTTTTATTTTTACCTCAATTCAGCATGAATCCCTTGTCTGGCGGGGTGGGCTTCCTTGAGGGTACCCCTTAATTATCATCATCATCAATCGTATTTATTGAGCGCTTACTATGTGCAGAGCACTGTACTAAGCGCTTGGGAAGTACAAATTGGCAACCTATAGAGACAGTCCCTACCCAACAGTGGGCTCACAGTCTAAAAGTCTTAATTGATCACTAAATCTCCCAATTGACCCTGCTTGTAACTGGGCAAACTGGAGGCCTCCCCGCCACCTCCCCCCCACCCCCCGAAAACCCCAACCACTGCTCCATTCCCCTGGCGATAATCAGAGAGGGAGCTAATGATACATGCCTCCCTAACCAGTGGGCTAGCATTAGTTGACATTCATTGCTTTACCTCAGAATCCAAGCTAAAACACAAATTTTCAAGTGGAAAGAATTACCCCCTTCCCAGGGTAATCCTGACACCCGCCTCCTAACACTGTTGAATTGTTACCATTCGAGTTCCTGTTTTAATAATAATAATAATGGCATTTATTAAGCACTTACTATGTGCAAAGCACTGTTCTAAGCACTGGGGAGGTTACAAAGTGATCCAGTTGTCCCACGGGGGGCTCACAGTCCTAATCCCCATTCTACAGATGAGGTAACTGAGGCACAGAGAAGTGAAGTGACTTGCCCAAAGTCACACAGCTGACAATTGGCGGAGCGGGATTTGAACCCACGTCCTCTGACTCCAAAGCCCACGCTCTTTCCACTGAGCCACACTGCTTCTGTTTTGATTGCTGACCACTTCCATTAAACCTAAAATGGAGCAGGTTGGCATGCCTGGCCCACGTCAGACACCTCAAGAACGAACTGAACAGCCCATCACACCCTCGTTTCTTTCCCCTCGCAGCATCAATTGCAGGAGAGTAGGGGCTTGTCCGTTCATTCAGTTGTATGTTTTGAGTGCCTATTGGGTGCACAGCACTGTACTAAGAGCTGGGGAAGAATACACAAATGCAAATCAGATGTTGTTCTAAGCAGCTTGTAGACTGTGAGCCCATTGTTGGGTAGGAACCATAATAATAATAATAATAATGGCATTTATTAAGTGCTTACTATGGGCAAAGCACTGCTCTAAACACTGGGGAGGTTACAAGGTGATCAAGTTGTCCCACATGGGGCTCACAGTCTTCATCCCCATTTTACAGGTGAGGTAACTGAGGCACAGAGAAGTTAAGTGACTTGCCCAAAGTCACACAGATGACAAGTGGAGGAGTCGGGATTTGAACCCATGACCATTTCTATATGTTGCTGATTTGTACTTCCCAAGCGCTTAGTACAGTGCTCTGCACACAGTAAGCGCTCAGTAAATACAATTGAATGAAAGGCAGCATAGCCTAATGGAAAAAGCTGGGGCCCGGGAGCCAGAAGGCCTGGGTTCTAATCCCAGCTCTGCCACTCGTGTGCTGTGTGATCTTGGGCAAGTCATTTACATTCTCTGTGCCTCGGTTACCTCTTCTGCAAAATGGGGATTAAGATTGGGAGCCCCATAATTGTGGTATTTGTCAAGCACTTTTCTTGAGTGTTGGGAAAGATATAAGATATTTGGGTCAGACACAGTCACACAGTGACACAAGGAGTGTGTCCAACACGATTAGAGAAGCAGTGTGGCTCAGTGGAAAGAGCCCGGGCTTTGAAGTCAGAGGTCATGGTTTCAAATCCCAGCTTCGCCAATTGTCAGCTGTGTGACTTTGGGAAAGTCACTTCACTTCTCTGTGCCTCAGTTCCCTCATCTATAAAATGGGGATTAAGACTATGAGCCCCCAGTGGGACAACCTCATCACCTTGTAAACTCCCCAGTGCTTAGAACAGTGCTTTGCACATAGTAAGTGCTTAATAAATGCCATTATTATTATTATTATCTTGCATCTTGCCCTAGTGCTTTGTATAATGCCTGGCAAATAGTGAGCACCCAACAAATATCATTAAAAAGGGCAGGGGGTGGATGGACAAGAATAAGTGGAACAGGAATGGGTGAGAGAGTTGTTGATTAACATAGGAGGAAATATGAAACAATAGAAACAGAAAAACAACATAAAATTTAACTGCAGAACCTTAACAATAATTGTAGTTTTGTTAAGTGCTAATTATGTGTCAAGCACTGTACTAAGCGTTGGGCTAAGTACATGATAATCAGGTCAGACGCAGTTCCTGGTCCACGTGGGGCTCACAGTTTTACAGGGAGGGCACTCAGGTATTTAATCCCCCACTTTACAGGTGAAGAAACAGGCCCAGAGAAATTAAGTGACTTGCCCAAGGTCACATAGCAGGCAAGTGGTGGAGTCAGAATTAGAACGCAGGTCCCCCGACACCCTGACTCACTCTATTACAAGCAGTTAAATATTCCTCACTGCTAATAATAATAATAATAATAATAATAATGGCATTTATTAAGCGCTTACTATGTGCAAAGCACTGTTCTAAGTGCTGGAGAGGTTACAAGGTGATCACGTTGTCCCACGGGGGGCTCACAGTCTGCCTCCCCATTTTACAGATGAGGTAACTGAGGCACAGAGAAGTTAAGTGACTTGCCCAAAGTCACACAGCTAATTGGTGGAGCCGGAATTTGAACCCATGACCTCTGACTCCAAAGCCCGGGCTCTTTCCCACTGAGCCAGGTAGATACAAGGTAATGAGGTTGCCCCACGTGGGGCTCACAGTCTTAATCCCCATTTTACAGATGAGGTAACTGAGGCACAGAGAAGTGAAGTGACTTGCCCAAAGTCACACAGCTCATAAGTGGCAGAGCAGGGATTAGAACCCACGACCTCTGACTCCCAAGCCTGTGATCTTTCCACTAAACCAGGCTGCTTCTCTACTGCTCAGGTAGGAATGTTCATCATCCCGTAGCCAAAGCCCAAAGCCTTCTACCACCCTTAGCATCCCAAAACGAGGAAGGGCTAAGTGGGGAAGCGAATAAGTACAGTAATAAGCGCTTAGTCCAGTGCTCTGCACACAGTAAGCGCTCAATAAGTACGATTGATGATGATGATGGGGAAACTCAGAACCAGGACCTTGATAGTTGCCCAGTAAAGCTGGGAGGCATGGTGTGAGCCGATACCAGAGAGAAAGCAGCAAAAGGGCCCCCCAACTTTTCACCTTTTCTCTTTATGGCCCATTCATTCATTCATTCAATCGTATTTATTGAGCGCTTACTGTGTGCAGAGCACTGGACTAAGCGCTTGGGAAGCACAAGTTGGCAACATATAGAGACTGTCCCTACCCAACAGTGGGCTCACAGTCTGGAAGGCCCATCCATGGTCCCATGGGGTCTGCTCTGGTCCAGGGGACTCAGGGCACTCTGACTGGGCCCTGGACCCTTGAAAGGCACAGTTAATATGTGAGGGCCAAGGTGGGCCAGGCTCATGGGGCTGGGTCACCTCAAGGCCTGACCAGGAGCTAGGAAGAGAAGGGGTAGTCAAACAAACATCAGTCAAGTGAGGAGAAAAAGAGTCGAGTTCTGTCCCAATCCAAAGTCTGGGGGCAAGAACTAGCTCAGTTAGCGTGTCTCAAGTGTCCATCCCAGATCCAAGAAACTGTGAGCCCACTGTTGGGTAGAGACTGTCTCTATATGTTGCCAACTTGTACTTCCCAAGCGCTTAGTACAGTGCTCTGCACACAGTAAGCGCTCAATAAATATGACTGATGATGATGATGATGATGATGAGTTGACCAGGGTGGTTCTGAGCCCGTTGTTGGGTAGGGACCGTCTCTATATGTTGCCAACTTGTACTTCCCAAGCGCTTAGTACAGTGCTCTGCACACAGTGAATGAATGGTCATCCCCAGGGCGAATCAGCATCGCTCCTTGGGACCCAGGTAATAATGATGATAGCATTTATTAAGCGCTTACTATGTGCAAAGCGCTGTTCTAAGCGCTGGAGAGGTTACAGGGTGATCAGGTTGTCCCATGGGATGCTCACAGCCTTAATCCCCATTTTACAGATGAGGTAACAGAGGCACAGAGAAGTGAAGTGACTTGCCCGAAGTCACATAGCTGGCATTTGGAGGAGGAAGGATTTGAACCCATGATCTCAGACTCCAAAGCCCGGGCTCTTTTCACTGAGCCACGCATTGGGCTGCGGTCTTGGAACCTTGACCTTGGCCAAGGGAGATGGCTCTCAATACCGGACACTCCTTCACCCACCTACAGAAAATACGAGGTGGGGGCAGACCAGTTGAAAACCAGTGTGTCCAGTAGAGAACTGGGCAAAAAGCCACCTTAGGTGGATGTCCCTAAACCTACCAGGGTATGGGACCCTCCTGAGGACCAGGCGGAGGTGCGGTGGAGCTAGAAACTCAGGAATAGAATCAACAAGCTGACTGGACTCCCACCATCCTGGGGGGGCTACCCCGAGGCAGAGCTGAGCAGGCGAGGGCTGAACTGGGACTAAACTGGCACCCTCTGGGTTTTGGTTTTTGGGTTTATTTTCATGGTATTTATTGAGCACTTACTATGTACCAGGCATTGTACTAAGGGCTGGGATGGATACGAACTAATTAAGTTGGCCATCATTCATTCATTCACTCATATTTATTGAGTGCTTACAGTGTGCAAAGCACTGTAATAATAATAATAATAATAATGTTGGCATTTGTTAAGTGCTTACTATGTGCAAAGCACTGTTCTAAGCGCTGGGGGGGATACAAAGTGATCAGGTTGTCCCATGTGGGGTTCACAGTCTTAATCCCCATTTTACAGATGAGGTAACTGAGGCTCAGAGAAGTTAAGTGACTTGCCCAAGGTCACATAGCAGACATGTGGCGGAGCGGGATTTGAACCCATGACCTCTGACTCCAAAGCCCGGGCTCTTTCCCTTGAGCCACGCTGCTTCTCAGTGTACTAAGCGCTTGGGAGAGTACAGTATAATAACAAACAGATACATTCCCTGCTTACAACGAGCTCACAGTTTAGAATGGGAGACAGACATTAATGTAATAATAATAATAATGGTATTTGTTAAGTGCTTACTATGCACTGTTCTAAGCGCTGGGGTAGATACAAGGTAATCAGGTTGTCCCACATGGGCTCACAATCTTAATCCCCATATTACATATGAGGTCACTGAGGCCCAGAGAAGTTAAGTGACTTGCCCAAAGTCACACAGTTGACATAAATAAATAAATTATAGATATATACAGACATATACATTCGTGCTGTGGGGATGGGAGGGAGGATGAATGGAGGGAGGATGAATGAAGGAGCAAGTCAGGGCGACGCAGAAGGGAATAGGAGAAGAAGAGAGGAGGGCTTACTCAGGGAAGGCTTCTTGGAGGAGATATGCCTTCAATAAGACTTTGAAGTTGGGGAGAGCAATTATCTGTCGCACACTTTATGGCTGTATTGTACTTTCCAAGCGCTTAGTACAGTGCTCTGCACACGGTAAACGCTCAATAAATACGATTGAATGAACAAATGAATGAATACGAGGGAGGGTGTTCCCGGCCAGAATCCTCGTCCTCCAAGGGGCTCACAGTCTTAATCCCCATTTTCCAGACGAGGTAGTTGAGGCCCAGAGAAGTTAAGTGATTTGCCCAAAGTCACACAGCAGACAATTGGCAGAGCCGATATTAGAATTTAGGTCCTTCTGACTCATTTTTAGGTCCAGGGTGTGGGCGGGGCTACTCCGTAGAAGGAGACCGTCCGCAGTGGAGGAGAATGGAGTTGATGGAGACGTGGGGATGGAAAGGGGTTAGGGGCGGTGCTAGGACTTTGCCTAGGCGTGTTAACACCCAATCATTCATTCAATCCTATTTATTTAGCGCGTACTGTGTGCACAGCACGGTAATAATAATAATAATAATGGCATTAATTAAGCGCTTACTATGTGCAAAGCACTGTTCTAAGCGCTGGGGAGGCTACAAGGTGATCAGGTTGTCCCACGGTGGGCTCACAGTCTTAATCCCCATTTTACAGATGAGGCTCAGAGAAGTTAAGTGATTTACCCAAAGTCACACAGCCCCGACTCCCTCCCTCTGCTCTACCCCCACTCCCCGCCCCACAGCACCTGTGTATATATGTACATATTTATTATTCTATTTATTTTATTACAGATGTGTATATATCTACAGTTCTACCTATATTGATGCTATTGATGCCTGTCTATTTGTTTTGTTTTGTTGTCTGTCTCCCCTCTTCTAGACTATGAGCCCGTTGTTGGGCAGGGATCAGCTGTGTGATTTAGGGCAAGTCACTTAACTTCTCTGTGCCTCAGTTACCTCATCTGTAAAATGCGGATTAAGAGTATGCGCCCCTCGTGGGACAACCTGATTACCTTGTATCAACTCCAGCGCTTAGCAGTGCTTTGCACATAGTAAGCGCTTAACAAATACCATCATTATCATTATTATTCGTCGCTGTACTTTCCAAGCGCTTAGTACAGCGCTTTGCGCATTGTAAGCGCTCAGTAAATACGGTTGAATGAATGAATAATAATGATGGCATTTGTTAAGCACTTACTATGTGCAAAGCTCTGCACACAGTAAACGCTCAATAAATACAATTGATTGATTGATTCTAAGCGCTGGGGGGGGATATAAAGTGATCCTTTATATATAAAGTTTATCCTTTCCTGCCTTAACTCAGCCCTCTCTTCTGCCAGACAAAACTATTTCTCCTCCCTTATTGACACCCATGCCCATCACCCCCGCCAGCTCTTCCGTACATTCAACTCCCTTCTCAGGCCCCCGGTTCCTCCCCCTCCTCCTTCCCTCACCCCCAACGATCTGGCCTCCTACTTCATTAACAAAATTCAATCCATCAGGTCCGACCTCCCCAAAGTCTCTTCCCCCCTTTCTCCAACCCCCCGGCTCTCAACACTCTCTGCTACTCTCCCATCCTTCCCAGCGGTATCCTCAGAGGAACTCTCCTCCCTCCTCTCAAGTGCTACTCCGGCCACCTGTGCTTCTGACCCCATTCCCTCTCATCTTATGAAATCTCTCGCTCCATCCCTTCTCCCCTCCTTAACTTCCATCTTCAACCGCTCACTCTCCACTGGTTCCTTCCCCTCTGCCTTCAAACATGCCCATGTCTCTCCCATCCTAAAAAAACCCTCTCTTGACCCCACCTCACCTTCTAGTTATCGTCCCATATCCCTCCTACCATTCCTTTCCAAACTCCTAGAACGAGTTGTCTACACGCGCTGCCTAGAATTCCTCAACAACAACTCTCTCCTCGACCCCCTCCAGTCTGGCTTCCGTCCCCTTCATTCCACGGAAACTGCGCTCTCAAAGGTCACCAATGACCTCCTGCTTGCCAAATCCAACGGCTCATACTCTGTCCTAATCCTCCTCGACCTCTCAGCTGCCTTTGACACTGTGGACCACCCCCTTCTCCTCAACACGTTATCTGACCTTGGCTTCACTGACTCCGTCCTCTCCTGGTTCTCCTCTTATCTCTCCGGTCGTTCTTTCTCAGTCTCTTTTGCAGGCTCCTCCTCCCCCTCCCATCCTCTTACTGTGGGGGTTCCCCAAGGTTCAGTGCTTGGTCCCCTTCTGTTCTCAATCTACACTCACTCCCTTGGTGACCTCATTCGCTCCCACGGCTTCAACTATCATCTCTACGCTGATGACACCCAGATCTACATCTCTGCCCCTGCTCTCTCCCCCTCCCTCCAGGCTCGCATCTCCTCCTGCCTTCAGGACATCTCCATCTGGATGTCCGCCCGCCACCTAAAGCTCAACATGTCGAAGACTGAGCTCCTTGTCTTCCCTCCCAAACCTTGTCCTCTCCCTAACTTTCCCATCTCTGTTGACGGCACTACCATCCTTCCCGTCTCACAAGCCCGCAACCTCGGTGTCATCCTCGACTCCGCTCTCTCATTCACCCCTCACATCCAAGCCATCACCAAAACCTGCCGGTCTCAGCTCCGCAACATTGCCAAGATCCGCCCTTTCCACTCCATCCAAACTGCTACCCTGCTCATTCAAGCTCTCATCCTATCCCGTCTGGACTACTGCACTAGCCTTCTCTCTGATCTCCCATCCTCGTGTCTCTCTCCACTTCAATCCATACTTCATGCTGCTGCCCGGATTATCTTTGTCCAGAAACGCTCTGGACATATTACTCCCCTCCTCAAAAACCTCCAATGGCTACCGATCAATCTGCGCATCAAGCAGAAACTCCTCACCCTGGGCTTCAAGGCTGTCCATCACCTCGCCCCCTCCTACCTCACCTCCCTTCTCTCCTTCTACTGCCCAGCCCGCACCCTCCGCTCCTCCACCACTAATCTCCTCACTGTACCTCGCTCTCGCCTGTCCCGCCATCGACCCCCGGCCCACGTCATCCCCCGGGCCTGGAATGCCCTCCCTCTGCCCATCCGCCAAGCTAGCTCTCTTCCTCCCTTCAAGGCCCTGCTGAGAGCTCACCTCCTCCAGGAGGCCTTCCCAGACTGAGCCCCTTCTTTCCTCTCCCCTCGTCCCCCTCTCCATCCCCCCGTCTTACCTCCTTCCCTTCCCCACAGCACCTGTATATATGTATATATGGTTGTACATATTTATTACTCTATTTATTTATTTATTTATTTATTTATTTTACTTGTACATTTCTATCCTACTTATTTTATTTTGTTGGTATGTTTGGTTCTGTTCTCTGTCTCCCCCTTTTAGACTGTGAGCCCACTGTTGGGTAGGGACTGTCTCTATGTGATGCCAATTTGTACTTCCCAAGCGCTTAGTACAGTGCTCTGCACATAGTAAGCGCTCAATAAATACGATTGATTGATTGATTGATTGATTGATTGATCAGGTTGTCCCACGGGGGGCGGGGGGGGGGGGGGGCTCACAGTCTTAATCCCCATTTTACAGATGAGGGAACTGAGGCTCAGAGAAGTTAAGTGACTGGCTCAAGATCACACAGCATCATCATCATCAATCATATTTATTGAGCGCTTACTATGTGCAGAGCACTGTACTAAGCGCTTGGGAAGTACAAATTGGCAACACATAGAGACAGTCCCTACCCAGCAGTGGGCTCACAGTCTAAAAGGGGGAGACAGAGAACAAAACCAAACATACTAACAAAATAAAATAAATAGAATAGATATGTACAAATAAAATAAATAAATAAATAAATAGAGTAATAAATATGTACAAACATATATACATCTATACAGGTGCTGTGGGGAAGGGAAGGAGGTAAGATGGGGGGATGGAGAGGGGGACGAGGGGGAGAGGAAGGAAGGGGCTCAGTTTGGGAAGGCCTCCTGGAGGAGGTGAGCTCTCAGCGGGGCCTTGAAGGGAGGAAGAGAGCTAGCTTGGAGGATGGGCAGAGGGAGGGCATTCCAGGCCCGGGGGATGACGTGGGCCGGGGGTCGATGGCGGGACAGGCGAGAGCGAGGTACGGTGAGGAGCAGACGAGGTGGAGTCGGGATTAGAACCCATGACCTGTGACTCCCAACCCCGGGCTCTTTCCACTAAACCATGCTGCTTCTCCGGAGGTCTCGGCCTGCCTCCCCGCCCCGGGGTCCCCGGCCCCCCAGAGAGCTGTCGGAGACCAGGCTCGACCCCCACCACCCCGCAAGCCTTATTGAAACAAGTCACAGAACCTTCATGGGGATGGTTTCTGGGGATGGGTTCAACATTCCAGCCCGTCGAAGTGAGTCGACTGGGAGGGTGTCGAAGGGAGGGAGACAAGTTCAGCAATCGTTTGCCTGCTCACATGTTAGTACCCTGCGATCGCCCTTCCAGCTCTGAAATCCTCATATTAGTTATTTCCAAGTTGGGTGCAGCAAACCTTGTTTTCCTGTGTTTGTCATGTCACTGTAGACATCACCACCCTCCTTCCCGGCTCACAAGCCCTTAACCTTGGCATGACCCTTGATGCCTCTCTCTCATTCAACCCTCTTACCCAATCCCCCTCCTCCCGCCCTACCTCCTTCCCCTCCCCACAGCACCTGTATATATGTCTGTACAGATTTATTACTCTATTTTACTCGTACATATTTACCATTCTATTTATTTTATTTTGTTAACATGCGTTGTTTTGTTGTCTGTCTCCCCCTTCTAGACTGTGAGCCCGCTATTGGGTAGGGACCGTCTCTATATGTTACCAACTTGTACTTCCCAAGCGCTTAGTACAGTGCTCTGCACACAGTAAGCGCTCAGTAAATACGATTGAATGAATGAATGAATGAAGGCACACCTCCTCCAAGAGGCCTTCCCAGACTAAGCCCCACTTTTCCTCATCTCCCGCTCCCTTCTGCATCGCCCTGACTTGCTCCCTTTGCTCTTCCGCTCTCTCCCCACCCCACAGCATTTATGCACATATCTGTCATTCATTCAATCGTATTTATTGAGCACTTACTGGACTAAGCGCTTGGAAAGTACGGTTCGGCAGCAGGTAGAGACAATCCCTACCCAACAACGGGCTCACAGTCTAGAAGGGGGGAGACAGATAACAAAACAAGCAGACAGGCATCAATAGCATAAAAATAGATAAATAGAATTATGGATATACATCATTAATAAAATAAATAGAATTATAGATATTACAAATATACACAAGTGCTGTGGGGCGGGGAGGGGGGTAGAGCAGAGGGAGGGAGTCGGGGCGATGGGGAGGGGAGGAGGGGCAGTGGAAAAGGGGGGCTCAGTCTGGGAAGGCCTCCTGGAGGAGGTGATCCCATTTATTTATATTGATATCTGTTTATTTGTGTTGATAGCTGTCTCCCCCAGCCCCTCCAGACTTTGAGCTCGTTTTTTTATGGCATTATGCTTACTATGTGCAAAGAATTGTTCTAAGCGCTGGGGAGGTTACGAGGTGATCAGGTTGGGGGGCTCACAGTCTTAATCCCCATTTTACAGATGAGGTAACTGAGGCCCAGAGAAGTTAAGTGACTTGCCCAAAGTCACACGGCTGACAATTGGTGGAGTCGGGATTTAAACCCATGCCCTCCGACTCCAAAGCCCGTCCTCTTTCCACTGAGCCACGCTGCTTCTCTCATCCTCATCATCATCAATCGTATTTATTGAGAGCTTACTGTGTGCAGAGCACTGTACTAAGCGCTTGGGAAGTACAAGTTGGCAACATATAGGGACAGTCCCGACCCAACAGTGGGCTCACAGTCTAAAAGGGGGAGACAGAGAACAAAACCAAACATACTAACAAAATAAAATAAATAGAATAGATATGTACAAGTAAAATAAATAGAGTAATAAATATGTACAGACATATATACACATATACAGGTGCTGTGGGGAAGGGAAGGAGGTAAGATGAGGGGATGGAGAGGGGGACGAGGGGGAGAGGAAGGAAGGGGCTCAGTCTGGGAAGGCCTCCTGGAGGAGGTGAGCTCTCAGTAGGGCCTTGAAGGGAGGAAGAGAGCTAGCTTGGCGGATGGGCAGAGGGAGGATGGTTCAAAAAATAAATAGAATAGATATGTACAAGTAAAATAAATAGAGTAATAAATATGTACAGACATATATACATATATATACATATATAAATAGAGAAATATGTACAAACATATATACATATATACAGGTGCTGTGGACAATCCCTCCCTCTTTATTGCTGTATTGTAGTTTCCCAAGCGCTTAGTGCAGGGCTATGC
Organism: Tachyglossus aculeatus; assembly: GCF_015852505.1. Lineage (NCBI taxonomy): Eukaryota > Metazoa > Chordata > Mammalia > Monotremata > Tachyglossidae > Tachyglossus > Tachyglossus aculeatus. Next base: position 40,760,542 of record NC_052071.1, read on the forward strand.
ACCCAGTCAGCGCTCCATAAATAATAAATACGGTTGAATGCATGAAGAGTGACGGTCCGGGAGGTTAGGTCACGGCCATGGTCGGTCACGGGGCGGAGGGAGGGCTAGGGAGGGAGAGGGTCAACGGCTCCGAGAGGGCCAATCAATCAATCAATCAATCAATCATATTTATTGAGCGCTTACTGTGTGCAGAGCACTGGACTAAGCGCTTGGGAAGTACAAGTTGGCAACATATAGAGACAGTCCCTACCCAACAGTGGGCTCACAGTCTAAAAGAAGGAGACAGAGAACAAAACCAAACATACTAACAAACTAAAATAAATAGAATAGATATGTACAAGTAAAATAGAGTAATAAATATGTACAGACATATATACATATATACAGGTGCTGTGGGGAAGGGAAGGAGGTAAGATGGGGGGATGGAGAGGGGGACGAGGGGGAGAGGAAGGAAGGGGCTCAGTCTGGGAAGGCCTCCTGGAGGAGGTGAGCTCTCAGTAGGGCCTTGAAGGGAGGAAGAGAGCTAGCTTGGCGGATGGGCAGAGGGAGGATGGTTCATTCCTTCATTCGATCTGATTTATTAAGCGCTTACTGTGGGCAGAGCACTGTATTGAGTGCTTCGGAAAGTACAATACAGAGGGTGGCCATATGTGCTTACAACGAGCTCACAGTCTAGGGAGGAGCGGGGAGACAGACATCAATATCTGTAATTTTATTTTATAATCATAATGATGGCATTTATTAAGCGCTTACTATGTGCAAAGCACTGCTCTAAGCGCCAGGGAGGTTACAGGTTGATCAGTTTGTCCCACATGGGGCTCACAGTCTTAATCCCCATTTTACAGATGAGGTAACTGAGGCCCAGAGAAGTTAAGTGACTTGCCCAAAGTCACACAGCTGACAATGGGCAGAGCGGGATTTGAACCCACGACCTCTGACTCCAAAGCCCGTGCTCTTTCCACTGAGCTAAGCTGCTTCTCTGAAGCATTTATGAAGCAGCATGGTGCAACGGATAGAGCACTGGTCCGGGAGTCAGGAGGTTATGGGTTCTAATCCTGACTCCGCCACTTGTCTGCTGTGTGCCCTTGGGCATGTCATTTAACTTCTCTGGGCCTGTGACCTCATCTGTGAAATGGGGATTGAGACTGGGAGCCCCACGTGGGACGGGGCTGTGTCCAACCCGCTTTGCTTGTATCCACCCCCAGCGCTTAGTACAGTGCCCAGCCCGTAGTAAGCACTTAAATTAGTACTTCCCAAGCGCTTAGTCCAGTGCTCTGCACACAGTAAGCGCTCAATAAATATAATTGAATAAATAAATACCACAGTGATTATTATTATTACCGTTTACTTGTATTGATGTGTGTCTCCCCTCTCCTCAATTCATTCATTCAATCGTATTTATTGAGCACTTACCGTGTGCAGAGCACTGCACGAAGCGCTTGGAAAGTACAATTCGGCAACAGAGACGGTCCCTACCCAACAACCTGTATATATGTTTGTACATATTTATTACTCTATTTATTTATTTTACTTGTACATATTTATTCTATTTATTTTATTTTGTTAATATGTTTTGTTGTCTGTCTCCCCCCTTCTAGACTGTGAGCCCGCTGTTGTGTAGGGACCGTCTCTCTGTGTTGCCAACTTGGACTTCCCAAGCGCTTAGTACAGTGCTCTGTACACAGTAAGCGCTCAATAAATATAATTGAATAAATAAATACCACAGTGATTATTATTATTACCGTTTACTTGTATTGATATGTGTCTCCCCTCTCCTCAATTCATTCATTCAGTCGTATTTATTGAGCGCTTACTGTGTGCAGAGCACTGCACTAAGCGCTTGGAAAGTACAATTTGGCAACAGAGACGGTCCCTACCCAACAACCTGTATATATGTTTGTACATATTTATTACTCTATTTATTTATTTTACTTGTACATATTTATTCTATTTATTTTATTTTGTTAATATGTTTTGTTGTCTGTCTCCCCCTTCTAGACTGTGAGCCCGCTGTTGTGTAGGGACCGTCTCTCTGTGTTGCCAACTTGGACTTCCCAAGCGCTTAGTACAGTGCTCTGTACACAGTAAGCGCTCAATAAATATAATTGAATAAATAAATACCACAGTGATTATTATTATTACCGTTTACTTGTATTGATATGTGTCTCCCCTCTCCTCAATTCATTCATTCAGTCGTATTTATTGAGCGCTTACTGTGTGCAGAGCACTGCACTAAGCGCTTGGAAAGTACAATTTGGCAACAGAGACGGTCCCTACCCAACAACCTGTGTATATGTTTGTACATATTTATTACTCTATTTATTTATTTTACTTGTACATATTGATTCTATTTATTTTATTTTGTTAATATGTTTTGTTGTCTGTCTCCCCCTTCTAGACTGTGAGCCCGCTGTTGGGTAGGGACCGTCTCTCTATGTTGCCAACTTGGACTTCCCAAGCGCTTAGTCCAGTGCTCTGCACACAGTAAGCGCTCAATAAGTACAATTGAATGAATAAATGAATGAACGGGCTCACAGTCTAGAAGCGGGGAGACAGACAACAAAACAAAACAAGTAGACGGGCATCAAGACTGAGAGATCTAACCTGTGAAGTCGTTGTGGGCAGGGATTGTCACCCTTTAGTGCTTTATTGTACTTTCCCAAGCTATCAGTCCCGGCGAAGTCAGAGATCATGGGTTCTAATCCAGCTCCGCCACTTGTCAGATAATAATAATAATAATAATGGCATTTATTAAGCGCTTACTATGTGCAAAGCACTGTTCTAAGGTTACAAGGTGATCAGGTACATCATCATCAATCGTATTTATTGAGCGCTTACTGTGTGCAGAGCACTGGACTAAGCGCTTGGGAAGTACAAGTTGGCACAATTAAATCTAGATAATAATAGTAATAGCAATGGCATTTATTAAGCGCTTACTATGTGCAAAGCACTGTTCTAAGGTTACAAGGTGATCAGGTACAATTAAATCTAGATAATAATAGTAATAATAATGGCATTTATGAAGCGCTTACTATGTGCAAAGCACTGTTCTAAGGTTACAAGGTGATCAGGTACAATTAAATCTAGATAATAATAGTAATGATAATGGCATTTATGAAGCGCTTACTATGTGCAAAGCACAGTTCTAAGGTTACAAGGTGATCAGGTACATTATCATCAATCGTATTTTTTGAGCGCTTACTGTGTGCAGAGCACTGTACTAAGCGCTTGGGAAGTACAAGTTGGCACAATTAAATCTAGATAATAATAGTAATAACAATGGCATTTATTAAGCGCTTACTATGTGCAAAGCACTGTTCTAAGGTTACAAGGTGATCAGGTACAATTAAATCTAGATAATAATAGTAATAATAATGGCATTTATGAAGCGCTTACTATGTGCAAAGCACTGTTCTAAGGTTACAAGGTGATCAGGTACATTATCATCAATCGCATTTATTGAGCGCTTACTGTGTGCAGAGCACTGTACTAAGTGCTTGGGAAGTACAAGTTGGCACAATTAAATCTAGATAATAATAGTAATAACAATGGCATTTATTAAGCGCTTACTATGTGCAAAGCACTGTTCTAAGGTTACAAGGTGATCAGGTACAATTAAATCTAGATAATAATAGTAATGATAATGGCATTTATTAAGCGCTTACTATGTGCAAAGCACTGTTCTAAGGTTACAAGGTGATCAGGTACATTATCATCAATCGTATTTATTGAGCGCTTACTGTGTGCAGAGCACTGTACTAAGCGCTTGGGAAGTACAAATTGGCACAATTAAATCTAGATAATAATAGTAATGATAATGGCATTTATTAAGCGCTTACTATGTGCAAAGCACTGTTCTAAGGTTACAAGGTGATCAGGTACAATTAAATCTAGATAATAATAGTAATAATGGCATTTATGAAGCGCTTACTATGTGCAAAGCACTGTTCTAAGGTTACAAGGTGATCAGGTAGATCATCATCAATCGTATTTATTGAGCGCTTACTGTGTGCAGAGCACTGTACTAAGCGCTTGGGAAGTACAAGTTGGCACAATTAAATCTAGATAATAATAGTAATAACAATGGCATTAAGCGCTTACTATGTGCAAACCACTGTTCTAAGGTTACAAGGTGATCAGGTACAATTAAATCTAGATAATAATAGTAATGATAATGGCATTTATTAAGCGCTTACTATGTGCAAAGCACAGTTCTAAGGTTACAAGGTGATCAGGTACATTATCATCAATCGTATTTTTTGAGCGCTTACTGTGTGCAGAGCACTGTACTAAGCGCTTGGGAAGTACAAGTTGGCACAATTAAATCTAGATAATAATAGTAATAACAATGGCATTTATTAAGCGCTTACTATGTGCAAAGCACTGTTCTAAGGTTACAAGGTGATCAGGTACAATTAAATCTAGATAATAATAGTAATGATAATGGCATTTATTAAGCGCTTACTATGTGCAAAGCACTGTTCTAAGGTTACAAGGTGATCAGGTACAATTAAATCTAGATAATAATAGTAATAATAATGGCATTTATTAAGCGCTTACTATGTGCAAAGCACTGTTCTAAGGTTACAAGGTGATCAGGTACAATTAAATCTAGATAATAATAGTAATAATAATGGCATTTATTAAGCGCTTACTATGTGCAAAGCACTGTTCTAAGGTTACAAGGTGATCAGGTACAATTAAATGTAGATAGTAATAGTAATAATAATGGCATTTATTAAGCGCTTGCTATGTGCAAAGCACTGTTCTAAGGTTACAAGGTGATCAGGTACAATTAAATCTAGATAATAATAGTAATAATAATGGCATTTATTAAGCGCTTACTATGTGCAAAGCACTGTTCTAAGTGCGACTTTGAGCAAGTCACTTAACTTCTCTGTGACTCAGTTTCCTCATCTGTCAAATGGGGATTAAGAATAACTATGGCATTTATTAAGCAATTACTACGTGCAAAGCACTGTTCTAAGCGCTGAACGCTGGGGAGGAGACAAGGTGAGCCCCACGTGGGACAACCTGATCACCTTGTATCCCCCCCAGTGCTTATAACAGTGCTTCGCACATTGTAAGCGCTTAACAAATACCATCATTATTATTACCCCAGTGCTTAGAACAGTGCTGGGCACCTAGAAAGTGCTTGACAAATACCATCATCATTATCATTCATTCAATTGTATTTACTAAGCGCTTCCTGTGTGCAGAGCACTATACCAAGCGCTTGGGAAGTATAAAATTATTATTATTACAGTGCTCTGCACACAGGAAGCGCTCAACAAATACCATCATTATTATTACCCCAGTGCTTAGAACAGTGCTGGGCACCTAGAAAGTGCTTGACAAATACCATCATCATTATCATTCATTCAGTTGTATTTACTAAGCGCTTCCTGTGTGCAGAGCACTATACTAAGCGCTTGGGAAGTATAAAATTAATATTATTACAGTGCTCTGCACACAGGAAGCGCTCAACAAATACCATCATTATTATTACCCCAGTGCTTAGAACAGTGCTGGGCACCTAGAAAGTGCTTGACAAATACCATCATCATTACCATTCATTCAATTGTATTTACTAAGTGCTTCCTGTCGGCAGAACACTATACTAAGCGCTTGGGAAGTATAAAATTATTATTATTACAGTGCTCTGCACACAGGAAGCGCTCAACAAATACCATCATTATTATTACCCCAGTGCTTAGAACAGTGCTGGGCACACAGAAAGTGCTTGACAAATACCATCATCATGATCATTCATTCAATTGTATTTACTAAGCGCTTCCTGTGTGCAGAGCACTATACTAAGCGCTTGGGAAGTACAAAATTATCATTATTACAGTGCTCTGCACACAGGAAGCGCTCAACAAATACCATCATCATTATCACCCCAGTGCTTAGAACAGTGCTGGGCACACAGAAAGTGCTTGACAAATACCATCATCATTATCATTCATTCAATTGTATTTACTAAGCGCTTCCTGTGTGCAGAGCACTATACTAAGAGCTTGGGAAGTATAAAATTATTATTATTACAGTGCTCTGCACACGGGAAGTATAAAATTATTATTATTACAGTGCTCTGCACACAGGAAGCGCTCAACAAATACCATCGTTATTATTACCCCAGTGCTTAGAACAGGGCTGGGCACATAGAAAGTGCTTGACAAATACCATCATCATTATCATTCATTCAATTGTATTTACTAAGTGCTTCCTGTTGGCAGAACACTATACTAAGCGCTTGGGAAGTACAAAATTATTATTATTACAGTGCTCTGCACACAGGAAGCGCTCAACAAATACCATCATTATTATTACCCCAGTGCTTAGAACAGTGCTGGGCACACAGAAAGTGCTTGACAAATACCATCATCATGATCATTCATTCAATTGTATTTACTAAGCGCTTCCTGTGTGCAGAGCACTATACTAAGCGCTTGGGAAGTACAAAATTATCATTATTACAGTGCTCTGCACACAGGAAGCGCTCAACAAATACCATCATCATTATCACCCCAGTGCTTAGAACAGTGCTGGGCACACAGAAAGTGCTTGACAAATACCATCATCATTATCATTCATTCAATTGTATTTACTAAGCGCTTCCTGTGTGCAGAGCACTATACTAAGAGCTTGGGAAGTATAAAATTATTATTATTACAGTGCTCTGCACACGGGAAGTATAAAATTATTATTATTACAGTGCTCTGCACACAGGAAGCGCTCAACAAATACCATCATTATTATTACCCCAGTGCTTAGAACAGTGCTGGGCACACAGAAAGTGCCTGACAAATACCATCATCATTATCATTCATTCAATTGTATTTACTAAGCGCTTCCTGTCGGCAGAACACTATACTAAGCGCTTGGGAAGTATAAAATTATTATTATTACAGTGCTCTGCACACAGGAAGCGCTCAACAAATACCATCATTATTATTACCCCAGTGCTTAGAACAGTGCTGGGCACCTAGAAAGTGCTTGACGAATACCATCATCATGATCATTCATTCAATTGTATTTACTAAGCGCTTCCTGTGTGCAGAGCACTATACTAAGCGCTTGGGAAGTATAAAATTAATATTATTACAGTGCTCTGCACACAGGAAGCGCTCAACAAATACCATCATTATTTATTACTCTATTTATTTATTTATTTATTTTACTTGTACATTTCTATCCTATTTATTTTATTCTGTTGGTATGTTTGGCTTTGTTCCCTGTCTCCCCCTTTTAGACTGTGAGCCCACTGTTGGGTAGGGACTGTCTCTATGTGTTGCCACTTTGTACTTCCCAAGCGCTTAGTACAGTGCTCTGCACATAGTAAGCGCTCAATAAATACGATTGACTGATTGATTACCTCAGTGCTTAGAACAGGGCTGGGCACCTAGAAAGTGCTTGACAAATACCATCATCATGATCATTCATTCAATTGTATTTACTAAGCGCTTCCTGTGTGCAGAGCACTATACTAAGCGCTTGGGGAGTATAAAATTATTATTATTACAGTGCTCTGCACACAGGAAGCGCTCCGTAAAGACGCTTGGATGGATGGATGGATGGATGAATGAATGAATGAATGAATGAATGAATGAATGAATGAATGAATAAACAGGCATCGATATGAATAAATGGCGGAGAGGGGTCAGGAGGGCTGCGGGGCGGAGGCCATAATAGTCACAATGATAACAGCGATAGCGGTAGCAATGACGATGATAATAATAACGATAATGATGCTAACGATCGTGATGCTAAGGGGGAAGGCGCTGCGGAGGGGTGTCCGTCCCCCCCTCTCCGCGCCCATGGTCCGGTCCCCGGGGCAGGCGGGGGCCCCGGCTCGGGCGGTACCATCCGTGCCGCGGGGGGGAGGTGGGGGGGGAGGCCGGGGCGCGCGGGGCCGGCCACACCCTAGGACGGGCCGTGGACCCGGCCGAAGACCAGCCAATCAGCGAGCGCGGCCGGGGCGGAGCCCGCGGGAGGCCCCGCCCCCGCAGGGAGGGTGTTGTCGGGGGGAGGAGAAGCCGAGGGGACGTGAGGGGCAAGGGGCGCGCGCCGGACGGCGAGGGGGTCATTCATTCATTCCTTCAATCGTATTGATTGAGCGCTTACTGTGTGCAGCGCACTGGACTAAGCGCTTGGGACCTACACATCAGCAGCAAATCAGCCCCAAATCAGCGCCGCCAGCTTGGCGGGGGCCGGGGTCGCAGCGCCCCCTGGCGGGGGGCGGAAGCGCGGGCCGTGTCCGCGGCCGCGGCCGCCCGGGCGGGGGGAGGGAGGAGGTCGCTCCCGTCCCGCCGCCCCTCCCGTCCCGCCGCCCCCCGGACCTGGGCGGGGTCGGGGGCCGCCGCCGCCCCCGCCCCCTTCCCCGGGCCTCGGTCCCCCACCCGGCCTCCGGGGCCCCCTTCTCCGCCCGGGACCCAGAGGCCTTCGGGGACCCCCCCCCCCCGACCCCCAAGGCTTCAGCCCCGCCTCACCTCAGGCCTTCCCTTCGGGGACCCCCAGGCTTCAGCCCCGCCTCCCTTCAAGTCTTCAGGGACCCCCAGGCTTCAGCCCCGCCTCCCCTCAGGCCTTCCCTTCGGGGACCCCAAGGCTTCAGCCCCGCCTCACCTCAGGCCTTCGGGGAGCCCCAGGCTTCAGCCCCGCCTCCCCTCAAATCTTCGGGGACCCCCCAGGCTTCAGCCCCGCCTCCCCTCAAATCTTCGGGGACCCCCAGGCTTCAGCCCCGCCTCCCCTCAGGCCTTCGGGGACCCCCCAGGGCTGTGCCCCGCCTCACCTCGGGCCTACGGGGACCCCCAGGCCTCCGCTCTGCCTCTCCAAAGGCCTTCGGGGCCCCCCAGGCTTCAGCCCCACCTCCCCTCAGATCTTTGGGGACCCCCAGGCCTCCGCTCTGCCTCACCAAAGGCCTTCGGAGACCCCCAGGCTTCAACCCCGCCTCCCCTCAGATCTTTGGGGACCCCCAGGCCTCTGCCCCACCTCCCCAAAGGCCTTCGGGGACCCCCAGGCTTCAGCCCCGCCTCACCTCGGGTCTACAGGGACCCCCAGGCCTCTGCTCTGCCTCACCAATGGTCTTCGGGGACCCCCAGCCTTCTGCCCCGCCTCACCTCATGTCTTCGGGGAGCCTCCAGGCTTCAGCCCCGCCTCCCCTCAGACCTTCGGGGACCCCCAGGCCTCTGCCCCGATTCACCTCAAGCCTTCGGGGACCCCCAGGCCTCTGCCCCCGCCTCCCCTCAGACGTTGAGGCCCGGGGAGCCTCCTCATCGAGGGGCGAAGGATGGAGCCCCCTCGAACCCCACTGCTGAATGGGGCTCGGTCCTTTGCCTCCAGCCCGCTCTGGGCCCATGGATCCCTTGGAGGTTGCCAGCATCCCGCTGGGCTGGTCAGGGAGAGACCCTTCCCCACTGCTGTCGCCATTCCTCTTTGCTCCTCAGAAGCAGACCCCCGAGGCCTCCCACTCCTTTCTCCAGAGCCCCAGAAGCGCTCAAGCGCACAGTACAGTGCTCTGCATACAGTAAGCGCTTAATAAATACGATAGAATGAATGAGTGGACACCCCACTGCCACCATCATCCCAGTCAGCCTGGGGCCTCACTCCTGGCCTGCCCTGTGCCTATGGTTCTGGGCAGCCCTCGCCCTTTCACCCCCTCAAACCACCAGCGATGCCCTCTCGGCTCTACCCTGGGGCTTCACTCCCAGCTTGTCCTATGCCGGCCGGGCTGGGAAGCATTGAAGCACGAAAAATGTGAGGCTTCCTCAAAGGCTATAAACCCGCTGCCTAGAACTCCCTTCGCCCTCACGTGGAAGCATCTGATGTTTCCCAAGCGTACGAATATGAATAAATACGACTGAATGAATGAACAAATCAAACTGAACAGGCACGTCTGAACCTTCCCACTGCCTCAGTGTCTTCCGTCTCACCACCGATCCCTCGCCCACGTTCTGCCTCTGGCCTGGAACCCTCTCCCTCTTCAAATCCGACAGTCAGTTACTCTCCCCTGCTTCAAAGTCGCACATTTCCTCCAAGAGGCCTTCCCTAAGCCCCTCCTTTGCTCTTCTCCCCCTCCCTTCTTCATCGCTGTGACTTGCTCCCTTTGTTCAACCCCAAGCCCCACATTTGGACATATGTTATTTATTTATATTAATGTCCATCTCTCCCTCTAGACTGTCAGCTTGTGGACAGGGAATTTGTCTGTTTGTTGTTATATTGGTCTCTCCCAAGTGCTTAGGACAGTGCTCTGCACAGAGTAAGCACTCAATAATTATGACAATGAATGAATGAATCTGAAACCTCCGATTTCTCATCCCCCCCCACCTTATGTCCCCAACAACCAAGTCAGCACTTTCAGGCCACCTGAGCTCTTGTATCTATTTCTTAGATTTATATACTTTAGTGTCTGTCCTTTAGCGTCTGTCCCCACTCTTTAGAGGACCTGGATAGTTTCTACTAATTCTATCCTCTTCTCCCAAGTGGTTGGTACAGTGCTCTACACACAGGAAGTGCTCAATAAATAACATTCATTGAGAATAGCGTTAAGTGCCTGCTTTTCATGGTATTTACGTGCCTACTATGTACCAGGCATCGTACTAAGCGCTGGGGTAGATACGGTATAATCAGGTTGGACACGGTCCCTGTCCCTCATGGGGCTCACAGTCTTAATTCTCATTTTACAGAAGAGATAACAGGCAGAGAGAAGTTAAGCGACTTGCCTAGGATCACCCAGCAGATAAATGGTGGAGCTAGGATTAGAACTCAGGTTCTCTGACTGGTTTTTCCACTAGACCACAACTGCTTCTCTATTACTAAACAAACTGTCCCACTCATTTGTCAATAACACCAACCTTCCTGCTTCAAAAGCCTGTTGTCACTGTCGAATCCCGTTCATCAGCTCTTGGATTCAATCAACTGCTAAACTCTGTCGGTTAATACTCCAGGACATGTCTGTGATTGCCGCTTTCTTTCTTCTACCGCACTGCTACCATCCTGGTTCGAATTCCTGTTTATATGGCTAGACTACTGGATAAACCTCTCTCTACTTCAGTCTCTAGTACATGTTGCTGACCAGATCATCTTCCTGAAATATCACCCAACATCCACGTTTGGCACTTTAAATAAAAATTTTCAATGCCACCTCTGCATTGAGCAAAAGTTCTTTCCCATTACCAGCTTCAAAGCTTTCATACCACCTTCTGCCCCTCCTCCATTCACACTCTTCAGTCCCCCCACCCACTCAAGCTCACTTTCTAGTTAGCAGTGGTACTTATTGAGCACCCGCTGGGTATAATGCATTGAACCAAGAACTTGGTCTCATCCCTCTTACCTCAATCAGTATTTCTGGAGCACTTACTTTGTGCTAAGCATTGTACTAGGCACTTGGAAGAGAATACAGTAGTTAGCAGACATGTTCCCAGCCTAGAAGGAGCTCAGTTTAGGAGCTAGATTGAAGATGAATTACTGATGAAAAAATGGGAAGACATAGGGATACGTACTCAAATACTAAGGGGCTGGGGAACAGCTTCAAGTGCATAAGCATCGTTGGAGGGGGAATGGGAAAAATGAGAGCTAGACAGGGAAGGCCTCTTGGAGGAGTGATTTTAGTTCCACTGTCTTCTACCTGGAACTAATCTCCCTTACCTAAATCCACCAGACCAGTTCTCCCTGGCCTCAAAGCCTGCCTCAAATGCCACCTCTACCAAGAAGTCTTCCTTGATTAATTCCCAATACCTCAAGCCAGGTCAACCCAACAGCTTCCAACTGAGAGTATTGAGCATTTACATGGACAGAAAACTATTCATTCATTCAATCGTATTTATTGAGTGCTTACTGTGTGCAGAGCACTGTACTAAGCGCTTGGGAAGTACAAGTTGGCAACATATAGAGATGGTCCCTACCCAACAACGGGCTCACAGTCTAGAAGGGGGAGACGGAGAACAAAACATGTGGAACTATGGCTTGGGAGAGCACGATAAGACACAATTAGCAGTTCTGTCCACATTATTTGTACCCATCTTCAGCCCTACTGTATATTCAATTATTTTTCAACTATTCCATCCTGCCATATCCGTGCTACTGTTACACCTTTGTTTCTCCTCCGGCTCCCACTGTTTGTAAATAATTTTTATTCATCTCCTCCGCTAGGCCTTAAGATCCCTGAGGGTCCAGAACGTGTTCTTTGCCTCTGCTACTTTCCCAAACACTGAGAACAGTGCCTATGCACCCTGCGGGCACTCAATAAATATCACTTTTCGTTACTGGGCTCCTGGGACCGCACCCAGTAATGCAAAGGTGGCCGAAATTGGGACTTTTGTGAGTCCTACTGGACTTGGACACTATGTGAGCTCATTGCAGGGAACATGTCTCTTTTTATAGCGTACTCTCCCGAGCGCTTAGTACAGTGCTTTTCCCACAGTAGATGCTCAATAAATACGATTGAATGAATGACCCAACAGGAGGTTGGGGAGGAGGCGGCAGCGAGGTGAACTACAGATGGAAGGTCTGAAGCCAGCTGCATGTCACCCGCAGGTGGGGCAGAGCTCTGGCCGCAGCTGGCCAAAGAGGAGACGAGTGACCGGCCCCCTTGGGATCATTTCCTACCCTTTGGCTCCTCCAGAAGTTAGGGCTGTGGCAGGTGAGACGGAACTCCACACACAATCCTGAAGATGGCAAACTGCCCCCTGGAAACATGTCTGAACCCATCAGAGCACTCTAAAATGGTTTGGGGGGGAAACCTACAACATTACTCACAGAGAAGAATTACTACTGCGCACACGTTCTTTGCAGCTCTCCATTACATGTCCTTGCCAAGCCCCTCTCCCACCTTTATTTTTAAAGTTTTGAGACCCTTAGGGGCCAAGGACATGCCTTACTTCTATCTGCATATCCTTTCCCAGTACTTTGCATACAGCAGGAGCTTAATATAATGGTATTTGTTAAACACTTACTATGTGCAAAGCATTGTTCTAAGAGCTGGGGGGGGGGGGGTGCTACAAGTTGATCAGCTTGTCCCACATGGGGCTCAGTCTTCAGAGTGTTGACCCCAGTTTAATCTCAGTCCATCCAGGAAGGCAGTGTTAGCGAATGAAAAGCATGGGTGCAGGCCCCTTACAGGTTTCTAATCCCAGAAGCAGCATGCTCCAGTGGAAAGAACACGGTCCTGGGAGTCAGGACCTGGGTTCTAATTCCAGCTCTGCCAAATGCTTGCTGTGTGACCTTGGGCAAATCACTTAACCTCTCCGTGCCTTGGTTCTCTTTTTCTCCTTCCTAGACTATGAGCCCTATGTGGGACAGGGACAGTGTCCAATCTAATTAACTTGTATCTACCCCAGCATTTAGAATTTTGACAGCTAATGTGAAACAAATACCATTATTTAAAAAAGAAAAAAGCCTGCCACTGGCTTGTTGGTGTAACCCAAAGTAAATGAGCATGGCTCAGTGGAAAGAGCATGGGCTTTGGAGTCAGAGGTCATGGGTTCAAATCGCAGCTCCACCAATTGTCAGCTGTGTGACTTTGGGCAAGTCACTTCACTTCTCTAGGCCTGTTACCTCGTCTGTAAAATGGGGATTAAGACTGTGAGCCCCCTGTGGGACAACCTAATTACCTTGTAACCTCCCCAGCGCTTAGAACAGTGCTTTGCACATCGTAAGCACTTAAATGCCATCATCATCCCCATTTTACAGATGAGGTAACTGAGGCACAGAAAAGTAGCTTGCCCAAGGTCATACAGCTGACAAGTGGCTGAGCCAGCATTTGAACCCATGACCTCTGACTCCCAAGCCCGCACTTTTTCCACTGAGCCACGCTGCTTCTCTATACTTCCAGTCGATGACTCTAAGTTCACCCCCATGCTCTGCATCAAACAAAAACTCCTTACCGTTGGCTTTAAAGCACTCCATCAGTTCACCTCATCCGATATCCTGCTACAGCCCAGCCCACATGCCCCGCTCCTCTAGCATGAGCTTTCTCACTGCCAAACCTCATCTATCTCACTGCGGACCCCTTTCCCACATCCCTCTCCCCTAACAGCCTGAAACTCCTTCCCCCTCCATATACGGCAGGCCACCAATCTCTTCATCTCTACAACATTAAGGTCACATCTCCTACGAGGTGCCATCCTCAATTAAGCCTTCTTTTCCTACGCTCATTCTCCCTTCTGTATCATCTATGCACTTGGATCTGTGACCTTTGGATATTTTAATATTTGCCCCACAGCGCTTTTGCATATGTTTATATATAACTTACTTAGTCACGTTAATCTGTTTTCCCCACTAGACTGTAAGCTCGTTATGGTCAGGGAACTGGTCTGCCTATTCTGTTGTACCTTGCCAAGACCTTAGTATGGTGCTCTGCACATGGTAAGCACTCAAATACCACTGATTGATCCATCGATCCATAAGCAGCCCCCACTGAGCTAGCTCGATTCACTCCCCCTAATCTGAATCTCACTCCACTTCAACTCCATCACTGTAAAAACTTTTAAGGTGGAGAGACAGCCATAAAGAAAAGAAGCCTCGGAAGTTTGGTAGCGGTAGCATGATACGGGAGATGCTCCTTTGAAAAAAGAAAGTCTTAGAAAGGTCAGTCACCCACCTAAATCTCAGGAAGTCATCGGCTGGGGACTGGCAGGGGGTCTGCAGGATGCCTGACATAGGGAGAAGGGACCACCTAGGTGAGCGAAGAGCTACATGAGAAGTGTCGTCAGCCTGCAGGTGATGGGAGGGAAACACTTTAGGATTTACCATTTCACGGTGGGAGCCTGCGCCTCGCCCCTGGGGGCAACAGACACAGAGGCGGTGAAGTACAGAAGACAAGACAGCAGAGCGGCTCAAAATCCATGAAGCTCAGAAACGGTTGTGGGGAATTCTCTGCCAGTTATATACCTCGCTTTAGATCTCCCAGCTGAAAATGCAATGCCTTTGTCCTTGTTCCTGATCCTTCAGGCCGTCAAAGGCGTCGTCGCAGGTCTAAGCATAAAATAGGTCATTTTGAGACTTCAGAAGTGTCGTTTTCACTTTCTGCTCTGTTCAGATCAACGAAATGCCACGCGCACGTTTGAGAACAAGGCTGTTTTTCCAGAATTGTGCGGGGGGGTGGGAGGAGGAGGGGGGGACGAACAGGCCATTTTTGATGCTGAAAAATAAGCCAATCATAAACCAACACACACACACACACACACACACACACACA
The DNA here is from genome assembly GCF_015852505.1 of Tachyglossus aculeatus. NCBI lineage: Eukaryota > Metazoa > Chordata > Mammalia > Monotremata > Tachyglossidae > Tachyglossus > Tachyglossus aculeatus. The sequence goes on from NC_052071.1 coordinate 40,775,738, forward strand.
CACACTTGTGAAGATTTTTTTTCATTTCCAGAAGGTGGTGTCATTGCACACACTATGGACGTCCAACCAACTTGCCCAACAGGCCGGGGGCCGCCAAAAACAAAAGCATCGCATGGATTACACTTGGGACCTTCCTGGACATTTAGGCACGACACAATCTGCCAGACTCCAGGGCCGTGGTTAAGTTGGTTGCTTAGCAGTTGAGGTAGGTGTGCCGACAGTCTCCCCCTTTTAGACTGTGAGCCCACTGTTGGGTAGGGACTGTCTCTATATGTTGCCAATTTGTACTTCCCAAGCGCTTAGTACAGTGCTCTGCACATAGTAAGCGCTCAATAAATATGATTGATGATGATGATGACACAGCCAGCCAAACCCCTGAACTCTGGAAGAGCATTCCCCCGTCTTTGACAGTGAGGAGACCGCGCCCGGAGCCTCTCTGGGACGGACCGGGCCCCTCCCGGACTGGAGAATAGAGCCTGGGTCCAGTTAGAAGCGAGTCCTCCGGTACGGCCTCAGTCCGTGAGAAGTTCCATCAGGCTCCTAGCAGAAGCCCACCCTTCCGAAACCCATGACGCAGTGGCTAAAAAGACTCGACCCTTCTTTGGAGCTGTCCCAAGCTTCCCTAAGTGGGTCTTGGAACCCCAGAAGACAAACAGAGGAGAAACAGGGGTGGGGGGAAAAAGAGAAGCGAGGCATGCGTACCTAATCCCCAGACACAGGTCACCGTGCTGCAAATAAAATGGAAAAACATGGATGGGGTCGGGACAGAGGGAAGGACGGCTTCTTGGCTTTTGATGTTCAACCATTTTACTCTTTGTGGAAAGTAGGAAACTCTCTTTGCCCCCATGCACCCAGACGGCCGCCCTCCGACAGTGCTGTCTACAGCTATTTTTTATTCAACCGTTTGCGTCGCTTCTGCTGATCCCGCTGCCGCGGTTTCCTGACGGAGCGGGCTTTTTGTGAAGAGGTCGTGGTGCCGGCTTCTTCTGCACTTATGGGCTCGATGATGTGTCCCGGCTTGGTGACGACCCGGGGAATGGTCAGCTTCTGGAAGGCCCGCTGGGTGTTCCAGGTTGTGCCGACAGGCGTCTGGATGGTCTTCTCGAAGTGCTGGTGGTGAATGAATGGAAAGGGGAGCTGATTGACCTGCAAAGGAGAGGGAAAGAGTTCAGCGTGAGCCACTGGGAGGAACCAGGCATTCGGCTCTCCCTCTACACTGGAAGCTAGCTCATCATGGGCAGGGAATGCGACCGCTAATTCTGGGGTATTCATTCATTCATTCAACCGTATTTATTGAGCACTTACTATGTGCAGAGCACTGTACTAAGCACTTGGGAAGGACAAGTTGGCAACATATAGAGACGGTCCCTACCCAACAACAGGCTCACAGTCTAGAAGGGGGAGACAGACAACAAAACAAAACATGTGGACGGCCCCCACAGTCTTTCCCCCTTTTAGACTGTGAGCCCACTGTTGGGTAGGGACTGTCTCTATATGTTGCCAATTTGTACTTCCCAAGCGCTTAGTACAGTGCTCTGCACATAGTAAGCGCTCAATAAATACGATTGATGATGATGATGATGTGGACAGGTGTCAAGCCATCAGAATAAATAGAAATAAAGCTAGGTGCACGTCATTAACAAAATTAATAGAATAGTAAATATGTACAAGTAAAATAGAGTAATCTGTATAAACACATATACAGGTGTTGTGGGGAGGGGAAGGAGGTAGGGCTGGGGGGATGGGGAGGAAGAGAGAAAAAAGGGGGCTCAGTCTGGGAAGGCCTCCTGGAGGAGGTGGGCTCTCAGCAGGGCTTTGAAGGGAGGAAGAGAGCTAGCTTGGCGGATGTGCGGAGGGATTGGGGGCATTCCAGGCCAGGGGGAGGACGTGGACCGGGGATCGACGGCGGGACAGGTGAGAATGAGGTACACTGAGGAGGTTAGTGGCAGAAGAGCAGAGGGTGTGGGGTGGGCTGTAGAAGGAGAGAAGGGAGGTGAGGTAGGAGGGGTCGAGGTGATGGACAGCCTTGAAGCCGAGAGTGAGGAGTTTTTGCTTGATGCGTAGGTTGACTGGCAACCACTGGAGATTTTTGAGAAGGGGACTGTATGCTCCCTAGTGCTCAGTACAATGCTGTGCACCCAGTGAGCGCTCAGTAGACAGCACTGATTGATCGACAGTCTACCCCTCTAAACTGTAAGCTCGTTACGGGCGGGGAACGTAACTGCTAATTCTGTGGTATTGTGATCCAAGGCTCCCTAGACTATAATTTTCTTGTGGACCGGGAACACGCCTACCATTTCTGTTCTACCGTACTCTCCCAGGCACCATTTAAGCTGGAAAATAGAAGAAAATGGGCCCCGTGGATGGACTGATGAGTGATAATGCAGGTCTCTCTCTTTTTTTTTTTAACAGTATTGTTAAGTGCTTACCATATGCCAGGGACTATACTAGGCGCCAGGATAGATACAAGCTAATCAGTCTGGACACACTTTCTGTTCCAGGTGGGGCTCGCAATCTTAATCTCCATTTTTACAGATGAGGGAACTGAGGTCCAGAGAAGTTAGGTGACTTGTCCAGGGACACACAGCAGACAAGTGGCAGAGCCGGAATCAGAAACCCAGATCCACCGGATTCCCAGGCTCGTGCTCTTTCCACTAAGCCACGCTGCTTCTCAAGTGCAACAGCAGAGTGTCGGGAACCAAGGCAGAGAGCCCCCTGTAGTCGGCAGAAACACGGGGACGTGTCTTCTCCTGTTATGACAGAGGGCAAGCCAGGACCTGGACCACTGCTAACTCTAAGCAGTCATTTTAAGCGGCCTCAAACCGAGGAGAGGGACAGCAAGGGCTGTGCACCACAGAGCCACAAGGATGTCTTCAGATATGTTAAAAGTCTCTGTGACAATGATAGGACCCATTGTCTGGTGACCCCACACCAAGAAAAGAAGCGAGCTCGCTGCTGGGACTTGGGAGTGTGGTCTAGTGGCTAGAGCACGGTCCTGGGAGTCAGAGGAGATCTGGGTTTTAACCCCTGCTCTGCCATTTGGCAGACATCATCCCTGCCACAAGATCTTAGGTCCTATGGATCCCTGGAGGCGTTATTTCATCTTGAGGGGACCTGGGGAACCGAGTCCCAACTGCAAACCTCTAGTGTGCCTCCTTATTCCAGTCTCAATTCAGGGGTGGATCTCAGATTCCTGCCGGGCGGCCCTCCTCTGGCCCATCGCCCTCTCCCGAGTTGCCCTAGACGCCCCACACGTGAACAGCCACCGCGCCAACACCGCCAAGGACAGCCAGTCCCCTGGACGCCCGCCTGAAGGGGACGGAGAGAGAGGTGGGCTAGGATGTAGTCCACCCGCCCCCCTCACCTGATGGGCTGCAGCCTGGACGTTGCGCTTTTCGTTGATAATCACATTCGGAAGGTGTCGGTCTTTTCTCGGGGAGCCCTCGGGGGGTTTGATGAGAAATCTGAAACACACGTCGCCGCGAAATCTGGCTCCGGGTACCTGGGCTGGCACGAGCCACTCCAGCCGAGGGCGGATGTTCCCTTCGGGCCCTAAGGGCTTGCGGGGACTCCCCGGGCTCCTCCCGGCACTTACCGTTGCTGCTTTTTTCGGCTGGGTTTCAGGCCCACGCCCCCCCACTCGCCCCAGCCAGGCAGGGTCAGGTCCACAGTCTGAGGCTTGCTGGCTTCCTCGGCCTGGTGTTTCTCCTTCAGAAAGTCTGCAACCACGTCGTCCCCTGCGAAGGCTTCCTGTATCATCTGCTTCTGAGTTTCCTCCTCTCCCATCTCCTGGGAGGAAGCACAAGGGCAAGAGTCAGGGTAAATGAAGGCGCCCGCAGGAACAGGAATAATAATAATAATAGTAACTGCGGCATTTACTAAATGCTTATTATGTGTTAGGCACTGTGCTAAGGGATGAGGTAGATACAAGCAATACGGGTTGGACACAGTCCCCGGTCCCACATAGGGCCTACTGTCTTAACCCCCATTTTACAGATGAGGTAACTGAGGCCCAGAAGTGAAGTGACTCATCCAAGGTCACACTGCTGACAAGTGATGGAGCTGGGATTCGAGCCCAGGTTCTTCTGGCTCCCAGGCCCAGGGTCCTTCCATTAGGAAGTGCTGCTTCGCCCAAACAGGGGCCACCGGGCCCCCGGATCAAAGAACGGTTACTTAGGGAGGGTTTAAGGTTTCGCAGCTTTGTTCCCAGGGCCGTGATGACCCTTCTAAGTCCTAGAGTCAGTCAATCGTATTTACAGAGCGCTTACTGAATGCAGAGCACTGGACTGACTGCTCGGGAGAACACAGTATGACAATAAACACACATTCCCTGCCCAAAAGGAGCTTACATTCTAGAGGCTGCGACACAGAGCATCTCGGGTTGATCGGTTTATTGGGTTTACCTTCTAGACTGTTAGCCCTTTGTTGGGTAGGGATCATCTCTATTTGTCGCTGAACTGTACTTTTCAAGCACTTAGTACAGGGCTCTGCACGCAGTACGTGCTCAATAAATACGATTGAATGAACGAATGAATCAGGGCCCCACCTGAGTGGGGGCAGGCGGTGCCCACCGAGCCGGTGCCCCCTCAACCCTTCCCCGTTTGGTGGAGTCTGGTTATATTAATGTGTTTCTCCCCCTACAGACCATAAGCTCATTGTGGGCAGGGAATGTGTCTGTTACATTGTTATAGCATACTCTCCCAAGCACTCAGTACACTGCTCTACACCCAGTAGGCGCGCAATAAATACGACTAACTGGCTGAGCAGCAAAGGCCCAGGCTGTGGTCCCCGCTCACCTGCTCCTCCTCCTCCTCCTCCTCCTGCACCATGATGGGGGCTGCCGAGGATTCCACGGGCTGAGAGTTCACTTCCAGGATGGCCTTCAGGCTAATGATCTTCTGCTTCTTCTCCGGGGGCCGGTCTGCTACTGGGGGCCTCGGCCCCTGCCGCCCTCCTTCCGGGGGGGGTCTGAGGAGCGGCTCCTCTTCCACTCGCTCCTCGGAGCCGAGCCTGTCGATGTCCTCCAACGTCCGCACCCTCTCTAGTCGTTCATCCAGCAGTGGGCCCTCCTCCACCTGGACAGTCTCTTGCGGTGCCGCCACGGCTTGGGGGGCCGGCGCTTCTGGCTTCTTGGCCACCTTAGCTTGCTGGCTGTCAATTTTCTGAGAAAAGACTTTCAGGTGAGCCAACACCTCTTTTTCCTCTCCTCTGAAGGGATCTAGGGAAAAAAAAATAATCAAAGCCACCAGGAAAGGAAGACAGATAATAACAACAAATATGGCACTACTACTACTAATGATTGTGGTATTTGTTAAGTGCTAAGCACTGGGGTAGATACAAGGTAATGGGGTTGGACACGGGCCCTGTTCCACATTGGGCTCACAGTCGTAATCTCTATTTCACAGATGAAGTAACTGAGGCCCAGAGAAGTGAAGTGATTTGCCAGCAGACAAGCGGCAGGGAGCCGGAATTAGAACCCAGGTCCTTCTGACTCCCAAGCCTGGCCTCTATCCACTAGGCCACGCTGCTTCCCATTACTGAGACAGATGAGCGCTAACAGCGACATACCTGGACCCCCTGAAGAAGAAGCTAATCTGTGCTCATTAAGTGGCAGGGAACACAGTTCACTAGTGAATGCGTCATTTGAGGAAGCAGATGACGGCCTGAAGAGTTGCTTAAATTCATAATAATGTACCTCCATTTCTCCTCTACTTATAGGCATTACTTCCTCAAAGGAGTTTAACAGATTCCATGCCTTCACTACCGTAAGCATTCCGAGACGCAACGGGCAAAAGATGATTAATACTGTACAAAATGCATCGTGTTGCCGTCTTAATGCTGGGGGAATGAAAAGTTTGCCAGACGCCCTGATGGGTTTATAATGAGCTTAACCTACCCCCAGATGGTATGCAGAGAATTAAGAAAATGTAATGGGTGTTCTTTACCACTCAATTGGCATCCACTGTTATCTGTTGCTGCAGATGGGTGATTGAGGAGTGAGAAATGCAGCTTGCTCTTGGGGCCCTGTCCACAGGGCACTGCCAAACAAAAGGGGGTTGAGGTCCCGAAGACACTACTCTGCCCAAACCTATCTGAATTAGGTTGGGTCTTCCCGTTGCCGGATTTGACCCAAGGTTTCTGGAAGAAAAAACCGGATTTGATTCCATTCTCTAACCTCTTCACACCAGGGATAGGCTACCAAAAGGAGAGGACTCTTGAGCAGAGCCCCACGCTGGAACTATTCTGTTCCAAACCTGAGGGATTCAGAAAGAATCATTTCTTCCAGGAGAGTCAAATTGTGAGATGATCCATTTGACTCCCTAGTTATGATTCCCTGGAAATCAGATGCCCCCTTACTCTTCCCTAGAGCCAAGAGACCAAGCAAACTGTGTCCAACTTAAATCTCATTTTGAGAATCCGTGTTCCCAGGGAATTCCGGCATTCCCTTACAACAGAGAAGGAACGTGGCCTAGTGGATACAGCATGGTTCTGGGAGCCTGAAGGACGTGGGTTCTAATCTCGGTTCTAATCTCAGTTCTTCCACTTGTCTGCTGGATGACCCTGGGCAAGTCACCTAACTTCTCTGTGCCTCAGTTACCTCATCTGTAACATGGGGATAATGACTGTGAGCCCCATGTGGGACATGGACTGTGAAATCTGATTGGCTTGTATTTACCCCAGTGCTTAGTACAGTGCTGGGCACATAGTAAGCCCTTTACAAATACCCCGAAAAGACAAAGAGACCAAGCAAGCTGGGTCCAACCCATGTCTCCTTCCGACAGTCCACGTTCCCGGAGAATGCTGGCATTCCCTTCTAACTCACCTTTCACTCCCTTTTCCCGTGCCTTCTTGCTGGCCACGGACTGTCGGCGGGAACGTCTCTCTTGAAATTCTCGCAACAGCGATTCCACCTCTGCCCCTGGCTCTTCTTCCTCGCTCTCGGATTCCTCGAGGGCAGGGGCCTGGGCAGGCGGCTTGGGCTCTTCGGGGACGGCCGCGTCCTTTGTGTCCTTACCGAGGGTTCTCTGCATCCAGGGGTTTGGCCCGTCTGTACTCATCTGCACCTCGTTCACCGCCTCTGGGATGAGGCTACTGTCCTCTTCGGGTTCCTTCTCCTCCTCGCTGTCAGAAGCCTTCTGAACTTTCACTGTCAGTTCTTTGTTCTTAGCTAATTGCTCCTGCATTGCTTTACGTGCCTGAGGAGGAAGGACAAGTTCGTCAGTAGCAGGAAGAGCAGGAGCAGCAACAAAGACCCAACCAATAGCTAGTTGACCTGGCCCCCCTCTTTTTTAGGGTATCTGTTAAGCGCTTACTCTGTGCCAGTCACTGTTCTAAGCGCTGGGGTCGATAAGAGTTAATCAGGTTGGACACAGTTCCTATACCACATGGGGCTCACAGTCTAAACAGCGAGGGAGAACAGGTACTGAGGAAATGAGAATAATAATAATTATGGTATTTGTTAAGTGCTTACATGTGTCAAGCACTGTTCTAAGTGCTGGGCTAGATACAAGGTAATCAGGCTGACCCAAGTGGGGCTCACAGTCTTAATTCCCATTTTACAGATGAGGTAACAGGTGCAGAGAAGTTAAGGGACTTGCTCATGGTCCCACAGCGGGCAGGTGGCAGAGCCAGGATTAGAACTCAGGTCCTTTTGCTCCCAGGCCTAGGCTTTATCCACTACTAGGCCCCAAAGGTTTGGGGCCCTTTCCCCAGAACCACCTCCCCGTTTTCCTTTCCTTACTGCACCACTTTCCTTTATTCCCCAGGCTGGCCCTATTTGTCCAGTCTCTTCCACTCTTGCTCTCTTGTCCCTGATCCCTATCTCGGAACCACGGTTCCTGGTCTTCTCTGGCATACAGGGGTTTCCGCTCACCTTGTCCCCCATTTCCCCACTCCCCGTCCTCCCTCCCTCCCGGTTATTCCTCACCTCGAGGTCGTACTTGGCCATGATGGCTTTGGACCTGGCCCACTTCCCACTGTTCTGATGCTTGAGACTCATTCGTTCCTGAGGAGAAAGCAGAGAGCGAGGGTTGAGTGGGCGCCGGACCTGGTCTCAGAGAGTGGAAGAGAAGTAGGAGCCTCACCTGCATCCTGGCCTTTTCTATTTTTTCCAGCTCTTCCAGGGCTGCAGCAGGATTGGACTTCCGCAACGCCTCAAACTTCTTGAGAGCTTCCTTGGCTTTCCCTTTCCTCAGCATTTTGTGATAACTACGGCGGGATGAGGGCAAGAAGAGTGGAAAGCCCGTTCGCTCATTCGTTCATTCATTTGAGTGCTCAAGCGCTTGGAAAAGTACAATAAACAGTGACAGTCCTTGCCCACAACGAGCTCACAGTCTAGAGGGACGATATGGCATGATTATAGGCACCGGGCAGTCTTCATGCCCCAGTCCTGAAGAGTCCAGAGGATTCCTAGTGTGGGCCAAGCTGACTGTTGGCATCAAGATCGCTCTCATCTTCCGGCTGCTCAGGAAGCTTTCCTAGCACTGGGACACGAAGTTCAGCCAATAGGGGGGCATTTTTGCTGCCCAGAGTATTCCCCCAAGTTTCCAGAACTGTTACATTGAACGCTCCCAAATGTTTAGTACAGTGCTCTGCACAAGGTAAGCCCTCAATCAAAACCATGACTGACAAAGGAAATTCATTCTGGACCCCTTTTCTAGAGAAAGAAGAGTGAACTATACCAGTTAAAGCCCAGGAGAGGGAATCAGGATCACAGGTGCCCACTCTGTGGGGCCAAAGCGGGTGTTGGCCCTCATGGCTCTGTGTTCACTCTAAGTCTCTGGCAAGACCCGAGAGTTTCCCACAAGGGCCAAAAGGATTCAAAATGGTGGCTTTGCTCACTACTGGGTCTTTGGGGCCTGTCCTTCCTCAGTCGCCATCCCCACTACAATACCTGGTCCCTTCCCTCCCCTACAGTGAAAAACTGGCACCTGCGATTAGGAGGACAGGCAAGGCCATTCAGACTAAACCAGACTACTACAAGCAAACTGAATATAATAGTAATGAGAGCTGTTTAGTAGCCGTAGGGGAAGGGGTCTAAGGCCTGGCTCTCCTCAGCCTGGCCAGTTCTGGCCCAAACCACCTGGACTCTATTCCAGCATTCCATATGGTGGGTTTGTAGCTTCTGCCCTTCCTCTACTCTGTTCATTCATTCAATCATATTTATTGAGTGCTTACTGTGTGCAGAGCACTGTACTAAGTGCTTGGGAGAGAAGAGTACAATAATAAACAGACACATTCCCTGCCCGCAACAAGATTACAGTCTAGAGGGGGGAGACAGACATGAACAGAAATAAATAAATGACAGATCTGTCCATAAGCGCTGTGGGGCTGCGGGTGATGAACAAAGGGAGCAAGTTGGGGTGATGCAGAGGGAGTGGAAGAAGAGGAAAGGAAGGGCCTCTTGGAGATGTGGCCTCAAGAAGGCTTTCAAGTGGAGGAGAGTAATTGACTGTCGGATTTGAAGAGGGAGGGCGTTCCACGCCAGAGGAAGGACGTGGGCGAGGGGTCGGCGGCGAGATAGATGAGATGGAGGCACAGTGAGAAGGTTAGCATTAGAGCAGCTCCAAGGCCCACCTTACCTTTTGCTTTTGATTTTCTTCTCTCTGCTGGCCCTGGCTTCATAGTAGGACTGCAGGACGCGGGCTTTCTGCATCTCTGCCCGGCGCAGCATTGCCTGAAATGCAAATATGGGCCCCGGTGACCCCAGGGGCCGGGACGGCTGCCAACCCAGAGGGGCAGATGTGGAAGGTCAGCCCAACTCACCTCCTCCAGGCTCATGGCTTTGAAAGACGCTTTTTCCATAGGAGTCAGCAAAGGATCGGTCTTGGGCTGCTTGTGCTGATTCAGGATGCTAAAAATCTCCTGCTCCAGGGGAGTTCTGGCCTTAAAAAGCAAGCGAGATGCAGAGTGTAAGCCGGGTTCTTACAGAGAGCCAGCCCACTGATCTGTGCTTGCCTAAAGAGTTTGATCTGCAAGAAAGCGCATCCTGAGGAAAGAAGACTCCATCAACAGTATTTATTGAGCACTTACTGTGTGCAGAGCACTGTATTAACAGTTTATAATAACAGACTTGACAGACCTATTTCCTGCCCACGACAAACTTACAGTCTAGAAGGCGAGGCAGACATTAAGGCCAAGTACTACTAATAATAATAATGGCATTTATTAAGCACTTACTATGTGCAAAGCACTGTTCTAAGCGCTGCTGAAGAGTATCGATTTATCTTCGAAAGAAACTGATCTGCTGTTCCCAGGCTTTGACCCCAAGGCCAACAGTCCCTGTGTGGGCAACCATCCCTCCCATTAACCTTGGACAAAAAAAGCCGGAATGGGAAATGAGGTCTTACAAGCCTGTAGTGATTGAACAGAGGCATCAGAGATGCAGTAAGAAGAAAAAGGAGCCAAGTTCCAAAAATGAGCAACAGGTGTGTCACTGGCCCAGCCCTGGAAAATGTCTGGCTCCCCGGACGTTGGCCACGCTTCTTCCTTTGCCAAGTCCGCTTAGCTTAAGCGTTAAGTGTACCAACAAATATATACAAATAATAGTACTTGGCTAGGTGACAAGCACTGTCCTAAGAGTTGGTGTAGATACAAGATAGGTCAGACACAGTTCCTGTCCCACAGAGGGCTCTCAGTCCAAGGGGGAAGGAGAACAGGAATTTCAACCCCCATTTTACAGACGAGGGAACTGCAGCCCAGAGTAATTGGGGCTGGGTTGCACGCCCCGTCGCCTCGGCGGCTCAGAGTTTGAGGCTGAGAAGGATGTGGAATCTTAGGAACGGGGTTTCTTAAGTGCAGCTTCTGTGCTTCAGTTACCTCATCTGTAAAATGGGTATTAAATCCTACTCCCCCTTCCTTTGACTGAGTCCCATGTGGGACAAGGACTGTCCAACCTAATTAACTTTTATCTACCTTAGCGCTTAGTACAGCCCTTGGCACACAGCAACTGCTTAGCAAGAATTATAATACTAATTACAATAATAACAGCAACTGCACTTTCAGTGGACAAGGTAGCAGATCAAGAGGGAGAGAGGAATTTGTGGAGTGGGTGGAAAGCCTTTGACACCTGCCTACATGTTTTGTTTTGTTGTCTGTCTCCCCCTTTTAGACAGTGAACCCATTGTTGGGTAGGGACCATCTCTATATGTTGCCGACTTGTACTTCCCAAGCACTTAGTACAGTGCTCTGCACACAGTAAGCGCTCAATAAATATGATTGAATGAATAAATGAATGCCATTCGTGTAGTGGCCAAAGAGAATCAGCATTAGAGCAGTAACTCTTTTTATGGCATTTGTTAAGCGTTTACTATGTGCCAGGCACTGTACTAAAGCGCTGGGGTAGATGCAAGATTGGACATGGTCTACATCCCACGTGGGACTCAGCCTTAATCCCCATTTTACAGATAAGGTAAGTGAGGCATCGAGAAGTCAGGCGACTTGTCCAAGGTCAAACAGCAGATAAGTGGTGGATCTGGGATTAGAACCCTGGTCCTTCTGACTCCTAAGCCCATGCTCTAATCACTGGGCCACGCTGCTCTCTTTCTTGGATTTCATTATTTGTGAATCTTTTTGTGTCTTACTTGCCTTGTTAAAAGAGTAAACTCCTCAAGGGAGGGTGTCTCGTTCTTCTGCTGAACTTTGCCAAACACTTACTAGAGGGAACTTCACTCAGCAGGGGCTCAATAAATGCCATTACTACTCCATGCAGCAGGCGAGAAATCAGTGGTATTTACTGAGCGCTTACTGTGTGCAGAGCACTGTACTAAGCACTTGGGAGAAGGTGATACAATAGAATTAGAACAGATCCTGTGGCTTAGTGAAAACAGCACAGGCTTGGTAGTCAGAGGTCGTGGGTTCTAATGCTGGCTCTGCCACTTACCAGCTGTATGACTTTGGGCAAGTCACAACTTCTCTGTGCCTGTTACCTCATCTGTAAAATGGGGATTAAGTTTGTGAGCCCCACGTGGGACAACCTGATTACCCTGTATCTACCCCAGAGCTTAGAACAGTGCACGGAACACAGTAAATGCTTAACAAATACCATCATCATCATCATCATTCTTTAGGGGAAGAGAGGCCAAGTGATTTGCATTGGACCACTGTTGTAGACTGTAGGCTCATTCTCTAGACAATATGCTCATTATGGGCAGGGAATGTGTCTGCCAATTCTGTTGTATTGCACTCTCCCAAGTGCTTAGTACAGTGCGCCGCACATAGTAAGCTCAAAATACCACTGACTGATCGATTGGGGAGTAGAACTCAAGAATATCGCCTCAACTCTGCTCTTTGCAGTTCTTTCCAGAGGCTCAGAGATCTCCTGCTTCATAACAGTACCTTTATTTGGCCAAAGCGCTGAATATTTGATGCGCAAATCACAGTGAGTATGTGCACAGAACATTTCCAGACTAAGGACCTGAGCAGGGTACCCTCAAGGTAAATGCTTAGATAGAGGATCCAAAGCAGCAGTCACTAAACGGGGCATCAGTCTTAGCATTGTCATGTATATTCTGAAAAACATAATCCCTCATGGCCAAGAATCAGATTCTCATCACAAGTTTACAGTCCAGAGCAGAAGAGAGGTTAGATTCAGAGATTAGCATTATTCACTGCTGATGCTTTGCACATAGTAAGCGCTTAATAAGTGTCATCATTATTATTATTATGATACTACAGTGAAGCTGATCTGAATACTGGCTCAGAGGCAAACTAGATTTTCTTATCACAGTCAAGCTGCTCCCAAAATGTAGATATCTATTTTGTCACGAATCCAGCCCTTGATAACATTAATTTTGAAGGGAATCAAACCAGAAAAACATGGCAATTTCCAGCATTTTAGAACTTGCAGGTTTTTTTTTAACGGCCTGGGTACAAGGGACACAGTCTTTAAAAATGACTCACATAATTGGTCCACTAGCCACGTCAAACCTCCATCCATTATTTTCTATCACTAATAGCTCAACTCTAACCTTATCCTTTCTTCATATTAGTTCTGCCTGGGCCATAGGAAGTGCTGAGCTGCAGAATACAGAGTAGTACAAACAGCTTCTCAAAACCCTAATTTTTGATGCTTCATCATGTACAACTAAAACAAATTTCTGGGCAGATAATTTTGGGCTACACATGGTTGATTCCACAGCAAACATAAATGTATTTTCTTCCCCTGCTGTATTTACTCTAGTGACCAATTAAAAACTGCAAAGTGGTGTCTATTAGAGAAACCTTGCTATAAAAAGTAGGACCCATGCTGGAAATTGTCTTTCAGTGAGGAAATCAAGGCCCGACTATATCCAGAAATAATCATGGGGGCCTTGCATGACAAGCTCTCATTACAAGGGTATTTTTAGAAGTCTACAAACTCACTATACTGAGTGCACACTTACATCATTAACTTCCTCCCTTCTAAGATAGAAGTTGATTTTCTACAAGATGGGCAAAAACTGAAGTGCAGAATCTGTGAGGTCCCACGTAGCGAAAATTATTAATGCTCAATTGGTGGCATTTATCAAGTGCTTACTGTGTGCCCACCACCGTACTAAGCACTTGGGAGAGTCCAAAGGAATAATGTAACACACATTCCCTGCCCACAACAAGCTTACACGTTGTTTTGGAACTGTGCAAGTCCAATTGTACGTACCCTGACTAGATTCTTCCAATATCACCACCTTAATTAATAACAATAATAAGCCTTATTACTGGCACAGCAGCAGTCATGCTTATTTGCAACACATTGGTTTTAGCCACATCTTCCTGAAATATTGATAATCAACAGTTCCAAATACAATAAGCCAAAGAAGACATATGTTTAACTGAGCTCAAAAAAGATCTAAGATCAAGGCTCCGCTCTATAGGATTGCAATTATTGTCTATGAGACTCTCTCGGAAGACCGGTCTATCTAAATTACAGGGGGTGGGGGAAACTAGAGAAAAGTTTACCAAGAGCTTGGACACAAATTTTAGTTTCATGCTCATGGAGGAAAAAGGGAGAAAGGCCGATCAGAGCTAAACGCTTGCGGTTCCCTAATTACACAAACTTCCAGAAACACTCAAGCAAGGTCCTAATAATAATGTTGATGGTATTTGCTAAGCGCTTACTCTGTGCCAGTCACTGTACTAGGTGTCGAGGTGGATACAAGCAAGTTTGGTTGGACACATTCCCTGTCCCATGTGGGGTTCGCAGTCTCAACCCCCATTTTCCAGATGAGGTACCTCAGGCCCAGAGAAGTGAAGTGACTTGCCCAAGATCCCACAGCAGACAAGTGGTGGAGCTGGGATTAGAACCCATGACCTTCTTACTCCCAGGCCTGTGCTCTATCCTTTACACCATGCTGCTTCTCTTAAAAAAACCCCAAGCTTTAGCATGTGCACTTAGGATCACTGTAAGGTCGATATGAGCAGGGAACATGTCTACTAATTCTATTGTATTTTACTGTCCCAAGTGCTTTGTTCAGTTCTCTGCACATAGTAAATACTCAACACCATTGATTGACTGACTAATCACTGGGGGGGAGAGAAGTTGGAGGGTCTTCACCAGGTGGGAAAAGCTGGAGAAAAACATGTTCATTTGGCAGGAGTCAAGGAGGGCAGAAGCTATGATCCCGCCACAGGGAACGTTGGGATAGCGTCAGGTGGTTGGGACCAGGACTGGCCAGACTTGGAGCAGTGACAGGCTGAGGAAAGCCAGGGCTAGACCCTCTCCCCCACAGCTAGTAATCAGTTATCATTACTACTGTATTTGATTTGCTTCTATTAGTCTGATTTTTTTCCCTTCCTCTTCCTGTGTCCACCCTCCTCTCCCTGATATTCGATTGTGAGCCTGTTGTGTCCCAGGAAAAGTGTCGGAAACGACATCTATTGGTTCTCCCCAGGGCCTAGTTCAGTGCTTCACACAGTGGAAGCACTTAATAAATGTTATTTATTACTATTAATTACTTTAATTCTATTTGTTTATTTTATTTTGTTAGTATGTTTGGTTTTGTTCTCTGTCTCCCCCTTTTAGACTGTGAGCCCACTGTTGGGTAGGGACTGTCTCTGTATGTTGCCAATTTGTACTTCCCAAGCGCTTAGTACAGTGCTCTGCTCACAGTAAGCGCTCAATAAATACGATTGATGATGATGATGACTTTGACACCTGTCTACATGTTTTGTTTTGTTGTCTGTCTCCCCCTTCTAGACTGTGAGCCCGTTGTTGGGTAGGGACTGTCTCTATATGTTGCCGACTTGTACTTCCCAAGTGCTTAGTACAGTGCTCTGCACACAGTAAGCACTCAATAAATACGACTGAATAAATGGATGAATTACACACTTTTGTTCAGCAGCTCGGAACTAGTTTATATCTGAAATTCTGGAGATAGTACAAATTACTTCTTACAAGGACTGTTTCTTGGTTATAAGCACGCTCCTAGGTAGCTAATCAATATCTCAAATTCGGGAAATGGTGTAGATTACTTAAAGGAATTATTTCCTGGTGTAAGTAAACTCTGGGCTCCACTGTTGACAATTCCACACAAATGTTACCTTGATACTTCCATAAGACCCAGGTTACTCACCTTTGCTCTAGGTTCTCCGAAGTTAAATCATAAACAAGACTGACCTCAGTCATTCGGTAACATTTATTGAGCGCTTTACTGTGTGCAGAGCACTGTACGGAGTGCTGGGGACAGAGATGGACTACACATTTCCCACCCACAAAGAGTTTATAATCCAGAGGGGGAGCCCATTGCAAAAATAAATTACGGATATGCACGTAGGTGTTGTGGGGCTAAGTGGAAGTGAATATCAAGTACTTAAAGGGTACAGATCTAAGTGCGTAGGCTATACAAAAGGGAGAGGAAGTAGGGGGCTTGGGCAGGGAAGATCTGATTTGAATCAGATCTTGAAAGTGGGGAGAGCTGTGGTCTGTCATATCTGAAGGGGGAAAGGAGCTCCAGGCCAGGTGACAGGGCATCTTCTTTTGGAAAATTTATTTCTACTTTTCTTATGATCATTAGAAGCATGCACCTTGCCCAGCACAGAGTAAGCAGTCAACAAATACTAGTCCTTGATTATATAATGGGTTTTTTTTGCACCTATTATTCAGTCTAAAAAGAAAAATACTTCACCTACTTGCAAACCAATGAAGGCATTCACTGCAACTGGCAGTCCCATGTCTGCAGATAATGAATAAATACTTTCTGCCATTATGCCCCCAGAGGCACTTTTACTGTTGTTGCTCAAATGACAGAATGAAAGCATCGCTCCACTTTTTTAGCTAAAAGAATTTCTACATTCAGATTGAAAGATTGATAATTCTCTGTTCAATTCCCATTTAATTTTATCCCCATAATGTCTTTGTAAGGTAGGGAGAAGTGAGAATGATTATCTCCATTTAGCAAAAACAGGCCCAGAGAGATTGATGATGATGCTGGTGATGGCATTTATTTAGCGCTTACTATGTGCAAAGCACTGTTCTAAGCACTGGGGAGGTTACAAGGTGATCAGGTTGTCCCACAGGGGGCTGTCTTAATCCCCATTTTACAGATGAGGTAACTGAGGCCCAGAAGTGAAGTGACTTGCCCAAAGTCACACAGCTGACAGTTGGCGGAGCCGGGTTTTGAACCTATGACCTCTGACTCCAAAGCCCGTGCTCTTTCCACTGAGCCACGCTCATTTACTTTGGGTTACACCAATAAGCCAGTGGCAGGCTTTTTTTTTTTTTAAATAATGGTATTTGTTTCACATTAACTGGCTGTCAAACTGTTCTAAACGCTGGGGTAGATACAAGTTAATTAGATTGGACACTGTCCCTGTCCCACATAGGGCTCATAGTCTAGGAAGGAGAAAAAGAGAACCGAGGAACGGAGAGGTTAAGTGACTTGCCCAAGGTCACACAGCAAGCATTTGGCAGAGCTGGAATTAGAACCCAGGTCCTGACTCCCAGGATCGTGTTCTTTCCACTAGAGCGTGCTGCTTCTGGGATTAGAAACCTGTCGCCAGGGACCCGCACCCATGCTTTTCATTTGCTAACACTGCCTTCTTGGATGGACTGAGATAAACTGGGGTCAACACTCAGTACAGTGCTCTCTACACAGTAAGCGCTCAATAAAGTACCATCGACTGAGTCCCCAAAGGAAATCTTACCCCCTAGACAGGAGAACGTTCAGGACGGTCTTGCTGTACCTACCTTCCAGCTATCCATGGCCTCTTCAATGGGGGCTATTATCACATGCTCCTGATTCAAGGGAAATATCAGCTGCTCGGCTGTCCGGTTTTTCAAAACGATCGGATCCCATTTGGTGACTTCTTTTGAGGTTTTATTGTACGCTACTTCCCGGCGAATCTAGAACAGAAGAAGGATTCCCAAGAAGAATGAAAAAGATGGACAAGTTTTCAAACTTGGAGGGATAACTGGATTAAGAAACAGAGTGGTTGACCCTGGGGCACATGACCACAGGAAAGCGAATTGACCTTTCTCTTCAGAGATTACCCGGTTCTCAGCTCTCGCAGACAGTCCCCCCAGATTTAAAACACCCTTTTCGATCTCCTGACGATTGCCCTGGCTTCCTCTCTTCCCAGCGGGTCTCCCGTCCCTTACCGATTCCAATCGTTTTCATTCACGGTCCTTCGTGAATTCACTGACCTGCTCAGTCTGTCCTTTGCTGAGCGGCACATCCACCGTCTTCTTTGATTTGATTCTGTTCAGCTGGTTCCTCACGGGGGCCAAAGAGGAGGAGGATTTAATGGACTTGAGCAGGTCTGAAAGAGCAAGCTTTTCCCTGGTGCCTGCAGAAGCAATAGAAATCTCGGTTCGGGACGGAAAAAGAGCTCGGAGGGGGGACTGATGAAATGTGCAGGGCGGCGAGACTGCTTAACGATCTAGTTGAGTGAAGAGAGAACGTGCAAGGAGTGATTAGTCTCTAGACTGTAAGCTCGTTGTGGGCAGGGAATGTGTCTATTTATTATTGCATTATTCGCTCCCAAGTGTTTAGTACAGTGTTCTGCACAAGGTAAGCACTCAATAAATACGACTGACTAGTCTCGGCCACTAAGCGTGGCTCAGTGGAAAGAGCACGGGCTTTGGAGTCAGATGTCATGGGTTCGAATCTCAGCTCCGCCAAACGTCTGCTGTGTGACCTTGGGCAAGTCACTTAACTTCTCTGAGTCTCAGTGACCTCATCTGTAAAATGGGGATTAAGACTGTGAGCCCCACGTGGGACAACTTGATCACCTTGTATCCCCCCAGCGCTTAGAACAGTGCTTTGCACGTATTAAGCACTTAGCAAATGCCACCATCATTATTATTATTACTAAGAGATGTACATTACACCCCAGTGAGGCCTTCTGTTCCCCTTGCTGGGGCTCAGTGTGGTTGGAAAAATGCTCGCTGAGCAGAGACATTTTTCAGGATAAAGAGCTAACATAAAGTACAGTATTTATTTATTTACTGAGTGCTTACTGTGTGTGAAGCACTGGACAAAGTGCTTGGGAGAAGACAAGTAACAGGAGTCCAAACAAGCTAAATTGTGCCTGGGAGGGAGTTCACAGGCAGGCAAGAGATAATGATAATTACAACTGTGATAGCTATTAAGCGCTTACTACGTGCCAAGCACTGTACTAAATGATGGGTGTAGACACAAGTTAATCAGGTCCCTGTCCCAAGCGGGGCTCACAGTCTTAATCCCCTTTTTCCAGATGAGGGAACTGAGGCTCAGAAGTGAAGTGACTTGCCCAAGGTCACCCAACAGGCAAGTGGCAGAGCCGGGATTAGAACCCAGGTCCCTCTGACTCCCAGTCCCGGACTCTAGCCACTAGGCCACGTTAGGCAGGGGCACGGAGCCGGAGACCGCTGCGGCCAGTCAGCTCGGGGAACAAGTGGACAAGGGGAGGAGCAGCTACCCCAGTGCTCAGAAAAGGGCCTGGCACATAGTGAGCCAGGTAAGCACACAGTAAGGACTTAACAAGAGCCACAATTAAGGGGGAGGCCACGCACTCCTCTGCTCCTCCCGCTCCGGGCCCGACCCTTTGTCAGATGTCTCGGCAGGGCGACCCGCGGGCTGGAAAACGACGCCCCGTGGCTAGCTGCTACGTGGGCAACCACTCGGCTTCTTGCGCCTCGGGGGCTGTCTTACCTTTGCAGCTGACGCCAAACTCGGACACCTCCAGGCCAGCCTCGGACCGCTCAGTCGGCTTGCGGCGGAAGCTAATGCAGAGAGAGGGAGGATTTTTTCGAATGGTTCTGTTTTGCTCACGGGAAAAAGCATCTCTCCCTGCCCTTCAAAGTCTCCTATGCATGCAGTCTCAGCAAGATCCCAAGATGGTCGTCTGCCTCGCCATTATCTGCACTCAAGGAGAGCGATGACAGAGGCCATCCGACCCGAGGGAGGGCTGGGGAGAGCTTAATGCCTGGGAAGGGAGGTGGAAGGCCGAGCCTGGGAGTTGGAAGGTTATAGTAATAATAATGTCATTTGTTAAGCGCTTAACTATGTGCCAGGCACTGTACTAAGTGCTGGGGTGGATACAAGCAGACTGGGTTGGCTCAGTGCAAAGAGCACGGGCTTGGGAGTCAGAGGTCATGGGTTCAAATCCTGGCTCCGCCGCTTGTCAGCTGTGTGACTCTGGGCAACTTCTCTGTACCTGTTACCTCATCTGTAAAATGGGGATTAAGACTGTGAGCCCATGTGGGACAACCTGATCACCTTGTATCCTCCCCCGCGATTAGAAAAGTGCTTTGCACATAGTAAGCGCTTAACAAAATGCCATCGTTATTATTATTATTGTGTTGGACACAGTCTCTGTCCCACGTGGGGCTTACAGTCTCAATCCCCATTTTACAAATGAGGGAACTGAGGCCCAGAAGTGAAATGATTTGCCCAAGGTCACAAAGCAGACAAGTGGTGGAGCCAGGATTAGAATCCATAACCTTCTGACTCCCAGGCACATGCTCTATCCACTACAACATGCTGCTTCTCTGGGTTCTAATCCCGGCTCCGCCACGTGTCCTTGGGCAAGTCGCTTCATTTTTCTGGGCCTCAGTTCCCTCATCTGGAAAATGGGGATTGAGACTATGAGCCCCACATGGGACAGGGACTGTGTCCAACCCAATCTGCTTGTACCCATTCCAGCGGTTAGTACAGTCCCTGGCACATAGTAAGCACTTAAATACTTTCACTATTGCTATTATGGTATTATTATTATTATTGTTATGATGATGATGATGATGGTAACTGAGTTGCCTGCACAAGGTTTTCTAGCTCAGCACCTTTGGAAAACATGACAATCATTTCAAATAAACAGACTGAACTCAGCCCAAACCCAGGTTACCTGGTTTTTCCATCCAGGGAGCTGATGGCCTCTAGGAGTTTCTGATGCTTCTTTCCTCCATCGTTGTCTCCCTGGAGACCAAGAACAAAGAGGATTATACTGTCTTGAAGGCCCAGAAGGGACAACAGAGGAACAGCTGGTCCAGTGGAAAGAGCACAGGCTTGGGAGTCAGAGGACCTGGGTTCTAATCCTGGCTCCTCCACTTGTCTGCTGTACAACCCTGGGAAAGTAGCTTTACTTCTCTGAGCCTCAGTTCCCACATCTGTAAAATGGGGATTAAGATCGGGAGCCCTATGTGGGACAGGGACTGTGTCCAACCCGATTATCTTGTATCTACTCCAGCCATTTAGTACACTGCCTGGCACAAAGTAAGCACTTAAATACCATAATTATTATTAACAAATGTGTCTCCCTGTTTTACAAGTAGGTGATGGAGGGGTGGGGAGGTAGAGGTGTGAAAAAAACATTGGAATAGATATGGGAGTATCAAACGCCTCACCACCCATCTCCTGTTTGGTAGGAAAGGCAGGGAGGGAGGGAGCTACTAAGTGCTCGTTCACTGGACCATCCAGAATCTGCCACACCCTGACCTTGGACAAATCACCTAACTTCTCTGTGCCTCAGTTCCCTCATTTGTAAAATGGGCACTGAAACTGTGAGTCCCATGTGGGACAGGGAATGTGTCCAACCCGATTATCTTGTATCTGCCCCAGGTACAATGCCTGGCACGGAGTACGAGCTTAACAAATACCACAATTATTACCACTGGTAAAATGCTTACACAGCAAAGGTATTTTTAAGTAAAAAGAGCTAATATAAAGCACAGTGGGCTTCGATCAATCAGAGGCATTTATTGGGTGCTTACTATGTGCCAAGCACTGTCCTAAATGCTTGGGAGAGAATAAAATAACAGGGTTGTTAGACAGGCGTCCTGCCCACAGCGAGCTTACAGTCTAGGGGGAGATGGACCTGAATATAAATGAATTATGGATCTGGACATAAGTGTTGTGGGGCTCGGGGAGGGATGAATAAGGGGTGCAAATCCAACTACAGATCCAGGCTCCAGACCCTGCTCCAGCAGACTGCAGGCACCTCACAGCTTTCTCACAGATACAAGTTGATAGAGAAGGATTCTGTCCCTTAGACTCAAAGCGACAGCCTTACAGTTCTTCCCCATTCCCTTCTCGGTGTCCAGCGATAAATTTTGCTGACTGGGCACTCGGGACTAGCAAAGCCATGATCCGTCGCCCAGCTATCCATATGTGAAAAGAACTGTTGTTCACGATTATCTGTGCTCACAAAGATTCGCACGGCACTAAATTTGAAAACTATAAGTTAATAAATTTCAGCATCCGGATATCTTCAAGCAAGTGGACGCTGAGGAATAAATTCTCCCTACCATGTAGAAATGAAACGGTCCAAATGCTAGGTCAAAGTAACATGGAAGGGAGAAACAAAGGGGCCACTTTCACGCTTTACAGCATGGCTTAGTGGAAAGAGCCCGGGCTTGGGAGTAAGAGGTCGTGGGCTCTAATCCCAGCTCCTCTGCTTGTCAGCCGCGTGACTTGGGGCAAGTCACTTAACTTCTCTGTGCCTCAGTTACCTCACCTGTAAAATGGGGATTAAGACTGTGAGCCCCACGTGGGGCAACCTGATAACCTTGTATCTATCCCAGCGCTTAGAACAGTGCTCGGCACATAGTAAGCACTTAATACATTATTATTACTACTATTATTTCATTTATTCATTCATTCAATCGCATTTATTGAGCGCTTACTGTGTGCAGAGCACTGTACTAAGTGCTTGGGAAGTACAAGTTGGCAACATATAGAGAAGGTCCCTACCCAACAGTGGGCTCACAGTCTAGAAGGGGGAGACAGAGAACAAAACAAAACATATTAACAAAATAAAATAAATAGAATAAATATGTACAAATAAAATAGAGTAATAAATACATACAAACGTATCTACATATATACAGATGCTGTGGGGAGGGGAAGGAGGTAAGGCAGAGGGGATGGGGAGGGGGAGAGGAAGGAGGGGGCTCAGTCTGGGAAGGCCTCCTGGAGGAGGTGAGCTCTCAGTAGGGCTATTTCACCTACCTCATCCTCACTGGAGCTCATAGGACATCCTTCCAGCAGCTCCATGTCTTCCTCCTGTTTGCATAACGCTTGCAGGCTGCTAGAAGGCAAGAGAGAAACTTTATCGCAAAAATGTCACTTGGGCCAAAACTGCAAGAAAATCTCCCTCTGCTACACCCCCAACAGCTGGATGCTACGCAAGTCTGAGGGCCTCTGTAAATCTTGGCAACTTACCACAAAAGTTCATTTTTAAATGTCAAAGGTTAGGAATTGGAAGATATTCATTCAACTGTATTTATTGAGCGCTTACTGTGTGCACAGCACTGTACTAAGCACTTGCGAAGTACAAGTTGGCAACATATAGAGACGGTTCCTACCCAACAACGGGCTCACAGTCTAGAGGAGGGAGACAGATAACAAAGCAAAACATGTGGACAGGTGTCAAGTCATCAGAATAAATAGAAGTAAAGGTAGATGCACATCATTAACAAAATAAATAGAACAGTAAATATGTACAGGTAAAATAAATAAAAAGATATCCCATTAGACAGACATGCCACCCTGAGCTGGGTGAGCAGAGATCTGTCAGTGAGTTCATCTCTCTCTCTTCTACTACACCTCTAATGGATTCCTGCGTTCTTCAAGATCATTGAGGTCAAAGTGGTAGGCCTCGGGCTTTGGGGCAAACACCTGGGGATCGTGTCCCCACAGAGGCCACAAATCTGAGGCTCAGCCTAGAATTATATATTATCGATCAGGGTTTAATATTAATGGCCATCTCACCCTCTAGACGGTAAACTCCTTAATAATAATAATAATAATAATAATGGCATTTATTAAGCGCTTACTATGTGCAAAGCACTGTTCTAAGCCCTGGGGAGGTTACAAGGTGATCAGGTTGTCCCACGGGGGGGCTCACAGTCTTAATCCCCATTTGACAGATGAGGGCACTGAGGCACAGAGAAGTGAAGTGACTTGCCCAAGGTCACACAGCCCCTTCCTTCCTCTCCCCCTCGTCCCCCTCTCCATCCCCCCATCTTACCTCCTTCCCTTCCCCACAGCACCTGTATATATGTATATATGTTTGTACATATTTATTACTCTATTTATTTATTTATTTATTTATTTATTTTACTTGTACATAGCTATCCTATTTATTTTATTTTGTTAGTATGTTTGGTTTTGTTCTCTGTCTCCCCCTTTTAGACTGTGAGCCCACTGTTGGGTAGGGACTGTCTCTATATGTTGCCAATTTGTACTTCCCAAGCGCTTAGTACAGTGCTCTGCACATAGTAAGCGCTCAATAAATACGATTGATGATGATGATGATGACAGCAAGCATGTGGCAGAGCCAGGATTCGAACCCATGACCTCTGACTCCAAAGCCCAGGCTTTTTCCACTGAGCCACGCCTTGTGGGAAGGGCACAAGTCCACCAACTCTGCTGTATTATACTCACTCAAGCGCTTAGTACAGCGGCCTGCACACAGTAATTGCTCAGTTAATAGCATTGGTTGGTCGATAAAACCACCCAACCCGGAACTGAGCATCAGCGGTGCATGTTCACGGCTGTTCCTGGAGCATCAACACGAAGAGTTGCATCTGTACAATTCAGTGCATATACAAAATGGGGCTACAACCCCACTGGCCAAGGCCTACAAGTCTCCCTAATAATAACGACATTAATAATGATGGTATGTCAAGCGCTTCCTATTTGTCAAGCACTGTTCTAAGAGTTGGAATAGACTCAAGTTAATCAGGTTGGACACGATCCATGGCCCACAAAGGGCTCACAATTTCAATCCCCACTTTACAGATGAGGTAACTGAGGCCCAGAGAAGTGAAGTGACTTTCCCAAGGTCACACAGCAGACAAGCGGCAGAGCCGGGATCGGAAGCCAGGTCATTCTAACTCCTAGGATCTATCCACTAGGCCACGCTGCTTCTCTCCTATCCGGGAGGGACAAGCCATGGACCACTATGCCCTGACTGCTTTTCCTTTTCCTCCCACTTATTAAAACCCGGAGGTGAGGTAGCAAAAATGAAGCCGCCCCGGAGGAAGGTGTTGGTCGTATATTTCTTGAGCCCAAATCTGGAGATTTTATTCCACGAACCAAAGCAGAGTTTGGCATTCTGCTCCTCACTGTCAATTAAGCATTTACTGCATGTCAAGCACTGTACTAAGTGCTGGGGTGGACAAGATGCAGCAGGGCGTAGCGGATAGAGCACAGGCCCGGGAGTCAGAAGGTCATGGGTTCTAATCCTGGTTCCACCACCTGTCTGCTGTGTGACCTTGGGCAAGTCGCTTCACTTCTCTGTGCCTCAGTTACCTTATCTGTAAAATGGGGATGGAGACTGTGAGCCCCATGTGGGACAACCCGATTTGCTTGTATCCACCCCGGCTCTTAGTACAGTCCTTGGCACACAGTAAGTGCTTAAAAACCATAATTATTATCAAGATAATAAAACTGAATACAGTTCCTGTCCAACACGGGCTCAAAATCTCAGTAGGAGGGGGCAGGGTTTAATCCCCACTACCACTCTGCTGACTCAACTAACCCTTAGGTTCCCCTCTGGTTCCTGGTTTGGGTCAATGACTCGATTCAGCCAGGACCTTTTAGGGCAGAAGTGCTGTGTGGCAGCAGAGTACCCTGGGTGAGACAATAAGTAGGCCTTAACTATAAACATTAAAACTTATCAAAGCAAAAATCTCATGCCCATTCTCCACCCGAGTCTCACAGGTAGTAAAGTCAGGTCATTCAGCGTTTTCTAAACTTGGAAGAACCTACTTGCTCCCCTTCCCAAACTGCAGTCCTCAGATCGATCAGTGGTCCTTTACTGAGTGCTTACTACGTGCAGAGCACTGTACTAAGTGCTTGGGAGAGCACCATACAACAAAGTGGGTAATAACAAGTTCCCTTCCCACAATGAGCTGAATCCATCCTATTATTAGGATTTTGCATTTGTTAAGAGCTTACTATGAGTCAAGCACTGTTCTAAGTGCTGGGGTAGGTTCACGTTATTCAGATTGGACACAGTCCCTGCCCTACATGCAGCCCAAGGTCTGAGAGGGAGAACAGGAATTTACTCCCCATTTTACAGTTGAGAGAACTGAGGCCCAGAGAAGTAAAGTGATCTATCTGAAGTTACGTAGCAAGCAAATGGCGGAGCCGGGATTAGAACCCAGGTCGCCTGACTTCCAGGCCGATGCTCTTCCTGCTAGGACGCGCTGCCTGGGGCAGAAGAGGAGGAAAGAGAGGCAAAGCATAGAATAAAAATACTTGCCTAGTTTAGTATTTGCTTTATACATGAGCCTCTTGGAGGTTTTTAAGAAGGGGAGGTTAAAGTTAATCATTTCTCTCCAGATGGTGCCTGCATCCTCTCTCTCGTGTGTCTCCCCAGGCCTGGGACACACTCTCCAACTTGATTTTTCAACACTGGCACTTCGTTGTGTGGCAGCTTCCAAAATAAAAGCTGGTGAGGGGAGAGTGCTTTAGGGACAGGGGCTATGCACATAGGAAGGGTAAGCTTGTTTTGGGCAGGGAATGTGTCTGTTGTTGTAATGTACATGCCCAAGCACTTAGTACGGTGCTTTGCACACAGTAAGTGCTCAGTAAATACGACTGAATGAACGAGAGTCATGTGCTCACTAGAGATTGTGGAGAAACCTTCATCAGCATCTCTTCACCCGGCAACCTGAATACGCTGCTTGTTCCCATGCTCAGAGCCTGGCTGCATACACGACTACTATTATTACTAATAATGATTGTGGTATTTGTTAAGAAGTCACTGTTCTAAGCGCTGGAGTGGAAATAAGCAAATTGTTCCATGTTGGGTTCACGGTCTTAATCCCCATTTTCCAGGCGAGGTAACTGAGGCACAGAGAAGTGAAGTGACTTGCCCATGGTCGCACAGCAGACAAGTGGCCAAGATGGGATTAGAACCAATTAGAAATCCCAGGTCCATGCAATGTAGCTGAATGTATTTTTCCTGTCACTCATGTTTCTGTTTGATTTACTCTGTACCTTTTGGGATAAAATAATCTCAGTTTGCAGATGAAACAGCATGCTCTAATGGAAGAGCATGGGACTGCTCAATTAATACTACTGACTGAATGAATGAATGAATGACTGGGAGTCAGAAGACCCAGGTTCTAGTCTCACTCCACCATTTGTCTCCTGTGTGACCTTGGGCAAGTCAATTAACTTCTTTGGGCCTCAGTTCCTCACCTGTAAAATAAAGTCTCAGTACTTGCTCTCCTCAGACTAATAATAATAATAATAATAATAGCATTTGCTAAGTGCTTACTATGTGCAAGGCACTGTTCTAAGCGCTGGGGAGGATATAAGGCCATCAGGTTGTCCCATGTGGGGCTCACAGTCTTAATCCCCATTTTACAGATGAGGTAACTGAGGCACAGAGAAGTTAAGTGACTTGCCCAAAGTCACACAGCTGACAATTGGCAGAGCTGGGATTAGAACCCATGATCTCTGACTCCCAAGCCCATGCTCTTTCCACTGAGCCACGCTGCTTCTCTAGGAACCCTATGTGGGGAAGGGACTATTTCCGATCAGTTAATCCATCAATCATACTTCCTGAACATTCGCTGTGTGCAGAGCACTGTACTAAGTGCTTGGGAGAGTACAAAACAGAGTTGGTAGTCATATTCCCTGCCCTTAAGGAGCTTACAGTTTACTGTCCAATCTGACTGCACTTTAGCCAGCACAGTAACGTACTTATTATCTGGTGCTGGGCCTTCCATTAGATCAAAAGCCAGAGGTTGGGGAATCATCCTTTGAAACTCTAGAGTTTAAGCTCCTTGTGGGCAGAGAATATGTCTAAAACTTCTGTTAAGAGCATGCACTCCTAAGCATTTAGTACATACAGTAAGCAAATTCAATTGATTAAAACTCCGTAAAGCACCTAATATAGTGCCCCACATACAACGAAAACTCGATACAACTGTTGAATTACTAACGCTAGGGAAGAAACGAACTGTAAATTGAAGGTGCTATTCCTTCTGCCCGGGATGTTCCCCAAAGTGAGAAGGAGGCGTTGGAAGTGTTACGAGGCAGATCCTGAACTGGATCGCTGTGTCTGTGTAAACTCTTTATGGGCAGGGAACGTGTCTGCTAATTCCACTGTAATGTACTCTCCCGAGCGCTTAGTAGTGGAAGCAGCGTGGCTTATTATATAGACCACAGGCCTGGGAGTTAGAAGGAGCTGGGTTCTATTCCTGACTCTGCCATGAGCCTGCTGTGTAACTTGGGGCAAGTCACTTCACTTCTCTGTGCCTCAGTCACCTCATCTGTAAAATGGGGATAAGCGTGTGCACCCCATGTGGGGCAGGGACTGTGTCCAACCTAAGCTATATTAACCCTGGAGCGTGGAACAGTGCTTGGCACACAGACAGTGCTTAACAAATACCATAATAAAATAATGGGCAGAAACAGGAGGAAAAGAGGTTTTTCAAAGACAGTCCAAAGAAGAGACAGAGACATCAGGCAAGGGTGAAGGATTACCTTGTATCTACCCCAGTGCTTAGAACAGTGCTTGGCACACAGCAAACGCTTAACAGATACCATAATAATAATTCATTCATTCAATCGTATTTATTGAGCGCTTACTGTGTGCAGAGCACTGTACTAAGCGCTCGGGAAGTACAAGTTGGCAACATATAGAGATGGTCCCTACCCAACAGTGGGCTCACAGTCTAGAAGGGGGAGACAGAGAACAAAACAAAACATATTAACAGAATAAAGTAAATAGAATATGTACAAGTAAAATAATGGACAGAAAGAGGAGGAAAAGAGGTTTTCCAAATAAGAGATAGACATCAAAGGTGAAGGGATTACTTTGTGTCTACCCCAGTGCTTACAACAGTGCTTGGCATACAGTAAATGCTTAACAATTACCATAATAATAATAATAACAATGGGCAGAAACAGGAAGAAAAGAGGTTTTCCAAAGAACATCCAAAGAAGAGACAGAGACATCAGGCAAAGGTGAATGATTACCTTGTATATACCCCAGAGCTTAGAACAGTGCTTGGCACATAGTAAATGCTTAACAGATATCATAACAATAATAATGGGCAGAAACAGGAGGAAAAGAAGTTTTCCAAAGGAGAGACATACATCAAAGGCGAGGGGATTACCCTGTGCCTACCCCAGTGCTTACAACAGTGCTTGGCACACAATAAACACTTAACAAATACGACAATAATAACAGGCAAAAACAGGTGGAAAAGAGGTTTTCCAAAGAGCGTCCAAAGAAGAGACAGAGACATCAGGCAAAGGTGAAGGATTACCATGTGTTTACCCCAGCACTTAGAACAGTGCTTGGCACACAATAAGTGCTTAACAAATACAAAAATAATGGTAATAGGCAGAAACAGAGAAGCAGCATAGCTCAGTGAGAAGAGCATGGGCTTGGGAGTCGGAGGTCACAGGTTCTAATAACAATAATGATGGCATTTATTAAGCGCTTACTTTGTGCAAAACATTGTTCTAAGCGCTGGGGAGGTTACAAGGTGATCAGGTTGTCCCATGCGGGGCTCACAGTCTTAATCATCATTTTACAGATGACTGAACTGAGGCATAGGGAAGTTAAGTGACTTGCCCAAAGTCACAGCTGACAATTGGCAGAGCTGGGATTTGAACCCATGACCTCTGACTCCAAAGCCCATGCTCTTTCCACTGAGCCATGCTGCTTCTAATCCTGGCTTCGCCACTTGTCAGCTGTGTGACTTTGGGCAAGTTACTTCACTTCTTTGGGCCTCAGTGACCTCATCTGTCAAATGGGGATGAAGACTGTGAGCCCCACATGGGACAACCCGATTACTTTGTATCTACCCCAGCGCTTAGAACAGTACTTGGCACATAGTGAGCGCTTAATAAATGCCATTATTATTATTAAGAGCTTACTACATGCCAAGCACTGTTCTAAGCATTGGGGTAGATACAAGGTGATCAAGTTGTCCCATGGGGGGCTCACAGTCTTCATCCCCATTTTCCAGATGAGGTCACTGAGGCACAGAGAATAATAATAATGACGGCATTTATTAAGCGCTTACTATGTGCAAAGCACTGTTCTAAGCACTGGGGAAATTACAAGGTGATCAGGTTGTCCCACGGGGGGCTCACAATCTTAATCCCCATTTTCCAGATGAGGTAACTGAGGCCCAGAGAAGTGAGACTGAACCCCCTCCTTCCTCTCCCCCTCCCCATCCCCCCGCCTTACCTCCTTCCCCTCCCCACACCACCTGTATATGTTTGTACGTATTTATTACTCCACCTGTATATATGTTTGTACGTACTTATTACTCTTTTTATTTACTTATTTTATTTTATTAATACGTTTTGTTGTGTTGTCTGTCTCCCCCTTCTAGACTGTGAGCCCGCTGTTGGGTAGGGACCGTCTCTATATGTTGCCAACTTGTACTTCCCAAGCGCTTAGTACAGTGCTCTGCAGAGTAAGCGCTCAATAAATATGATGGAATGAATGAATGAAAGGGACTTGCCCAAAGTCACCCAGCTGACAATTGGCAGAAACGGGATTTGAACCCATGATCTGACTCCAATGCCCGTGCTCTTCCCACTGAGCCACGCTGCTTGTAATAAACACCATAAATACCATTAATATACACCATAATAATAATGGGCAGAAACAGGAGGAAAAGAGGTTTTCCGAAGAGCATCCAAAGGAGAGACAAAGACATCAGGCAGACATCAGGGAGAAGCAGCGTGGCTCAGTAGGAAGACCACAGGCTTTGGAGTCAGAGGTCAGGGGTTCAAACCCCGGCTCTGCCAATTGTCAGCTGTGCGACTTTGGGCAAGTCACTTAACTTCTCGGTGCCTCAGTTACTTCATCTGTAAAATGGGGATTAAGACTGTGAGCCCCCCGTGGGACAACCTGATCACCTTGTAACCTCCCCAGTGCTTAGAACAGTGCTTTGTACATAGTAAGTGCTTAATAAATACCATTATTATTATTATTATTATTATTACCAGGCAAAGGATTATCATGTGCCTACCCCAGCGCTTGGAACAGTGCTTGGCACATAGTAGGCGCTTCACAGATTCATTCATTCATTCAATCACATATACTGAGGGCTTACTGTGTGCAGAGCACTGTACTAAGTGCTTGGGAAGTACAAGTTGGCAACATATAAAGACGGTCCCTACCCAACAGTGGGCTCACAGTCTAGAAGGGAGAGACAAAGAACAAAACATATTAACAAAATAAAATAAGTAGAATAAATATGTACAAGTAAAATAAATAGAGTAATAAATATGTACAAACATATATACATATATACAGGTGCTGTGGGGAAAGGAAGGAGGTAAGGCGGGGGGATGGAGAGGGGCAGGAAGGAGGGGGCTCAGTGTGGGAAGGTCTCCTGGAGGAGGTGAGCTCTCAGTAGGGCCTTGAAGGAAGATAGAGAGCTAGCTTGGCGGATGTGCATGAGTTCAAATCCCGGCTCCACCAGTTGTCAGCTGTGTGACTTTGGGCAAGTCACTAAACTTTCTAGACTGTAAGCCATTGTTGGGTAGGGACCGTCTCTATATGTTGCCAACTTGTACCTCCCAAGCGCTTAATACAGTGCTCTGCACACAGTAAGCGCTCAATAAATACGATTGATTGATTCTCCGTGCCTCAGTCCCCTCATCTGTAAAATGAGGAGCAGCATGGCTCAGTGGAAAGGGCCTGGGCTTTGGAGTCAGAGGTCAAGGGTTCGAATCCCAGCTCTGCCACTTCTCAGCTGTGTGACTTTGGGCAAGTCACTTCACTTCTCTGGACCTCAGTTCCCTCATCTGTAAAATGGGGATTAAGACTGCGAGCCCCCCGTGGGACAACCTGATCACCTTGAAACCTCCCCGGCGCTTAGAACAGTGCTTTGCACATAGTAAGCGCTTAACAAATACCATTATTATTACTATTAAAATGGGGATGAAGACTGTAAGCCCCACGTGGGACAACCTGATCACCTTGTAACCTCCCCAGCGCTTAGAACAGTGCTTTGCACATAGTAAGCGCTTAAAAAATACCATTATTATTATTATTATTAAAATGGGGATTAAGACTGTAAGCCCCACGTGGGACAACCTGATCACCTTGTAACCTCCCCAGCGCTCAGAACAGTGCTTTGCACATAGTAAGCGCTTAACAAATACCGTTATTATTATTATTAAAATGGGGATGAAGACTGTAAGCCCCATGTGGGACAACCTGATCACCTTGTAACCTCCCCAGCACTTAGAACAACGCTTTGCACATAGTAAGCGCTTAACAAATACCGTTATTATTATTATTAAAATGGGGATGAAGACTGTAAGCCCCACGTGGGACAACCTGATCACCTTGTAACCTCCCCAGCGCTTAGAACAGTGCTTTGCACATAGTAAGCACTTAACAAATACCATTATTATTATTATTATTATTAAAATGGGGATGAAGACTGTAAGCCCCACGTGGGACAACCTGATCACCTTGTAACCTCCCCAGCGCTTAGAACAGTGCTTTGCACATAGTAAGCGCTTAACAAATACCATTATTATTATTATTAAAATGGGGATGAAGACTGTAAGCCCCACGTGGGACAACCAGATCATCATCAATCGTATTTACTGAGCGCTTACTGTGTGCAGAACACTGTACTAAGCGCTTGGGAAGTACAAGTTAGCAACATATAGAGACTGTCCAGATCACCTTGTAACCTCCCCAGCGCTTAGAACAATGCTTTGCACGTAGTAAGCGCTTAACAAATGCCATCATTATTATTATTATTATTATTATTATTATTATTATTATTATTATGTGGGAAGGGAGGGCATTCCAGGCCCGGGGGAGGACGTGGGCCGGGGGTCGACGGCGGGACAGGCGAGAACGAGGCCTAACGGTGAGGAGATGAGCGGCGGAGGGGCCATGCCGTAACTACCATTATTCAATCAATCGTATTTATTGGGCGCTTACTGTGTGCAGAGCACTGTACTAAGCGCTTGGGAAGTCCAAGTTGGCAACATATAGAGACAGTCCCTACCCAACAGTGGGCTCACGGTCTAAAAGTTATTTAATAACTTTAATAATAACAGTCTAATAATGGTCATTATTATTATCGTAATTATTATTGTAATTACAATATTTTACAATTGTACTTTACGATTGTAAATGCAATTGTAAAAACAATATTGTACAATAAGTACAATATTGTAAAATACAATACAATTGTAAATACAATATCGCAAAAGACAATATTGTAAAATATTGTACAATAAGTACAATATTGTAAAATACAAAACAATTGTAAATACAATATTGTAAAATACAACATTGTAAAATATTGTACAATATTGTGCAATAAGTACAATATTGTAAAATACAATACAATTGTAAATACAATTGTAAATGCAACATTGTAATACAATATTGTAAAATATTGTACAATATTGTACAATAAGTACAATATTGTAAAATACAATACAATTGTAAATACAATTGTAAATGCAATATTGTAATACAATATTGTAAAATATTGTACAATATTGTACAATAAGTACAATATTGTAAAATACAATACAATTGTAAACACAATTGTAAATACAATATTGTAAAATACAATTGTATTTTACAATACAATATTGTACAATTGTGTTATTGTACAATAATACAACAATTACTATTGTAATAACAATAATTATTATTATTCTTATTAAACAGGAGGAAGAGAGGTTTTCCTCAGAAGAGCGTCCACAGACGAGCGTGGGCCCGGGGGTTGGGGCCTGCAGGCCTCGGGGAGCGGCGGCCTGGAGGTCGGGGTGGGGCCCGAGGGGGACACCCTCCGCCCGCTCGGCCCGCCCGCCCTCACCTTGTGGCGGCCATGGCTGAGGAGGAGGCGACCATGGCTGATGAGGCGGCCATGGCTGAGGAGACGGCTGAGGCGACTGAGGCGACGGGTCCGCTCCGTCGGGCGCCGCGCGTCTACCTCCACCGGAAGTCAAGGCCTCGAGCCCTGCCGCCAAGCGCGCCGCCTGACATAAAGCGCGCCGGCTGCCGTAAAAGCGCGCCGCCTGCCGTAAAAGCGCGCCGCCTGCCGTAAAAGCGCGCCGCCGCCGAACCGCACTTTCACCTCAGGGCTGATGACCGTGATAATGGCCCTTATTAAGCGCTTACTCTGTGCCTAATCATAATAACGATGGCGTTTATTAAGCTCTTACTATGTGCAAAGCACTGTTCTAAGCGCTGGGGAGGTCACAAGGTGATCAGGTGGTCCCACGGGGGGCTCACAGGCTTCATCCCCATTTGACAGATGAGGGCACTGAGGCCCAGAGAAGTGATGTGACTTGCCCAAAGTCACCCAGCTGACAATTGGCAGAGCCGGGATTTGAACCCATGACCTGTGACTCCAAAGCCCGGGCTCTTTCCTACTGAGCCACGCTGCTTCTCTAGTACTGTTGCCTAGTACTGTTCTAAGCGCTGGGGAGGTTACAAGGCCATCAGGTTGTCCCACGGGGGGCTCACAGGCTTCATCCCCATTTGACAGATGAGGCACAGAGAAGTGAAGAGCCCGGGCTTTGGAGTCAGAGGTCATGGGTTCGAATCCCGCCTCTGCCACATGTGATGATGATGGCGTTTATTAAGCGCTTACTATGTGCAAAGCACTGTTCTAAGCGCTGGGGAGATACAAAGTGATGAGGTCCCACGTGGGGCTCACAGTCTTCATCCCCATTTTACAGATGAGGCACAGAGAAGCGAAGAGCCCGGCTTTGGAGTCAGAGGTCATGGGTTCGAATGCCACCTCCACCGCATGTGATGATGATGATGACGATGGCATGTATTAAGCACTTACTTTGTGCAAAGCACTGTTCTAAGCGCTGGGGGGATACAAAGTGATGAGGTCCCACATGGGGCTCACAGTCTTCATCCCCGTTTTACAGATGAGGTCACTGAGGCCCAGTGAAGTGACTTGCCCAAAGTCACACAGCTGACAAGTGGCGGAGCCAGAATTTGAACCCATGACCTCCGACTCCAAAGCCTGGGCTCTTTCCCACTGAGCGACGCTGCTTCTCTGCTGTGTGCACACATGTCTGCTGTGTGACCTTGGGCAAGTCACTTAACTTCTCTGAGCCTCAGTGACCTCATCTGTAAAATGGGAATTAAGACTGTGAGCCCCACGTGGGACAACTTGATCACCGTGTATCCCCCCCCAGCGCTCAGAACAGTGCTCTGCACATAGTAAGCGCTTAATAAATGCCATCATCATTATTATTATTAAGTGACTTGCCCAAAGTCACACAGCGGACAGTTGGTGGAGCTGGGATTTGAACCCCTGACCTCTGACTCCAAAGGGGGGGGGGAGGAGGAGGACGACGATGACCTGATAAGCACTTACTATGTACAAAGCACTGTTCTAAGTGCTGGGGAGGTTACAAAGTCATCAAATTGTCCCATGTGGGACTCACAGTCTTAATCCCCATTTTCCAGATGAGGGAACTGAGGCCCAGAGAAGGCCCCCTTTTTCCTCTCCTCCTCCCCACCTCCCCACCTACTTAATAATAATAATGACGGCATTTATTAAGCGCTTACTATGTGCAAAGCACTGTTCCAAACGCTGGGGAGTTTACAAGGTGATCAGGTTGTCCCACAGGGGGCTCACAGTCTTAATCCCCATTTTACAGATGAGGTAACTGAGGCACAGAGAAGTTAAGTGACTTGCCCAAAGTCACACAACATCACCAAGATCCACCCTTTCCTCTCCATCCAAACCACTACCTTGCTGGTTCAGTCTCTCATCCTATCCCGACTGGATTACTGCATCAGCCTCCTCTCTGATATCCCACCCTCGTGTCTCTCCCCACTTCAATCCATACTTCATGCTGCTGCCCGGATTGTCCTTGTCCAGAAACGCTCTGGGCATGTTACTCCCCTCCTCAAAAATCTCCAGTGGCTACCAATCAATCTGCGCATCAGGCAGAAACTCCTCACCCTGGGCTTCCAGGCTGTCCATCACCTCGTCCCCTCCTGCCTCACCTCCCTTCTGTCCTTCTCCAGCCCAGCCCGCACCCTCCGCTCCTCTGCTGCTAACCTCCTCCCCGTGCCTCGTTCTCGCCTGTCCCGCCATCGACCCCCGGCCCACGTCATCCCCCTGGCCTGGAATGCCCTCCCTCTGCCCATCCGCCAAGCTAACTCTCTTCCTCCCTTCAAGGCCCTACTGAGAGCTCACCTCCTCCAGGAGGCCTTCCCACACTGAGCCCCCTCCTTCCTTTCCCCCTCCTCCCCCTCCCCATCCCCCCACCTTACCTCCTTCCCCTTCCCACAGCACCTGTATATATGTATATATGTTTGTACGTATTTATTACTCTATTTATTTCTTTTATTTGTACATATTTATTCTATTTATTTTATTTTGTTAATATGTTTTGTTTTGTTCTCTGTCTCCCCCTTCTAGACTGTGAGCCCACTGTTGGGTAGGGACTGTCTCTATATGTTGCCAACTTGTTCTTCCCAAGCACTTAATACAGTGCTCTGCACACAGTAAGCGCTCAATAAATACGATTGAATGAATTCTATTTGTTCTGACGATTTTGACACCTGTCTACATATTTTGTTTTGTTGTCTGTCTCCCCCTTATAGACCGTGAGCCCGTTGTTGAGTAGGGACCATCTCTATATGTTGCCGGCTTGTACTTCTCAAGGTAAGCGCTCAATAAATATGATTGAATGAATGAATGAAAATGAATGAGAAACAACCTGTTCTTTTTCCCTTCCTGCATTGTTTCCCCCTCCTGCATTGATCCAAAGCCTGACAGTAGTAGTGATAATTGTGGAATTTAAGTAGTAAATTTGCTACTATGTGCAAAGCACTGTTCTAAGTGCTGGGGAGGATATAGGATAATCAGGTCAGATATAGTCCTTGTCCTAAACAGGGCTCACTGTCTAAGAGGGGGAACAATTATTGAATCCCCATTTTATAGATGAAGTTACTGAGGCACAGGGAAGTGAAATGACTTGCTGAGGTCACACAGCAGATGCGTGGCAGGGCAAGATTAGAACCCAGGCCCGGGCTCTACCCGGGAGAAGCAGAAGCAGCGTGGCTCAGTGGAAAGAACACGGGCTTTGGAGTCAGAGGTCATGGGTTCGAATGCCGACTCCGCCACATGTCCGCTGTGTGATCTTGGGCAAGTCACTTAACTTCTCTGGGCCTCAGTTACCTCATCTGTAAAATGGGGATGAAGACTGTGAGCCCCACGTGGGACCACCTGATCACCCTGTATCCTCTCCAGCGCTTAGAACAGTGCTTTGCACATAGTAAGCGCTTAATAAATGCCAGTTATTATTGTTATTATTACCCGCTTGGCCACGCTGCTTCTCAGCAGCTTCTCGCCTTTCTGCTGCGATAGGACAAAGTAGGTGATGGGGGTCCCAGGAGGGCACCCGGGAAGGTAACCAGAATGAGTTACTGGGGAGGGAGCCTGGGCAGGCCTTCTGCAAGGGCAAGTCACTTCGTTTCATGTGTCTGCTGTGTGGCTTTGGGCAAGTCACTTCACTTCTCTGGGCCTCAGTTCTTGTCTTGTCTTATGCCGTCGAGTCGTTTCCGACCCATAGCGACACCACGGATGCCTCTCTCCCAGAACGCCCCGCTCTCCATCTGCAATCATTCTGGTAATGGATCCAGAGAGTTTTCTTGGTAAAAATCCGCAAGTGGTTTACCATGGTCCCTCGTCCCCCTCTCCATCCCCCCCCATCTTACCTCCTTCCCTTCCCCACAGCACCTGTATTTATGTATATATGTTTGTACAGATTTATTACTCTTATTTATTTATCTTACTTGTACATATCATCATCATCATCATCAATCGTATTTATTGAGCGCTTACTATGTGCAGAGCACTGTACTAAGCGCTTGGGAAGTACAAATTGGCAACATATAGAGACAGTCCCTACCCAGCAGTGGGCTCACAGTCTAAAAGGGGGGAGACAGAGAACAAAACCGAACGCACTAACAAAATAAAATAAATAGAATAGATATGTACAAGTAAAATAATCAATCAATCGAGTAATAAATCTGTACAAACATATATACATATATACAGGTGCTGTGGGGAAGGGAAGGAGGTAAGAAGGGGAGATCAGCTTGTAACCTCCCCAGTGCTTAGAACAGTGCTTTGCACATAGTAAGCGCTCAATAAATGCCATTATTATTATTGTTATTATTATTATCTATTCTATTTCTTTTATTTTGTCAGTATGTTTGGTTTTGTTCTCTGTCTCCCCCTTCTAGACTGTGAGCCCGCTGTTGGGTAGGGACTGTCTCTATGTGTTGCCGACTTGTACTTCCCAAGCGCTTAGTACAGGGCTCTGCACACAGTAAGCGCTCAATAAATATGATTGATTGATTGATTGATTGGTCGCCTTCCGCGCAGTAAACTCAAGTCTCCTCCCTCGACCCTCTCCCGTGCCGCTGCTGCCGGGCACGGGGGAGTTTTGACTTGTAGCAGATGGCCTGCCACTCGCTAGCCACTGCCCAAGCTAGGGATGGAATGGGTTGGCCTCTGCTTGACTCTCCCTCCCGTAGCCGAGATTGGTAGAGTACTGGAAAATCTTCAGGTGTGACCCTGATGGGGGGTGGGCCTCAGTTACCTCATCCGTAAAATGGGGATTAAGACTCTGAGCCCCATGTGCTACAGGGACTGTGTTCAACCCAATTTGCTTGTTTCCACCCCAGTGCTTAGCACAGTGCCTGGCACACAGTGAGCACTTAACAAATATCACAATTATTATCGTTATTATATTTTCTGGGCTTCAGTTCCCTCACCTAGAAAATGGGGAGAAGACTGTGAGCCCTATATGGCAAGTGGACTGTGTCCAATTTGATTAGTTTATATCTACCCCAGCACTTGATAGAATGCCTGGCACATAGTAAGTGCTTCGCAAATGCTATAAAAAATAAAAAAGTATAATCTTTGCCCTCTGGGGTGAACCCAATAGCACTATTTTAGGAAGCGTAGGGGAAATCTCAACAGACTATGAACCCTGGGATCACTAGGCGGACGGAAAGCCTTAAAGCGTATTGCTTTCTCGAGGAGCAGTGCAACTTGGACTTTAGGACTTTAGGATTGTTTACTACTTAAAGCTTGTCACTCCAGTACGATCCTATATATGTGTAATCCCCACCTGTGTATTATCTCCTAGTGCTTAATACAGTGCTCTGCACACAGCAAGGGCTTAATAAATAGTGCTGTGTGACCTTGGGTAAGTCACTTAGAGAAGCAGCATGGCTCAGTGGAAGGAGCACGGGCTTTGGAGTCAGTGTTCATGGGTTCAAATCCTGGCTCCGCCAATTGTCAGCTGTTTGTCGTTGGGCAAGTCACTTCACTTCTCTGGGCCTCAGTTACCTCATCTGTAAAATGGGGATTAAGACTTTGAGCCCCTCGTGGGACAACCTGATCACCTTGTAACCTCCCCAGCACTAAGAACAGTGCTTTGCACACAGTAAGTGCTTAATAAATGCCATCATCATTATTATTATTATTACTTAACTTTCCTGTACCTCAGTTACCCTATCTGTAAAATGGGGATTAAGATGGTGAGCTTCACAAGGGATAACCTGATGACCTTGTATCTACTTAGAACAGTGCTTGGCACCTAGTAAGTGCTGACAAAATACCATCATTATTACTATTATTACTCCAGCACTTAGAACAGTACTTGGCTACTGGCCACTTAGAACAGTGTGACTTTGGGCAAGTCACTTAACTTCTCTGTGCCTCAGTTACCTCATCTGTAAAATGGGGATTAAGACTGTGAGCCCCACGTGGTACAACCTGATTACCTTGTATCTACCCCAGTGTTTGGAACAGTGCTTGGCACATGGTAAGCACTTAACAAATACCAACATTATTATTATTTGTATTGATGTCTGCCTCCCCCCCTTAGACTGTGAGTTCGTTGTGAGCAGGGATTGTCACTCTTTATTGCTGTACTGTACTTTCCCAACCGCTTAGTACAGTGCTCCTCACACAGTAAAGTGCTCAATAAATACAATCGAACGAATGAATGAAAGGGAGGCTTGGGTAGGGA
This sequence comes from Tachyglossus aculeatus, assembly GCF_015852505.1. Taxonomy (NCBI): domain Eukaryota; kingdom Metazoa; phylum Chordata; class Mammalia; order Monotremata; family Tachyglossidae; genus Tachyglossus; species Tachyglossus aculeatus. The sequence continues at coordinate 40,815,193 of NC_052071.1, forward strand.
TTTAGGGGAGAAATGATGGGGGTTTTAAATAATGGTTCCAAATTGCTGGCAAGCTCACCCCACTGTAAATGCTGCCTTGAATTTCTACTGCTTACAAAGCAGATTTTTACAAGTCCCGGAGTCTGCTGCCTGGATCTCTACCTAGGAGAGCAAAGCTGCGATCATCATCATCATCAATCGTATTTATTGAGCGCTTACTGTGTGCAGAGCACTGTACTAAGCGCTTGGGAAGTACAAATTGGCAACATATAGAGACAGTCCCTACCAAACAGTGGGCTCACAGTCTAAAAGGGGGAGATGATCACAACGAAGTGCAATGAATGCGCTTTGATTCTGCTTATCTTTCATTTCACCAGTGTTTGGAAAAGGGCAGGGTCCCTAAATGCAGAACGGGGATCATTTCCTCTTCAGCATTTACCACAGAGGATGGATCCCCTGGCGCTTGGCAGCAGGCTTGGTAGAGCAAGCTAAATTGGCATGATCCCTGCCCTTTACCAGTTTACAAACTAAAGCTACGGCGTTCCATTTAGAATGAATTACTGTCACTGCCAATTTGTTCAAAGTGATCTAAAGGTGACACAGTGGTTCAGGGCTGCGAGGAGGGTGGGGTGACTCCTCTGCATATCCGGCGGTGGTGTAAATGATGGTATTTGTTAAGCGCTTATTATGTTCCAGGCACTGTACTAAGTGTCCCCATCATTTCTGCTTCCCCTTCGCCACCTTTGCCCCAACTGCTTCTGTCAATTGGATGCCGATGCCATTCCTGGCCCTGCAGCTGCCACTGCCCCACTCTCATACCTGCCCTCTCTTTTGCTGAGTTTCATATGGAGGCCACAGGCTGTCCTGGGCTGAGGATAGGCTGTGCGGAGCAAGGGAAAGGAACCTGGAGGAGAGAAATAATAATAACAAATAACAATAATAACTGTGGTATTTGTTAAGTGCTTACTATGTTCCAGGCACTGTAATAATAATTGTAGTATGTGTTAAGCGCTTACTGTGTGCCACGCACTGTACTAACCGCAGGGGTGCATATAAGCAAATCAGGTTGGACGCAGTCTCTGTCCCAGATGAGGCTCCCGGTCTCAGTCCCCATTTTGCAGATAAGGTAACTGAGGCACAGAGAAGTGAAGTGACTTGTCCAAGGCCACACAGCATGCTATGAACAGTGCTCGGCACATAGTAAGCGCTTAACAAATACCAACGTTATTATTATTATCATTCCCACCTTCAGAGAGAGAATCCCTTCGGCACAGAAAGCAATTCATCCCTTGTCCTGGAAATACATGCCCTAGAACTTCAGGTTTTAATTTTAACTGACCTCAAGGTGCACATAGGATAATTTCCCACACATCAGACCTTGGGAGAAGCATCGGGCAAGGGGATTGGATCGTAGAGGTCCTGCCTTCTTGTTTTTATTTCTGAATTTTTTTTGTTTTCTTCTCTTACCTCCTATTGTCCCAGCCCACTTCTTCTTTCCTATTTTTCCTGTCTGGCTCTGCTGGCTCTCTGTTCTTCTTTCCCAGGCTCCTGGTTCTCTTTTGAGAAGGTGCATGGACTAGTGTACAGTGCACAGGCCTGGGAATCAGAAGGTCATGGGTTCTAATTCTGGCCCCACTTATCTGCTGTGTGACCTTGGGCAACTCACTTCACTTCTCCGGGCCCTAGTGCCCTCATCTATAAAATGGGGGTTAAGACGGTAAGCCCTATGTGGGACAGGAACTGTGTCCAACCCGATTATCTTGTATCTACTCCAGCGATTACCATAAAACCATTATTATTATTGTTGTTTTATTCTCACCTGCTCCCTGCCTGCATAGAGAAAGTCACCTGTCTGCCGCTGAAGAGAAGAGGAAAAAAAATGTCAGAAAAAAGTTGGATTTGAGTCTAAATTGCCCCACTCTTGCAAGTGCTTACTCCCAGGAGGCTGATTCATCCCCAGTCACCCTCAAAAAGTGGGGTTCAGGTCACTTCTACAGGCCTGAATTGCCTCGGTGTGATCCAGACTGAAGAGTGACACCCCACGCCCTTCCACCTCTGTATTGTAAGCTCATTATGGGAAAGGAATGTGTCTGTTATGTTGTTATATTGTAATAATAATGATAATAATGATGGCATTTTTTAAGTGCTTACTATGTGCAAAGCACTGTTGTACTCTCCCAAGTGCTTAGTACAGTGCTCTGCACACAGTCAGCACTCAATAAATCCGATTGACTGAATAGAGGGGTGAGCGGACAGAGGCAAGAATATTCAGTCTTCTCAGGAACTCTCTGTTCCAAAGTCTGTTAAAGATTGTATATATTTGTACGTATTTATTACTCTTATTTATTTTACCTGTACATATTTATTACTCTATTCATTTTATTAGTGATGTGCATGTAGCTATAATTCTATTTGTTCTGATGGCTTTGACACCTGTCTACATGCTTTGTTTTGTTGTCTGTCTCCCCCTTCTAGACTGTGAGCCCATTGTTGGGTAGGGACCATCTCTATATGTTGCCAACTTGTACTTCCCAAGCGCTTAGTACAGTGCTCTGCACACAGTAAGAGCTCAATAAATACAGTTGAATGAATAATAATAATAACAATAATAATGATGGTATTTGTTAAGCACTTGGCACTGTACTAAGTGCGGGGGTGGATACAAGCCAATCAGGTTGGACACAGTCCTTGTCCCATATGGGGCTCACCGTTTTGATTCCCATTTTATAGATGAGGTAAATGAGGCCCAGAGAAGTGAAGTGACTTGCCCAAGGTCACACAGCAGACAAGTGGCAGAGGCAGGATTAGAACCCAAGAGCTTCTGACTCCCGGGCCCATCCTCTATCCATTATACCACATCGTTTCTACAGTTTACACCTGTGGTTGGGATGTTCCCATGAAGCTGGATTGGGGGAAACTGATTCTCCATTGGTGTTTGGAACCAGATGGGTAATGACTTGAGCGTAGCCTCAACTTGGGCATAGCTTCTCTGGGACTGAAGTTATCACATGGGAATGGTGGCTTATTAGCAGGCTACCTCTGTCACTCCATTCATTCATTCAATCGTATTTATTGAGCTCTGTGTGCAGAGCACAGTACTGAGCGCTTGGAAAGTACAATTCAGCAACAAAATGAGACAATCCCTACCCAACAATGGCTTCACAGCCTAGAAAGGGGGAGACAGACAACAAAACAAAACAAGTAGACAGGCATCAACAGCATCAATATAAATAGATAGAATTATAGATATTTACCCATCATTAATAAAATAAATAGAATGATGAATATGTACATATATACACAAGTGCTGTGGGGTGGGGTGGGGGTAGAGCAGAGGGAGGGAGTTGGGGTGATGGGGAGGGGAGGAGGAGCAGAGGAAAAGGGGGCCTCAGTCTGGGAAGACCTCCTGGAGGAGGTGAGCTTTCAGTAGGGAAATGATGGTGCTAATGATTCAGTCTATGGCTGAGAGAGCTGAGAAAGGGAATGACCAGAGGCAGAGGAGAAAATAAATTTTAATGCCTTGAAGCTGATGACTTAGGAGTGTGAAACTGGCTGGAGCTCAGTACGGTGCTGAAGTGCTTAGTACAGTGCTTTGCACACAGTGAGTGCTCAATAAATATGGTTGAATGAATGAATGAATGGATGAATGAATGTTGCTGGGTAAGGTAAGACTCGAATGGAGATTGGGCAGAGTTGAGTGAGAGGGAGTTCTGAAGAGCGGTTGGCAAAAGGCTCAGGTCAGTCAGTTCTAATAATGTTCCTCTCTCCCAGGATTGTTTTAGTTGTTAGTCAACTGCCACTGCCTTCAAAGCCCAATACTGCTACTCAACTCCCCTTCAACTCCTTTTTTTAAAAATGGTATTTTTAAATCAATCGATGGCATTTATTGAGTGCTACGTGCGAGCTCTAAGTGCTTGGGAGAGTACATTACAATAGAATTAGCAGACACATTGTCTGCCCAAAATAAGCTTGAAGTCTTACGATGTGCCAGGCACTGTTCTAAACGCTAGTCACAAGCTAATCACAGCTAATCACAGAGCTAATACAAGCTAATCACAGAGTCCGTGCCCCCACACGGGGCTCACGGTCTTACTCCCCATTTTGCCGATGAGGTAACTGAGTCCTCTGACTCAGAAAGTCTCACTCAAAAAGTCCTCTGACTCCTTTGCTCTTTCCATTAGGCCACCCTGCTGCCACACAATAATAATGATGGCATTTGCTAAGCGCTTACTATGTGTGAAGCACTGTTCTAAGCGCTAGGGTGGATACAGAGTGATCAGGTTGTCCCACGTGGGGCTCACAGTCTTTATCCCCATTTTAAAGATGAGGTAACTGAGGCACAGAGAAGTTAAGTGACTTGCCCAAAGTCACACAGCTGACAAGCTGCGGAGCCGGGATTTGAACCCAGGACCTCTGACTCCAAAGCCCGTGCTCTTTCCCACCGAGCCACGCTGCTTCTCTACTTAGGGAAAGGACGCTCAGTTGGAATGGCGACGGCCCTGAGAAGGTACTCTGCCTCATTTTATCAGGAGTAGGAGTGGGAGCATTTCAGTAACACTCACCCATGTGGATGCACGTGTGGCAGCGTGGCTCGGTGGAAAGAGCCCGGGCTTGGGAGTCAGAGATCATGGGTTCTAATCCCGGCTCCGCAGCTTGTCAGCTGTGTGACTTTGGGCAAGTCACTTAACTTCTCTGTGCCTCAGTTACCTCATCTTTAAAAAGGGGATTAAGACTGTGAGCCCCACGTGGGACAACCTGATCACTTTGTATCCACCCTAGCGCTGAGAACAGTGCTTCACACATAGTAAGCGCTTAGCAAATGCCATCATTATTATTGTGTGGCAGCAGGGTGGCTTAATGGAAAGAGCAAAGGAGTCAGAGGACTTTTTGTTTCCGTATGGGAATATAAGTAGGTAAGAGCGCATTTCAACAACATTCACACATGTGGACGCACGCGTGGAAGCAGTGTGGCCTAGTGGGAAGAGCATGGGCCTGGGACTCAGCGGACCTTTTTTCAGAAAATGGTATTTGTTAAGCCTTTACTATGGACCAAACACTGTACTAAGTGCTGGGGTAGATACAAGCTAATCGAGTTGGACACAGCCCATGCCTCACATGGGGCTCACAGTCTTAGTCCCCATTCTTACAGATGAGGGAACTGAGGCACAGAGAATCATCATAATAATAATGATGGCATTTTTAAGTGCTTACCATGTGCCATGCACTGTTCTAAGCGCTGGGGTAGGTACAAGGTAATCAGGTTGTCCCACATGGGGCTCACAGTCTTAATCTCCCTTTTACAGATTAGGGAACTGAGGCACAGAGAAGTTAGGTGACTTGCCCAAAGTCACACAGCTGATAAGTGGTGGAGCGATTAGTACAGTGCTCTGCACACAGTAAGCGCTCAATAAATACGATTGAATGAATGAATGAATAAACCGGGATTAGAACCTCTGATTCCCAAGCCCGTGCTCTTTCCACTAAGCCACGCTGCAGCTGTTCTAGTTAAGAGAAGTGAAGTGACTTGTCCAAGGTCACCCTGCGGACAAGGGGCAGAGCCAGGATTAGAAACTTCTGCTTCCCAGGTCCGTGTTCTAACCACCAGGCCATGCTGCTTCTGATCCCTGCTCCGCCACTTGTCTGCTACGTGACCTGGGCAAGTCACTTCACATCTCTGGGCCTGTTACCTCATCTATAAAATGGGGATGAAGACTGAGAGCCCTACGGGACAAGGAATGTGTCCATCCTGATTATCTCCAATCTACCCCAGAACTTAGTGTAGTGCCTGATACATAGTAAGTTGTAAACAAATACAAAAAAAAAAATACTTTCACTGTTTGTAGAGTCATCTGCAAACACAAACTGCTACCTCCATTGTAGTTGTTGCTAGGTATAGGGACAGGAAAATGTCCTGGAGTTAGGGGCATGTGAATTTCATTCATTCATTCATTCAATCATATTTATTGAGCGCTTACTGTGTGCAGAGCAGTGTACTAAGCACTAGGGAAGTCCAAGTTGGCAACATATAGAGACGGTCCCTACCCAACAACGGGCTCACAGTCTAGAAGGAGGAAACAATAATAATGGCATTTATTAAGCGCTTACTATGTGCCAAGCACTGGGATAGATACAAGGTCATCAGGTTGACCCATGTGGGGCTCACAGTCTTCATCCCCATTTTACAGATAACTGAGGCACAGAGAAGCTGCACTAGGGAAGTCCAAGTTGGCAACATATAGAGACAGTCCCTACCCAACAACGGGCTCACAGTCTAGAAGGAGGAAACAATAATAATGGCATTTATTAAGCGCTTACTATGTGCCAAGCACTGGGATAGGTACAAGGTCATCAGGTTGACCCACGTGGGGCTCACAGTCCCCATTTTACAGATGAGATAACTGAGGCACAGAGAAGCTAAGTGACTTGCCCAAAGTCACACAGCTAAGTGGAGGAGTCAGGATTAGAACCCATGACCTCTGACTCCAAAGCCAGGGCTCTTTCCACTGAGCCACACTGCTTCTCTGTGTGACTTTGCGAATGGGTAAGGGTAAGGGTAGGAGGGCTACATTTTGGTAAAGGAGACGCCCTCCCTTTTCCACTGCCTCAGGCCTACCAGAGAATTAATCTGATTTTTCTTCTTTTATCTTTCCCGGGCTGGTTTGCTTTCCTGTTGTTGACTGTTGATCACTGCCACCTACTCCTTGTTTTTTCACCAGAGTTATCTGGGGCGTTTCTTTTGGATCACTCTTGCTCCATTCTTGGAGTGTTGACAGGTGTCTGACCTATATATGCAGCAACCAAATGTCCGAAGGAAGAAGGCTAGCAGTGACACAGGGCGGTTGCATATCATTGCATGGGGTGGCAGGGAATCCGGAAACAAAACCTAGACCTGACTAGATCTTTAAGGATCTCAGATCTGTATCTTTTTGGATAGGGCTGGGAGGGAAAAGTCGGGAAAAAGTGTCTTGGGAACTCCGACTAAGGTAATACATTTGGAAGAACCTGTTCCCTTTCCCCATTCTGACCAGTGGTGAGAAAGGAAACTACTTTATCTGGGAACTTTAGCCTTTATTTCTGTTCCTTGTAATCTCTAGACTGGGTGGGGAATGCATCTGCTAATTCTGTTGTATTGTACTCTCCCAAGCACTTAGTACAGTGCCCTGCACATGAGCTTGGCACATAATAAGTGCTTAACAAATACCATCATCGTTATTATTATTATTATGAGCTCTCTCTAGACCGTGAGCTCTTTGTGGGCAGGGAATCAATCAATCAATCAATCGTATTTATTGAGGGCTTACTATGTGCAGAGCACTGTACTAAGCGCTTGGGAAGCACAAATTGGCAACATATACAGTCCCTACCCAACAGTGGGCTCACAGTCTAAAAGGGGGACACAGAGAACAAAACCAAACATACTAACAAAATAAAATAAATAGAATAGATATGTACAAATAAAATAAATAGATAGAGTAATAAATATGTACAAACATATATACAGGTGCTGTGGAGAAGGGAAGGAGGTAAGAAGGGGGGGATGGAGAGGGGGACGAGGGAATGTATCTGTTGTTAAGGCGTACTCTCCCAAAAGCTCAGTACAGTGCTTTGCACACAGTAAGTGTTCAATAAATATGACTGAATGAATAATAAGCACCCAACAAATACCAATTGAAGTCCCTGAATTTAGTTGCCTCCTCTCCCCGCCAGCCCCACATTTCCACCCCTGATAAGAGCTTTATATGTAGGCCGGAGGAATGGAATAAAGAGAGAAAGACAGAAGATTTCGGCCTTCTGAGTAAGTGAGAGTCCAAGACTGGAGAGTTCCTGGTTCCAAAGGAAGATGAATGGAAGAGCCTGAAGGTCCCATTTCATCCCCTCTAGACTGTGAGCTTGTTGTGGGCAGGGAGTGTCTGTTGTTCTAGTTATTGTTCACAGTTGTTGTTCAGTTTTCTAGACTGTGAGCCTGTTGTTGGGTAGGGACCATCTCTATCTGTTGCTGACTTGTACCGCCCAAGCACTTAGTACAGTTCTCCGCACATAGTAAACGCTCAATAAATACGATTGAATGAATGAACAAATACCACCATTATTATTATTGTCATTATTATTATTACAACACAACAACATTCATTCATTCAATGTTAACCCTTTGTTAAGTGCTGACAATGTTCCAGGCACTGTCCAAAGTGCTGGGGTGGATCCAAGCAACTCGGGTTGGACACAGTCCCTGTCCCACTTGGGGCTCCCAGTCTCAATTCCCATTTTCCAGATGAGGTAACTGAGGCAGCGCTCAGTACAGTGCTGTGCACACGTTCATTCATTCCATCGTATTTATTGAGCGCTTACTGTGTGCAGAGCACTGGACTAAGCGCTTGGGAAGTACAAGTCGGCAACATGTAGAGACGGTCCCTACCCAACAACGGGCTCACAGTCTAGAAGGGGGAGATGGACAACAAAACAAAACATGTAGACAGGTGTCAAAATCGTCAGAACAAATAGAATTATAGCTATAGAGAAGCAGCATGGCTCAGTGGAAAGAGCCCGGGCTTGGGAGTCAGAGGTCATGGGTTCGAATCCCAGCTCCGCCACTTCTCAGCTGTGTGAGCTGTTTGTACAGATTTATTACTCTATTGATTTTACTTGTACATATTTACTATTCTATTTATTTTATTTTGTTAATGATGCGCATCTAGCTTTACTTCTATTTATTCTGATGACTTGACACCTATTCACATGTTTAGTTTTGTTGTCTGTCTCCCCCTTCTAGACTGTGAGCCCATTGTTGGGTAGGGACCGTCTCTATAAGTTGCCAACTTGTCCTTCCCAAGCGCTTAGTACAGTGCTCTGCACACAGTAAGCGCTCAATAAATACGATTGAATGAATGAATGCGACCTAGGGCAATCCACTTCACTTCTCTGTGCCTCAGTGACCTCATCTGGAAAATGGGGATGAAGACTGTGAGCCCCACATGGAACAACCTGATCACCTTGTATCCCCCAGCGCTTAGAACAGTGCTTCGCTCATAGTAAGTACTTAATAAATGCCATTATTATTCTTATTAACAAATATGATTATTCATTCAATTGTATTTATTGAGCACTTACTGTGTGCAGAGCACTGTACTAAGTGCTTGGGAAGTACAAGTTGGCAACATACAGAGACGGTCCCTACCCAACAGTGGGCTCACAGTCTAGAAGGGGGAGGCAGACAACAAAACATATTAATAAAATAAAATAAATAGAATAAATATGTACAAGTAAAATAAATAGAGTAATAAATATTTACAAACATATATACAGGTGCTGTGGGGAGGGGAAGGAGGTAAGGTGGGGAGGATGGGGAGGGGAAGGAGGGGGCTCAGTCTGGGAAGGCCTCCTGGAGGTGGTGAGCTCTCAGTAGGGCTTTGAAGGGATTATGATTATTGTTATTAACATCATTAACAAAATAAATGATGATGATGGTATTTGTTAAGCGCTTATTATGTGCAAAGCACTGTTCTAAGCACTGAGCACTGTTCTGATAGATTAGTAAATACGTCCAAGGTGAACACTCAGTAAATAGGATTGAACGAATCAATCAATCGTATTTATTGAGCGCTTACTGTTTTTAGAGCACTGTACTAAGCACTTGGGAAGTCCAAGTTGGCAACATATAGAGACGGTCCCTACCCAACAGTGGGCTCACAGTCTAGACTGGGGAGACAGAGAGCAAAACCAAACATATTAACAAAATAAAATAAATAGGATAGATATGTACAAGTAAAATAAATAAATAGAGTAATAAATACGTACAAACATATATACATATATACAGGTGCTGTGGGGAAGGGAAGGAGGTAAGGCGGGGTGGGGGTGGGGGGGGATGGAGAGGGGGAGGAGCTTCGTTCCCCTCCCCGTACCTCGTTCTCGCCTGTCCCGCCATCGACCCCCGGCCCACGTCATCCCCCGGGCCTGGAATGCCCTCCCTCTTCCTCCCTGCAAGGCCCTACTGAGAGCTCACCTCCTCCAGGAGGCCTTCCCACACTGAGCCCCCTCCTTCCTTTCCCCCTCCTCCCCCTCCCCATCCCCCCCCGCCCTACCTCCCCACAGCACCTGTATATATGCATATATGTTTGTACAGATTTATTACTCTATTTATTTATTTATTTTACTTGCACATATCTATTCTATTTATTTTATTTTGTTAGTACGTTTGGTTTTGTTCTCTGTCTCCCCCTTTTAGACTGTGAGCCCACTGTTGGGTAGGGACTGTCTCTATATGTTGCCAATTTGGACTTCCCAAGCGCTTAGTACAGTGCTCTGCACACAGTAAGCGCTCAATAAATACGATTGATGATGAGGAGGAGGGGGAGAGGAAGGAGGGGGCTCAGTGTGGGAAGGCCTCCTGGAGGAGGTGAGCTCTCAGTAGGGGGGAATGCCTGGGAAGGAGCTTTTCCCCGGCCAGGCGACCACCCAGCGGTCCCCGCCACCCCAGGCCAAGACCCTCGGATCCCCGGGCCACGTGCTTCCTCGGCCACAGCCTATCGAGCCCCCCCCACTCGTCGGCGCTAGGACCCCGAGCGCCAGAAGGGCGGGGTGGCGCGCCCGGCCCCTTTGAGCGGCGTCCTGATCAGCCAATGGGGACGGAGCTCCCGGGGGGCGGGGCGGGGCCCCGTCCAATGGCGAGAGGGCTCCGGGGAGGCTCCCGGTGACGCGCGGAGCGTTCCATCGGGCCGCGGGGGAGGGCGGGGAGGAGGAGGGCGAGGACGAGGCGGCGGGGCGGGGGGGAGCAGCGCCGCGCTGCCCGCCGCTGGCCGCCGGGGCTGAGGTAAGCGGCCGGGGAGCCCCGCCTTAGGCGGGCCGGGGGCGCGGGGAGGCACGTGGCCGGGCCCCCCCGGGGGACGGGGCGGTGGTACAGCCCGGCCCGGCCCAGCCCCGGGGCACAAAGGGAAGGCACCCCCAGAAACTGGCTTTTTTTCCCAGAACCCTCCGGGGTTGGGCCCCATCCCCGCCCAGGCCTCCACTCCCTGGCATGGAAGACTCAGGTGAGCCCCCCCCCCCAGTCCCAATCGTTCTCTTCCCGTCGTTTTCCCTTCAGGACCCCTTTTAGACTGTGAGCCCACTGGTGGGTCGAGACTGTCTCTCTATGTTGCCAACTTGTACTTCCCAAGCGCTTAGTACGGCGCTCTGCACACAGTAAGCGCTCAATAAATACGATTGATTGACTGTACTTCCCAAGCGCTCAGTACAGTGCTCTGCATACAGTAAGCGCTCACTAAATACGATTGATTGAATTAAGAGCTTAGTACAGTGCTCTGCACACAGTAAGCGCTCACTAAATACGATTGATTGATTGGTCAATCAATCAATCGTATTTAGTGAGCGCTTACTGTGTGCAGGGCACTGGACTGAGCGCTTGGGAAGTACAACTTGGCAACATATAGAGACAGTCCCTGCACACAGTAAGCGCTCAATAAATACGATTGATTGACAAATCAATCAATCGTATTTATTGAGCGCTTACTGTGTGCAGAGCACTGGACTGAGCGCTTGGGAAGTACAACTTGGCAACATATAGAGACAGTCCCTACCCAACAGTGGGCTCACAGTCCCACCGACGGGACGCGCCCCCCATCCAGACCTGAGACCCGAGAGCCGCCGCCCGGGCCCAGGTTAGGCCCAGGGATCCCTCGTGAACCCATGGGGTTGCTCGTGTTCCCTCCCCCCCCCCCCCTTTAAGTGGCATTTATTAAGCGCTTACTATGTGCCAAGCACTGTTCTAAGCGCTGGGGTGGATACAAGGTGATCAGGTTGTCCCACGGGGGGGCTCGCAGCCCTAATCCCCGTTTTACAGCTGAGGGAACTGAGGCCCAGAGAAGTGAAGTGACTTGCCCAAAGTCACACAGCAGACAAGTGGCGGAGCCGGGATTAGAACCCATGACCTCTGACTCCCGAGCCCGGGCTCTTTCCACCGAGCCACGCTGCTTCTCCTTTTCCCACCAGGAATGGCACTTTCTTTACTTTTAATGAGATGCTGCCATTTTTTTCATTCATTCATTTGATCGCGTTTATTTGAGCACCCACTGCGTGCAGAGCATTGGACTAAGCGCTTGGAAAGTACAATTCGGCAACAGAGAGAGACAATCCCTACCCAACCACGGGCTTCATTCATTCATTCGATCGCGTTTATTTGAACGCCCACTGTGTGCTGAGCACTGGACTAAGCGCTTGGAAAGTACAATTCGGCAACAGAGAGAGACAATCCCTACCAACAACGGGCTCACGGTTTAGAAGGGGGAGACAGACAATCAAACAAGTAGGCTTGCCTCTCCCCACCCACCGTCCTCACCTCCCGCCAACCCTTCTCCAGTCCAAGTCCGCTCCTCACCCTTCACGACGGGATCGCATCTTCGGACCCGATGATTTCAGGATCCGAGGAGCCAGGCCGGCGGGAGTGTCTATTTCCTGGTCCCCGGAGGTGGAAATCTGGCCAGAGGAGATGTGGCGGACAGAAAACTCATTCCACACCCACGGGGGCGGTCAGGTTGGAAAACCCCGGAGAAGCCGGGGGATGATAGATGGTGAAAGTGTGTCCCATTTGGCCAGGGAGGAGAGGGGATGGATGGGACCCGGAGCACCTAAGTAGAAGAGGGTTCTCACGTCCTTTTCCCTGTAATCTACTAGGAACCGGGATTCCCCATCACGCTTCCTCTGGGAAAGGGTTTTGAACTCTACAGAAGTATGAGGGCCTGATTTTCGTCTTTCACTTTTCGCAGGGGCGGCGATTGGACTTTTGATGATGCCTGACCCGTCGGCAGCGGGCGTGGCGCCGCGGGTGGGTTCAGTCCGGGCCGTTGGCCTCCTGTGATAAGCCAAGGCAAGCGTGCACAGGCGCAGCCATGTCTGTGATGGTGGTAAGGAAGAAGGTGACGCGGAAATGGGAGAAGCTACCGGGCAGGAACACCTTCTGCTGCGATGGGCGAGTCATGATGGCCCGGCAGAAGGGCATCTTCTATCTCACGCTCTTCCTCATCCTGGGGACGTGTGCTCTCTTCTTTGCCTTTGAGTGAGTTCAGATTGGAGATTCGTTGCCCAACTATGGCGCTCCTTCTGCTTGTGTTCCATGACTAAAATGATTACCGCATTCTGGGCTGGGGAAGAAATTTCCTGTTTGGGAGCATTTTTGTCTGCGAGGACTTTGGGTGTTCTTCCCCGTCCTCTGAAGCCAAGGGGTGGAACTTACCCATACTGATCGTAACTCATTTCTCACGGTCGTAGCAGCGGGTTTGAACCCTTGGGCATCTTGGGTTCCGCTTCCTCCTCTCGTCAGAAAAAACGATTAAGATTGGGTGACACGATTTCTAGAGATCGGATGTAATGACGGTACCCGCTCGCTGTTAGGAGACCTACAGAGTGAGGTCGGGAGACATAACCATTTAAGGTGACATCTTGGTGAAATAGTCTGCCCCGAATCTTGGATCATCCTGCACTGTAAAGTCCAGGAGAGGAGAGTTGCTTGCCTCGAGACGAGACTGAAGTTCGGAAAGTTCTCAGTCAGCCTAAAAGGTGGTCCGTGTTGGAAACGGGAGGCGTGACGTACTGAACTCTCTCCTTTATCCCCAGTAACTGGAGTTGATATGGTAGTGAAGGCAGGAGAATTAAAGGAGGGGCCTCTCTAGGGTGCTGAATGGTACTTTGGCAAGTTACACTGCCAAGTGGCTTCTCGGTGATGGGGAAAAGAGTCCTAAAAGGAAGGCTATTTTTGGCCTGCCGCTGTTGATAATTAAAACTGACCGTAATCTCTTGGGGGCTAGTTTATACCCTGCGTCCTGAGGTTTTCCGAGCACCTCCAGGGACGGGCATTGCCGTCCCCTGAGCTAAACGTTCTGAACACTGACCAAAGGTGGGCGAGTGAGGGTCTTTATGATTGCTTCGTACCTAGGGTCATCAAAGAGGGATGCACCCAGGGGTGAAGACAAACGTTACAGTGAGAATGGAAAAGAGAAGTCTGTAGAGGCCTTGGTAAAATGCTCATTTGCTGCTGGCTGTGGGTAGCTCATAGAAAAGTGATCCCCTGGGGCACCTGGATCTCAGCTAGGTCTCCTGTGTGTTTGTGTTTGTTGTAGTTTCTCCTTTTCCCTTTCTGGTTCCCTATGAATTACATTTGCTTTTCCTTAGCTTATATCTGTAGAAGAGCCAAGTTTTAACTCTTCCCTGGTGAATCACCAACTTTTTATAGGGGCAAAATTTCACCGTGGTTAATGGCAAGCCAGGACGTCCATCCAGACCCAGGATGAGCTGATAATCCTGGGCTTAAAACACCCTCTGTTTTGATCGGTTGAGGGCCATCTTGTTTTAGCGCTTGCTCTTTTGGGTAAAGTTCTCGTTAAGTTGGCTTTGCGGCCGTTTGGAGATAGACCTGAGTATGAAGTTGGTTTGAGAGGGCATTTTTCTAACATACCTGAAGGTCTTTGGGGATGAAACATACAATTACGGTTGTTATTCAGTGACAAAGACCTCCTTCATGGGAAGTCAGGTTGAGTACTATCTGTCAGAATGGCATTTCTAGAGTATCGGCATCTCCTGGGAGGAAGCCCCAGGTATGAAGGTGTGTGCTTGCTTCTAAATTCCTCCTGACTGGTTGACAACCTCAATATTTCAGAGCTGGTTGCAAACAAGGTCTCAAAGGAGAGGAATGAGGAAGTAGGAGGATCCAATCTGATGACCCAGTGCCTTGAGTAACTAATAATGATAATAATAATAATAATAATAATAATAATAATGGCATTTGTTAAGCGCTTACTATGTGGCGAGCACTGTTCTAAGCACTGGGGGTGGATACAAAGGTGATCAAGTTGTCCCACATGGGGCTCACAGTCTTAATCCCCATTTTACAGATGAGGTAACTGAGGCTCAGAGAAGTTAAGTGACTCGCCCAGGGTCACACAGCAGACGTTGCGGAGCTGGGATTCGAACCCATGACCTCTGACTCCAAAGCCCGGGCTCTTTTCCACTGAGCCACGCTGCTTCTCCAGCATGTTTGTATTATGACTTCTTTAATTGTAACAGGGAATAATTGTACTTTTTTGTGATACTTATAAAGTGCTTACTATGTGCCAGGCAGTTACTGACTGCTGGGGTAGATACAGCTATTCAGTTTGGACATAGTCCTTGTCTCACTTGGGCCTCACAGTCTTAAGCAGCATTGCTCAGTGGAAAGAGCCCATGCTTGAGAGCCAGAGGTCATGGGTTCAAATCTCCGCTCTGCCAATTGTCAGCTGTGTGACCTTGGGCAAGTCACTAAGCTTCTCTGTGCCTCAGTTACCTCATCTTTAAAATGGGGATTAAGACTGTGAGCCCCACGTGGGACAATTTGATCACCTTGTATCCTCCCCAGCACTTAGAACGGTGCTTTGCACATAGTAAGTGCTTAACAAATGCCATCATTATTATTATTTTCCAGGTGAGGGAACTGAGGCAAAGAGAAGTGAAGTGACTTGTCCAAGGTCACACACAGCAGACAAGTGGCGGAGCTGGGATTAGAACCCGGCTCCTCCAACTCCCAGGCCCGTGCTCTGTTCACCATTGAGAAGCAGCGTGGCCTAGTGGAAAGAGCATGTGCCTGGGAGTCAGGTGACCTGGGTTCAAATCCTGTGTGTACCACTTGCTGGCTCTATGCCCTTGAATGAGTCACTTAATTTCTCTGTGCCTCAGTTTCCTCAACTGTAAAATGGGGATTCAGTACCTGTTCTCCCTCTTACTTCAGATTGTGAGCCCCATGCTGGACAGGGACTGTGTCTGACCTAATTGACTTGTACCTACTCACTTAGTGTGTGCTCAACAAATACCATAAAGCAAACAAACTGCTTCTCTGAGGGTTCCCACTTGCAGATCCCTCTTTTCCTGGGCCATAAATCATGTACTTAAAGCCCCTTTTCCCTTCCACCTTTGGTGATGGTGTTGGGGAACAGCATTTATTTAAAAATGCATTTGTTAAGCGTTTGCTGAATGTCAAGCACTGTTCTAAGTGCTGGGGTTAATTCAAGTTAATCGGGCCAGATCCGGTCCTTGTCCACATGGGGCTCACAGTCCTAAGTAGGAGGCTGAACTGGTACTGAATCCTTATATTGCAGTTGAGGAAACTGAGGCACAGCGATGTTATGTAACTTGCCTGCTGGGTGCTCTTGGGCAAGTGGTAGAGTCAGGATTGGAACCCAGGTCCTCTGGCTCTCAGGCACATGCTTTACTAGGCCTCAGAGTTTCTCGCTATTCCATTTTTAATCCTGTTCTTTGTAATAATTGTGGCATTTGTTACTGTGTGCCAGGCACCATACTAAGCGCTGGGGTGGACACGAGCAAATCGGGTTGACCCAGCTCCTGTCCCACAGGGGGCTTACAGTCTCAGTTCCCATCTTACATATGAGGGAACTGAGGCCCAGAGAAGTGAAGTGACTTGCCCAAAGTCACACAGCAGACAAATGGCGGAGCCGACATTAGAACCCATGACCTTCTGACCCCCAGGCCCGTGCTCGAGGTTGTCCTGTATATAAGGGACTCAGCCTGTAGTTTAACCCAGAATTGTGAACATAGTGAGAACTCAGCGTACCCAAGTCCCCCTTGAGGCAAATCTATGAGTTTTTTTTTAAATCCCAAACTCACACGCTCCTATTGTCATTTTCAGTCCATCCCACGAGGGTTTGGCAAACAGTCCATTTTGTGGTAACATTCATTCATTCTTTCGATCGTATTTATTGAGCGCTTACTTTGTGCAGAGCACTGTACTAAGTGCTTGGCAAGTACATGTTGGCAACATATAGAGACGGTCCCTACCCCAGCTGAAAACTGTTTGTTTCTTCCTTGGCAGAAGGGGATTTGGGATTAAGTGCATCGTCCAGCAGGCCACCTGGTGAGCTTGGGAGAGCACCCGATTAGCAGCTGCTGTGCAGAAGCACTGGGGTCTCTGGTTGTCCCCCACGCCCTGCTACCAGCGCAGCCAAGCTCGGAGGTTACAAAGGGAATGGCAGAGTTTTGGGGGACAGGGATTGGAGCTGAAAAACTCAGAAATACTGGCTCATAATGGGGTTGATGTGTTGAGGGAGGGTGTCTACAAGTGGTATCCCAGCCAGGAAATGTAATTTTGTCATTGAGCACTGGGTTTGGCCTGGGTAGATCTGGATCCAGAGAAGAGTTTTCTACCAAAAGAAAGCTGCGTGGCCAAGTGGGAAGAGCATGGGCCTGGGGATCAGAAGGATTCTACCATTTGTCTGCTGTGTGACCTCGGGCAAGTCACTTCTCCGTTCCTCAGTTACTTCATCTGTAAAGTGGGCATTAAGAATGCAAGCCCCATATTCATCAATTGTATTTATTGAGCGCTTACTGTGTGCAGAGCACTGTATTAAGTGCTTGGGAAAGTACGATACAACAATGAACGGTGACATTCCCTAGACTGTGACATTCTTCTGGACTGTGAGCCCGCAGTTGGGTCGGGACCGTCTCTGTATGTTGCCAACTTGTGCTTCCCAAGTGCTTAGTACAGTGCCCTGCACACAGTAAGCTCTCAATAAATACGATTGAATGAATGAAATTCCCTGCCCCAAATGAGCTTAGTCTACATCGGGGGAGACAGACATCAATACAAATAAATAGAATGACAGATATGTACGTAAGTGCTTTGGGGCTGGGAGGGGGGAAGAGCAAAAGGAGCAAGTCAGGGTGATGCAGAAGGGAGCGGGAGATGAGAAAAAGTGGGGCTTAGTCTGGGAAGGCATCTTGGAGGAGATGTGCTTCCAGTGAGGCTTTGAAGCGGGGGAATTGTCTGTCGGAATTGAGGAGGGAGGGCATTCCAGGCCGGAGGTGGGACGTGGCGAGACAGGCGAGATGGAGACACAGGGAGAAGGTTAGCGCTTGAGGAGCGAAGTGTGCGGGCTGGGTTGTAGAAGGAGAGAAGCGAGGTGAGGTAGGAGCCGGCATGGTGACGGACTGCTTTAAAGCCAAGGGTGAGGAGTTTGGGGGCATGGACTGTGCCCTACCTGATGAGCTTGTATCTACCTCAGGGCTTAATACAGTATCTGGTGCGTAGTAAGCACTTAACAAATACCAGGCCATATTACAAGAGAAGCAGTGTGGGTCAGTGGAGAGAGCACGGGCTTTGGAGTCTGAGGTCATGGGTTCAAATCCCAGCTCCGCCAATTGTCAGCTGTGTGACTTTGGGCAAGTCACTTCACTTCTCTGTGCCTCAGTTACCTCATCTGTAAAATGGAGATTAAGATTGTGAGCCCCACGTGGGACAACCTGATCACCTTGTATCCTCCCCAGCGCTTAGAACAGTGCTTTGCACATAGTAAGCGCTTAACAAATACCATCATTATTATTATTATTATTATTATTACAATGCTACTGCAACTGTGCAGTGGTCCAGATGGGCCTGAAAGCCTGCCAGTGGCGATTAGCAAGAATGACAGCAAACCCTGTTAAGGACCTCATTCACCTGTGGTCGGGGCTAGAAAGGACACCCAAAACATTGCTTCTGCCCCACAGCACTTACGTATGTAGCCGTAATTTGTTAATATTAATGTCTGTGTCTGCCTCTAGACTGTAAACTCTTTGTGGACAGGGAACGTGTCCACCAACCCTGATATATTGTACTCTCCCAAGCTCTTAGTACAACACACAATAATTGGTCTGCACCCAATAAGCGCCCATTCATTCATTCATTCAATCGTACTTATTGAGTGCTTACTGTGTGCACAGCACTGTACTAAGCGCTTGGGAAGTACAAGTTGGCAACATATAGAGACAGTCTCTACCCAACAGTGGGCTCACAGTCTAGAAGGCCATTAGAGAAGCACCATGGCCTAGTGGGTAGAGCACGGACTTGGGAGTCAGAAGGACCTGGGTTCTAATTCCAGCTCGCTCTGCCACTTGCCAGCCGGCTGACCCAAGGCAAGTTGCTTCACTTCTTTGGGAGTCAGGTACTTCATCTGTAAAATAGGGATTAAGTCTGTGAGCCCTATGTGGGGCACGAACCGTGTCCAATGTGATTTGTTCGTATCTACCCCACTGCTTAGTACAGTGCCTGATGCATAGTAAGTGCTTAACAAATACATTTAAAAATACATAAATAAATAAATAACTAGCATTGATTGATTCTTCTCACAAAACTATGCCCTCTGGTACTTTTCAAAGCAAGGGGACTTTACCTAAATAAACATCATGTCATAAAACATGAGGATACTCCCATGCCTTGAGAACCGGAATCACGCAGAAGGAATAGCCAGTTTAATTGTGCACGATCTGATCTGCAAAGGCGTTGATTTGCAACATTGAGTAAATCCAGGTTTCCTGAGGAAAGCTCAGGGAGAAGGGTTCCAGATATACTTTCTTCAAGGTGGGGACTTCTCGCCATAGAGCAGTGACTGTCCAGGGTCATCAATCATTGGTATCTATGAGCGCTTACAATGTAAACAGCACCGTACTAAGTGCTTGGGAGAATACAGTAGAGAAGGAAGACTGAATCCCTGCCCTCAGGAAGCATACAATCCTTCAACATAGGGTTGGTCATCTCTGCCATCAGAAAGCCACTTGTCTGAATGTTCCCAGGAGCAGTAGGGGTAGTAATAGAATTTAGAGCATGGGCTTTGGAGTCAGAGGTGGTGGGTTAAAATCCCGGCTCCGCCAACTGTCAGCTGTGTGAGTTTGGGCAGGTCACTTAACCTCTCTGTCCCTCAGTTACCTCATCTGTAAAATGGGGATTAAGACTGTGAGCCCGCCGTGGGACAACCTGATCACCTTGTAACCTCCCCAGCGCTTAGAACAGTGCTTTGCACATAGTAAGCGCTTAATAAATGCCATCATTATTATTACTAGTGCTTACTGTTTGCAGAGCACAGCATTAAGCACCAAGAAAGACTTCACAGGTGGGAATTAGCTTCTGTCCTTCAACCCAAGGTCATTAAAGACTATAATGACCTTATATCTACCCCAAAACGGAAGAGCTTCGACATTATTAGAGCAGTACAAATATATTCATATTTCTATGTATATAAAGAAGAGAAAAGGTTCTACAGGAATCTGTAGGTCCACCATCTGAAAATTTTTTTGTTAAGGAGTATTTAAAACAATTTTTTTTAGCAGTGATGCCAAAACATGGAGGAAAATCATCAGAACACAGAATTGGAACCCTCACCAGAGTGTTCTCTCGGTTCTTTAGGGCAGTGAGCCAACACTCAACTAATAATCACAGAGCCCATCTTCTGTTTATCAGCTAAAACAATGTCACTGTGGGTATGCTGAGGATCTGAACAGGGCTGTTTATTTGTTTAAGTCATTGTTGATTTTGAGACTTGAACATTTTGGATTATTGTAGTAATAATAATAATAACTGTGGTATTTGTTAAGCACTTACTATGTGCCAGGCACTCTACTAAGCGGTGGGGTGGATACAAGCAAATCAGGTTGGACATAATCCCTGTCTTAAGTGGGGCTCCCAGTCTCAATCCTCATTTTACAGATGAGGTAACTGAGGCTCAGAGAAGTGAAGTGACTTACCCAAGACCACACTGCAGACATGTGGCAGAACCAGGGTTAGAACCCATGACCTTCCAACTCCCAGGCCCGTGCTCTAGCCATTATACCATGCTGCCTGGTCCTAAGAAACCTAAATGTTGGGCAAGCCACTTCATTTTTCTGTGCCTCAGTTCCCTCATCAGCAAAATCGGGATTCCATACCTATTCTCCCTCCTACTTAGATTGTGAACTCCAAGGGGGACCTGATGATCCGGTATCTACCCTAATGTTCAGTACAGTGCTTGGCATGTAGTAAGCACATGAATACCACAGTTATTATTATTTTTATTATTATTTTTAAATGGTGGACTGGCTTAGCAATGCAGCCACAGCAGTCCAGGGTGGGAAGCAGATGTCTCATTGCCAAGGTGTCCCACAACTTTGGTGTCCTGCAAGAAGCACCTGAACGCAACAGCCGTATTGACTTCCTGACTAATGTTCTTGACTAATACCCGTACGAGGGACCCTTTGAGGTGTTGTCCATTATCAATCAATCAATCAATCGTATTTATTGAGCGCTTACTGTGTGCAGAGCACTGTACTAAGTGCTTGGGAAGTACAAGTTGGCAACATATAGAGACAGAGGCCATCAACATCCTGGGCGTGACCAGATTTTCCTGAAAAAGGGCCTTTCATCTTTATGAAAATGATCTGGGAACCACCTGGAGTCAAGCAACACTTTGACTGAACTCTGAGCCCCCATCTGTTCCCGGTGAAAGGACTGCTCTATTGTAATAGAAAAGGGAAGTTACAAAGTGGCCAAGGGCAGAGATTGAATGGATTGGAGTTGTGTAGACTACAATTAAACTAAAGCCTTCTACTTATTCCCAACACGTCTATCGACCAAATAACACTGATTCAGCCCCGCTGAAGGAGGGACCCGGGCGTAATCATGTACAGAGGGGTGATGACAGTCTCGTGCCAGTGATTTTTAAAAATGCGCTAACTTTGAGGAAGAAGCCCAGCAAAGACCGGAGAATCTGCTGGTTTTCGTGGCCTTCACCACAAGGTGTGAAGAGCTCATTGTGGGCAAGGATTGTGTCCCCTTATCGTTGCATTGTACTCTCCCAAGCACTTAGTACAGTGCTTTGAACACAGTCAGCTCTCAGTAAGTACGATTGAATTGAACTCCCTCCTGCATATATGGCCAAACCCGATGGCCCGCCTTCCAAGATTTTCAAGCAGGAATGGTAGGATCTGGTTAGACGGGCTGCTGAATACCTTTCTCAGACAGCAATGAATCAGTGATATTTATTGAGCACTTCCTATGTGCAGAGCACTGTACTAAGCATTTGGGAGAATGACACACCAGAATTAGCCGTGCTAATTAGAATCAGTGCTTGGTCCCCTTCTGTTCTCAATCTACACTCACTCCCTTGGTGACCTCATTCGCTCCCACGGCTTCAACTATCATCTCTACGCTGATGACACCCAGATCTACATCTCTGCCCCTGCTCTCTCCCCCTCCCTCCAGGCTCGCATCTCCTCCTGCCTTCAGGACATCTCCATCTGGATGTCCGCCCGCCACCTAAAGCTCAACATGTCGAAGACTGAGCTCCTTGTCTTCCCTCCCAAACCTTGTCCTCTCCCTGACTTTCCCATCTCTGTTGACGGCACTACCATCCTTCCCGTCTCACAAGCCCGCAACCTTGGTGTCATCCTCGACTCCGCTCTCTCATTCACCCCTCACATCCAAGCCGTCACCAAAACCTGCCGGTCTCAGCTCCGCAACATTGCCAAGATCTGCCTTTTCCTCTCCATCCAAACCGCTACCCTGCTCATTCAAGCTCTCATCCTATCCCGTCTGGACTACTGCACCAGCCTTCTCTCTGATCTCCCATCCTCGTGTCTCTCTCCACTTCAATCCATACTTCATGCTGCTGCCCGGATTATCTTTGTCCAGAAACGCTCTGGACATATTACTCCCCTCCTCAAAAACCTCCAGTGGCTACCGATCAATCTGCGCATCAGGCAGAAACTCCTCACCCTGGGCTTCAAGGCTGTCCATCACCTCGCCCCCTCCTCCCTCACCTCCCTTCTCTCCTTCTACTGCCCAGCCCGCCCCCTCCGCTCCTCCACCGCTAATCTCCTCACTGTACCTCGCTCTCGCCTGTCCCGCCATCGACCCCCGGCCCACGTCATCCCCCGGGCCTGGAATGCCCTCCCTCTGCCCATCCGCCAAGCTAGCTCTCTTCCTCCCTTCAAGGCCCTGCTGAGAGCTCACCTCCTCCAGGAGGCCTTCCCAGACTGAGCCCCTTCTTTCCTCTCCCCCTCGTCCCCCTCTCCATCCCCCCGTCTTACCTCCTTCCCTTCCCCAAAGGCACCTGTATATATGTATATATGGTTGTACATATTTATTACTCTATTTATTTATTTATTTATTTATTTTACTTGTACATTTCTATCCTACTTATTTTATTTTGTCGGTATGTTTGGTTCTGTTCTCTGTCTCCCCCTTTTAGACTGTGAGCCCACTGTTGGGTAGGGACTGTCTCTATGTGATGCCAATTTGTACTTCCCAAGCGCTTAGTACAGTGCTCTGCACATAGTAAGCGCTCAATAAATACAATTGATTGATTGATTGATTGATTAGCCGACAGGTTTTGTGCCCATAATCAGTTTACAGTTTAGACAAAGGAGCAGTGGGGGAATTCCATAGGATATCATACCCCACCCTCTCCCATCGTTATTTCCGTCTTTAAGAAGAAATATATCATAGCTTCTTGTTACTCTCTGATGCTAGCAAGATCCTGGCCAGGATCCTTTTGTAGACAGCCGCACACCTCATTCTCCCAGAATTGCATCGTGACTTTACATCACACAAAGGCATGAAAGTGATCTCTGTGGCATAGGACATAAAGAAATTCCAGGAGTACCACCATTCATTAGCTTGACAAGAATGTTTGGCATCATTCAGAGGGCTGAACCCTGGCAGCTGTTGAACACATTCGACTGCCAGAGAAGTCACAGAGATGTTGAAGTTCATTCATGATGGCTGGTCAGAGCAGGTTTGATGGCACCCCCGCCTGAACATTTCCCCATCACGGCTGGAGCTGGACAGAGCACTGGGTAAAGCATCCAGTTTTGTTGCTCTAGTGTGGCAGTGGCTGAGAAGTCATTTAAGTCTCTTAAACTTCTCTTTGCCTCAGTTACCTCATCTGTAAAATGGGGATTAAGATTGTGAGGCCCCATGTGGGATATGGACCAAGTCCAGCGGGATTAGCTTGTACCTGCCCCAGAGCTAAGTACAGTGCCTAGCACATACAGTAAGTGCTTAACAAACACCCAAAAGCTGAAGATAGTTTCTTTAGGCTTGCTAGTAACACCACCAGACCAAACACAAAAAAAGCCCTAAAATCCCATTCCTACACTTCTTCACTGATGTTAGAACATTAAGAAAATCACTGGCAAGTGATTGCATTCTCCAAAGAATGCCCTCTGTGTATGATAAAAATTAAGTAGTGTTCATGTTTGCCAATAAGCGGCACTGGGGAGGAGGCTATTGTGTCCCTTTGTGTAGGTTTTGCAGATGAATTCAGTAGGATGTGTCTAAAGAATCCCAGCTGAAAGGGCACGTGCCAGCTCCAGGCATTGACTCCTTAAGCTACATTTGAGTTATCCCCAGATGTTCAGTTACCAGGCTGATGCCAACTGGGTTTGCTTTCTCTGTTCAGAAAATGGGGGTGGGAGAGGGCTGATAGAGGGGGAATCTCCAGGCGTATTTGATCTTCATAGTGGCAGAGGATGAGGGGAAATGCCCCGGGCCTGCATTATCACTATCAAGGGTGTTTTCGCTTCAGTCATCTGAGAAACTCGTATTCCAAAAGGCTACATACTCTATCCCAAAGTCTATATATTCAGGATCGCGGATGAGAAACGTGCCTGTTAGAATACATTCAAGGGGTCGTGGAAGACTTTTGTACAGTTGACATAGGGCCATATTCTGAAGAAAACCCAGGTTACGTGCCAAGCTGCACCAAGGAACTCCACATGCTTTCAGGTATTGGCATCACAGAGATACAAAAAACTGTTACCAAATTCTGCTACCTGGGCAGAGCACCAATGAATGATGCACTGAAACAGAGAACTAGAAAACCAGGATGACTTTTGGGATATTTGCCGCCAGAATATGGCATGAAGCAGCCAGCCTAACACTCAGGCTAAAATGCAAAGAACATCCATGTTGTTTAGTGTTCTTCAAGATTATGAGTGTTGGGTTGCTCATCGAACCTCTCGTTTCAACAACCTCAGGGTCATTTGAGCTATTTTCAAATGTCTTGGAAGTGAAGTGACACTGATGCAACTGTGGAGTGATCCCAGAGTCTTCTCATGGAGGGGCCATTTAGGGGTGGTACCTCCTTTGGGGGTCAGTTTACTGGAGCAGCTAAACTTCTGCGTTTGCATTCCATTCATCTAAGGGTGGCCCTGGAAACTGTGATCCCGAAGGCACTTCCAGAAACTCTCTAGGAAACTAGAATCTAAACTGATTTCTTTGTTTCTTTGTTCTGGAAGCTGCAGATGAAGTGTAGTGTCTCTGTCAGCACCTCTTGGCACCCCACAACAGAGCAGGGAGTTGTGTCCCCAAAGATGGTCACCAGGAAACAGATTGATGGCAAGGCAAATGCATCTGCGTCATGGTGATGATGATAATGGCATTTGTTAAGCACTACTATAATAATAATAATAATGATGGTATTTGTTAAGCGCTTACTATGTGCTAAACACTGTTCTAAGCACTGGGGTAGATAGAGAGTAGTCAAGTTATCCTACATGGGGCTCACGCTTTTAATCCCTCTTTTACAGATGAGGTAACCGAGGCACAGAGAAGTTAAGTGACTTGCCCAAGGTCACACAGCAGACAAGTGGCGGAGGTGGGATTAGAACCTACGTCCTCTGACTCCCAAGCCCGTGCTCTTTCCACTTAGCCTTGCTGCTTCTCTAAGCACTACGTGCTTACACTGTACTAAGCACTGAGGTAGATAGAAGATGGAGCAGCATGGCCTAGTGGAAGGAGCCCGGGCTTTGGAGTCAGAGGTCAGGGGTTCGAAGCCCGGCTCCACCGCATGTCTGCTGTGTGACCTTGGGCAAGTCACTTCGCTTCTCAGAGCCTCAGTGCCCTCATCTGTAAAATGGGGATGAAGACTGTGAGCCCCCCGTGGGACAACCTGATCACCTTGTATCCCCCCCCCAAGCGCTTAGAACAGTGCTTTGCACATAGTAAGCGCTTAACAAATGCCATTATTATTATTATTATTATTATGAATCAGGTCAGACAGCTCCTGTCCCACCTGGGGCTCACAGCAAGAGCCTAGAAGACACGCTTAACTTGCAGCCTGGAAGTAATCGTCATCGCACGAGTCTACCGAGTCAGTCAGACCTAGGAGAACGATAGATGACCACACTCTCCCCAGAGCGATTGCTGCATGATCAGATGATGAGACTGTAAGCAGGGTGGACCAAAAAAACATTCTAAGAACTCACAGCATATTGCCAAGTAAAGTGGCGTAGCTGTGGAAAGCTGGGAAACAAGGGCAGCAGACAAATCCGATTTGGCAGGCGGCAGGTGGAGATGAGGTGGTTCTTTTCGAGCACAGATATCCTGCAGCCCTTGAGGCAAAGAGGCAGAACCACCAGCAGCAACAGGCTCTACAAGCCGTAACTGACTCTTAAAAATGAAGGACGGGACTTCAGGTCCCACGTCAGATTTTCCAGCCACAAATGGCCATTAACGGCCACGGCATCTTCGACTCTCCAGGGCAACCGTCCAGTGATTCCATGGCGGCTCGTTGAGCTGTTCTTATAGCAGTCGATGAGCGACGAGTGCTCCCAGTTCCTGGTTAGAGTGTCGGTGTGGTGTTGTGTTGACTGTTTATCTAGTCTCTTCAGCAGGTAGTTATGGGAACTGGACTCGTATGATCTTTGGCCCAGCACATATTCATTTGTTTTCTATTTTTTGTTGTTTTCTCCCCTTAATGGAAGTTTGGAGTCCCTCCAGTGACTAATCATATGGCTTGGATTTTCATGTGCTGCCGACGTCCTTTCCCCAAACTTAATTCATCAAAAAAGCTGTGTCGTCCTTAGATTTCACTTCAATTCTTTTCCTCTCTGGGACGTTCCAACTTTTCTGCAGCAGTGGGCAGGGGCGCCTAGTAAAGAAACTAGCCACTTGCTCACACGGGCTTTGTTTTATTATAAAAGGAATGTTTCGTCTGAGGTCTATTAAACATTTTCCCCCTGATGCTTTTAGTCTTGGAGAAACAGCATGCCTTAGTGGAAAGAACAAGGGTCTGAGGGACAGAGGACTTGGGTTCTAATCCAATGGTCTGGGAGCGGACAGAGGACTTGGGTTCTAATCCAAGGGTCTGGGAGCGGACAGAGGACTTGGGTTCTAATCCAAGGGCTTGGAGAACAGAGGACTTGGGTTCTAATCCCAGCTCCGTCCCTTGTCCGCTGTGTGACCTTGGGCAAGTCACTTCATTTTTCTGTGCATCAGTTCCCTTGTCTGCAAAATGGAGAATCAATATATGTTCTTCCTCCTAGTTATACAGTGAGCCCCATGTGGGACCTGATGACCTTGTATCTACCCCAGCACTTAATACAGTGCTTAAAACATAGCTCTTAGCAAATACCACAATTATTAATTTTTGAAATCGTGTTTGACTTACAGTCTTCTAGACTGTAAACTCACCCTATAGACTGTAAGCTGGCTGTGGCCAGGGAATGTGTCTTTATTGTGGTATTGTATTCTCCCGAGCACTAGGAATGTGTCTGTTTATTGTGGTAGTGTATTCTCCCGAGCACTTAGTCTAACACCATAAGCACTCAACAAATACAATTGACCGACTGACTGACTTCTCATTTAGAACACTCTCCTCTTCGGGAATTTCTCTTCCCTGCCGATGAGGAAGAGAAATTGTAATGCAGGGACAGATCTAAAAATATTTGCAGGGTGATCAGAACTGATAGTTGAAGTTATCATTGAATATATGTGTCTCCCCAGGTGGGGAGGGAAGTTATAAATATGGGAGTGCTAGAAAGGTGGCTGTTGGATTGGTACTATAACAACCCTCTATTTTCCTTCTCCTTAGAAGGGTCAGTAATAATAATGATGGCATTTATTAAGCGATTACTATGTGCAAAGCACTGTTCTAAGGTCAGTACACCTCATCCTTCAACCTCACCCTCACAGTCCCACACCACTTCTGTTCACATCTGTAATGATTTTAATATCTGCCTCCCCCTTTAATAATAATAATAGTAATAATAATGTGGTATTTGTTAAGCGCTTAGTGTGCGCCAGGCACTGTACTAAGCACTGGTGGGGGAGAGGGGAATACAAGCAAATCGGGTTGGACACAGTCCCTGTCCCACGTGGGGCTCACAGTCTTAGTCCCCATTTTACAGATGAGGGAACTGAGGCACAGAGAAGTGAAGTGGTTTGCCCAGGGTCACTCAGCAGCTGGGTGGCAGAGCTGGGATTAGAACTCAGGGCCTTCTGATTCCCAGGCCCGTGCTCTGCCCACTAGACCACGCTGCTTCTCAGACTGCTTCTCTAGACTGTAAGCTACTGTTTGGCTGGGAAAGTGTCAGTCAATTGTATTTACTGAGCACCCACTGTGTGCAGAGCACTGTACTAAGCGGTTGGGGAAAGTGCAATATAACAGACACATTCCTTGACCACAGTGAGCTTACAGTCTACCAACTCTGTTGTATTATACTCTTCCAAGCGCTTAGTACAGTGCTCTGCCCACAGTAAGCGCTCAGTAAATGCCACCGATGGAATGATTGAGGCCTGAGCCAAAGCCTTTCCCACGGTCAACGGAGTGGCAGCTCTGGGCTGCAGTGGGCAGGCTCTACTGCTGTCTCGGCCAAGTTTAATGGTAACTTCTTTCCCCAGGTGTCGCTACCTGGCCGTTCAGCTGTCGCCCGCCATCCCTGTCTTCGCCGCTGTCCTCTTCCTGTTCTCCATGGCCACTTTATTGCGGACGAGCTTCAGCGACCCCGGGGTCATCCCCCGGGCCCTGCCCGACGAAGCCGCTTTCATCGAAATGGAGATAGGTGAGTGTGTCCAGCTGGGTACCGAGAGTAGTGTCAGTGCGAATAATAATAACCATAATAATGGTGGTATTTAAGTGCTTACTATGTGGCAAGCACTGGGGTAGGTACCAGCTAATCAGGTTGGACACAGTCCTCACGGGGCTCACAGTCTCGATCCCCATTTTACAGATGAAGTAACTGAGGCACGGAGAAGTGAAGTGACTTGCCCAAGGCCACACAGCAGACAAATAGTGGAGCCAGACCCTCTGACACCTAGGCCCGTGCTCGATCCACTGCGCCACACGCCAGGGAAACGCTGGCCTCCTGCTGCCTCTCTGGGAGAAGAGAGGGGGAGGGTTTTTTTTATGGTATTTGTTAAGCGCTTACTCTGTGGCAGGCACTGTAGTAAGTGCTGGGGTAGACAGAAGCTTATCAAGTTGAACGCAGTCCTTGTCCCATATGGGGCTCACAGTCTTAACCAACAGTTTGACAGATGAGGTAACTGAGGCCCAGAGAAGTGAAGTAGCTTGTCCACGGTCACACAGCAGTGAAGTGGCGGAGCCGGGATTAGAACCCAGGTCATTCTGATTCCCCGGCCCGTGCTCTATCCATTAGGCCACACAGTTGTAAGTGACCTGGGGTTCCTTCAGGACCTGAGCCAGATCAGTACAGAGCTGAACCCTACACATTGGGTTTGAGTTATCCCTTCCTTCCCAAATGGCTTCTCCTTTCTCTATCCTCCGTCATGGCGTTCCGGCTCCCGGAGAGGAGCCCCGGGGCCAAACCAAAATGGCTTGGGATCATCATCATCAATGGTATTTATTGAGCGCTTACTATGTGCAGAGCACTGTACTAAGCGCTTGGGAAGTACAAATTGGCAATTTGATCGATTCACTGTTGGGCGGCACTGCCATCCTGGCCCGCAGATGGGCCGACGAGGCAAGCGGTCACGTGTGGCAAGGCCCCGGGAAGTGAGATGAGGGCCACCTCAGGTTCTGAGGCCCTGGCTTCCCTGGAAGCAGCGAGGCCCAGTGGCAAAAAGGGCACAGATCTGGAAGTCGGAGGACCTGCGTTCTAGTCCCTGCTGGGCCTCCGGCCTGCCGTGAGTTCTTCGGTAGGTCACTTAACCTCAGCTTCCTCATCTATACATCGGAGAGAGCGGCACCTTCCTTTTTCTGCCTCTCAGGGGTGTTGCAAGGACAAAAATGCGATTAGCGAGGGGAAAGCGCTTTGGAAAATAAAAGCACCCCGAAAAACCTGAGATGTTATTCACAGGCTTGGACAGGCTGGTACAGACAGGGTGAGGAAGAGCCTGGTTTGGACAGGGAACAAGGCAGATTGGGCCTGGGGTTTCTGTTGTATGCGTATATCCGTGTTTATGGGGACAGACTTTCCACCCTCCCTACCCACTTCCCTTTTTTTTTTAATGGTATTTGTTAAGAGCTTACTCTGTGGAAGGCACTTTACTAGAACTGGCTTATATGCAAGATAATCGGATTGGACATAGTCCCTGTCCCACATAAGGCACTCCCCATTTTACAGATGAGGTAACAGGCCCAGAGAAGTGAAGTGACTTGCTCAAGGTCACATAACCGACAAGTGGCAGAGCCGTGATTAGAACCCAATTCCTTTGAGTCCCAGGCCTATGTTCTTTCTCCCTAGAGTGTAAGCCCCCGTCTAGACTCTAAGCTCTTTGTGGGCAGGGAATGTGTCTGTTTATTGTTGTTTTATACTCCCCCAAGCACTTAGTACAGTGCTCTGCACATAGTAAGTGCTCAATAAGTATGATTGACCGACTGACTAGGCCACGCTGCTTCTCACCTTGCTGTCTTCAGGCCCCTCGTCGTATAGACTTCTCCTCCAAGAAGCCTTCCATGACTAACCCCCCGCTACCCCTGCCCCCACTCTCTTCTGTGTCACCCTGACTTGCTCCCTTTGTTCTTCCCCCCTCCAGGCCCACTGCACTTATGTACATATCTGTCATTTCTTTATTTGTACTGATGTTTGTCTCCCTGCTTCTAAGCTAGTTAGGCAGGGATTATCTGTGTTTATTGCTGTACAGTACTTTCCCAAGCGCCTGGTACAGTGCTCAGCACACAGTAAGCGCTCAATAAATACGATCGAACAAATGACCGAAAAGTTGGGAGAGATGTCGAGAGCAACCGATCCCGTGGTGTTGACTGGTTCTTGTTTTGCAGAGGCAACGAACGGAACGGTACCCCAGGGCCAGCGCCCACCCCCACGCATTAAAAACTTCCAGATCAACAACCAGATAGTGAAGCTCAAGTACTGTTACACCTGCAAGATCTTCCGGCCCCCTCGGGCCTCCCACTGTAGCATCTGTGACAACTGTGTGGGTGAGTAAAGTGCCACAGTGGTTGGGGCATGCGAGGTTGTAGACAAGTTGGCATTCAGAGGGCAGTGGCGTGGACGGGCATTGGGTTAGGAGCGGGATTGGCAGGGATGCTAGCTGGGAGTGCGTGGACAGGTGAAACCTACAAGTAGATGATGCAAGAAATTCTGGCTCTACCCGTTTGACGAAGGTCTGTGTTTATTTGTGATATTCCTTTATTGCTTAGAAGCCTCACAACGAGCCAAGGTTTCACCAGCTTCTTTTTCTCCTGGTCTACAGGAAAAGGACTCGACTAAAAGATCAAAAAATAAACTTCCTTCCACCTTCCTTGCTTCAGGAGGGTGTGAAGCTTCTTTTAACTGCCTCGCCAACATTTAACCGTAGTAGTGAGAGTATTAAATGCTTACTATGTGCAGAGGATTGTACTAAACACTGGGAACAAAGTTCACGGATGAGGTGGAGACACCGAAGGGGCTCACAGCCGTAAGAATAAGGAGGACAGGGATAAGAGGTTGTGCCCCGGTAGCCAATGTTTACTGCTTAAATATCTTTAATGTTAAATATTTTCTCTTGAAAGCAAGCAAGGCCCTGAAGATATGAGTTCATTCCTGACCCCGAGTCCAGGGAAGGGATGTTTTTCATTTGTTCCGGCATAACTAACAAAGTGTGGGCAATGGGCATGAAGCTCCTAAGTGAGCCTAAAGCCAACAAGGTGGATATGCCATGGTGTTCTGGAACTTGTCCCGTTCACCAAGATCTCTAGCACCTAAATGAAGCTCTGTTGTAATAGTAATAATAATGGTGGTATTTATTAAGCACTTACTACGTGCCAGGCACCGACCTAAGTGTTATTCCTGTTGGCTTCATTATTTGAGCTGTCCCATTCATCTTTTAAGTAGTCCCCCAAAACATGATGAGGGGAGGGGGTGGCTGCAACGGACAGTAGGGTCGGCTCAGGGACATTTGAGGGAGGTGGGGTGGGAAGAGCAGGGAGAAATCCAACTGAGGGGAGAGTCCCGTTCTTCAGCCTTCTCCCCAGCACCCCAGCCACGCCAGAGAGAGACTGGCTGTGGAGATCTGAGTCTAGCGTTGCTGGCTTCCCACCACTGTACTCTTTCCCCCCACAGCCTTTCTGATGTTGCCACTGGATGTTGGCTGATCAGAAACCTTTCATATGGGGACCAGAGTTGCTGATACTCTGTGCATTTGCTGTGTGCGTGGCTTAGCCTGGGAGTCACAAGGACCTGGGTTCTAATCTCGGCTCCTCCCTTTGTCTGCTGTGGGACCTTGGGCAAGTCTTTTAACTTTTCTGGGCTGTGGGACCTTGGGCAAGTCTTTTAACTTTTCTGGGCCTGTTACCTCATCTGTAAAATGGGGATTAAGAATGTGAGCCCCATGTGGGACAGGGACTGCGTCCATCCTGATGAAGTTGTATCTACTCCAGAGCTTAGAACAGTGCTCGGCACATAGTAAGCGCTTAACAAGTACCAGAATTACTGTATAGTGGAAGATAATAAGATTTCTGCATTAATCTGATCCCGCGACTGTCTGATCGGCTGGTCCATTTGGAATCGTGATGGTGCCATACAGATTCTGGCCAACTAGCAGAGTAGCTAGTGGATCCGTGCTCTCACAGCTCTGAGAGCTGAGAGACATCAAGCCATCGTTCAACGGTATCTGTCGAGCTCTTACTCAGGGTGAAACACTGCACCTAAGTGCTTGGGAGGCTACAACAGCAAGGTTCCCTGCCTTCAAGGAGCTTACAATTTAGCTGGGATTGCCTGCTTTGTATACATCTGGGTCTCAGGTTCAACCTAAAGGGTTGGGTCTCAGGTTCAACCTAAAGGGAGTGCTGGAGTATAAAGACCATCTGGCAGGTAAATAAAAAGAAAGAAATCCCAGCACGCACCTCGTCCTAGAAGTCCATAGTGAGCCGAAGAAATGAAGTCCGCATTCTTTATCGTTCGGGAAGCGTAAAGCTCTCTATGCCCCTCCTAGAAGCTTAAAGACAGACTTAGAGACCACAATAGCAACATTAAATCTCAGTCAATCAGTCGTATTTATTGAGTGCCTATGTGCACGGCACTATATTAAGCGCTTGGGAGAGTACAGTTCAGCAGAATTAGCAGACATGTTCCCTGGCCAAAACGAGCTTACAGTCTAGAGGGGGAGATGGTCATTAATGTGAATAAGTCATTTATAATATATAATGTAGTCTTGGGTCATGTATATAAGGCCGGAGATGAGCGTTTGGAATTAAGGAGGCACTGAGAGATGACAGAAAGATGTTCACTTTTAACTCAGTGATTGATAGAATTGAGACAGAGAATCCTCAGTTTAAGATTTATTTTAGAGAATAGTTAAGCAACAGACAAACTTCAGCTGCAGTCCTGTTGTCCTGAAGTTTTATCCTACAGAGGTTCGTCAAGTGTTCAGCAACAGAGGAACTTTAATGCGAGGCCTTGTACAGAAGCAGAGGAAGTTTAATGCAAGTCCAGTTACTGTAATGGTCAAGAGGCGTAGATGAAGAGAAATTCTAGGTTTGTCAAGGGGTCATTGAGAAACAGCAGTGTGACCTGTTTGAAGATCATGGGCTTGGGAGTCAGAGGACCTGGGTTCAAATTCTGACTGCCATTTACCTGTTGTGTGAACTTGGACAAATCACTTATCCTTTTTGTGCCTCAGTTCCCTCATCTGCAAAATGGGGATCTAATATCCGTTCTCCCCACTACTGAGACCGTGAGGCTCATATGAAACCTGATTATCTTGTGCTTAGTACAGTGTTTGACTCATAGTAAGTGCTTAACAAATACCACTATTATCGTTATCGTTATTACTATTATTATTTGTCCAGCACTCTGTAGAGCGAACTTTCTACAGGGTAGGGCTTGTCTCTCCCAAACCCTAGCCCCTTGCACCTTGGGAGGAGAGTCAAATGGTTCTCTTGTCACTCCTTCACAGGTAGCTTTTGCTTGGTGCTCACTCAGTCGCTATAATAGTGGGATCGCTAGGTCAAATCCTCTTAGAATTTACTTTTCCCTATCAGTAAATCCCACCACGGTGGAAGGCTCAAACTCCCTTGATAATGGAGAGCAAACACTTTGCCTCAGGTAGTATTAGACCGTCGTCATCACCATCATCAATGACACAGACTTGAGAGAAAGAAGGCTCAGTTTAAGACTTATTCTAGAGAATAGTTGAGAGACAGACTTCATGTGTAGCCCTGCAGTTTTATCCTACAAAGGTCAGTCAGGTGTCCAGAAACAGAGGAGGTTTAAAACGAGTCCGGGGTGCTTGGATGAGTACAGTACAGCAGAGTTGGCAGACACGTTCCCTGCCCACAACAAGCTTATGGCTTAGAGGAAGAGCTTACAGGCCCATCTGTCTGATTCTCTGTCCTTAGGAGAGATCTCCTTGGTAAATTGGTGTTAGCTTTCCACTGGTCCCCCAGGCAATCTTGAAGTTCATTGTCCCTGGGAAAGTCAGTTGGTGTGACAGTAGTGCATCGATGCATCTTATTTCCTTCATTGACTCAACCTCCTGAAGGGGCTGAAGAACATGTGATCTGGATAATCCTTGATTAGCATCTCAAAGGGAGGGGCCTGCTGGCCAAATCCACAAATTTACAGAATCTTTAAAAGCACACACAGGCAGTCTAGCCATGCAGTAAAAGGGCCATAGCTGCTAGTTCCCCCTTGTTACCTCTGGGCCCTTCAAAGAAAATAGAGAGATTTTCCCAGTTTCTTCTAGCACTCGTTTTTGCCGTTGAATTACAGATTTTAATTTACTAAAAAAACACGTGTATGAGCTCTTTTGTATTCTCCCAAACGCTCAGTACAGTTAAGCTCTCAGTAAATACCATTGCTTGAATACTACGCTATCCAAGGTGATTGATGTCTTCCTTTTTTTGTAGTATCTGGGAGTTTAGGAATATTGTCTCAGAATCTAACCCTAGAGTTAGTTTGTCCTGTCCTGAAAAAATAGAACTCCTCAGAGCAGCAGAATCCAATCCCATATGATGTGTCCCAGTGAGAGCCCCCAGAAACTGCCTCAGAGTGTCTTCCATTATTTTGAGTTTTTATTTTACTCATTTTTCTGAGATTTCATCAAGGTGCGTCAGCAGGGAAAGTGGGTGGGGGAAAAAGGGTAAAATAGTTTTGGGAATGATTTGGACTCTCTCTTCAATCAGTAGTGTTTATTGAGTACCTACCATGTATAGAGTGCTGTACTAAGGCTTTGGGGTGTACATTAGAATTAGGAGACATAATCTCTGCCCTCAAGCAGCATACAGTCTAGCTCCGGAGACAGACACAAAGATGAATTACAAATAGGAGGATGTAACAGAATAAAAAGATAGAGGCGAAAGTGCTATGAGGGGAGCGGAGTTTCAGGTAGAGGGGAATGCATGAGCAAGAGGCAGGACTGACAGGAACTGGCACAGTGAGTCGATTAGTAGGAATGAAGCAGCGTGGCTCAGTGGAAAGAGCCCGGGCTTTGGAGTCGGAGGTCATGGGTTCAAATCCCAGCTCCGCCAGTTGTCAGCTGTGTGACTTTGAGCAAGTCACTTAACTTCTCTGGGCCTCAGTTTCCCTCATCTGTAAAATGGGGATTAAGACTGTGAGCCCCCATGGGACAACCTGATCACCTTGTAACCTCCCCAGTGCTTAGAACAGTGCTTGGCACATAGTAAGCGCTTAATAAATGCCATTATTATTATTAATGCAAGAAAGGAGTGGATATGTTGGCGGGAGAGAGCCACAGGTCAGGAGTTTCTGCTCAATGTGGAGAGGAAGGCCGTCTTTTTGATCCAGGGCCTCATCATTTCTCACTAGTCTTTCAGCCTCTTCGTTGGGTTCCCTGTCTCCAGTCTTTCTCTTCTCCAATCCATGCTTCACTGTGCCACCTGGATCATCTTTCCTGAAACATTTGTCTGCTTTTGTGTCTGCACTCCTCAAAAATCCCCAGTGGCTACTGATTCCTCTCTACACCAAGCCAAAATCCTGACCATTGGCTGTGACACACTTCATGAGCTTTCTCTCCCTTTTACATGAAAAGCAGCATGGCCTAGTGGATAGAGCCCTAGCCTGGGAGTCAGAAGGACCTAAGTTCTAATCCCAGCTCTGCCACTTCTCTGCTGTGTGACCCTGGGCAAGTCACTTACCTCATCTGTAAAATGGGGGTTAAAACCGTGAGCCCCATGTGCGACGTGGACTGTGTTCAACCTGATTATCTTGTAGCTACCCCAGCACTTAGTACAGTGCCTGGCGCATAGTAAGCGCTTGACGAATACCATAAAACAAACAAACAACACTTAACAAACATCATAAAACAAACAACAAACATATGTGTTCTTTTCTCATTACACCCCTACACGCGTTCCTCATTCTCAAGCTAACCTGTCTCTTGTTCTTAGCTCTACTCTCGTCCTCACACCCTTTCATTCATTCATTCATTCATTCAATCGTATTTATTGAGCACTTACTGTGTGCACAGTACTGTACTCAGCGCTTGGGAAGTACAAGTTGGCAACATATAAAGACGGTCCCTATCCAACAGCGGGCTTAAAGTCTAGAAGGGGGAGACGGACAACAAAACAAAATATATTAACAAAATAAAATAAATAGAATAAATATGTACAAGTAAAATAAATAAATAGAGTAATAAATATGTACAAACATATATATGTGTATATATATATATATATATATACACAGGTGCTGTGGGGAGGGGAAGGAGGTAAGGCAGGGGAGAGGGAGGAGGGGGAGAGGAAGGAGGGAGCTCAGTCTGGGAAGGCCTCCTGCAGGAGGTGAGCTCTCAGTAGGGCTTTGAAGGAAGGAAGAGAGCTAACTTGGCGGATGTGCGGAGGGAGGGCATTCCAGGCCAGGGGGAGGACATGGGCCGGGGGTCGACGGCGAGACAGGCAAGAACGAGGCACAGTGAGTCCCTTTCAGTCTAGAACTCCCTTCCCCTTCAGATCCACCACACCATAGCTCTCCTTCCTATCTTCAAAGCTCTCTGGTTATTCCACTTCTTCCGGGAAACACTCTCCAATTATTTCCCCCCTCCCCAGGTCATTTCCTCCCTACCTTGGCACTTGTTAACTTCCATACTCACTTCTTAAGCACTTATTCACCTATCTTTCCATTCTCTTTTCCCCCATCTCTAAATTATTTTGTGTAGGTCTCCTCTGTTAGATTGTGAACTCCTTGAAGGCAGGGGTGGTGTGGATTATTACCTCTGTATTCTCTCCCAAGCTCTTAGTACAATGCCTTGCACCTCGGAGGTGCTCAGTAAATATTACTGATTGCCAAGTGGGCACATATTGTCAAAAATACAAGAGTGAAGAGGAAGAGCCCTGGTCCAAATGGTCAGAGCAAAAGCAGCCAATTAAAAGACTAATAAACAGATCGACAGAATCTATTTTGTAATAATAATAATAATAATGGCATTTGTTAAGTGCTTACTATGTACCAAGCACTGTTAGATATGGGTAGATAAGGTAATCAGGTTGTCCCACGTGGGGCTCATAATCTTAATCTCCATTTTCCAGATGAGCGAACTGAGGCACAGAGAAGCTAAATGACTTGCCCAAACTCACACAGCAGACAAGTGGCAGAGCCGGGATTAGAACCCACGTCCTCTGGCTCCCAAGCCCGGGCTCTTTCCACTAAGCCATGCTGCTTCCCCACTTTAAGTAGTAGGTTCCCCACTTCAAGGCTGCATATGTTTGGTTCTTTTTTCTCACCAAGAGGTGAGGGTTTAGGGGGCTTGCCGTAAACACTTCTGAGCGGTGGGTGGGTTGTTCTGGGCTTAACTCCCCTTTTAGACTTCTACACCATTTAAGCGAAAATCAGAAATATTCAAATGATGATTTTTGCGAAGTCAGGTAATTTTTGACCCTTGTCAGGTTGAACAGAAAATCAAAGGTGCTACCTCTGGTTCAAAAGAGGCAGATGGCAGAGACAGCAATGGCAGTGGAATTGACCAAAGCACCAGTGATGCTATCTGACCAAAAAGCCGATGAGGCTGCAGCGATGCAGAGATGGGGAGGCAGCCACTGGACAGAACCACAGGAAATATCCTTTCCAGCCATGTAGGGAAACGGGCTGTTTTCTTCTTTAATGGAAATCAAGAGAGGTCCTTGCCAAGTGTGATGGAAGAGTGACTGGCTGAAATTCCATGGCTTCCGCTTTGATGCAGACTTTATTGCAGATGGCAGTGCTTTGTGAGCTTCCGTGCTGTGACAAAAGAGAATGTATTTTGGTCATATGATCACTGCAACCCTCTCCCTTCCTTCCCCTAACTGCCTATAATTAATAATAATAATGGTGGTATTTGATAAATACTTACTGTGTGCCATGCCCTGTTCTGAGCTCTGGGATAGATGCAAGGTAATGAGGGCGGACCCACATAGAGAAGCAGCATGGCCCAGTTGGTAGAGCCCGGTGCTGGGAATCAGAAAAACCTGGGATCTAATCCTGGTTCTGTCACTTTTCTGTTGTATGGCCTTGGACAAATCATTTCACTTCTCTGTGCCTCGGGTACCTCATCTGTGAAATGGGGATGAAGACTGTGAGTCCCATGTGGGACAGGGATTGGGTCCAACCCGATTAGCTTGCATCTACCCCAGCTCTTAATACAGAGCCCGGTACACAGTAAGCGCTTAACAAGGGCCACAAAAAGAAAAAAAAAAGTTAGTCTAAGGGACCAGTAGACAAAGGGGAGCTCAGAGGAGGAGTTCCGCTTAGGTGGGCAGAGGCCTGCCAAACTCACCTCCTGGCTGGTTGAAAAGCCTTTGTGTATTCAGGAGCCCTCACAGAGGTGTGTAGCAGGGTTACCCACGGAAACCTAGAAGACTGAACTGGATCAGTGAAGCAGATGTTGGGAGACCCAAGCTTTTCTGTACCTGCTCTGCTGTTGTCGAGAGGGTGTGTGTGGGTTCTGATTTTGGTGCTGACCTCTCCCCTCTCTCCCCCACAGAGCGCTTCGACCATCACTGTCCCTGGGTTGGGAACTGTGTAGGAAAGAGGAATTACCGTTACTTCTACCTCTTCATCCTTTCTCTCTCGCTCCTCACTATCTACGTCTTCGCCTTCAACATCGTCTACGTGGCCCTCAGTGAGTTGCGCGCCGGGCCTTCTCGGCAACTTTTCTGGGGCTGGAGGTCTGTTGGGGTCCAAGGGCAGAGGTGCCCAGCCTCAGGCCTGAGATCAGATCCAGGTCTCGGTGGGAGTCCATTTGGCTCCCAGCCAGCTTTGAAAGGGATGAGTTAAGATGGAGGAAGTGGTGTGAACCTGCAAAATGGGAATCGCTTTTCCTCTGCCACTGTTGTTTCCAGCCAGGGTAAGCAGCCATGATTGTAGAGGGATTTTTTTGCAGGACCCTGTCTTGGTGTCAGTACCTCTTCTGAGAGGGAGAGAGAGAGAGCCCTTTGATAGTGTTTTCATCTGACACATCTCTTTCTCTCAGAAGAGCTCTCCACCCCCTCAGCCGAGGCCAACTTGGACCTCAGAGCCCCTCCCGATAGGTTGGAACGAGCCTGTCACACTTGCCGATAACTCCTCATATCTGCTATCGAGGGGATGAGGGACAGGGCAGAGCCGTGACAATCATATTGGTCCCCTAGCAGGGCGACTGTCATTTCTTCAGAGTTTGTACCTTTATGTGGGCAGGGTATCCAGAACCCTGTCAGTGCTGGCCAGTTCTGGTTGGAAATGCCCTGGATTGGATGTGACCAACGGCCCATGGGGTCATCTGGCACATCCTCTAGCGACACGGCCAGCCTCTTCTGCTTTGGCAACACCCTCATCCCTGATGCAGGTGCCTGGGAGGCCGTCCCATCTACCCCTAGGCCCACCCGGCAATATCTTTGTCAGTCCAGTCCAACATGAAACCAGGCCAGGCTGACTGAGTCGGTGGGTTTTTAACAGGGAAAAGACAGGAGGAAGAGTCCGGAAAGGGATTGTGCCTGGGTCAAGGATAGACTAAGGGAGGACAGGCCTTAGTGTTATGTGAATAGAGTAGAAAAGGAATCAAGGGAGGAGCAAGAAGGAATTATCTTTCCAAGGGAATTAAACTAATCCTTCCCTGCAGGTGTCTTAAAGGCTAATGTCTCTCTCTCTCTCGTTCTCTGAATGTCTCCTAGAATCCTTGAAGATTGGCTTCCTGGCAACATTGAAAGAAACACCAGGAACATATCCTTCCTTCAGACTGAATACAGTATCTCTGGGACTCTTAATTCTTCCTAGTCTGTATTCATCCCAGCTGCTCCCCGAGCAGAGAGTGTGGAATCCCACTAAACCCTGAAACTGGGGGTAGGGAGGAGTCCAAAAACAGTGGGACAGGTGGACTCGAGTTCCTGGGGAAAAAAGGTTCAAAGGAATTGAAGGTAAAACCACCGCAAAACAGGTTGTCTCCTGAGTTTTCTCCTCAGCGTATACCCTGTGGATTTTAGTATCTGCGTAAACCGGAGGGCTATGGCTAAATTGAAATCAAATAGGAGCTAGGAGAGCCAGCAGGCGGCCTGAGGGAGTGAAGGTTTCCGTCTGCTGGGGGAGTTCTGAGGAGAGTGCAAAAGCGGAGCCAGGAATAGCAATGTGATGCTGCTTCTATTGAGTTGCCTGTAACTGGGAGGGAGGTGTTCACGAGTGCAGTCAGCTCTGGGTTTATTCCAATCTTCAACCCCTCCATGCCCCTGGGAAGAAAGGCTTCCTTCACCCTCTTCTCTCCCGAAAAAGGTTGAGAGAGAGGGGCGTCGATTCTCCACCTCTAGACTCTGAGCTCCTTGTGGGCAGGGGCCATGTCTACCAACTCTGTTATATTGTCCTTTCCTAAGTGCTCTAATCGTTCAGCCAGTCAGTAGTATTCACTGGGTGCTTACTGTACTAAGCGCTTGGGAGGGTGCAATATAACAGACACATTCCCCGCCCACAGTGATCTAGAGGGGGAGACAGACATTAATATAAATAAGTAAAATTATAGCCAGGTACCTAATTGCTCTACCCATAGTAAGTGCTTAAAAATACCATTGGTTGATTCATCTCCAGACTAGCCAGCTGCCTTATAGATGAGTCTCTTGAGACCCCTTTCCTCTTCCTTCTGTGTCTGGCCTCTCTGGATTATTGGCTGAAGAGTAGCTGGTTGGCTCATGAGAACCCGGTGGGTCTTTTCAGTTTCTGGACCCTGTTGTTAGATTTCCACAAGGCCAGTGCATCTGAAGGTTTTCCTGCCATCTCCCAACCTGTCACCACTCGCCCCACCTGTCTGTCAGTCAGTCAGTCTTATTTATTGAGTGCTCACTGTGTGCAGGGCACTGTAATAAGCACTCAGGAGAGTACTATACAACAATAGACACATTCCCTGCCCACAGTGAGTTTACCATCTAGTTGGGGGAGACCCTGGCAGTGACCTTTTCATCATGGGCCACCTCTGTCCCTGCCACGGCTCAGTTTCCTCATGGGCCCCGGTGGTGACTATGAACTCCTGAGTAGACCCTGCTTTTTTAAAAAATGGTATTTGTTAAGCGCTTACTCTGTGACATGTACTGTACTAAGCGCTGGGGTAGATACAAGATAATTAGGCTAGAAACAGTCCATGTCCCACACGGGGCTCTTGGTCTTTATCCCCATTTTCCAGGTGAGGTAACTGAGGCACAGAGAAGTGAAGTGATTTGGCCGGGGTCACCCAGTAGATAAGCGGCAGAACCGGAATTAGAACTCAGGTCCTCTGACTCCCAGGCCTGGGCTTTGTCCACTAGGCTCCGCTTCTTGGTCCTTTCTTGGCAACCACTCTGTTTAACCCTCGGTGTGTTGTTGCTGGGGAGAGGAGCCAGGAGAAGGCCCCTCCCTAGCGTGTACCATGTGGGAATTTTGAAGCCATGGCTGGGCCTGGTGAGCACGTGGTAGGAAGGAACCTGGCTAAAGCAGCGTGGCTCAGTGGAAAGAGCACGGGCTTTGGAGTCAGAGGTCATGGGTTCAAAGCCCGGCTCCACCACTTGTCAGCTGTGTGACTTTTGGCAAGTCACTTCACTTCTCTGTGCCTCAGTTACCTCATCTGTAAAATGGGGATTGTCTGTGAGCCCCATGTGGGACAACTTGATTACCTTGTATCTACCCCAGCTCTTAGAGCAGTGCTTTGCACATAGTAAGCGCTTAATAAATGCCATCATTAACTTTCCCTGGCCACCATTGCCCATCCCAATCACAAAGCCTTTTGTAGAGCTCCAAAAGCACATATTCCGTAACTGTTACATTTCACAGTCCCTGAGCATCAGCAATTAGTAGAACCTAGATTAATTTCCCCTCTCCCTCCTACTTAGACTGTGAACCCCATGTGGGACCTAATTATCTTGTATCTACCCCAGTGCTTTAGGACAGTACATGGCACAGAGTAGGTGTTTAACAAATGCTACAAGTATTATTATTATTTGCTTCCTATGTACCAAGCACTCTGCTAATTGCTGGAGTAGACACAAGATAATCAGATTGGATACCATCTCTGTCCTACACGTCAGTCAGTCACTCGTATTTACTGAGCACTGTACTAAGCTCTTTAGAGAGTACAATATAACAGACACCTTCCCTGCCCCCAACGAGCTTACAGTCTAGAGAGGGACCCCCCCCCCCCATCTAATAATAATAATGATGGCTTTTATTAAGCACTTACTATGTGCAAAGCACTGTTCTAAGTGCTGGGGAGGTTACAAGGTGATCAGGTTGTCCCATGGGGAGCTCACAGTCTTCATCCCCATTTTCCAGATGAGGTAACTGAGGCCCAGAGAAGTTAAGTGACTTGCCCAAAGTCACCCAGCTGACAATTGGCGGAGCCGGGATTTGAACCCATTACCTCTGACTCGAAAGCCCATGCTCTTTCCACTGAGCCACGCTGGGGGGTGAATGGGTATTTGATCCTCGTTTTACAGATGAGGAAACCGAGGCATCGAGAAGTTCCAGAGACTTGCTGAAGTTCTCCAAACTGGCCAGCGGTAGAGTGGGGATTAGAACCCAGGACTCCTGGCTCCCAGTACAGTGTCCTTTCCCCTTGGCCACGCTGTTTCTCAAATCCATTCAGACGGGATTCAGACATGAACCTTGTCCTGTGAGTTGGCAGTCTGTGGAATTATATAGAAAATCAGATTAGTTTGAAGCTTCTCAAGAGTCTCTTGTCAGCCTTCCCGAGCAACATCATCATCATCATCAGTCGTTTTTGAGCTCGTTCAGTGTGCAGAGCGCTGGCTAGGGCCTTGGTACATGTGCAGAAGTAGAAATTGCAATCCCTCTCCTGAGCAATTTTCAGCCCAATGGGGAAAAAATACAAGCCACCGTTCCTGTCAAAACAATGTCTCCAAGGGGATGAGAGAAGATCTATACAGTGGTCCAGTGGAAAGAGCACTGGCTTGGGGAGTCAGAGGACCTGGGTTCTAATCCTGGCTCCACCAATTGGTTGCTGTGTGACCTTTGGCTAGTCGCTTCTCTGTGCCTCAGTTTCTTCAACTGTAAAATTGGGATTCAATGCCTGTTCTCCCTCGTACTTAGTGAGCCCCATGTGGGATGGGGGTTGTACATGACCTAATTAATTTGTAGTTACCCTAGCACGTAGAGCAGTGTCTGACACATAGTAAGCTCGTAACAAATACCATAAAAAGAAGTAAGCCCATAAATCAATCCATGAACACACAGATATGTGCATAAATATTGCCTGGGTATCCTCATGCAGTGAATCGGAAGAAAGAATCTTATACTTCTGTGCCCATCCATTCATTCAAATAATCATATTTATTTGAGCATTTTCAGTGCTTTGCACATGTACAAAGCACTTGGGAGAGTACAGTATTACAACAAACAGACACATTCCTCCTGCCCACAGCGAGCTCCAATAATCAGATCTCCCTTCTCTCCCTGGTGTCACTGTTGCATCTGAGCTTTTGGACAGGTAATGGATCTACCAACTCTGTTGTATCGTACTCTCCCGTTTTTTGTTTTTTTTTTGGCATTTGTTAAGCGCTTACTACATGTCAAACACTGTTCTAAGCCATGGGGCGGATACATATTAATTAGGTTGGACACAGTCCCCGTCCTGCGTGGGGCTCACAGTCTAAGTAGGAGGGAAAACATGCGAACCGAGGCATAGAGAAGTTAAGTGCCTTGCCCAACGTCACACCGCAAGTTATTGTCAGGGTCCCAAGTGCTTAGAACAGAGCTCTGTACACGGGCAGCGCTCAGTAAGTACCACTGTTGGATAGTTTTGTGAATTGATGAGGAGTGAAGATGGGGCAGGATGTCCTGGGTGAGCTAGGTTATGGGGGTGACCTCGAATTATTCTTTTGGCTCCTTAACAAGAAGTCACTGTTCTGGAAGTGCTCATCTGTTTCTTCACCCTCTGGTCTGTCGTGGGGTTAACTGGATTCCATACATTCCTGGTGGCCCTCAACCAGACCACAAATGAAGATGTGAGTAACTGCCTTCCCACTCTCTCCTCTTACCTCCCGTTTCCTTCCAGATTCACTCCTTTCTCTCTGGCTCCTCAGCTCAGCTCACTTTGTCCTGACAAAAATGATTTCAGGCTCTCCCTTATCTCTTGGTGCGGTCCTGCGGGAACCATACTCTTGGCGGGGGTCATTGTCTCAATTTGGGAAACAGTGGCGGCCCTGAGGAAGACTCTGATGACACCCAGATCTACATCTCTGCCCCTGCTCTTC
This sequence comes from Tachyglossus aculeatus, assembly GCF_015852505.1. Lineage (NCBI taxonomy): Eukaryota > Metazoa > Chordata > Mammalia > Monotremata > Tachyglossidae > Tachyglossus > Tachyglossus aculeatus. The sequence goes on from NC_052071.1 coordinate 40,859,802, forward strand.
TACGCTGATGACACCCAGATCTACATCTCTGCCCCTGCTCTCTCCCCCTCCCTCCAGGCTCGCATCTCCTCCTGCCTTCAGGACATCTCCATCTGGATGTCTGCCCGCCACCTAAAGCTCAACATGTCGAAGACTGAGCTCCTTGTCTTCCCTCCCAAACCTTGTCCTCTCCCTGACTTTCCCATCTCTGTTGACGGCACTACCATCCTTCCCGTCTCACAAGCCCGCAACCTTGGTGTCATCCTCGACTCCGCTCTCTCATTCACCCCTCACATCCAAGCCGTCACCAAAACCTGCCGGTCTCAGCTCCGCAACATTGCCAAGATCCGCCCTTTCCTCTCCATCCGAACCGCTACCCTGCTCATTCAAGCTCTCATCCTATCCCGTCTGGACTACTGCACTAGCCTTCTCTCTGATCTCCCATCCTCGTGTCTCTCTCCACTTCAATCCATACTTCATGCTGCTGCCCGGATTATCTTTGTCCAGAAACGCTCTGGACATATTACTCCCCTCCTCAAAAACCTCCAATGGCTACCGATCAATCTGCGCATCAGGCAGAAACTCCTCACCCTGGGCTTCAAGGCTGTCCATCACCTCGCCCCCTCCTACCTCACCTCCCTTCTCTCCTTCTACTGCCCAGCCCGCACCCTCCGCTCCTCCACCGCTAATCTCCTCACTGTACCTCGCTCTCGCCTGTCCCGCCGTCGACCCCCGGCCCACGTCATCCCCCGGGCCTGGAATGCCCTCCCTCTGCCCATCCGCCAAGCTAGCTCTCTTCCTCCCTTCAAGGCCCTGCTGAGAGCTCACCTCCTCCAGGAGGCCTTCCCAGACTGAGCCCCTTCTTTCCTCTCCCCCTCGTCCCCCTCTCCATCCCCCCGTCTTACCTCCCTCCCTTCCCCACAGCACCTGTATATATGTATATATGGTTGTACATATTTATTACTCTATTTATTTATTTATTTATTTATTTTACCTGTACATTTCTATCCTACTTATTTTATTTTGTTGGTATGTTTGGTTCTGTTCTCTGTCTCCCCCTTTTAGACTGTGAGCCCACTGTTGGGTAGGGACTGTCTCTATGTGATGCCAATTTGTACTTCCCAAGCGCTTAGTACAGTGCTCTGCACATAGTAAGCACTCAATAAATGCGATTGATTGATTGATTGATTGATTGACTCATCTTTGTACCTGCAGATTAAAGGCTCCTGGGCCGGGAAGAACCGGGTGCAGAACCCGTACAGTCATGGCAATATCGTGAAGAACTGCTGTGAGGTGCTGTGCGGCCCTTTACCCCCCAGGTAAGAGTTGGAAGATGGCGGTGGATCACGGAGCTGGCCCCCAGATGGGTAGCCTGGAGTTTGGGGCACTGCCTGGGTCCAAGCTAGGCCCAGAGCCCTGGTTGCTGGGTCCAAGACACTCCCTTCTCCCCAGGCTGGGATCTTTCCTTATGGCTCTGGAAAAACAGGGCCTAGTGAGGGCAGACTACAAAGCGGAGCAAACTGCAAGGTCCCCCCGAGGCCTCCGGCAGGACTGAGAATTGACGGTGAGCCAGTGGCTGCCGGTTGTCGAAAGTGGGGATTGAAACTAAATTCCAATCTAGTTCCCGGCTAGATTGGAATGGAAGTGAAATGGGAATGGTGAGGTGAATACTCCGCCTTGGTCCCTGGTCTGGCTGGGCCAGTGGGAAGAGCCAGGGAGGAAATCCATGGCGCCTGCCCACCCACCTTGCCCTCCCTGCGTACCCCATTTCAGACACAGTTCAGGAGCAGGTCGTTGGGTCTGCCTAGTTTTTTTTTTTAAATGATATCTGTTAAGCACTTACTATGTGTCAAGCACAGTTCTAAGCGCTGGGGTAGATATCAGTGAATCAGGTCAGGCACAGTCCCTGCTCCACATGGGGTTTACAGTCTAAGTAGGAGGGAGAATAAGTAGTACAGTGCCTAGCACATAGTAAGCACTTAACAAATGCCATCATTATTAACAGCTATTGGATCACCATTTTATAGTTGAGGAAACTGAGGCACAGAGAGGGGGAGCGACTTGCCCAAGGTCATACAATAAGCAGTCGGCAGAGTTGGGATTGGAACCGAGGACATCTGACGCCCAGGCCAGTGCTCTACCCACTAAGGCCAAGCTATTTCCCTGTATTGTGGTGGGCCAGGGCCCTTTTGCTGTTTAGCATGATGGGTGCCTGCTGCATTGAAGAACCCAGGGCTATTACTCTTGCCCATTGGGGAAATCAGGGCCCCAAGGATCTGGGTTTAAAGAGCAAGAAATAACTCAAAGGCCCACATCACCTTCCTGGCTTCACAGGCTAATCATAGTAAAAATGATAACTGTGGCAGCTCTTAAGCATTTACCATGTGTCAAGCACTCTGCTCAGCCCTGGAGTAGATACAAGACCATCAGGTTGGGCACATATCTGTCCTACATGGACCTCACAGTCTAATGAGGAAGGAGAACAGGTACTTTATCCCCATTGTGCAGATGAGGAAACTAAGCCCCAGAGTTGTTAAATGACTTGCCCAGGGTCACCCAGCCAGGCAGGCGGCTGAGCCAGGAATAGAACCTGGTGCTCTGGACTCCCAGTTCTGTGCTCTTTCCCACTAGTCTTCGTTGCCTCCCAGTAGTGTGGGGGGCTTTTCCCAAGGTTGCTACATTCCTGTGGCTGCATACCTAATGATAATAATTATTATTATATTTGTTAAGTGCTTACTGTGTGTCTAGCACTTTTCTAAGTGCTGGGGTAGATACAAGCTAATCAGGTTGGACACAGCATCTGTCCCACATGGGGCTCACACTCTTAATTCCCATTTTACAGGTGAGGCAGTTGAGGCCCAGAGAAGTTAAGTGACTTGCCCAAGGTCACTCAGCAGACAAGCGGCAGGGCCAGGATTAGAACCCAGGTCTTTCTGACTCCCACTAGTCCATGCTGCTTCCTGAATAGTATTTAGTATTTTCACTGCAGTACTGCACTGTTTTTCATGGCTGCTCATGGTCATTATGACGCCTCCTTAGGCAGGGTTTCTCTGCCTTTTCTATCCGTGCCATCTGTTTTATTCTCTTCTACTCCCCCTGTTTTAGACATTGTCTCTTTTTGAGCAATTCTGCCTGCTAAGTAGTGTCTCTGGTTTAGTAACTTCAAGAACTCCAAATGGGTTTTTTTAAATGGCATTTGCTAAGCACTTACTTTGTGTCAAACGCTGTTCTCAGCGCTGGGGTAGATACAAGTTAATTAGGTCAGACATAGTCCCTGCCCCACATGGGGCTCACAGTCCAAGCAGGAGGGAGAACGGGAATCAGAGCCCCATTTTACAGTTGAGGAAACTGAGGCACAGAGAAGTTAAGCAACCTATCCAAAGCCACCCAGCGGACAAGTGGCGGAGCCAGGATTAGAACCCCAGGCCTCTGACTCTCAGGCCCGTGCTCCTTCCACTGGTCCACACTGCTTCTTTGACATAAACGTCATCTCGGTTACTTCAATAAATCGTCCTCCTTCTAATATTCCCAGGGTGGATGGATTGGCATGGTGCCAATCTGTGGGAGTTACAGGGGAGCTCAGATCCTGCCATTTTTGGGAAAATGGAATTCGTGGACGAGGGCCCTAGATCCGGGAGCTGCTGTTTGCAGAAGTGGGGGCTTGTGGTGTTTCAAGGAGGGGTGGAGAAGTGTATCCATAATTCTCCCTAATTCTGTTCCCTGCAGCGTGCTGGACAGAAGGGGCATTTTGCCGCTGGAGGAAAGTGGAACCCGACCCCCCAGTATTCAAGAAAGCAGCAGCAGTCCCCTGCCACAGACTGCAGTAAGTGGTCTAGTCTGGCAAGCTTGGGGAGGGGGGCCTGAAGCCACTGGGACCTAGGGAATAGGCCCTCTTGGGTCCTCGTAAGGCCCACCTCAATGCCAGGGCACAAGGCGCCCTGTGGATAAACATGTTTGACTGACCTTTGTTCCCCCTTGGCAGGGGCCACTTAACTTTGCTGACTCCAAAGGGGGCTGAGGCCTTTAGAAGGGGCCTTCGGAGACTTGACTTTTCTCACCGTCACAGTGAACCCCATTAATGAAATCTGTGTTAAAAAAAAAAAAAAAACCCAATGTTTCTTGTGGCAGAGCATTTAGGTGTCGTGCTCACAGAAAGGGCCCAACCTTCCCGGTCTCCAGCTAGCGACCGGAGGTTTTGGACCGACTGTTGGGAGGGGAGTTTGCTTGGGTGCCCGGGTTCGCTGCTGCTGTTGCTGCCACCATCTTGGACTTGGGCTCCCGAATCCTATGATCAGCGGGGTGCAGGGAGGGGCTGCAGTGCCACTCCATTGAATGGTAGCAAACTTCCTTCTGTGGACAGCACGGCCATGATAAGGCTAATCTGGTTGCCAGTGTGGGACCACGGTGAGTTGATGGTGGGCTAGGAAAGGGGCTTACCCCCAGCCTGGTGGGAACCTGCAAATTCTCATGGTATCCTGTTCTGAAAGCCAATCTTCCTTAGGCAGCCTGAGGTAGGGCCATCTCCTCTTCCCCACCTAGCCTCCTTCTCTCCCTCCTGGTGTTTGTGGCAGGTGCAGTAATAATAAGGGCAGTATTTGTAACCGCTTACTATCTGTCAAGCACTCTTCTAAGTGCTGGGGTAGATATAAGATAATCAGGTCAGACACAGTCCTTGTCCCATACAGAGTTTGCAGTTTAAGTAAGAAGGAGAATAGGTATTGAATCCCTATTTTACAGATGAGGTAACTGAGGTTTGAGAAGCGAGGTGACTTGCCCAAGGTCTCTCAGCAGGCACGTGAAGCAGCCGGAATTAGAACCCAGGTCTTCTAACTCCCAGGCCTGTGCTCTTTCCACTAGGACATGCAGCTCCTCACTGTCACCCCACTCCAGAACAGATTGGTACTTGCTGGTCAGTTCAGGCTGCTGGGCCGAGGGGCGCTAACTTTAACCTTCACACTTCCCTGTCCTCCCACCCCCCCTATTGCTGCCCCTTCTCCTGCCCTAGCCCATCCAGGGATAAAGGTGATGATGGTGGTTTTAACAATAATCATCATCTTCAACATCACCAGCGGCTCTGGTGATTGTTATGAAAAGCTATTTCCTGTCCCTCAGGGACAGCACAATTCAAACTTAAGTGTCCTAGGTGTCACAATTATTATTATTTTGATTATTATGGTACTTGTTAAGTGCTTATTACATGCCAAGCACTGTTCTTGTAGATACAAGTCAATCACGTTGGACACAGGCTTAATCCCCATTTTTCAGATGAGGTCACTGAGGCCCAGAGAAGCAAAGTGACTTGACCAAGGTCACACAGCAGACATGGCAGAGCCGGGATTAGAACCCAGGTCCTCTGACTTGCTCTATCTGCTAAGCCACGCTGTTTTGACGGGAAGGTGAGGGTAATTAGCTGGGGTGTGGGGTGTGAGGAGGGCCTTTTGGAGCATGACGGGGGTATGTCCGGCATCCGTGCTGTTCCTCCTCCCTGGTTATGGGGCTGAGGGAGTTGATGTCTCTCTCAGGGGCTCCCAAGCAGGAACCAGTCAAGTCGTTATCCGAACACCCTGCTTGGGAGTTCACTGGGAACTCAGCTTTGATCTTAAGTGGCATTTCCACACTCTGAAAGAGGCGTGCTTGTTAAGCTGTCCTGAAGGCTCACCTCCTCCAGGAGGCCTTCCCAGACTAAGCCCCCCTTTTCTCTGCTCCCCCTCCCCATCGCCCCAATTTGCTCCCTTTGCTCTACCCCCCCAGCACTTGTGCATATATGCGCACATTGATAATTCTGTTTATATTAATGATGTGTATATATCTCTCTTTCTATTTATATTGATGCTATTGATGCCCATTTACTTGTTTTGATGCCTGCCTCCCCCCTTCTAGGCTGTGAGCCCATTGTGGGCAGGGATTGTCTCTGTTGTTGAATTGTACTTTCCAAGCGTTTAATACAGTGGCCTGCATGCGGTAAGCGCTCAATAAATATGATTGAATGAATTGAATGCATAAACTCAGCTGGGGCTAGGTATGGGCAGAAACAGGAGGGCTTCAGAAAGTTCCACAGTGTCCTCTCCCAAGCGCTTCTTACAGTGCTCTGTAAATGCGACTGAAGGAATGAATGCCTTTACTGGGCTCAGCCACACTCCATCAGTAACCCCCGGGGCACCTATTGTTAGGCTTAGTAGTCTTTCTCCAAAAATACCGAGCGGCCCACCAGCCAATCCAGCGGTATCATTTACACCAGCTAGAAAGAACTGCGACTTCTCCTTTTAAGTTCTCTAGCTAGCAGGACCAGTTTGTGTGATATTGTAGTAGTCCTCCAGAGGGCAATCAAATGGCAACTGAAGGGCCCCACTGAGGCACATCGGGCAATCTTCAGGCAGCCACAGGCTGCCATGGGCTGCTGCCACAGCCGGGTGGGCTTATCATCTGGCTTGCTCCAAGCCTTTGGGCACTGCAGCCCTGCACCCCTCCCCCCCCACCCGGAGGAAGTTAATTTCAGACCAATCTAGCCCACTTTCATTCTGTGGGTCCTGGCTGGGGAAGGCCAGAGTGTGAGCCCACTGTTGGGTAGGGACTGTCTCTATATGTTGCCAATTTGTACTTCCCAAGCGCTTAGTACAGTGCTCTGCACATAGTAAGCGCTCAGTAAATACGACTGATGGTGATGATGATGATGACTGGCCTAAGGAAATCTAGTTCTGATTTGGCTCCTGCATGGAAGGCCTCAGGAAGCTGAGTCATTTCCGGGGTGGCCCCAGGAATGCTGTGTGGGGGTGATAATAATAATAATAATAATTATTATTATTATTATAATGGCATTTGTTAAGCGCTTACTATGTACAAAGCACTGTTCTAAGTGCTGGGGAGGATACAAGGTGATCAGGTTGTCCCACGTGGGGCTCACAGTCTTCATCCCTGTTTTATAGATGAGGTAACTGAGGCACAGAGAAGTTGTGACTTGCCCAAAGTCACACAACTGACAGTTGGTGGAGCCAGGATTTGAACCCATGAACTCCGACTCCCAAGCCCGTGTTCTTTCCACTGAGCCACGCTGCTTCTCTAGCACCCAATATGTGTCAGGCTGAGGAAGGTGGGCTCCGTGACTTTGGGAGCTTCCCCACGGGATTCTAGGGCATCCCAGAGAACAGCCAACGGTGACCCAAGTCACCCCTGGCCGGAGAGCACTGTGGGAAAAAGGGTTCTTCCTCCCTATCTCCCCATTGCCCACAAGGTCAGGAGGAGGTCCACTTCACCAGTTGGGAAAGAGCCCCAAACCGCCCCAGTAGAACACGATCCCTTTCCGAACCTAGGCCAGGAGGAGGGTCGGAGCGTCACTGTTTCTGTCTTCCGGAATGCCTTCCGCTTGGCGATGGCGTGGTACTACAGTGTAACACTGATGTAGGCTTGGAGGAAGGGGTCCTGATTGTGTGGATCCAGGCCGGAGAGGGCCAGAGTGGAGCCTAGGGTAGTAGTAGTAGTAGCAGCAGTACTATTTATTAAGCGCTTACCGTGTACAGGGCTCTGTGGGAATGCGGTTCTGACGTGTGGGTTTGGTGAATGAACTTTTACCTATTCTCATATTTCTCTCATTAGGTCCCTACAGA